>NC_091809.1:91795000-92530000 GCF_041296235.1 Equus asinus
CTATGGCTTTGTAGTACATTTTGAAGTCAGGGATTGTGATACTTTCAGCTTTGTTCTTTTTTCTCAGGATTGCCTTAGCAATTCAGGGTCTTTCTTTGCCCCATATGAATTTTAGGATTCTTTGCTCTATTTCCGTGAAGAATGTCATTGGGATTCTGATTTGGATTGCATTGAATTTGCAGATTGCTTTGGGTAGTATCAACAATTTAACTATGTTTATTCTTCCAATCCATATGCAGGGAATCTCTTTCTATCTCTTTATGTCATTATCAATTTCTTTCAGTAATGTCTTACAGTTTTCATTGTGTAAGTCCTTCACCTCCTTGGTTAAGTTTATTCCTAGATACTTTATTCTTTTAGTTGCGATTGCAAATGGAATTGTATTCTTGAGTTCTCTTTTTGTCAGTTCATTATTGGAGTATAGAAAAGCAACTGATTTTTCTAAGTTTATTCAGTACCCTGCAACTTTACTGCAGTTTTTAATTATTTCTATTAGTTTTCCAATGGATTTTTTTGGATTTTCTCTATATAAGATCATGTCATCTGTAAACAGTGCAAGTTTCACTTCTTCACTCCCTATTTAGATTCCTTTTATTCCTTTCTCTTGCCTAATTGCTCTGGCCCAAACCTCCAGTACTATGTTGAATAAGAGTGGTGATACTGGGCATCCTTGTCTTGTTCCTGTTCTCAGTGGGATGGTGTTCAATTTTTGCCCATTGAGTATGATGTTGCCTGTGGATTTGTCGTACATGGCCTTTACTATGTTGAGGTAAGTTCCTTCTATTCCCATTTTGTTAAGAGTTTCTTTTTTCTTTATCATAAATGGCTATTGGATCTTGTCAAATGCTTTCTCTGCATCTATTGAGATGATCATATGGTTTTTATTCCTCAATTTGTTGATGTGGTGTATCATGTTGATTGATTTGCAGATGTTGAACTATCTCTGTGTCCCTGGTATGAATCCCACCTGATCATGATGTATAATCTTTTTGATGTATTGCTGAATTCAGGTTGTCAAAATTCTGTTGAGGATTTTTTCATCTATGTTCATCAGCAATATTGGCCTGTAGTTTCCTTTTTTGTGCTGTCCTTGTCAGAATGCTGTCCTTTGGTATCAAAATGTGTTAGGAAGTGTTCCATCTTCCCTAATTTTTTGGAATAGCTTGAGAAGTATAGGTATTAAATCCTCTCTGAAAGTTTGGTAAAATTCCCCAGGAAAGCCATCTGGTCCTGGAGTTTTATTCTTTGGGATGCTTTTGATTACTGTTTCAACCTCTTTCCTTGTGATTAGTATATTCAGATTGTCTGTTTCTTCTTGACAGCTTTGGGAGGTTGTAAGTCTAAGAATTTATCCATTTCCTCTAGGTTATCCATTTTGTTGGCATATAGTTTTTCATAGTATTCTCTTGTAATCTGTTATATTTCTTTGAAGTCTCTTGTTATTTCTCCTCTTTCACTTCTTATTTTGTTTATCTGAGCTTTCTCTCTTTTTTCCTTGTAAGTCTGGGTAGGGGTTTGTCAATTTTATACATCTTCTCAAAGAACCAGCTGTTTGTTTCATTGATCCTTTCTATTGCCTTTTTTGTTTCAATAGAATTTATTTCTGCTCTGATTTTTATTATTTCTCTCCGTCTGCTGACTTTGGGCTTTGTTTATTCTTCTTTTTCTAATTCAATTAGGTGTAGTTTGAGATTGCTTATTTGGATTTATTCTTGTTTGTTAAGATGAGCTTGTATTGTGAAGAATTTCCCTCTTAATACAGCTTTTGCTGCATCCCATATGAGTTGGTGTGGTATGTGTTCATTTTCATTTGTCTCCAGATATTTTTTGATTTCTCCTTTAATTTCTTCAATGATCCATTGCTTGTTCAATAGCACGTTGTTTAGTCTCCACATCTTTGTCCCTTTCTCAGCTTCTTTCTTGCAATTAATTTCTAGCTTTATAGCATTATGGTTGGAAAAGATGCTTGTTATTATTTCTATTTTCTTAAATTTATTGAGGCTTGCCTTGTTTTCCAATATATGGTCTATCCTTGAGAATGTTCCATGCACACTTGAGAAGAATGTGTATCCTACTGGTTTTGGATGGAGTGTTCTATATATTTCTATTAAGTCCAACTTGTTTAGCTTTTCATTTAATTCCACTGTTTCCTTGTTGATTTTCTGTCTGGATGATCTATACATTGATGTGAGTGGGGTGTTGAGGCCCTCCGCTATTACTGTGTTATTATTAATATCTTCTTTTAGGTTTGTTAATAGTTGCTTTATGAACTTTGGTGCTCCTATGTTGGGTGCGTAGATATTTATAAGCATTATTTCTTCTTGATGGAGTGTCCCTTTGATCATTATATACTGCCCTCTTTGTCTCTCTTTATCTGTCTTATCTTGAAGTCTACTTTATCTGATATGAGTATTGCAACACCTGCTTTCTTTTGTTTGCCATTGGCTTGGAGAATCACCTTCCACCCCTTCACTCTGAGGCTGTGTTTGTCATTGGAGCTGAGATGTGTTTCCTAGAGGCAGTAAATTGTTGGGTCCTGTTCTTTAATCCATCTCACTACTCTGTGTCTTTTTATTGGAGAATTCAATCCGTTTACATTTAGGGTGATCATTGATGTATGAGGGCTTAATGCTGTCATTTTATCACTTGTTTTCTGGTTTTCCTGCATTTCCTTTTTTTCTCATCCCATGTGTTCTGGTCCACCCAGTGAATTATGTAGTTTTTTCATGATATATTTCTTTGTTTTTTCCTTATTTATTTTTTATGTCTCTGTTCTGCTTCTTTGTTTAGTGATTACCATGAGGTTTGTATTTAGAATCTCGAGTATAAGATAGTCCCTTTTCTGATGGCCTCTTATTTCCTTAGTGTAAACCAGATTCAGTCCCTTTCCTCCTCTCCCCCTAAGTTGTTTTTCTCATATCTTATTCCAACCTGTGTTGTGAGTTTGTGGTTAAAGTGACAAGATTGTCTTTGTTTTTGGTGTTTTCCTTCCCTTTAGCCTAATGCTATAGTTGAATATTTGCTATCCTATTCTACTTATGTCTACCTATTTATCTCCTTACTCTTTTTTTTGTGAACCCTTTCTCCCTTTTTTTCTTTTTTTTTTTTGCATATGAGGGCCTTCTTGAGGATTTCTTATAGCGAGGTCTTGTGGCTACGAAGTCCCTTAGCTTTTGTTTGTCTGGGAAAGATGTAATTTCTCCCTCATATCTGAAGGATATTTTTGCTTGTTAGAGTATTCTTGGATGAAGATTCTTGTCTTTTAAAGATTTGAATATGTTGTTCCATTCTCTCCTAGCTTGTAAGGTTTCTGCAGAGAAATCCACTGAAAGCCTGATAGAGGTTCCTTGTAGGTTATTTTCTTCTGCCTTGCTGCACTTAGCGTTCTTTCTTTGTCATTCATTTTTGCCAGTTTTACTACTATATGCCTTGCAGTAGGTCTTTTTACACTGACGAATCTAGGAGATCTGGAAGCCTCTTCCATACATATTCCCCTCTCTTTCTCTGTATTTGGGAAGTTCTCTGTTATTATTTCTTTGAACATGCTTTCTGCTCCATTCTCCTCTTCATCTTCTTGAATACCTATAATTCTTATGTTGCATTTCCTCATTGAGTCAGATATTTCTTGGAGAGTTTCTTCATTTCTTTTTAGTCTTAGTTCTCTCTCCTCCTCTCTCTGGAGCATTTCAACATGTCCATCTTCGATTATGCTGATTTACTTCTCTATGATGTCCACTCGAGCATTCAGGGAATCTATATTTTATTTTATCTCTTCCATTGTGTCTTTCATCTCTAATATTTCTGCTTGATTCTTCTTTATAGTGTCAATCTCTTTTGTGAAGTAGCTCCTGAACTCTTTGAATTGTTTCTCTACATTCTCTTTTACTTCATTGAGTTTTTTCATGATAGCTATTTTGAGTTCATTGTCGTTTAGCTTACATACTTCTGTGTCCTCAGGACTGAGTTCTGGGTGCATGTCATTTTCTCTCCGGTCTGGAGATTTGATGTAGTGTCTGATGTTGGAAGGGCAGGTCTTTCTCATTCTGATATTACTTGGTTGCAGTTACCACCTATTACCTCTGGGTGGGGGTCGAGAGCCACATATTTTGAGCCCTCTGCTTTTTGTCAAAATCTCAGGCAGTGGAGCAGCTCGGCAAGGGGTGGGTGGGGGAAGGGGCACTTTCTCCTGCGTGCAGTCTGGGATTTCTCACTCAGCTCTGCCTATGTGGTCTCCTGGGGTGTTGGCTTGATGAGGTCACACTCCAGGAAAGCTTTCACCCCATTAAAGAGCTTCCCCTTAGGCTGCAGGGGCCCTAGGGAGCCCTGGGTGATCCTGTGAACCAGCATGCCCTCCCCAGCTCCTTCCCTCATGGATACCCCCTGATTGAAGTCTTTAGGGAAGGGAGCAAAGATCTCTCTTACCCATTCCAGCTCCTATGAGGGAGGCTCCAGCCTCTCTGCCCTCTGTCATGTGGCTGCGTGTCTCTCCTAGGTTTTTATATGATGTTAGGGTGTCCTTTGTTGGAGTATGGATGTCCCTTTTTGTTGTATGTTGGAGGGGAGAGAGTCCTGGGCAAGTTCACTCTGCCATGATGTTGATGTCACTCTTCCAGAATGAAAATTTTAAAAGACAACATATGAAAATGTGAGATGCATTTAAAGCAGTGCTGAGAGGGAAATTCACAGCTCTAAATACTTGCATTACTAAAGAGGAAAGGTCCTAGAATATATAAAATAATCTTGAAAAGAAGAATACAGTGGGAAGAATCATTCTACCTGCTATAAAGGCTTATTTTATAGCTACAGTTATCAAAACAGTGTGGTAATGGTAGAAGAACAGACACACAGATCAATGAACCAACTGGAGAAACTACAGAAAGACCCACCAGATATGCCCGAATGATTTTTTCAAAAGGTGCAAAAACCATCCACTGAAAGATAGAAGGCTTTTCCAAAATTGTGCTGGAGCAATAGGCCATCCATGGAGGGTGGAAACCCCTCACCCTAAACCTCACAAGTCAGACAGGAATTAACTCAAAACAGATCATAGTCTTAAATGTAAAATGTAGAACTATAAACTATAAGCCTTTAGGAAAAAATAGGTGAAAATATTTAAGACATAGGGCCAGTCAAAAAGTTTTGGGAATTGACACTAAAACTACAATACAGAAAGATTCATCTAACTACTATCATGAAAATACTGTGTTCCACAACATGTTTTAAATTGTTTAGCGTATGCATTTATCTTTACACACACAATCTAACACACTCATATATTTAAAAATATGTTAAAACTGTATCCTGTTTGTACTAGAACAATGGTGATGTCAGAATACATACGGTAATTAGGTAGTACTTTAATTGTTTTGTATACAAAGTGATAATTTTTGGAAGTAGTCCTGTTTTTCCACTTTTATTTATCAGTATCTGTACATTTTTAAATGTTTTGGGTTCTTTTATTTACCGTTTGAGGGATAAACCTATTTGCATTACCTAGGACTTTCCTTAGGGCTTCTGCATTTGTTTGTTTCTCAGACTGTAAAGGGTGAGATTAAGCAGAGGTGTCAGTACTGTATATGTCACAGCCATAAACACATCCTCACAGAATGTATCACTGTCCTTGGACCTCAAATAAACAAAGCAAGCAAACCCATAGTGGGTGTACACTGCAGTGAGGTGGGAGGAGCAAGTTGAGAAGGCCTTATACCTGCCCTTTGCAGAAGGCATCTTCAAAACTATGGACCCAAGGAAGATGTAGGAAATCGTAACTAAAATAAAGCTTCCCACCAACACAAAGGCAGAGAGTACAAAAACAGCCATTTCATGATATAAAGTATAATTACAAGCAAGGGAAACCATAGCAGAGATGTCACAGAAGTGCTAGATGGTGTTGGAGTAACAAAAAAGTGAGTTGAATACAGTGATGACAATGCTCAGAGAAAGCAGGAACCAAACCACCCAAGAGGGATCATGTGCTTTTAAGCAGATTTTATGGGTCATTCAGATGTCATAATGTGGTGGGTTGTGAATGGTAGTATATCAGTCATAGAACATGGCAGCTATGATGAAGCAGTTATTGCCTGACAAGCCAAAGAAGAAAAACATCTGTGTGGCACACTCAGGAAGACGAGTGGTCTTGCTGTCTGATAGCAAGTCCATTAACATTCAGGGAGGATTACCATAGCGGTACAAGTTTCTGAAAAGGACAGGCCACAGAGGAAAAAGCACATGGAGGTGTGAAGGTTGTGAATGAGCTTGATAGCCACCTTTAGGGACATGTTTGCAGTTGAGATGGTCACACGGGAGAAGAAAAATACCACAAAAAGGAGACTCGGCAGGTCTGGGAAACTGGAAAAACCCCATAGAAGGAATGGGGTGGGCAAAGCAACTTTGTTCCAAGGGTGCAGAGGTTCTTGAAGTTAAGACTCTGAGATGATTATAAAAAGATCCTTATGCAGTGATGTCACTTGGACTTTAATCAAGGGCACCTGGGCAAGTTGCAGGCACGTCTTCATGGGAGAGCCTGAGAAAGGGATGCAATGTGCACCTGACTGAAGTCAAGTTCAGGAGTCAGAATGATGAGAGTGATTCTAGTATGAGAATCTGCATAAATGACAGAGCGTAGGTCCAAATTTCTTCTAGAATTCTACTCACAAAAGCACTATTAATCTCTCTTTTTTCCCAATCAAGATCTGCAGGTAAGAGGCAAAATATGAATTAAACTACTTTGTTCTGATCCACTGGATTTTGTAATGTCACTGGTACCTTGGTACTCAGAAGTGCTTGGTAAACTATTGATCAAATAAATAACATAATTCAATCATTTGCATCACGTAAAATGGATACGACATTTAAAAAATTTAGGGAGATCAGTGACATTTTCTAAAAGAACTGACTTTTCTTTCAATGCAGCACTCTTTCATTTCACTTTTTCAGTGCACCGTTATGAAGCAGCTCTGAAGGTGTTAATTGTGACAATGACTAGACCACGTAAATTAATTTAACATGTTGTGACTTCTGCTTGATTCCTATCCATGGTAATTGGAGCTTGAGATACGTAATATCATTAGTTCTTAATACATATAAATAATTTTTAATTTCTTAAGAGCTTCTTATTGAAGTTCTTTTCCAGATGCCTAATACAATATAAGGGACTAGCTTGGAGACAAAATGATTTCAAAGATACTGTCGCATTCTAGAATGGCAGATTCTGATCATTATGTTCTAGTCAACTTTTGGACTTTTGTCAGAACCTCAAGGATGTTTTCTAGCAGGTATACTTGTTATGCAGTTTACTGTGAAGTGCAGAACTGAATAGAACCAAGTACCATTCATCAGATCAATTTACAAATCATATTTCTATTTCGGACGTTAATTAAACATCTAACCTTGTAGGAGATGAGGGCAGAAAAGTGATATGAAACATGCCATAGAATTTTGATTTTAACTTCTGTCATTTTTAAAGGGAAAAAGAAAGAAAAATAGTAAGGAGTTAGCAGTGGAAAATGAAATAGTGTGCAAGAGAAAGAGAGAAACACTGGCTGGGAATTATTCTGTAGAACTAACAACAATGTTGTTATTTGAAGATTTGGTGTTTTCTATTTGTATTGTAGTTACGGGCAAAGAGTAAAAGAGGAGTTAGGCCGGTAACCAGTACCTAATTTAATACCTATAATGTGCCGGACAATATGCTGGGGTTAGACAGAGCTGTCTTGTGTAATCCTTACCAGTCTATGTGCTGGAAATTTTTCTTCTGATTTTGTAAAAGACAGAGCAAGCTACAGAGTGATTAAGTGATTATATAAGTTATAACTTTATTATACAAATATTGACTAAATGCATATGATGTGCCAGACTTTTTTACATGGGAAACACAACAAGGAACCAGACACACAGGATCTCTGTGATGTGGGAGAATGACTACTTTTGTTTGTGGAGTTGGGAAGCCCTCTCTGAGGAGGTGACATACTTAAGGGGAGAGTAGAATGGGAATGAGCAGCCAACAGGTAAAGATCAGGGGAGAGAGCACCACAGGCACAGTTACACAGCAAACACAAGACCCTCACACGGGAAATTCATCTACCCAAGCAATTCAGCCAAGACCCATACGGTTTACTGTGAAGACCACTCCAGTCTCTTTCCTTGGAAGCTTTCCCTGTCTATTTACCTCTAATGGAAACATCTTTCCATTCTTATTGTTTCAGGTACCACTTACCTTGTGTGACTCTCCAATTTCCTCCTCTAGCAAAAAGGAACCTCCAATTTCCTTTGGCACATCTCCAGTGCTGGAATGATCTCCAATAATTGGATGCAATGTTTTCAGAACTAATCTAGCTGTATTTCCCCAAGTCAGAATTTCCTCTTCTACTTCCTATTTAAGTTAGTTACAGTCATCAGAGAGCTGCTATCAGGCTCTATTTTTCATTCCTCCATCATCTTTTTATCCAATAAGTCACTTCAAAATTCCAGATGTCCTTTTACTAGCATCCTTATCCTCTTTTTTTATTCCCTCTGCTACTGTCCTGGACCTATCCCATAGGGTGAATATGGTGCCTCCGTGCTTGTCTAGTAGTCACAATTCTGCATTTTTATCTTCATCACTACATGGTGACCCAGTGTTAGATTTCTTAAAACAGGATGTATTAAATCACTGATAGTGACAGAAATAGTGAGTGGCTACACACTGCTTAGAGGAGGAAATCCAGATACCCCCGCATATTTGGTGCTGATCGCAAACTGATCCCTAGACACTGCTCCTGCCTCAGTCTCCACCACATCCTCTATCTACTGTATCCTCAAACCAGACACAGTCTATCTTTGCTATTATCTCCATCCACCACTCTTCCAAATGCAAAGGAAATCTGCTACAGGTAGAGTAATGGAAATAACAGTGTCATTTCCTTCTAGAAAATGGAGCTAAAGATACCACTGCTCCTCTCTTCAATTATGAAGAAATCTGTGTGTTGAATTTTCTTCATAACAGTGTTAACAATCTTCTTGGAAATAATAACATAGGCCATTAATCATTTCATTCATTCTTTCAAAAAATTATATTGTGTGCTCTTATATTGTAGGCACTGTCTGAGTCTATGGGAAATATAAGTAACAAACAGCCAATGACGTCTGAGTGCATAGAATTTATCATCAGCATTTGCAAAGAAGAAAGAGAAGAAACTGTGGCCTAGCATTAACTGAATATGCCAAAAAATTAAACTAGGAAAGAATAACTTGATAACTCTGTCAGGCAGAGTAGTCATCAATTAAACTCAAATCATTTAAACTTCCTCTACCAGCTTCTGGAAAGAACAGAAAGAGGAAGATCAATACTGGAGATTTAGAAAAAGGAAAGAAGTGAGACAAAACACAAATAAATAACATCAGAGTGAGAATTACTTGTTTGACTTAGCAGCCCATTTTCTTGAATGCAAAAATAATACTTTATAAATGATGCAGTTGTTCTGAAAGAGAAAAAGTTATCTTTTTTGATAGCATTGATCCTTGTTATTCATTTCAATAACTTAATAATAATAAAAGAGAACATTTCAATCGCCTTCTAAAGATTCCTCATGTCCATTTGCAGTCCATACTTCCCTCTGTCCCTGGCCCCAAATAACTGTTGATCTACTTTTTGACAATATAGATTAATTTGTTTTCCTAGAGTTTTATAAATGAGAATAACATAGCATGTGCCCATCATATCTGACATTTTTCTATTAATATATTTAGTTTGAGATTCATTCATGTTTTGTATATGAGTAATTTATCTCTTCTTATTACCGAGTAGTATTCTCTTATATCGATATATCAAATTTTTATCCACTCACCTGTTAGCAGGCTTTGAGGTTGTTTCTACTTTGGGGCTTCTGTGAATTAAGGTGTTATTATGAACATTCAAGTGACCTGGGTACCAATATATGTTTTCACTTGTCTTAGTTAAATACAAAGAAGTGGGCATGCTGGATCTTATAGTAGATATAAAAATATTTACACCTATATATTAAAATATTTTTAAGAAACTAGTTTCTAAAATGGTTATATGGTTTTATATTCCCATGTGTAATGTTGAGAATTCCAGTTGCTCCAAAACCTTGATAACATTTGATATTATTCTTTGATTTTAGCCATTCTAATAATTGTACAAGAGCACCTCTTTTTAATTTTAGCTTGTATTTCTCTGATGACTCATGATGCTAAGCATCTTCTCACATGTTTACTGCCCATTTGTATATCTCCTTTTTGATGTACCTGTTCAAAGCTTACCCCATTTTAAAAATTAGGCTCTTGGTCTTCTTATTATTCAGTTCTAAGAGTTCTTTATACAATCTACATGCAAGACCTTTTTCATGTGTATGTATTGCAAACATTTTCTCCCTTTCAGTGTTCTGGACTTTTCTGTTTGGAAAGCAAATATTTTAAATTTTGAGGAATTCCAATATGTCATTTTTCTTTCTTTTATGGTTTGTGCTTCTGTGTCCTACCTAAAAAATCTTTGCTTACTCTAAAGTCACAAAGATTTTTTTTCATATGTGTAGCTCTAGAAATTTTATAAGTTTTGTATTTACACCTGTGATACTTTTTGAGTTAATTTTTGTGTAGAGTATGAGATAAGGATTGTTGGTCACATTTTCCATATGAATACAAAGTTGTTTCAATAACATATGCTGAAAATTCTTTCACCGTAGAATTACGCTTAACATTAGTTCAATATCAATTGATCAGTATATTATGGATATATCCAGTACTTATGGGGATCTATTTATGGACGTTTTGTTCCTTTGACTTGTGTGTCCATCATTTCCCCACACGGCACTATCTTAGTTTTATGGTAAGTCCTCAAGGCATGTAGTGCAAATTCTCCAAATTTATTCTTCATTTTTAAAAATTGCTTTCACTGTTCTGGTTAATTTGCATATCCACATAGAATCAGTTTGTTTATTTATACAAAAAGTCCTTCTAGAATTTTTATCCATATATTGCATTGAATACATATATAAATTTTTGGAGAATTAACACTTTAATAGTATTAAGTTTTCCAATCCATGAACGTAGTATATTATGCTCCATTTATTTATGTCTTCTTTAATTTCTCCAAGTTCTACAATTTTTTGAAGGTGTATTGTATAGCTTTTCATAAATTTATTCCTAAATATTTATTTTTTAACATAGTATAAATGTATTTTTTTCCATTTTAATATTTCCATTGTTTGCTGCCAGTATATAAAAATAGAATTGCTTTTGTATATTATACTTCCATCCTGTGCTCTTACTAAATGAGTTATAGTACGTTTTACATATTCCTTAACATTTTCTTAGCATTTTTGCATGAACACATCTACAATTGGAGACAGTTTTACTTTTTCCTGTTTCGTCTTTACACTATTTTTATTATTGGTTACCCTATTTAAATACCTGGGACCTCTAGTATAATGTTGAATAAAAGTCCTTAGGATAGATTCCTTGTGTTTATCCCAAATGTAGATGGAATTCTTTCAACATTTTACCACTAAGAATGATGCTAGCTGAACATTTTTCATGGATGCTCTTTATCAGATATTGTTGTTGGTGTTGTTCTCCTCTTACCCTTTCCTGTCATCTTTTAGATTATCTGAATTTTTAAAAATTCTATTAAAATTTTTCCACTGGCATTTTAGGCATATCTCTTTGCATTAGTGCTTGCTTTTAGGATAAGAATGTATGTTCCTAAATATTCACAGTTTGCCTAGAGTTAATAATTTATAGAGACCCTAAGACCCTACATGTTGATTTTCCTCCTTCCATCTTTTTCCTATATTTGTTGCATATATGTCTTACATCTCTATACACTCTATACATAAAGACCTCACAAGACAATATTACAATTTTTTATCTGCTGAATTTTATGTATTTTAAAGAAATTAAGAAGAATACAATATATTTTATATTAAACTAGTATTTATCATTTTCGATTCTCTTCGTTCATTCCTGCAAATGAGAGATTTCCATTTTCCCCATTGATATCTTCCTTCCTGGCTGTATGACCAAGGTTACTGCTGTAGCAACAGTGATTTGATTCCACTAAGACATGTGAGAGGCCCAGAGATTGTCTTCTAGAATTGTCCAGCTGAAGAGTGGGGGAGGAATGTATATGCTCTGAATCTCAGCCTCCATTGATTAGTGTTGGCCCTGGGACCTTAACTGCTTCCACACTGGGACTTACTTGCCTGTGGACTGAGCAGGCTGCTCATGGATTCCCAGAAAATCTTAGGTTTCAGGGAAGGACTGGAAGGCTGAAGTGGACATATTATGGCAGCACCAGAAGTGGGAAGCTGACAATGTGAGTCAGAATCACCCAGCACAAGTGGATTAATTCTTCAGTCTCAGTTCTCCCATCTGATCAATGAGGATAATAAAGAACTTAGATCGTGAAATTGTTGTGAAGATTAACTCAGTGTAAACTGTTAAGCACAGTTCTTGGCAAAAAGTGAGCCCTGAATGGATGTTTGTTCTTATCGTTTTGTTGATGGCAAACTCCAGTTTCTCAAAAGAGGAACTTCAGGGGTTGGGATAGAAGATAATAAAATTAAGATTAGCAAGAGAATTAGGGTAAGATTTAATCTTAAGGTTGAAGATACCTATATTCCACCACCATCAGAAGGCACTACTCAGGATGCAACACTTTGAGGTTATTGACCTGGGAGGCTATTTCTTACCTGGAAGTCATCCAAACCCCTTTGTCTTCATAGTTCTCTATACAACTTTCAAGGCTTTTATTTTCCTACTTTTAATATGATAACTAACATACATGTCTTTAAAAATTTGTTATTTAAAATTCAACTTTACATCAACTTCCATATCATATTCCCCCAAAGTAATTAAGGATATGTCTTATAGATATCAGTACAAAATACTTATCAATAAACACATATGGAATGGATAAAGCTAAAGTTATCTTTTTATACCTGACGTTTGGTGCCAAGTATTTCTTAATAAGAAATAGCAAAGTAAACTTAGGACCAATATTTACCTATAAGACAATTTTTTATATTATATTCTCTAATAGTTATTAAATAATTTAATAAATTACTAAATTCTCTAATAATTAATAAATATATCTATGCATGAACACTTAGATAGAAACAAAAAAATAAATTGACCACTTGAGAATTGACAGAATCTTGAAAGGTTAGTTGTTTTTGTGTGTGAATTTGAACTGCTCAATATTCACTACAGAACATAGTGATGCTCCATTATGCTTTTGAAACCACATTTGAATCTTCAGAGATTTAGCCCCAAAGGCGTAAAAGATAGCTATATAACCACAATGACTTTACTCTGCTGCTGAAAGATTGAGTTCTTATTCCAAGAGGTAAGAGTTTGGTTTTTTTAGGGAATCACATGTATTGATTTTCATTTACCATTTGAGAACACTTTACTCCCTAAAATTATATCTGTACTCAGAAGTCATGGTGGGGAAACAGGGAAGATGTAATTAAGCAATCAGCTAGTAAGCAACTTTGGCTGAATTGCTGTCTCCACCATCAGTTCATGTGAATAAACAGGCATAATCTCAGTTATCAGGCTTCCCTGTTTGTCTACCCACAAGAAATAAATTCTTATAAGGTCTTTCAACACTATCCAAACTCAAAACTCCCCAATTATATAGTAAGATAGTAAATTCACTATCTTTGAGATACTCTGGGCATTTATTGATATGTAAAGATTTACATGTTTAAATTGAAGATTTAAAAATTGAAAGATATTGTAAATACCTTTGCAGAAAGACTTACTTTGTTTATGGGTCAAAATGCTTTAGCTTCAAGGCAATAACACATTAGACAAGCTTGGATTATAAAGTCAGAAAATTTGGAGATGAAGGTCAACCTGGTCACAAACTGGGTGAACATTTTTCAGCTTTTAAGCTATACTTTATTCAGCTACATATTAAGTTGAAAATAATCTTATTTTATTCTACAAAACTCTAAATGAGAAACATTGTTACAGGAAGAAGTGATTTGATTTGTTGAATAGGTGTATTTTAATTTTTTTGACTATCAATCATGCTTATTGCATAGTGATTACATTGACATTTCAAATTACTTGATACAATAATGATATTTTGAGTTACAAATATTTTTAAAATATCAAAAAATTTACAATAGAGGACCTCATTGATAACCCTAATTTGAAATTCCTTTGTGGAATAGTATCAAGAATAATTTTATTTCTTCTTTTTAAAAGAAGTTATTTAACTGGTTGAGATTGTGAAATGTGTAAATAATCAGCTGCCTCTTCTATACATAACTACCAGAAGGCTTAAAGGATAATCTGCTGTCCACTTATTGCCAGATGTACTGACTTCATGGTAAGTTTATTTAATTTCATTTATTGTATAGTTTCTAGAGGAATGGACAGTCATACTTCCTGGGCTTCATGTTTTGACTCTACCACTTGTGTAACCTTGTGCAAGTTACATGACTTCTTTTAGACTGTTTACACATATATAAAATAATGAGATTAATTAACATTATTTTATGGGAAATGAAATAGACTATATACATATATATGTGTCTATAAATTCTTAGCCCATGCTTATCAGTTAGTAAGCTTGTAGTAAATATTAGCTATTACTAAAATGTGTATGACAAAACCTCATATATATATATGTAAAGTTATATATATGTGTGCATATTTGGTATACTAACCAGTCTTTTTTGTATTTTCCGTCTGTCTTATTTATTCTTTGACCTCAAAGCGACCTTAAGTGCATCTGTGGAAACAATATAATATAAAAAGAAAAGGTGACATTATCTGAAGAAAGTTTTCCGAAAATTCTGCTAAAAATAATTTTAAAACTACAGATCCTCATCATTACATGTAAATATGCACTGATTATTCAATACTTTTATTTATAATGACTTCCCATATATGTATGAATGACAATGAAGCTATCAAATTTACAACCTCTTTAATGTAATGTTTCATCACAGGTTCATTTTGGTAGTAGTTACATTGTGTCATGGATGCCTTGGGGGATGGGAACCACACTGAAGTGACAGGGTTCATTTTATTGGGCTTAACTGATGACCCAATCCTTCAAGTCATTCTCTTCATGATCATCCTATGTATCTACTTGGTGACCATATCTGGCAATCTTGGTACAATCATTATTATCAGAATCTCTTCTCAGCTCCATCATCCCATGTATGTTTTTTTGAGCCACTTGGCTTTTGCTGACATGGGCTATTCATCTTCTGTCACACCAAATATGCTTGTAAACTTTCTGTTGGGAAGAAATACCATCTCCTATCTTGGATGTGCCATTCAGCTTGGTTCAGCGGTTTTCTTTGGGTCAGTGGAGTGCTTCCTTCTGGCTGCCATGGCATATGATCGCTTTGTAGCAATCTGCAGCCCACTGCTTTATTCCACCAAAATGTCCACACAAGTCTATGTCCAGTTACTCATAGTGGCTTATGTGGGTGGTTTTCTCAATGCTTGCTCTTTTACTATTTCCTTTTCTTCTTTAGTCTTTTGTGGACCAAATCAAGTCAATCATTTTTTCTGTGATTTTGCTCCTTTATTTGAACTCTCCTGTTCTGATGTCAGTATCTCTGCAGTTGTCCCCTCATTTACTTCTGGCTCCATCATTGTGCTCACAGTGCTTGTCATAGCCGTCTCCTACATCTACATCCTCATCACCATCCTGAAGATGCGCTCCACTGAGGGGCGCCACAGGGCCTTCTCCACCTGTGCCTCACACCTCACAGTGGTCACTCTCTACTATGGGACCATCACATTCATTTATGTGATGCCCAAATCCTACTACTCAACTGACCAGAACAAGGTGGTGTCTGTGTTCTACATGGTGGTGATCCCCATGTTGAACCCCCTCATCTACAGCCTCAGGAGCAATGAGATTAAAGGAGCTCTGAAGAAAGAGCTTGCTAGAAAAATATGTTCTTAATTAATCTGTTATTTTATAGTATTTGATGTAATAATATGCCATAAATATAATAATAAAAGGACAAGGAGTGTCTGTGGTCAAAATATATTGGTCCATATGTCATTAGCCAGTGTGAAGCTTTTTAGTAAGGGTATGGAGTACATTTTCTGGTACCAAATTTAAATCAGGCCTATAGTGAGTAATTTTTAAAAGAATTAAGTTAAATTTATAATTAAAAACACATATTGGTTCACAAAAAAACCTTAACTGTTGAAATCTTTTAAAACTTTTATTCCTATTTTTTGTTCCATAGCTGTTCTCTGCCATAAATTAAGGATATTTTACCCCCAAACCTTTAAGACAGTGTTCATTTTTTCAACACTAGTTTACCCTGTAATAAGTGTGACAATTATCATTACAACTGAGTAATTATACAACTGAATGTACTGAATGTATAGAGGAAATGATAAAGTGGAGCCAGATAGAAAATCAGTGGAGATGGTTTTCTTGCAGGAAGGTTATCTGCTGAGGATGGGCTTTGTGGATCCATAAAATTCTGGCCTGTGTACCTGTTCTCTGGCTCTAGTCACCATATAGGGGGTCCTCAGAGCAGGATAGATGTCCCTTCTGACCTGTGAATTCTGTCAGATTAAAACAGGTGACTTCTCTGTGGGAATGAACAGGGTTCCTGAACTCCTCAGGGACTGAGTGGAACAAACTCTTGGAGTAACTCGTTCATGGTCAGGCCCACATCCTGCTCAGGAAGTGGGAAGGAACTGGATTGTCTCTCTCCTGAATATGTGACTGCCCATTGGAGAAGGTTAATCAATCTCTATATGACGACAACCATGTTTATTTACCTTTCCTGTCCCCTCTTTAGTGTTTCAGACACAAATTTTATATTTTTGCTGACAGACTCATAGGCCATCTATCACTAATTCATTCATTTCTTCTTTCATACCTTCAAAAATTATATTGAATGATTCTTGTATTCTAGGGATTGTCCTAGGCTATTGGGAATATAGGTAACAAGCATCCAATAAATCTGCCTTCATGGAATTTATCTTATAGCATCAGAGAGACAATAAAACTAACAAGTTAGTGATACAGACTATTTGAAGGGGATACGTGCTGTGGAGAAAGAAAAAGCAGAGCAGAGTAATGGAGATTAACATGCCAGGGGCGGGGAGTGTCAGTGCTGGTCTCACCGGGAAGATAACATCTCAGCCAGGATGCAGGAGATGAGGACACTTCCTGTGTGATATGGTGTTTCCTGTGTACATTTGTGCAAGTCTAATCTTCAACTCACAACCATATAATTTACCTATGGCAGGCTTGGTAATTTTAATCAGTCTCATGGTGAGCACAACTAGAACAAATGATAAAATGTTAACTGTGTCTTAAATTTCACATTAGAGCTTACAGGAGAATAAGAAATTCCCTCACCAGAAACTGTGACAACCAGGGAAGTAGACCTGACATTCAAAAATGCTTTTGCCACGAGAGCATTTGACAAGCCAGAGGAAGAGTTCCCATCCCAAGCTGTGGATTTAGTGTTCTTCTGAAATGAGAGAAGGCTATGTCCAAACCTACCCCAGGTCCAGGTGAGAATTCTGACTGATACGCCTCACGTATATCCTCAGGATAAGAGGAAACTTGGAATGACCAAGTCTTGCCCAGGTGTGCCACCCTGAAGATCTAGAGAGTCTCAAGCCTTGGACAGGTGGTGCCTCAGGGTGAACTGCATAAGCAAACAAACAACTCAAGCCTCAATTATTCCTACCAATAATTATTCAAACGCAATAACCAGCACCCAGTGAGAAATAAGGACTAGCACAAAAGGAAACAAAATATCAAATGTGGGATCCAGTGGAAACAACAGACAATAGAAACAGAACCACTAAGATTTAAGATACAGGAGTTAATAGACACAGACTATAATATTACTTGGTTTAAAAAGATAAAGGACAATTTCAGAAAATGCATACAATCACAGAAAACCAAAAATAATGACCAAAGTATGCAAAACAATAATATAGAACTTCATAACTGAAAAATTCACCGCAGCAGCTGTTATTTCAGGCATTTCTCTGTGGGGAGCATAATCCTCACAGGTTTTTGCACTGGATCCCAAGAGACAGAAGAAGCACATCCTAGCTTGGGAGCCTCATGGCCATAATTGAAACTAATGCATCTTGTAATATTGTTAGGTATAGTTCCAGGGTCCCTACAAGCATTGTTTCCAGTTATCAGAATCACTGCACTCAAAGCATGAAATAGAATATATTTCATACACTGTCATCCCTGTCTAGATGCATTTTATAATTAAAGAGTTGTTTTTATTATATGCAATGTTACATTTGACACAGCTGACATTCCATTTTTCAGAATTTAGGGGAAATAGAAAGTTCACAAAAGTCAATTTGTCCTTGGAGAAGTCAAAGGATTTTTGTTAACCTTTCTCTGTAAAGAGGATGACACACATCATCTGAGATCTTAACTGCCATGTCATCTCCACAGAGAATTCCGAGCAAATGCACCGTTTATGATTCTGTACTGGATCACAGGCAGAACATAAGGACCCTGTGTGGGGGTATTTGAGAAATGAATTGCCTACCCTGCATGCCACATATAGGGTTCTCAGAGAAATTATGAAACACCTTTGGATTTTTTAAAAGAGGTGCTACTATAGACTTTGGAATCCTTTGGGGGTTTTTCTGGGCAAAATTGTCAAGTCCTTTGCCAAATTACATGCCTAAATCTTAGTGAGCCTATGATGAAAACATAAGCTTAACAAAAATTATTTTCTTGGTTGGACTTGATGGTTTTTATAGGAATTATTTGGCATTTGTACATAAATGTTATTGGCACGTTCTAATTCTCTTAGTCAATAAAAAAATTTAACAGCTTGGGAAAAGTCTAAAACTCATCTCTGCTAAACCAAATGAAAAAGTTAATAATTGACTTTTTCATAATTGATTTTATCATTTTCTTAAGTAGCATTATGTGCAAAATCTGAACCACGAAATTGACAACACTAAACACATACAGAACATATTTAGAACACAGCAACCAACTGCAGAAAATACGTTATTTTTTATGAAATAGTATATTTTTTAAAATTGAGCAGGAAATAAGGCAAGTCTCAATTAGTTTTAACAATTTTCATTTTAACAAGTATCGTTTCTAAATACAGTGCAATAAAGCTAGAAAGCGATAACAGATAATTAGAAAAACATCCATTTATTTGGAAATGAATTAATATACTATTAAATAACTAGGGATCAAAAATCAAATATAAATTAGAAAAAAATGGAATAATAAGTATACTACATATAAAACCTTGTGCTGCAGGTACATAATTTCTTAGAAGAAAACTTATAATAGAAATACTAGAAAAGACAAAAAGGCTAAAAATGAAGAACATTTGCATTTATTTCAATATGTAGGAAAGAATAGTAATATAAAACCATGGTTGTAGAAGGAAAAGAATTATACAATTACCAGCAGAAATTAATCAAATACAAAATCAACGTGCAATTAAGACCACCAATGCCAAATATGTGTTTTTAATAGTGATTTTTATTGGACTTATCAAGAAAAATTTAAAAATGTATAAATAGCCAATATAAAGAAGGTAAACTGGGATATAACTACAGATTTTGCAGCTATTGATAAGACTATAGAGTAATTATGAATAATTCTATGCAAAATTTTGATAACTTAGATAAAACGGTATTCCTAGAATAATAGTAATCAAAACTAACTAAAACAGAAAAAGTAACTGAAGAATCATTTAACCATTAAATAAATTTATTAATATATAAAAATCTTCCCACAAAGAAAAAGGACATATGAATGATTCCCTTGATAAGTCCTGCCAAATATTAAAGACATTCAAGTATGAAGTAATTCCAGTGTTACACAAACTCACTGAAACAATGGAAAAGAGGGTACACGAAGTCAAAATGACACCTGGAATCCTGATATTAACACTCAAGAAGGACAAGAAAGAAAGAAATTATAGGCCACCTTTAATGAGCATAGATGAAAAATTCTTAAAAAAAATTAGTAAACTTAATCAGCAATATGTGAAAAGAATAATACGTTAAGAAAAAGCTGGGTTCATTCTAGGAATGAAATGTGTATTTAACGTTAGAAAAGCAATAAATTGAATTCTAAACATAGTAGATTAAAAAATAAAAACATGATGGTATATAGATTCAGAAAAGACTGGTAATTTTCAACATCCAGTTATGCTTTAAAAATCTTAGCAAAAGTGGAATAGAAGAAAAAATACTTGATCTAAGGAAGACCTATTTATATTTGAAACTGCAAAAGATTTCCCTTTGTGTCTGAGAGCAAGTAAGAGATGCCTATTATTAGCATTTCTATTCCTCCTGGTATGAATGGCACCAGCCAGTGTACTATGGCAAGAAAAAGAAATAAAGGCACAATGATTGGATATATAGAAATAAAGTCATATGAAGTGATTCTTTATGTAGAAAATAAGAAAGTGCAGATAAATGATCAGAATTAAAGAAATCTTAAGATTGAGGGAAACAAAGTCAATGTAAAAATAAGTTATTTTTCTATACACCAGTAACAAGCAATTAGAAAATGACTTTAAAAATTTTACAATAACATAAAATAATCAAGTACCTAAGGAAGAAAAATGTCTCAGAGATGAAGAGAGAGCAAAAGGCCATAGAAATATTTGACAAGTTAATTATGAAGTTCCCAAATCTGGTTTAAAAAACCCCAAAAACATTAACTTAGAAATCTAAAAACTCAGTGAATGCGAAGCAAGATAAACACACACACACACTCACACATATAGTTGTGAACATAATAGCTAAGTGCTAAAAACCGCAGTAAAAAGTAAATCCTGAAAGTAACACAAGAAAAAGAACGCATTATACACAGGGAACAGTGATGTGACTGATGGCTGATTTCTCATCAGAAAACGTGGAGGCCAGAATCTATTGGAATGAAATATTCAAAGGTGTAAAAGGGAAAATAAACTTTCAAGAAAGAATTTTATAACTATAAAACTATCTTTTTAAAAGGAAGGAAAATTGAAGGTATTTTCAGATAAACCAATTTGGGAAAATTTGTTGTCTGTAGACCTGAACTTCAATAAAAAGCTAAAGGAAAGTGATAAGGCTGTTATTTGAATGTATATGAAAGAATAAAGTACACTAGAAATGAAAAATATTTGTGTATACAATATATGTGTGTGTGTGTTTTAGGCTGCTAAATGGTAATCTTCTATGCAGTAATAGAAAACTAATACAAGAACCAAAAAAAAAGGGCACAAACAAAATGAGACATACCATGCCCCGGGTTAAGAAACTCAACATAATAAAAATGTCAATTCTACTTATACTAATCTCTAACACTCAGGTAATTCTAGATAAAATTCCAATTGAATTTTTTAGAAAATATACAAATCAATTCTAAAACCTGTGTGGAACTAGGAACTTCTGGATAAAGTTGATGAATTAAATACAAGCATCAAATTTTGCTTCCTCCCCAAACCCCACTAAGATGCCAGAAAGAGAACGTTTAAAATTTTATGCTACTTTATTTATTGAAGTACACTTACGTATAGTAAAACGCATATATCTTAGGTATACAGTTTGAGCAGTTTTGACCAATGTATCCACTCATGTAACCAACACACTAATCAAGATGAAGATCAATGCCATCACACAAGAAGATCCTATATATTCAAACTGCAGGCTTTAGAGTTTTAAAAAAACTATTCCAAAGTATAATAAAACATCCATTTAAATTATACAATTTGAGCCTTTTGTCTATTTTATACAACTATGAAACCACAATCACAATCAAGCAAAAGAGCATTTCAATTACCTTCCGATCATTACTTCTGAACCTCTGCAACCTGTTTTTCTCTCTTCCCCCAGTCACAGGCAACTACGGATTTGCTTTTTGGCAATAGAGATTAATTTCCTTTTTTGGTAAATTTATAAAGTGAGAGTCACATAGCATGTACACTATCGCATCTGACTCCTTTCTGCATAATTATTTTGATTCATTAATAATGTATGTATCATCAGTTTGTTTGTTTTTACTGGCGAATAATATATCATCACGCAGATATACCACTTATTTTTTTATTTTATTTTTAATTTTTTTTCGGATGTACATCATATTTTGAATTCTGGATACATTATACCATGTTCACCACCCCAACACTTATTACAGTGCATCCCCTCACATGTGTGCCTAATCACCCCTTTTGCCCTCCCTCTCACCCCTTCCCCGATGGTAACCACCAGTCCAATCTCCAATGCTATGTGTTTTTTTTTTTGTCGTTTTTATCTTCTACTTATGAGTGAGATCATATGGTATTTGACTTTCTCCCTCTGACTTATTTCACTCAGCATAATACCCTCAAGGTCCATCCATGTTGTCACAAATGGCCGGATTTCATCATTTCTTATGGCTGAGTAGTAGCCCATCGTGTATAAATACCACATCTTCTTTATCCATTCGTCCCTTGATGGGCACCTAGGTTGCTTCCAAGTCTTGGCTATTGAGAATAATGCCGCAATGAACATAGGGGTGCAAGTATCTTTATGCCTTTGTGTTTTCAAGTTCTTTGGATAAATACCCAGCAGTGGAATAGATGGATCATATGGTAGATCTATCCTTAATTTTCTGAGGATACTCCATACTGCTTTCCATAGGGGCTGCACCAGTTTGCACTGCCACCAGCAGTGAACTATATCACTTATTTTAATCCACTCAGCGGTTGGTGGGGGATGTTTCCAGTTTTGGGCCAATGTGAATGAAGCTGCTATGAACAGTGAAGTCATTTCTGTGTGGATGTGATTTTCCATTTGTCTTAGGCAAACACTTCGGGATGGAATTGCTGGGAGACACAGTTTTCATTTTTAAATTTTCAAACCATTTTCCAAAATGACTCTATTGTTTTACAATCCTACTTGCTATTTTGAGAGTTTCAATTTTTCTAAAATCTTGCCAACATTTGGTATTATTGGTTTTCTTTAAATTTAGCCTATTAATGGGTGTGTAGTGGTGTCTATGCTTTTAATTTGCATTTTGATACGGTCCAATTTCTTAATCTTTTCATTTATGCATTGAGCTTTTGGTGTTGTCTAAGAGCGCTTCCCTAACTCTAGTCAGGAATAATTCTTCTACATTTTCTTCTGGAAGTCTTATACTTTACATTTTGATCTATGATCCATTTTGAGTTAATTTTTGTATAAGCTGTGATGTTTAAGTTGAGGTTTCTTTGTTTGTTTGTGCCTATGAAAGTCCAATTATTCCAAAACCATTTGTTGAAAAGACTATTCTTTCTCCATTGAGGTTTTTTTTTTTTGTATCTTTGTTTAAAATCAATTGGCTGCACTCATCTGGGCCTATTTCTGAATTCTCTATTCTCTTCCGTTGACCTATGGTTTACCCCCAAACCAATATCACACTGTCTTGATTACTGTTGATATGTAGCAAGTCGTAAAGTCAGGCTGTGTGATTGTTTTATAAAAAAATTAATTTTAGCTATTCCTCTGCTTTCCATATAAATTCTAGAATCAGATTGTCTATAACTATAAAGAATCATGCTGGGATTTTGATAAGAGTTGCATTAAAGCAATAGATCAATTTGGGGAGAATTGATATCTTCGTTATATTCAGTTATCAAATCCACAGTCATGATATTCCTCTCTCCTTACTGAGATCTTTGATTTCTTTCATTAGTATTTTAGTATTTTAATCTTTCACTATTAAGTACAACATTAGTTTAATGCTTTGCTCCAAAGATCAGGAACAAGATTAGGATGTGCATCCCACTCCCCTTTTTAACACTGTGTTATGGGTACTGGCTAGTAACATAAAAAATAAAAATACAAGAAAAATTTTAAGGAAAGAAAAGACAGTGTTCATTTGCAAATGATTGTAGAAAATTTTTAAAAATCAATTTTTAAAAGTGACTAGAGGGGGCCAGGCTGGTGGCATAGTTGTTAAGTTCACACAGAGCTAACAGAACTCAATACAGTGCTGGTGGGAATGCAAAATGGTACAGCCATTTTGAAAATAGTTTTGCAATGTCTTAAAAAGTTAAATGTGCCCTAACCGTAACATCCAGCAATTCTAATCCTAGGTTTTTATCCAAGAGAAATGAAAGCACATGTCCACACAAAGACTTGTTTGGAGATATTTATAGAAGCTTTATTTATAATTGCCCAAAACTACAAAGCCCTCAAATGCCCATCATTGAATGAACAGGTAAAGAAACTGTGGTACATTCACACAATGGGTATGTTTGAGAGGAATGTAACACAATCCAGACTCTCCATATCCTATCCTTCACAATATCCATGACATCATTCAAAATTACTAGCACATTAAAAAAAAAGTGAAATAAGTCCCATACTCAAGATGAAGTGTTGGAAACTAACCTCAAGGAAAGACTGAAAACAAAGCTATAAGATTCCATCTCAAGAAGCTTGAAAAGGAATAACAAATAAGTTAGAAAAAATGAAAACCATTAAGCAAGGAAATAGAAAATATGCCCCATAGAGAAAATAAAGAAAGAAGCCTGTAATTTCACTCTTTGAACAGATTAATAAAATTGAAAAGGCCATCAGAATATTAATCAAGAAAAAGCTAAAAATATTAATAAAAATAAGACATGCAAAGGAGGGTATAACTACACATTGTGCAGATATTAATATGGTTAAAAATGGATAAGATGACAATTTTATTTCAATAAATTCAGTAAATATAAGAAGTACATATTTTCTGGAATGACATAACTTGTTAGGACTGAAAAGCAAAAACATCCTTGTCATTTATGAGGTTGGGAGGACAGACAGAAAATAACATAGCTACAAAGTTAATGGAAAACATTGTTTCTTCCAAGTTTATGCAGCAGATGTAAAAATGCCATAACGGTCTAATTTTTTAGTGACTACTGTATTCTTACCAATAATGCACCCAGGTCTGAGGTGCTGCTCTCACCTATTGCTGGAGATACCCAATTGTGAAACTGGCATCATCTCATGACAGTGTTCAATCCTGGTTTACTAATCTCTCCTAATCTCACCTCAGAAACAGAAACCAGCCCAGAACTGATCCCTGCATCCCCTAGCCCCTCCTCAGAATCCTTGGATAAGAATACAAAGCTTTCAGAAGGCATGTGCTTCTCTCCATGGTTGAGAGGCATGTGATGGTCCTTTGGAGAGCCCTCCCTCAATGCATTGAGCCAATAAACTTGATTTTGTTGGATTATATGCTTGTTTTTGTTGGCCTTTCACTGATAAGGCTTTAACATCATATTTTTATTTTTATATATTTATACTTAAATGGTGGAACAGAACTGAAAATTATTGAGATTTAGGGTATGAATATGATAGAGGGTTTCCTAACTAGACTGTGGATGAATGAAACTTATTGGAGTCAAGAAAGTAGAGGAAATTTGAGGTTAGTTTATCAGCTGAGATACTCAAGTGGTGAGAAGTTGAACTTGCTGATGACAAAGACAGAGATGGAGAAGAAAACTGTGATACAGGTGGTAAAGTTCTCAGGGAATGAGGAGAGGGAGGGAGATCAATGAGGCAGACAGGAGGTGCCATCGTTGGAATGTCATAAATCTCAAAGGAGGAAATGTTTGGGACTAAGGATGAAATAGAATAATTTTTAAAAGGTAATAGAACTCCTCTCAACTCGATGAATGTGACCTACCAGAGTCAACAAACTGAGGCAGTTGGCTCCATTTGTCACATGTTTGAGACACATCAATAACTTTAACTTTTCCACATAACTATATGTGATCTCATTTAAATCTTATGACCAGCATATGAGATAGGAATTATTAACCCCGTTTTACAGATCATGAAATTGAGTCTCAAGAAGTTAAACAATTTTCCATACACCTCAAGCTGAATCCAATTCTTTTGTTTACAAGGGCCACATCTGTTTTACAAATTATTTAAATAAAGCACCATTTCTTCCAAGCCTCCATGGATCGATAATTTTTAGAAAGATAATAAAACTAGGATTACCTAAAATATTAAACAAGAGAAACTAATATAGAAAAATACAAACTCGGGCTGGCCCCATGGCCGAGTGATTAAGTTTGCACGCTCTGCTTTGGCAGCCCAGGGTTTCACTGGTTTGGATCCCTGGCGCGGACATGGCATCGCTTATCAGGCCATGCTGAGGTGGCATCCCACATAGCACAACCAGAGGCACTCACGACTAGACTACACAACTATGTACTGGGGCTTTGGGGAGAAGAAGAAGAAGAAGAAGAAGAAGAAGAAGAAAAAGGGATTGGCAACAGATGTTAGCTCAGGTGCCAATCTTTAAAAAAAAATTAAAAAATATATATATATAAAATCACTTTTTTATTGTTAGATTCAATGAACTTAAATTGCTTTTTTCAAATTAGTTTGAAAGTGTGTAAATGGTTACTGTCAACTTCTATCCTTATTGCATCATGGACTGATAATTGTTTGCCAACTAGCACCAGTCCATGGACTACATTTTGAGTAACAGTGGACTGTGATTTGTTTCTGCTTACTTACATTACTCCATGGCTTTCTCCTCACTACCTGATGTCCTCAGTTGAAGGGTCTGTTTTGTCTACAGAGATGGAATTAGAGCCCTACTGACATTGATTTTGGTCCTCCTCTCCAGCCGACGTTCTATTCCCATAGATCTTTGTCCAAGTCTCTGGACAAAGCTTCCAACAGGATCCTTGGAAATATACCTCTACACCGTTTGTTAGCACATGAAGCTTCTCTTTATGCCTCCTTCCCTATCTTACCCCGTAGATGCAAAGTTAGTCATTCTTTCTCCTATTTCTGAAGCAGCTTCTACATGCTTTCACTGTACTACTGATGATACTGGGTGATAAATTCCATCTGGGTTGGAGTTTGTTCTGTTTAGTTTTGTGCTTTGGTGAGCATAGACTCAGTTTAGTTTGGTTGATGGGCTGAATAAATCAACAATTAAGTGAATGATGGATGTACTCTTAACTTCTTGGTGCTTATGAAGCGCTGGACACTCCCCCTTCCAAAAAGACTAATAATTCAATTTAATGTTGATGAAGAATTGAGCAGGATGTAAATTTACTGACATACATAATTCTGCAGATTTGGAACCTGCTTCTTCTTCTTCTTCTTTTTTTTGGGGGGGGGGAAGATTAGCACTGAGCTAACTACTGCCAATCCTCCTCTTTTTGCCGAGGAAGACTGGCCCTGAGCTAACATCCATGCCCATCTTCCTCTACTTTATATGTGGGATGCCTGCCACAGCATGGCTTGCCAAGTGGTGCCATGCCCACACCCGGGATCTGAACCGGTGAACCCTGGGCCGCCAAGAAGTGGAATGTGAGAACTTAACCACTGTGCCATTGGGTCAGCCCCTGGAACCTAGTTCTTATTCTGGTTTTCAATCTACTCTGCTTCTTGATAACAATTTAAGTACTTTTGAATAGGACTGATGAAGTGAGGAAGTTTATATATTGCAAAAAAAATTTTGATGGTTAGCCTGAAGGACATATTCCCGTGTAGGGCCAGATAATCCTAGAATGGGTATGGGACAAATGAATGGTGCAAGATGTAAAGGAATTCAGCCCTGAGCAGAACTTGAGAGTGGAAGACGACAGTTGGGAATAGGAAAATAAATCACTTTGAGATGCCTTTACTCACCAGAACTTGTTAAAAGAACTGTAGGAATTATGGATCCTAATGGTAACCTGCTGCCTCAATGGGATGTGGGTGCTTAGATGCCTCAGGAAAGACTCTTGAATTTTTCTGTTGAGAGGTGGGAAGAAAAGAATTTCAAGACACATAAACAGGGGAAAATCCTGTGTATACTGAATTCCAGGATTAATCATTTTAATATTTTTCTGCAGCTAACTAGTCCCTAAGTCAAAGTAATAATTTATTTCCTTACCATTCCCTTCTTCAACTCTAGTGCTTCTTTTCAATTTGACTCAAAGGTTATTTTAATCGACCCTGATATCATCATATTGACACCAATCAAGCAGATAGGCTAATTGTTCCAAAAGCTAGACATGCTTCTAGAAAATCAAGAACTCTCTCACTTTCATTAAACAAGGGAGAAGGAATGCCAAAGGACACCATAATATATAGATGTCCCTTTGGGAAGAGTAACCTGGCCTTAATGAATCACCTGGCTCCATAAGTCATTTCTGTACAAGAAACTAAGAACTTTTTTCTCAAAGGGGCAAGCAAAAACAGCCCTAGGGGGTTTGGCATGTTCTATTAGAGCCTTCCTTTGCCTCCCACCACACACACAAAGACACTCACCCTCATTCTCACAGCATATATGTAGCTACGTTCTTTGACCCAGGTTTCAATGGTTTACATTGTGGAGTATTCAGTCCACGACTACTTAATAAAACTCAGTGGAAAATATCTACTTTATAAAGTTCTCTTTGGAATTCAAAATCAATAAGTCTGATTCTGAAAGGTGAGTGCAATATTCATGGATTTTGTTCAAATAATTTAAAATTGTATTTGTTCAATAAGAAATTAAAAGTAAAGGAAACTCTCTCACCAACCTTAGCTCTTGACCCCTGTGGAAACTGTGGTCTCAGGGAGAGATGCAATGCAGAATGGTCATTATGGGCACCCAAACCAGGCTGCCCAGTAGCCCGCCGAGCAGTGTGGATGGTCTGCAGCAGCCAAAGCCACTGCTAAGTTTGTGTAACTGGAAGTCTGAAAAGGAAATCAGGAAGAAACCACCTGATATTCAGGTTGAATGAGGCTCATCTATGCTCCCTATTCATCATCAAAAGTGACCCATGCACTGAGGGAAAGAATAGGTGAGAATCAGAGTCCCTGACTCAGGTGGACAATCACGAATTGAATGTCAAAAGGAAGAGCTCTAGAGAGAACTCTAGGTGGCAGTGGAGAGGAAGAGGAGGGCGAAAATCAGCTGTCGTATTATGCATCTGAATGGCATGGTTCAGAGCTAAGAAAGTATCAGCTACTATACTTCCTGACTTTTTGAATTTGTGGTGAAAATCTCCTGACATGTGTTGAAAGAAAAATTATATTATACGTCTCATCAAAAATTAAATAATTGAAAATCTATCAACACTTCATTTTTACTTTATGAAAAATAGTTGCTTAGCACTTACATATGACCAAACACCTTTGAGTACTTTATAGATATAATTTCTTTTCATCTCACTACAAAGCTACACTGTAGGGACAATTATTCCCATTTTATGAATGAAAAAGCTGAGAGTCAGAGAGATAAGTGCATTGTGCAAGTTAAAACAGCTGTCTGGTGGTGGCCCAGGATCTGAGTTTTCTGTCCCCAGTCTCCATGACTCTGCTGTCAGCACAGATTGAAGTTCACACAACGTGCACAATGAAAACAGGGTTGACCCCACTGAACTCTGCTTGAGTAAGAAGGCAAACAGTACAAATGCTGCTCGGTGCCTGGCCCCATTCCTCAGACCAGAGTATGTTCAGAGGCTTTGAAGAAGAATTGTGAGGGATCCGAAAAGCATACCACAGGTGAAATGGCCAAAAGAACTATGGATACTTAATTTTAGAATAGGGAAGGCAGTGGAAACATGCTAGCTATATTCAAATATTTCAAAGTTTTTATATAGAAAGGAGATGCATTTGTACCATTATACTCATGGGGGATCAATTGATAAGATTAAAAACAGATTTTCAATGATAGAGCTAACACCAATAGCAGTAAGATGTCTGTCATTAGAGTACTTTAAGTGCACTCATGAAGATCAAAAAAGAGATAGATTACTTTCTTTAACGATCTGTATATTTTCAATTATTGCTTCATTATACTCACAATTCAGTCAAAGAACTAAGTCCCACCATTAGAAATATTAAATGCTTTCTTATTGTAAAGTGAGAAATTTTTAAATTTTCAAGAAATAAGACATTTTGAACACATTTGGTACTGATATTTATCATTTATGGTAAATGTTTAAAACCTTAAGACTGAAATAATAGTATCAGCATAAAATTGTCTTTCTATGAAAATTAAAATAAATAACACTGAGGAGAAAATTTCAGTGTCGTGTTAACATAATTCTTAAAAGCACAAATGTTGCAAGGAAGCATAGATAGGGAGATACGCTTAGAAAAGTAATCAGGGATAGATTAGGAAACCCTATGAATGCCATACTAAGAGTTCGATATACATTCCATCCAGCATTTCAGTTATGAGGATTACTCAGGAGATTGGGAAATAGTCTGCTGATGACATTAATTGAAATCAGAAATTACAAAATGATGTACAATATGATTACAAATATGTAAATACTACTTATGTATGCGCCCAAATTAAAAGAAATCAAAATAGATTGTGAAGCATTGTTAAAGTTAAAGATCTTTAGGTGAGTTTTTCCTTAGTTGTTAATTATATGTACAAAATTAAAAGAAAATGCATGCACAAAGGATTTGTAAATCTGTAGAACTTGCCTGTAGAGATTATTTAGTGGAAGTAAATGGAAAGAAAAGATGTGCATGACTGAAATTTTCAAATCACTAAAATAAATCCAAATTTAGGAACTTTTATGCTTTTTATACTTCTATTTTCTCATTCTGATAAACATAACTTTCTTTTTCTAGTTTTAACTGGATCTTTAGTAAGCCCTGAAATTTTTGCTTTGGACTGCGGTGATTTCTCTGGGTCCTCCCTTATTATTTATCATTAATTCCGCTTTTTCAGGACTCCCTCAAAACACAGGGACTTTGCCTTTGTCACAATACAATGGCAAAACGTGGAGCAGATACTACACGCTTAATGAAAATGCAGCCAAGACTCAACAAAACATTGACCATCAAGCACTTTGGTTTAGTATTTTCATCATTGCAAGTCATGGAGACACACTTTCCTTACAGCATAGGACATACTTCTTTTGAGTTATGCCTTAAGAAAAATACCTAGGAATGGGATTACTTCTTTAATCCTATTTTGTTATGTTGTCATCTTGACACTTTATCCTGATTTGTGGGATTACTAGTTCTGAGAGTAAAAAGTTGCGAACAGTTAAATGCACAAAATTCATGGATGATTATTTAATTAAGGTCTAGTTACTCAATGCATTATCAAGCAGATCTCAAAAATTATGTTTGTGAGAAATTACAATGTGACACAATTCTTATACTGAAAGATAAAGTAAAAATAGCAGTACTAAAAATTTATTGACAACAAAAAATTCCTGGAAAGAAATTACCTAATTTATAATAATTGACTTGTGTGATAGTAGTCAGATTTGAGTGGAATTTTCAAATTTTCAGGTTTTTCATCAACATGGTTATATAATTTTTATTTAGAAACAAAATAAGCTATTTCTTTGCTTATACTATTGCTACAGATTTCCTGTGCACTAATAGTATCTTCACTGTCTTTCTTCTGTTCAAGACTTGGTTTCTCTGGACAGGGAACTGAAATTATATCCACTTCTGGTTCCCTATAGCCTATTCAATAGAATAATCGTGCATTCATTCATTTAAAAAGTTTTTATTCAGCACATTTAATTCCCAAGCACTAGCTATTTGTGATACAAGGTTAAAACACACAGTTACTGAGGGGAATATGTAATTAATAATTGGGGACACTGAAATGTAAATAAGCAAACAACAACAAAAACCATAACCTAGAATATACAATGGCAATCTAGACATTTTCAAAGCATGATGTGAACAGAAAGGAAAATTTTCTTCTAATTCTTAGAAGTTAGAGTAGGCTTTGGAAAGAAATGAATCTTGGTGGATAAGTAGAAATCACTCAGGATAACGAGCAAAGAAGCAAATGTTAAAGAGAGCATAGCATCTTGAGGGACTCTAAGTGGTTCAGGAAGTTTGGATGAGTGCAAGAGTTGGATAGAAATATCCCGAGAGACAAGCTCAGAGATGTATGCAGGGTATCTATCAGGAAGTATGCACTGTGTTGTGCTAAAGAGGTTGGGTTTCATCTTGAAGGCTTGAGAATGCACTGAAAGACTTAAAAGAATCTCTTTGGCATCACCTACTTTTTACTTTGGCAAGAAATCACTTTGTCAGATATACTGCGAATAACAAGGGGATAAGAATGAATGCCGGAAGGTAACAGATAAATAAAGAGGAAAATGACCAGGGTCTTAACTAAAGTAAGGATGCTAGGAATGGAAGTGAGGAGATAAAGAAATAAAATTGGGAGCTAAATGTAGATAGAATGAATAGGATTTTATTAGATGTGGTACAATGAGAGGAAGAAGGCTAGGATGACTCCCATGTTTCAGACATGAGAGTTTGGGTGGCTGGTGCTGTCATTTCACAGCTGTAGAAGTCAGGAAGTGTGGTCCAAGAAAAGGATGAATTTAGTACAGAGGAAGCTTGGTTTGAGGTTTCTGTTGGAAATCCAACTGGAGACTTCCAATAGATAACTGAAACTATAGATCTGGACCTTTGGAGAGAGATCTGTCTAGAGGTCAAGGTTGGGGAGTTGTTTTGAAATGAATACTAGGTAAATAAAAGAATATAACTGAGATAGAGAGTGAGGTTGAATCATTCTCCTTTTGTGCAAGGAGGAAAGAGACCAAAAAAAATTTCTGTAGAGCACCATATTTACAGACTGGGCAGAGGAATGTATCACTGTGAATTAATGTGAGGAATAACCACAAAAAACTGGGAATGTGTGCAATAAAAGCACAAAACAAATGAATTTTCCCATTTTCCTCAACAGGAACAAATCACAAAGGAGATGTTTGGAAACCACACCAGCATGACAGAGTTCATCATTTTGGGGTTAACAAAGGACCCTATACTTTGTGTTATTTTCTTTGTGATGTTTCTAGGAATCTATGTTGTCACCTTAGTAGGCAATATAAGCATAATCTCTTTAATAAAAAGCTCTTCCCAGCTTCACACTCCCATGTACCTCTTCCTCAGCCATTTGGCTTTTGTGGACATCGGGTGTTCCACATCGGTCACACCTCTTATGCTTATAGAATTCCTTGGACATGAAATCACCATCCCTCTTGCTGGCTGTGAAGCTCAGCTCTGTTTTGTGGTCACATGTGGGACAGCCGAGTGCTTCCTGCTGGCTGCCATGGCCTATGATCGTTATGTGGCAATCTGCTCTCCCCTGCTCTACTCCACCTATATGTCGCCGAGAATCTGCATCCTCTTAGTGGGGGCTTCCTATCTAGGTGGGAGTGTGAATGGTTGGACATTTACTAGTTGTTTATTGAGTCTGTCTTTCTGTGAACAAAATCAAATAGATCACTTTTTCTGTGATTTCTCCCCTGTATTGAAACTTTCCTGCTCAGATATCTCCATTATTCAAATTATCCCTTCCGTTTCTTCTGGCTCCATCCTCGTGGTTACAGTGTTTGTCATAGGTCTCACTTACATCTTCATCCTCATCGCCATCCTGAAGATGCGCTCTGCTGAAGGACGACACAAGGCCTTCTCCACCTGCACATCCCACCTCACTGCAGTTACTCTCTATTATGGAACTCTAACCTTCATTTATGTCATGCCCAAGTCCAGCTACTCAACTGACCAGAACAAGGTGGTGTCTCTGTTCTACACAGTGGTGATCCCCATGTTGAACCCCCTCATCTACAGTCTGAGGAACAGAGACGTAAAGGAGGCTCTGAGAAAGGCAACTGTCAGAATATATTCTCAGGATCCGTTCTTAGCATTTCAGGTGACCTATAAAGGCTTTGTTTACCAATGTCACACTTAGGACCTATCAAGTGCTGCTGATTGTTTAAATTAATATCACATTTCTTTTAACTCTCACTTTTATACACTTGTAAACTAATTTGGAGTGACCTTGTAATCAGTAATAATGATAGTAATAATTATCACTATTTTAGATCACTGGTAGGTGCCAAGCACTTTTGAAAATTTAATTTATTGAACCAACAGTAATTTGCCTTTATGATGTGCCAAGACCTATTCTAAGTGTGTTACATGTATTAACTGGTTTATTCCTCACAAAAACCCTATGAGGTAATCCTGTTATTTATTTGTTACAAATAAATCATCTGGGGCACAGAGACATTAAGTAGATTCCTCAAAATCATGCAGCTAGAATGTTGTGCAGTCAGTGTTTGAATCCAGAAAGTCTGGGTCCAAAACCAGTACGCTTCTCCATTTAGTTATCACAGCAATTTCATGATGATATTTTAGTTTACCTCAATTTACAGATGAGAATACTAAGTCTTAGGGAGATCCAATAGTTTCCCCAGAGAGGTGTGTACTCAAGTCCTCTGATTCTAGAGGAAGTAAGTCTTCTGATTCCATGCACTTAATCTATAGAAGTAATAATGCAATTGGTCTCATGACTTTAGCACTGTTACTGTTCTAGAGGACTTGAGCACAGTAATCAAGCCTAAGCTACTACTGTGTATCATTCTTTTGAACAAACTCTACCCCAAAGAATGTCTACGTTGTGAAGACTCCAACAAAAGAATGATGATGGGAAAACTGCACTGATTCCTACCTTTTAGGAAATCAGGGCTGGGTACCACAATCACATAATTTGACTGGAAGTCTATCTGTAATTAAACACATGTTAACAACATGTTGTTAGCATGTTAAAAACAGTCCCATTTGACATAATGTAGTCTTCTTTATTTGTAGGAATTAAAAAGGGTATGTTGTAATTCTAAACATTGCAATTATTGTAACAGCAATCATAGTTCCAAAGTCTAGATATGTAAAGAAATTAGAACCCATAAAAAAAAACCTAGAAATGCTGTCACAGATTATACTAAATGTATTTAATGGGTAATGATCTTTCCTCACTTACATCATCACCATGAGACTGGAAACAGTGAGGAAAGATTTTTTGGAGTACAAGAACTCCTGACTCTCAGAAAATACTGAGACAACTGTTAAGAGCTTTGGAAAGCAAGACTTAGATCATAAAGTCAGCATAATGGGGTGAGACATGTGAGGATTAGTAGATATAAAAAAATAATCTAATGAAATGGAAAATGTTTATAATATAGTGGTAAGTAAAAATGTAGAGTATCTAAAATATTGCAAATTTTAAGTGGAAAATGCAAAGTCTAAAGAGATTAAAAGATAACATGGATAAATTAAAACACATGAATTGATTAAATAATGGGTAAAGGAAAACTGTTTCTCTACTTACAACACTTCTGACATTAAATGTGTGGTGATTTTCCCTCATACCAACCAATTGGAAAGCCAATATTTTCTAAATATCCAAACTTTGATTTCATGCCCTTCTTTTAATTGATTTGTGACACTAACCTGGAGGTAGAGTCAGACATCACAGGTTTAAGGACTCAGTCCCACAAGTCTTCTCTCACTTCAGACAACGATTACAAGTAGTGAGTCCCCAGGATACCCACATTCCTGTCTAACTTGGCCCGCAACACTCTCCCAGGTTTGGTAGTCTGCTGGAATCACTCACAAAAACTCATGGAAACATTTACTTACATTACCAGTTTATTATAAAAGATATAAAGAATACAAATAACTGGCCAGATGTAGAGATGCATAACAGGAGGTCTGGAAGGGTCCCCGGGACAGGGGCTTCTATCACCATAAAGTTGGAGTGCAGTACCCTCCTTGCATATGGATGTGTTCACCAACCTGGAGGCTCTCTATCCCATAGTGTCAGAATTTTATGGAGGCTACATGATTGATGTCAGCCCTAGTGGTGTAGTGGTTAAGATTTGGTACTCTCACCACAGCGGTGCAGGTTTGTTTCCTGTCAGGGAACCAACCACCTGTCTGCCCGTTGTCATACTGTTGCAGCTGTGTGTTGCTGAAAGTTAGGCCACCAATATTTCAAATACCAACAGGGTCACCCATAGTGGATAGCTCTCAGATTTAGACAGACTAGGAAGAAGGACCTAGCCACCCACATCCCTCAAAAAAATTGGTGATGAAACCCCTATGAATAGCAGTGAAGCATTGTCTATATAGCACTAGAGGGTGAGAGGATGCTGCAAAAACACCGGGCAGGGTTCTGCTCTGCTATAGACAGGGTTGCTAGGAGTGGGAATTGGCTCGAGGGCACTAACAACAACATGATTGATATTAACTCAAACTCCAGGCCCTCTCTCCTTCTTGTAGATTAGGAGGTGAGGTAGAAAATTCCAAGCTTCTAATCATGGATTCGTCTTTCCAATCACCAGCCCCCATCCTGAAGCCATCCAGGAACCCACCAAGAATCCCCTTCTTAGAACAAAAGACAGTCCTATCACCCAAGAAATTCCAAGGGATTTGGGAGCTCTGTGTCAGGAACCAGGGTCAAAGATGAAATATTAGAGCAAAAGATTCTCCTTGCACCCCTAACACTCAGAAAATTACAGGAGTTTTAGAAGCTTTGTGTCAGAAATTGGGGGCAGAGACCAGATATATATTTCTACTATGTCACAGTTTACCTCCTGATGTGTGGCTACAGACCCCTCATAGCAAAATGATTGTAAGAGTCTAAAGATACTGGCACATTACTAGAATCCCATTGAGTCATTAATGATTACTCAGCCTATCATCATATCATAGGAAAATGTCTCCCAGGGCGACATTATTTAGGTACGTAGGCTTCCATTTGCTCTTGTTAACTTTTAAAAACAGGAATGGTCTCAGTAATATATGCCTTAGCTCTTTCAGCCATCTGGTATAATTGAGCTAAGATAATATCATCTCTTGCTCTGAGCCTCTTTTGAGGCATTAATGTCATGTTGAATTTTTAATAAACAATACTTCCAATTGTTCTGTAACAATTTGAGGTGCACTCTGAGTCCCATGACATCTCAGACCTTCAGTTATATGAACTCTAAAGTCCTGAATGTAAAGACTTTCTTCCTTTGGACACTGTGGACCCATATCTCAGATGTCAGAGTGTTCATAGGTCTTCTGTTTTACCTCAGGTATCATTTGAGCTTTGCTAATTGGGAATTAATTTCAGTCAAGAGCCAGTGACAAACATTAATTTCCAGATCTATTCAGATTTATATATACTTTGCATGTTTTGAATAATTCAGGAAGAAGATGGAGAAGGAGGCCTCAAACATTGACAATTTCCTGACATTGTCATCTCAAAGTCTGAGGAATATTTGATCAGGGCTTTGAAGTCATTTTACAGGTAGATATGGAATTGTCATTCATCCATTCATTTCAAAAATATTTGTTGAGCTTTTATCATATTCTGGGAATTGAGTAAATGCTGAAGATATGTTGATGGATAGAACAGAGTTCCCATGCAGTTTGGATCTTGGTGGGGAGACACTCGTGAATAAACAAACATTACAAATACAGAATGTGACAAGTGGTGTGGAAGAGATAAGTAAATTAGGTTGATATGATGTATCATATCTATGTATCATATACATATCTGTATCATATCATGTATAATATCATAGCTATGGTGGTGTGGGTGGTGTTATCTAGAGAAAGTGACAAGGAAGGCCACTGGGGGAGGTGACAGGTGAGTGGAAAGTTGAGGAAGACCTATTGACATGGAGAGTGGGGGAAAGCTGCCTGACAGAAGACAAGAATTGCAAAGATCCTGATAATCTCAAGAAATAAAGAGGCCATAGTAAACCAGGGGGAGAGAGGTACTCAAAAAGGATAAGATTATGGGGAACTTCATAGGCCATGGAAAAGTGTTTGGATTTTACTCTAAAAGGAATGGGAAGTCATTAAATGACTTAAAAAAAATAGTTATAATCTAAGGTTTTGTATGTTTTTAAACATCGCTTTTTGTTGTATACAAAATTGACTATAAAAGGGAAAAGTGGGAGCAGAGGACCAGTGAGATTAATAGTCAAGATCTGAGATGATGATGCATTGGGCTAGGGTGACTGCAGTGTGGTTAGAGAGAAATCAACATATTCAAGATATAGCTTAATTAAAGAACCAGACAGGACTTGCTGATGGATTAGTGTGGGAGGTTAAAAATTAAGAAAATGAGTTGAGGGAACCTCAGAAATTTTTGGCTTAGATTACTCAGTAAATGTGAATGGAATGTCATTTATGGGTTGAGGAAAGATGATGTTCAGGTTATCTATTGCTCTGTAACAAATCACTCAAAACTTATTGGCTTAAAACAAAACCATTTTATTATATTACATTATTTTGTGAGTCAGGAATTCAGATAGGGTTTGCCTCACATGACATTGGTTCTTCTGCTCCACATGACATTAACATGAGTCACTTAGTGCTTTTCAGATGGCATCTGAAGAAAGTCCAAGGTGGCTCCACTTGGATACCAGCAGCTTTGCAGGGATGGCTTGAAGGCCGGTCCTTCTCCATGTAGTCTGTCTCTCCCTATGGTCTCACCAAAAGATCATTTGAATTTCTCACATGGTGGCTCAGGACTCCAACAGCAATAGTCGCAAGAAACTAAAAAGGAAGCTGCAGTGCTTCCTACAACCAGCCTCAAGAGACCCAGAACATAATTTCCACTGTCTCCTGTTGGTAAAACAAATCACTAAAGCCAGATGATATTCTAGGGGAGGGAAATTAGACTGCACCTTTCAAAGAGATGTAGAAAGACTTTGCAAGCATCTCCAGTCTACCACAATCCTTCTGACCACAATTATTTATATGTTTACCACATGTCAAAATACATTCATATCCTCTCACATTTCCCACAGATAACTCACTGTATTTTGATTAGCATTTCCCTAATAAGTAGTAATGTTGACATCTTTTCATATGCCTGTGGACCATCTGTATATCTACTTTGGGGAGATGTCTGTTCAGATAATTTGCCCATTTTTTTCAACTGATCAATTTTTTCAATTTTCAATTGAGTTGTTTGTTTTTGTTATTGAGATATATGATCAGTTCTTTATATATTTTCAATATTGACTGCTTATCAAATATATGGTTTGCAAATATCTTCTCTAAATTATTAGGCTGTCTTTTCACTTTGTTGATGGTTTTCTTTGCTGTGCAGAAGCTTTTAGTTTGACATAGTCCCATTTGTTTATTTTTTCTTTTGTATCCCTTTCCTGGTGAGAGGTGGTATTCAAAAATATGCTGCTAAGACTGATGTCAAAGAGCATATTGCCTATATTTTCTTCTAGCAGTTTTATGGTGTCAGGTCTTACATTCAAGCCTTTAATCCATTTTGAGTTAATTTTTGTGTATGGTGTAAGATAATGGTCTACATTCATTCTTTTACATGTGGGTGTCCAGTTTCCCCAACACTAATCATTGAAGAGACTCTCCTTTCTGCATTGTATGTTCTTGGCTTCCTTGTCGAAAATTAGCTGTCCATAGTTGAGTGGGTTTATTTCTGGACTCTCAATTCTGTTCCATTGATCTGTCTGTATGTTTTTGTGCCAGTATCATGCTGTTTTGGTTACTATAGCTTTGTAGTATATTTTGAAATACAGCTTTGTTCTTTTTCTCAGGATTCCTCTGGATATTTGGGGTCTTTTGTTGTTCCACATACATTTTAGGATTCTTTGTTCTGTTTCTGCGAAAAATGTCATTGGGACTTTGACGAGGATTGCATTGAATCTGTAGATTGCTTTAGGAAGCATGCACATTTTAAGTATTTTAAGTCTTCCAATCCAACAGCACAGAATATCTTTCCATTTCTTTATGTCTTCTTCAATTTCTCTCAACAGTGTTCTATAGTTTTCAGTATATAGGCTTTTCACCTCTTTGGTTAAGTTTATTCCTAGATATCTTATTCTTTTTGTTGCAATTGTAAATGGGATTGTATTCTTAATTTCTCTTTCTGCTATTTTGTTGTTAATGTATAGAAATGCAACTGATTTCCGTACATTGTTTTTGTATCCTGTAACATTACTGCATTCATTTATTATTTCTAAAAGTTTTTTTGGTGGATTCTTTAGGGTTTTTTGTATATAAAATCATGTCATCTGCAAATATTTACAGTTTCACTTCTTCCTTTCCAATTTGGATCTCTTCTATTTTTTTTTCTTGCCTGATTGCTCTGGGTAGGACTTCCAAGACTATGTTAAATAAAATGGTGAAAGTGGGCAGTCTTGCCTGTTTCCTGTTCTTAAAGGGATAGCTTTCAGTTTTTCACTGTTGAGTTTGATATTAGTGGTGGGTTCGCCGTATATGTAGACATGGCACCACTTGGCAAGCCATGCTGTGGTAGGCATCCCACATATAAAGTAGAGGAAGATGGGCACAGATGTTAGCTCAGGGCCAATCCTCCTCAGCAAAAACAAGAGGAGGATTGGCAGCAGATGTTAGCTCAGGGCTAATCTTCCCCCCCAAAAAAAACCCCAGAAACCTGAGAGTAATTTGTTTCCCCCCTCCACACACCTACATTGAATTACAAAGTTTTACACGTTACATTTCCAGTATTTGTCTCCTACCTCTCTTCATTTTTGTTGTCAGTATTCCTATTTTAAGCTATCATCTCATACATTTGTTTTACAATAGTACTCCCGTAATGGCATATTTTATGTGTTAATTTGGTTAGGGTATGGTGACCCATTGTTTGGCCAAACATCAGTCTAGATGCTGCTGTGAAGGCATTTGTTAGATGTGATTAACATTTAAATCAGTAGACTTTGAGTAAAGCTTATTACCCTCCATAATGTGTGTGACCCTTGTTCTGTCGGTTGAAAGCCTTAAGAGAAAAAACTGAGACCCTATAAAAAGAGAGATTCTGTCGACAGGCTTCCTTTGGATGTAATACTGTTAGATAAACTCTTGCTGGCATTTCCAGTCCCTTGGACAGCTCAGTGGATTTTTGAATTGAAAGCTCCCACAATTGTGTGAGCCAATTCATTAAAATCTCTCCCTCCCTCTCTCTCTCTCTCTCTCTCTCTCTCTCTCTATATATATATATATATATAAACCCTAACGATTTTCCTCCTTCCTCTCTTCCAATTCATTCTCCATACACCAAGCATTGCCATAAATATAAACAGATTACTTTCTTCTAATATGCCCCAAAGATCTTAGAATAAAGCCAACAATTCTTAACATGGCTTACAAAGCACTGAATATGATCCCTGTTTTATTTTTGTCTCTTATCACTTGTCTCGTGGTCCTCAAACACCCAATAACTGAGAATCAATCATTGATCTTCTTTTAAATCCTTAAACACGTCCATCTTCTTTGCCACCTCAGGACCCTCTCACATGCAGTACCTCTACCTGGATGTGTTTTTCCCCTCACCTGGGGAACTCCTTCTTATGCTATAGGTACCACCCTAAATGATGTTTCCCATCCTCTCAGAAGCCTTCTTGAAGCTCAAGACCAAATTAAGGACACTTGCTATCCTCCTGTAGAACACTGTGTATTTTCTTTGGAGAACTCACAGCACTTGTAGTTATGGAATCAGTGCTTGTTTTCTCCAAATGCTGGAAGTTTCTTATGCATAGCTACAATGTCTTTCCTCTTTCCTTATGCATCTAATTTCCACACAGTTCCTGGAACAAAGTAAGCTTAAATGATTATTTAAAATGAAGGAATGAAAAATTAATAAATGAATGGATGGCTGACTGAAGCTTTTTCTCTGGCACAATTCACTCACTGCGCTGTTTTTGAATCCGTTGAATGTCAGCTTGATTAAAGTGAATGTTTGTGTCAGATTCTGCTATAACTGTGACAGGCTTTACGTAAACCCTTGCTCACCACAATTACGCCACTTCGTTAACACTGTTTCACTCAGATTGTCAGCTAGAACCCCAGCTAGCTCAGTAAAGCTTTTGTAATCACCATTTTCTGGAGACCACATATCTCCCTTACACTTTTGTATGGTGAAGAGTTAGAAGATCCAGAAGTCCAATGTTAGTAATAGTAGTAGTAGCAGTAGTAAGAGCATTAGCAATAGGAGCTATAATACGAGATTGCTCATTACATTCCAGGAACTGTTACCAGTGATGTACAAGTATTGACCCAATAAATCCTCAGAATAACCCTAAAGTTTTTTTAAAACCCGTATTTTACAGAGGATGTAACTGAGGCACATACAGTTTAAGCAAAAGCTCAAATCACAAATATCCTCTTAATACTTTGACTTCTCTTAGGGAATATACTCTCTGTGGAGGGGTGCAGTGAGGGGCTCGTTGAGAATATGTCACCACTAGAGGACTTTCATTCGTCTCTGACACATCCCATTCTAGCCAATCCTTTCTGTTCAAAATAAATATGAAGATTTATACATCTGGATATGTCAGGCTAATTTGTATTAGACCAACTTTCTGATACAAGTAAATAAGAAGCTAGATAAATATCTTTAATTGTTTGAAGGCATAGACTTTTGCTTCCATTGAAGATGAAGTAGCTCTATTCCTCTAGGTCCTCCTTATTATCTCTAAAAACACTCTTAGATGTGACACAACAAACAGGCATAGGAAGACTCTAAAAGGAGGAAGAAGGCAGACTCCTGAGAATTCAGGACCTGAGGAACCACATAATGATGAGTCCCTGGGTTTTCCTATTGCTTCCATGTATCCTGGACAGGGTGTTGCAGAAGCCTCCAAACCAGAAGTGCCAAGAGGAACAGACAGAAAGAGCTCTAAGAAAAGCCTGTTCCTTCTAGCCAAAAAACTTGGAAAATAGTGGCTTTGACAGAACAGAAAACCTTTTGGCAACACCTGCCCTACTCCAGACAAACACCAATGGAAAAGTCATACCTTTCCCCCACCCCCAGGTTTCAGTGGGGCCAAGTAGGGAGCTGATCTTCACCCAACTCACCCTATGATTCTCTTGCCCAGGTAATTTCAGTGGGGTCCAGTGAGGAAATGATCCTCCATTGTCATTTGGAAGCAATGAGACTTAATGAGGGATTGTGAGGTGGGACTAGTGATACTCTGCTTCCATCGCCTCCAACCCTACTTGTGAGTGCACCAGTGGACAGCTGAGCATCTGTCTCCAGCCTGCAACAACAAAGCCGTGTGAACCAACTCCACACTTCCTCCTTCCCTAGTATCAGTGTAGCCAAAAAGGAGGTGAGCCCTCTTGGAGGCTAGGAGGCATGCAAGTTAGTATCACACTAACACTGGGAAGGAGACAACAGGGCAGAGGGGGGAATTGAGCTTCCATCTCACTCATCTGCAAGGAGGCTGTGTGAGTCACTACTCTGTTTTTGCCAGAGTTGTGTCAGTAGTGCCGAGCAGGAAGCTGAACAGCTACACTCACCTAGTAGCTACAGCAACACTCAACAGGGGGACTTCCTGCTAAAAAATGATTGAATATGATCCAGAGTCTCATAATATAACATCCTAAATGTCTATGATACAATCGAAAACCCTTTGCCATACCAAGAACCAGAAAAATCACAACTTGAATGAGAAAAGACAATATATGCTGATACCAAGATGAATGGGATGTTGAAATTATCTGACAAAGATTTTAAAGCAGCCATCAAACAAATGCATCAATAAGCTATCATTAATTCTTAACACAAATTAACAAGATAGAAAATTTCAGCAAAGAAGGAGAACTTATAAAAAATAAAAATAATTAAGTGAAAATGAAAGAACTTAAAAATATAATCCCAGAAGTCAAAAAATAAAACAACTTGCTGGATAGGCTCAGTAGTAGAGTGGAGATGATAGAGGATAGAATCCATGAACCTGAATAAAGATAAATAGAAATACTTGACCTAAACAAAAATAAAAAAGATTGGAAAAAGAAAAGGACAGCACTACATGGGTCTGTGGGGCAATAAAAAACATGCTAACATTCATAAATTGTGAGTCCCATAAAAAGAAGAGAATGAAAGGGGAACTGAGTAAGTATTTAAAGAAATGAAGGCTGAAAACTTCCCAAATTTGGTGAAAGATATAGATATAGATTTCTCATGAAACCATGAGGCAAGAAGGAAGTGGCACAATGTTTTTAGAGTAATAAAAGCAAAGAATTTTCAAACATAAATTCTGTCTGGCAAAAATAGCCCTCAAAAATGAGGGAGAAATGAAGTCATTTTCAATTAAGGATAGCTAGGAGAATTTGTTCCCAACAAATTTACCTTTAAGTAATGGCAAAAGGAAGTTCTCTAAACAGAAAGTAAATGATGAAAAGAATACTTGGAACTCCAGTATTTACAAAATACATAGAACAGAATGAAAAATTTAAAAGGCACATATGAAAACATGTGATATGCAGGTAAAGCAGTCCTGAAAGGAAAATTTACTGCACTAAAATCCTTACATTACTGAAGAGAAAAGGTCTTAGAATTATAAAATCATCTTGAAAGAGAAGAATCAATTGGAAGGAATCACTGTACCAGATGTTGTCTTACTATATAGCTAAGTCATCAAGACAGTGTGGTACGGGTGGAAGAACAAACACACAGATCAATAAAGATGACTGGAGAAAGACCCACACAAGTATACCCAACTGATTTTTTCAAAAGGTGTAAAAGGAATCTACTGAAAGAAAGAAGCCTTTTCGAAAACGGTGCTAGAGCAATTGGACATCCACAGAGGTTGGAAGCACCTCAACTGAAATTTCATATGTCATGCAACAATTAAGTCAAAATAGATGATAGGCTTAAATGTAAAATGTAGGGCTATCAACTCTAAGCCTTTAGAAAAAAATAGGAGAAAAGATTTAAAATACATGGCTAGTAAAAAAGTTCTTGGAATTGACACTAAAACTACAATCCATAAATAGAAAGATTCATTCAACTACTGTCATGAAAATGCTGTGTTCCAAAACAAATTTTGATTCATCTACTGCTTGTATATGTGTGTGTGTATATATATGTATATATATACACACACATATAAATGCATGCACACATGAATTTAAAAATATTTTTAAAATGTATCCTGTTTGTAGTAGAAAAATGACGATGCCAGCATCAACCTGGCAATAAAAACAATACTTTAGTTGCTTTGTACACAAAGTGACGATTTTTATTGGAGGTACTCTCCTTAATCCACTTTTATTTATCAGCAATCTGTAAATTTTTAAATGTTCAAGTTTCTTTTATTAACCGTCTGAGAGATAAACCTAATTGCATTGTCTACTACCTTCCTTAGGGCTACCTGAATATCTTTGTGTCTTAGACTGTATACTATGGGATGAAGCAGAGGTGTCAGCACTGTATATGCCACAGCCATCGGCATATCTTCAAGGAATGAGTCACTGTCCTTGGACCTCAAATAAACAAAGCAAGCAAATCCATAGTGGATGCACACTACAGTGAGGTGGGAGGAGCAAGTTGAGAAGGCCTTATACCTCCCCTTTGCAGAAGGCATCTTCAAAATTATGGACCCAATGAAGACATAAGAAATCATAATTAAAATAAAGCTTCCCACCAACACAAAGGCAGAGAGCACAAAAATAGCCATTTCATGATACAAAGTGTAATCACAAGCAAGGGAGACCACAGGGGAGATGTCACAGAAGAAGCGCTGGATGAGGTTGGAGTCATAGAAAGACAGGTTGAATACAGTGATGACAACGCACAGAGAAACCAGGAATCCAACCATCCAAGAGGCCATCATGAGCTGAAAGCAGACCTTTTGGGTCATCCGGACAGCATAATGCAGTGGGTTGTGAATGGCAGTGTAACGGTCATAGGACTTGACAACCATGGTGAAGCAGTTATTGTTTGAGAAGCCAAAGAAGAAAAACATCTGTGTGGCACACTCAGGAAGAGAAATAGTCTTGCTGTCTGACAGCAAGTCCACTAACATACGGGGGAGGATTACCATAGTGGTACAAGTTTCTGAAAAGGACAGACCACAGAGGAAAAAGTACATGGGGGTGTGAAGGTTGTGACTGAGCTTGACGGCCATCATTATAGATACATTTGCAGTTAGGATGGTCATGTGGGAGAATAAAATCACCACAAAGAGGAGACTCAGCAATTCTGGGAAACTGGAAAATCCCCACAGAAGGAATGTGCTCACTGTGGTACGATTGCCCATCCTCCTGGTGGGCACAGCAACTTTGCTCCAAAGGTGCAGAGGTTCTTCAGGTTGAGATTCTGGATGATCATATAAAGATCCTTATGAACTGATGTCACCTAGACTTTAATCAAGGGCACCTGGGCAAGTTTCAGGCAACTCTTCCTGAGAGAGACTGAGAAAGGGATGCTATATGCACCTGACTAAAGTCAATTTCAGGAGTCAGAGAGATAAGAATAATTCTAGTATGAGAATCTGTGTAAATGACATAGAATGAGCCCAAATATCTTCTTGGATTCTACACACAAAAGCACTCTTTATCTCTCTCTTCTCCAATCAGGATCTGCATGTAAGGGAGAAAATATGAATAAAATTGCTTTGTTCTGACCCACTGGATCTTGTGATGCATATTTTTCAAATGCCTTTTGTGATCTAACGGTACCCTGGCATTCATAAGAGCTTAATAAACTATTGATCGAATGAATACCATAATTCAATCATTTACGTCACTTAAAATGAATAAACATTTAAAACATTTAGGGGAATCAGTGAGATTTCCTAAGGGAACTTTGACTTTTCTTTCAATGCAATCCTCTTTTCATCAGTGCAGGAACATGAAGCATCTTCAAAGGTGATAATTATGACATTAACTAGACCACATAAATGAATTTAACACATTGTAACTTCTGCTGGGTTCCTATCCATGGTAATAATTGGAGCTTGAGATCCATAATATCACTAGTTCTTAATAGAGATCAATAATTTTTAAGTTCTTAAGAGCTTCTTATTGAAGCTTTGTTCCAGATACCTGGTATTATATAACGGACTAGTTTGGAGTCAAAATGAATTCAAAGGTATTGTCTCATTCTAGAATAGAATAATCTTTTCATTATGTCCCAAATTTTGACTTGTTAGCTAAACCTCCAGGACATTTTCTAGCAGATATACTTGTTATGTGGTTTGCTTTGAAGTGCAGAGTCAATTCACATTCCTCAGATCGATTTGGAAAATCTTTTTTCTATTAAGTTGTTCATTAAACATCCAGTCTTGTAGGTGAGGGCAGAAAAGTGATATGAAGACATTCCATAGAATTTTGATTTTAACTTCTGTTACTGTTAAAGGGAAGGAGAAAGAAAGATGGTAAGAAATCAGTGATGGAAAATATAGGAATGTATAAGAGAAAGAGAGAAACACTGGCTGGAAATTATTCTGTAGGATTCACAAAGATTAAAGACAAAAGAAGACAAAAAAACAAAATATTTTAAGAGTTGGTGTTGTCTATTTGCATTGTAGTTATGGGCAAAGAATACAAGAGGAGTCAGGCCAGGTAACCAGCACCTGCTTATACCTGTAATGTGCCAGATGATATGCTGAGGTTAGACAGAGATGTTTCGTGTAATCCTCACAAGTCTATGTGGTAGGAAGTCTCATTCTGTTTTTATAAAAGATAAAGTGTGGTACAGAGTGGTTAAGTGATTATAGAAGTCATGAATTTATTCACTACATATTGACTAAATGCATATGATGTGCCAGGCTTTTTCTACATGGGAAACACAACAAGGAACAAGACACAGGATCTCTGTGATGTGAGAGAATGGCCACTTTTGTTTGTGGAGTCAGGGAAGGCCTCTCAGAGGAGGTGACATACTTTAGTGGAGAATAGAATGGCAATGAGCAACCAGTAAATAGGTGAAGATCAGGGGAGAGAGTATTGTGGGTACAGTTCACAGCAAACAGAAGACCCTCAGGTAAGAAACTCCTCTACTCAAGAAATTCAACTAAGACCCATATGGCTTCTTTGAGACTCCTCCACACTCTTTCCTCTGAAGCTTTCCCAGACTGTTTGCCTCTGAAAGAAACATTTTTCCTCTCTTGTTGCTTCAGTTACTGCCTCCCTTATGTGACTCTCCAATTCCCATCTCTACCAGAAATGATTCTCAATTTCCTTTGGTATATCCTCAATGCTAGAATAACCTCTGATAATTGGATGTATGATTTTCAGACAGAACCAACCATATTTCCCCACATGTTGGAGTTTCTTCGTGTGCTTCCTATTTGAGTTAATTACAGACATCAGGGAGCCACAATCTGACTCCATTTTTTTTTGCTCCTCCCTGATCTTTTTATCCAATAAGTCACTTCAAAATTCCAGATGTCTGTTTGCAAGCATCCTTATCCTCTTTTATTTATTCCTTTTGCCATCATCCTGGGCCTATCCCACAGGGTGAACATAGTGCCTCCATGGTTGTCTATTAGTCACAAGTGTCCTGCAATTTTATTTTATTCACTACATTGTGACCAGGTGTTCAATTCCCAAACACAGGATATATTAAGTCACTGATAGCGTCAGAAATAGTGAATGGCTACACTGCTTATAGGAGAAAATCCAAATATCCCAGCACGATATTTTGTGTTCATACTGCTCCTGGCTCAGTCTCTACCACATCCCTCTACCTAACCTGCACTCAAACCAGTACCCTCTGTTTTCCAAAACATTGTGTTCTTCCATGCTGCTGTGCCTTTGTACACGGTGTTCCACCTGCCTCAGTTGTCCCTCCTCCATTTTTCTTAGATCAGACTTTTATTCATTTGTCATGCCCTTCCTTGGATTAATTTCACTACTCATCCTCTGCTGTTGTTCACATTTTCTAGATTCCAGGATCCTAACTGAAAAATGTGTCCTTCATTCTACTCTACTGCTCATCTGGATATTGCAACAATCTTGTCTTTCCCTCTCCCTGTCCTGTCCTTCCCCTACTACCAGCTTTTCTGTGTTAACTCTACAATCATGCTGCATCTCTTCATTTTAGTCTTCTTTTAGATACCTTTTGCTTACACAGTAGATAATTCTAAAACTTCTAATCTTTATTGCATGTTTCAGCTATATGATCTCACATATCCTCATAGCTATCCTGAGAGATAAGTGCTATTATTTTGACCATGTTTGTAGTGAGGAAACTATGACTTAAGGAGTTACTTAATTTGCTAAAGGCGATACAGTTCATAAGTGTACATGCACAGTATATTTACAGCAAACAGTGAGAGTCTGGAGATCCACTTGCTTGGCTGGTTGATTATAAGGCCTCCCTCAGAGCAAGGGTCCTAGCATGGCATTCTAGGTCTTAGCTGTCCAGCCTCATCTCCTGCTGTCATCCTCTCCTATATGGGGAACATCCTACCGTTTCCCAAACATCCTACGCCCTTCATGGCTCTTCTACTTTTCAGACTCATTTTCTTTAATTTACAATGTCTTTCCTGCCCTCCTCTGCCTGCTAAAAGCCTAGCATTCCTGAAAAGACCATTCAAATGTCACCTCCCCTCAGAAGTCTACCTAAACCTCCCTGGCTGTATTAGTAATTTCTTCTAGAATCACATCCCATTTTATCAAGATGAAGTTTTCTTCTTTTTTTAAAAAAACTTTTTAAATAACTTGACTCCCATACTAGACAGGGCAGAGACCATCTTTATAATTTTGTACGCCCCATCTTGTAGCCTAAGTCTAGTGAATGTAGATTTTTGAGTAAGATTCTTTCAATGATGCTAGGAAAAATAGAATTCCTTCTTTTCCAGAAAGCTGCTCGTAATTATTATTTTGGTGCATTTACTAATTCCTCCACAATCCTTTTTTTATCTCTATTTAGCATTTATTTTATTTTGACATGTACTAAAGATAGTTGGGGCTCTCTAAAGAGGTTTTATGGATCTTGTCACCCAGCAGTGTGAATGCCTGTACAGAAGCTTTCTACATGCCCACTAATTGAATTTGTGAATGGTGAACAAACAAACTTCTGAAAATACCAGCAGTGGTTGCTTAGAGTCTAAGAGAAAGAGACTATCATTTTCTCATTTTAGCTATTGCCCTTATTCACTGTAGAATCAAATCACACTTGACCTACACAAGTGGTCATCTACTACATGGCATATCGGCAACTCCATGGGAGCTTTACCAAAACAGTACAACTCCACCCATATTTACCACAAATTCTTGGCAAGCCTCTCCAAGGGGAAATCTCCAGGAAATCAGAACATACGTAATTTGTAAAATTTTTCTCCTTAATTCTGGCTGAGAATTTTTGAATTTTATGATACTTTTCTTTTCATATATGTTGATGTTAAACTCTTTTCTTTCATATTTTTACAATGCAGCTGTGATAGAAGATTGTCAGTAGGACATTGTTTCCATTCTTCCCAACATTTCAGGCAGGCACTGGAGAACAAGATGCCTATAACAGTTTTTCAGCCCTCTGTTTGCTTTTCCCAGGCCTTTTCCTCTTTATTCACCTGGCTTTTGCCTTGAGTTTGCCATCCTATTCTCTGTTTGCAGTTCTGCAAAGCTTCCCCCATGTAGTTTTCTGGATTCCATCTCTACCAGGAGTAGGGAATTGACAACATTCTTAATTTCCAGCTTATCTGTGCTCATAGTTTCTTTAATATTTTCCAGCACACTATTAATACCTACAAGTACTTGACTATTAGAAGATATAAAATATTCATCATTTAAAGAGAAAAAAACCTAAAATTACCACCTCGTACAGAAGGAACATCACTTTCAAGTCTCTTAAAATAACGTGATTAAGTGGAGGAAGAACTTACAATCTCACAATTCAGCTATGACTTTTTGCAGTTCTTCCTGTGATTTCACATATCTCGTAATTCACAAATAAGTTTTAAGGCAGTTTTTCCCTTTTGACGCCTGTGATGAGTCCCCTCTGACATTAGAATCTCCTATAACATAAAAGGTTGTGTCTTCTCCATTCTTTAAGGATGGAGCTCAGTACTATGAAGATTTTAATGAGTCCTTGGGCCACTGGGGACCGTTATCTTGAGACTACTGCTTTAGAAACCAGGCGCTTTGTGCTCTGTGGATCTATTACCCAATGTGATATCCACAAAAAAGTTTTAAACTCCTGATATACCACAGAGACTTTTTAGTGATGTTTGCACTTATTCTCTGAATAACAACTGAAATAATGTAAATTCAACTTGTTAAAAATATATCTTGGGATATAGGTATATTGTTAGGGATATTTTACTTCCTGAAAAATATCATTTATTTCATGATTTTGAAAATTGGCCAAATCTGAAGTACTCCTCTGCCCTATACACAGGAGAAGGGAATAGTGTGCCATGAGAAGCTATTGCCTGGGGAAACATTCATAAGAAGGTGAGTAGCAAGAAGATTAACACACAGTATGAGCACAGTGATTGATTTCTGAGGCAACTCTGCTTTAGAAGACCTTACTGCAGAGGAAAATCCCCTTTCATCCAAATCCCAGTTACTGCGCTGCCATACATGATATCCACAAATGACTCCTAATTGCCTGTTTCATCAGCTTGGCCTTCAAAACCTTCCACCCTCTGTTCTACCAAGTCCCATCTCCAATATCTGCTCTCCTAACCTCAACTCTTGAGGCACACCTGTCAACACACTACCTCCTGATTAAATTCTGTAATTTCCTCTTTCTGTACTCTATTCTCTCTGTCTGAAAATCCCTTCTCCTAACTTCATGCACATAAACTCTTATCCATTCTTTAAGGTTCAGCACAAATGCTACCTCATCCAAGAAGCCCCTTGCTTGAATAATGTATTAAAACCAAGAGAGAAATTATAATCATTAAGAATGAATTCTATAAGGTGAGGCACTTACTCTGGAGGGCCTGCTCTGGACACCAGAACTCAATGTTAACAGATGTGGTGTAGCAGTCTAGATAGTCATAGATAACAATTAATTGGGATTTTTGGAAGCTAGGTAGACACGTTTATGCCTTTCCCAGTTGCATCTTATTAGTCCATTGAACACTTCACTAAACTTCTTTGAGAGCCAGCTGCTAATGTCTTTTATTAAGAATTGCTCTTGGCTGAAAGGAATGTAGTTGACTGGAACTATCTAGGAGTACATGCCCTCACTCCCAGGGTGGCCCATGGCCAACAACTGAATGAAACAATGATTTAGAAACAGCAATGAAAACGCCCTGTTGCTGCAAGTTAGGACAACTCTGAGGTGCCAATCATGCTCCAGTGCTCCCTGTGAGATCAGACTAAAGGTACATTTCAGCAGAGCCCGCATCTTTTTCTGGCTTCACCTCATGCTTTGTCCTGCTTCTCTCTCATCCTTACAGTTTTCACTGAGATCATTCCTCACTAAACTGCTTGCATAAGAATTGCTGTCTAAGTCTCTGCTTTTCGAGAACTTGTGATAAGATTGAGTTTCAATGTATACACAAGAATGAGAGCTGTATGTACTTTATTACACACACTCAAAATTCAAAAAAATAAGATAGTGACAGCAGGTTCTGATTAATGACCCAGATTCCTTCTCTCTGATGGGCTAGTTATAACCTGTAACAATCATTGTCTGTCATATGCTCATATAGACTGAATTTCTCTCTGTGGGTCTTATTGCACTTGCTCCTTGCAGTGTTAGGATTTTTGCTTCCTGCTAAGTGGCCCTGATTGCTAGAGATTGGTATTTTTTTCTTATGCATCTATTCAGAATACAGTTAGTGAATTCTGAAGTCACATCATTGATATTCTATGCATGCATGTGCTATGATCTGCAAAGACAATTGAGGAGCATAATGCTGCTGATCTGTCTCTCTACACTAAACCACCAGTCTATCTTTGCTATTATCTTCATCCACTCCTCTTCCAAATGCAATGTTAAGTGAGTTACAAGGAGAGTAATGAAAATAACAGTGTCATTTCTTGCTATAAAATGGAGCTACAGACACCACCACTCCTCACTTCAATTTTGAAGAAGTATGTGGATGTTACAATTTCTTCATTACACTCTTAACGATCTTCCTGGAAACATTAACACAGGTCATTAGTCATTCATTTATCCTTTCATTAAAAAAATTATATAGTGTGCTCTTATACTGTAGGCACTGTCCTAGGCTATGAGAAATATAAGTAAGAAACAGCCAAAGGTCTACCTGCATGGAATTTAACATTTAGTATCTCTGAGGCAGAAAGAAAAGAAATTGTGGTATAGCATTAACTAAATATGCCAAAAAATTAAAGTAGTAAAGAATAATTTGATAGCCCTGTCAAGCAAAGTAATCACCAATTAAATTCAAATCATTTAAACTTTCTCTACCAGCTTCTGGCAAGGAACAGAGAGAGGAATATCATCAGTTGAGACACAGTAAAGGGAAAATAGACAAAAGTATCAGTAAATAAGGTGGAAGTAGTAATTACTTGTTTGAATTTAAAGCCCATTTTCTTGAATACGAAAATAATACTATATGAATGATGAAGGTGTTCTGGAAGAGAAAAATTATCTTTTCAGATAGTAATCGCCCTTGTTATTCATTTCAATAACAATAAAAAAACCAAGAAAACATTTCCATCACCTTCTAAAGATTCCTCACATCTATTTGCAGTCCATGCTTCCCTCTGCTCCTGGTCCCAAGTAAGTGTTGATCTACTTTTTGACAATATAGATTAATTTGCTTTTTCTTGAGCCTTTTAAATTAGAGTAACATAGCATGTGCTCCATTATATCTGACATCTTTCTATCAAGATAATTATTTTGAGATTCATTCATGTTTTTTGTATCAGTAATTTGCTTCTTCTTATTGCAGAGTAGCATTCTATTATATGGATACACCACTTTTTTATCCATTCACTTCTTACCGGGCTTTGAGGTTTTTTCTACTTTGGGGGTTTTTTGAGTAAAGGTGCTATCTGTGAACATTCAAGTAATCTGGGCATGAATATTTGTTTTCACTTGTCTTAGTTCAATACAAAGTGGGCATGTTAGGTCACAGGTATGTGTACAAATATTTACATGATTAAGAAACTACAGTTTCTACAGTGGTTATATGGTTTTATATTTCCACGTGTGATGTGGAGAATTCCAATTGCTCCAAAAATTAACATTTGATATTGGTCTTCAATTTTAGCCATTCTAATAATTGCACCTCTTTTTCATTGTAATTTGTATTTCTCTGATGACTCATGGTGCTATGCATCTTCTCATGTGCTTACTGTCTATCTGTATATCTCCTTTTTGAAGGACCTGTTCAAAGCTTTTCCCTATTTTAAAAGTTAGGCTCTTGGTCTTATTTTTCAGTTCTAAAAGTTCTATACATCCTATATAAGAGACCTTTTACATGCATATGTATTGCAGACATTTTCTCTCTTTCAGAGTTCTGGATTTTTCTGTTTGAAAATTAAACATTTAAAATTTTTGTGAATTCCAATATGTCACTTCTATTTCTTTTATGGTTTGTGCGTCTGTGTCCTACCTAAAAAATCTTTGCCTAGTCTAAATCTACAGAGATCTTTTTTGTATATTTAGCTCTAGGAATACTATAGCTTTGTCTTTCATATTTATGCCTATGATGATTTTGAGTTAATTTTTGATACGAGGTAAAGCTTGTTGGTCACTTTTTCCATATAAATATGAAGTTGCTCCAGTAACATATGCTGAAAATTCTTTCCCCATAGAATTGACCTTAACATTAGTCCAAAATCAATTGGTCAGTATATTATTAATAAATCGCATACATACATGGATCTATTGATGGACATTTTGTTTCTTTGATCTGTGTGTCTATTATTTCCCTACACTGTACTGTCTTGATTATTTTAGCTTTATGGTAAGTCTTGAAGTCATGTAGTGTAAATCCTCCAACTTTATTCTTCATTTTTAAAAGTTACTTTAAGTTTTCTGGTTAGTTTGCACATCGACATGGAATCAGCTTGTCTATTTATACAAAAGGTCCTTCTAGAATTTTGATCTGTATTACATTGAAACAATAGATCAACTTTTGGAGAAATAGTACCTTAATAATAATGAATCTTCTAATCCATGGACATGGTATATTATTATCCATTTATTTATGTCTTCTTTAATTTCTCTTGTTTCTATATTTCTTTTGAAGAAGTATTGTTTAGCTTTTCATAAATTTATTCCTAAATATTTATGGATTTTAGCACATTATAAATATATTTTTTCTGTTTTAATCGCTGCATTGTTTGCTGCTGGCAAAGGAAAATAAAATGGCTTTGGTATATTATGCTTTGTATACTGTGATCTTACTAAATGAGTTATAGTACATGGTTATAGATTTCTTAAAATTTTCTGCACATTCACAAACAGCCACAAGGAGGAGGAGTCCCACATTCCAAAGCCTGAAACAAATGGCTGCTCCCATGCCTATGGCTAGCCCCACTCAGCTGCAATCCTAAGAGAGCTGACAACAGCCTTGAAGGCTTGAGAACTACAGGCTAGCAACCTGAGGCTAGCAACCCACTACACTGAGTACCTACACAATTATCAGGAAAATTGCAACAGGAGTGTCCTATTAGACTTTGTAGCCAATGGCATTGGAGCTCCCCAGCCCAATGTACAAACAGCCTGCCAGGGAGGGAAAGACTAGACTCCTGGATACCAGCAGTAAGAGCAACCCTACTGCAGCAGGAGGACACGAGTAGCCCACACAGGGGTCACTAGTGGATCACTTGGACTAATGACAAGAGGGAAGCACACTACTGGGTCTCAAAAGGCATCTCTTACATAAGGTCACTTATCCAAAATCAGGAGACACAGCTGACTCACCTAATACCTAGATATAAGCACAGAAAAAAAAGCATAATGAGGAGACAAAGGAATACATTCCAAGCAAGGGAACAGGACAAAATCCCAGAAAAAGAACTAAATGAAACAGAAATAACCAATTTATGTGACAAAGAGTTCAAACAAAAACTCATAAGGATGCTCACTGATATTGGGAAAAGACTGGATATACGCAGTGAGAAGATCAACAAAGAATTGGAAAATATGAAATAGAACCAATTAGAGATGAAGAGTACATTACTGGAAATGAAAAATTCACTAGAGGGACTCAGCAGAGTAGATGATATAGAAGAACAGGTCAGTGAGCTGAAAGAAAGATTAGAGGAAATCACCCAAGCTGAACAGATAAAAGAAGAAAGAATTAGACAGAATGAAAACAGTCTAAGGGAACTCCTGGACAATATCAAGCACACTAACATTCATATTATAGGTGTCCCAGAAGGAGAAGAGAGAGTCAAAGGGGCAGAGAATTTATTTGAAGAAATAATAGATGAACACTTTCTTAACCTAAGGAAGGAAACAGACATCCAAGTACAGGAAGCACAGAGAGCACCAAACAAGATGAACACCAACAGGCCCACACTGAGACACATTATAAATTAAAATGTCAAAAATTAAAGATAAAGAGAAAATTCTAAAAACTGCAAGAGAAGGGCAACAAGTGACACACAAAGGAAAGCCCATAAGGCTATCGGCAGACTTCTCAGCTGAGACCCTACAGGTTAGAAGAGACTGTCATGACATGTGCTGAAAGGAAAAAACCTACAGCCAAGAATACTATAAACAGCAAAGTTATCATTCAAAATGGAAGGAGAGATAAAGAGCTTCCCAGAGAAGCAAAAATTAAAGGAGTTTATCACCAAGAAACCAGTTTTACAAGAAATGATGAAGGGACTTATTTAGGTGGCAAAGAGAAGACCACAAATAACGATAAGAAAATTATCAAAAAAAAAAAACCCAAAACAGGCAATAAAATTACTAGTAAAGACAAAAATACAGTAAAGGTAGCAGATTAACCACCTATGAAGATAATATGTAGGTTAAAAGACAAAGTACTAAAATTACGTATTTCAATGATAACAGGGTAATAGATAGACACACATAAAACAAGAGATTAGATAGGATTTCAAAAACTTAAAATGTGGGAGAAGGGGAGTAAAAGAGTAGAGATTTTAGAAAGAGGTCAAGCTAAAGAGATTATCAACTCAATATAGATTGCTATATAAGTAGAATATTATATAGAAACCTCATGGTAATCACAAACGAGAAACCTATAATAAGTGAACAAATAAGTGAGAGGAAAGAAATCAAACATATTACTAAAGAAAGCCATGAAACCACAAAGGAAGAAAGCCAGAGAAGGATAAAGGTACAGAGAACTACTAAAACACCCAGAAAAAAAAGTAACAAAATGGCAATAAATACATTTTTATCTATAGCTACTTCAAATGTCAATGGACTAAATGCTCCAATCAAAAGGCATAGGGTGGCCAATTGGATTAAAAAAGCAAGACGCGTATATATGCTGCATACAAGAGACACACTTCAGACCTAAAGACACTCACAAACTGAAAGTGAAAGATGGAAAAAGATACTCCACGCAAATGGCAATGAAAAGAAAGCTGGAGTCGCAATACTTATATAAGACAAAATAGACTTTAAAACAAAAATTGTAACAAGAGATAAAGAAGGACATTACATAATGATAAAGGGAAAAATCCAACAAGAGGTTATAACACTTGTAAATATCTATGCACCCAACATAGGAACACCTAAATATATCAAGCAATTATTAACAGACGTAAAATGAGAAATAGACAGTAACGTAATAATATTAGGGGACTGTAACACTCTGCTTACACCAATGGACAGATCATCAAAACAGAAAATCAATAAGGAAACACTGGCCTTAAATGACACATTAGACTGGATGGACTTAGTAGACATATATAGAACATTCCATCCAAAAATCACAGAACACATTCTTTTCAAATGCACATGGAACATTCTACAAGATTAATCACATATTAGGCCACAAAACCAGTCTCAATAAATGTAAGAAGATCGAAATAATACCAAGCACCATTTCTGACCAAAAATGTATGAAACTAGAAATTAACTACAGGAAGAAAACCGGAGAAGCCACAAAAATGTGGAGATTAAACAAAATGCTACTGAACAATGGATCAATGAAGAAATCAAAGGAGAAATAAAAAAATTCCCGGGGACAAATGAAAATGAAAACATGACATGCCAAAATCTATTGGATACAGTGAAAGTGGTTCTAAGAAGGAAGTTTATAGCAATTCAGGCCTACCTAACAAACAAGAAAAATCCCAAATAAACAATCTGACAGTGCACCTAAAGGAACTGTAAAAAGAAGAACAAACAAAGCCCCAAAACAGCAGAAGGAAGGAAATAATAAAAATCAGAGCAGAAAAAAATGAAATAGAGACTAAAAAAACAAGAGAAAAAAATCAATGAAACCAAGAGCTGGTCAATTGAAAAGACAAACAAAATTGACAAACCCTTAGCTAGACTCACCAAGAAAAGTGAATAAGTAAAATCAGAAATGAAAGAGGAGAAATTAAAACGGACACCTCAGAAATACAGAAGATTATAAGAGAATACTATGAAAAGCTATACACCAACAAATTGGACAATCTAGAAGAAATGGACAAATTCTTAGAATCATACAAACTTCAAAAACTGGATCAAGAAGAAATACAGAATTTGAATAGACACATCACCAGTAAGGAGATTGAAACTGTAATTTAAAACCTCCCCAAAAATAAAAGTCCAGGACCAGATGGCTTCTCTGGTGAATTCTACAAAACATTCAAAGAAGATTTAATAGCTATCATTCTCAAACTATTCCAAAAAATTGAGGAGGGGGGAGGCTTTCTCACGCATTCTATGAAGCCAATATTATCCTGATACAAAAACCAGACAAGGACAACACAAAAAAAGAAAACTACAGGACAATATCACTGATTAACAGCGATGCAAAAATCCTCAACAAAACACTAGTAAATCAAATAGAACAATACGTTAAAAAGATGACACATTATGATCAAGTGGGTTTTATTTCAGTGATGAAAGGATGGTTCAACATCTGCAAATCAATCAATGTGATACACCACATTAACAAAATGAAGAATAAAAATCACTTGATCATCTCAATAGATGTTGACAAAGCATTTGACAAGAAACACCACCCATTTATGGTAAAAACTCTAAATAAAACAGATATAGAAAGAAGATACCTCAACATAATAAAGGCCATATATGACAAACCCACAGCTAATATCATTCTCAATGGAGAAAAACTGAAAGCTATCCCTCTAAGACCAGGAAGCAGACAAGCATGCCCACTTTCACCTCTCTTATTTAACATAGTATTGGAAGTCTTAGAGCAATCAGGCAAGAAAAAGAAATAAAGGCATAATGATTGGACATAAAGAAATAGAGTGTCATATGAGATGATTGTTTATGCAGAAAATAAGAAAGTGCAGATAAATGATCAGAAAAAATAATAAGCTCTAAGAAATAATTCCAGGCTATAATGTGGCTTTATATGAAGGGATGAAGTAAACTAGAAATGAAAATATGTGTGTACTAAGTATATGTGTATGCATGTGTATGTGTATGCTTTAAGCTGCTAACTGGTAATTTTTTAAAAGTGACTAGAATAATTTAGTTTAACAAAGTCACAGCATACAAGGTCAATATACAGAAATAAAAAATCAAGTGTATAGTAGCAACGAACAGTTGAAAGTGAAAAACAAATTAAATTTTTTAAAGTCAGTACCATTTACAACAGCACCAATGTTACCATGTTAGCTGTCCCCTAAAGTGATCTATAGATTCAATGCAATAGCAATGAAAGTTTTGGTAATTTTTTGTAGAAATTGACAAACATTCCAAAATTATATGGAAAAGAAATGGACCTAGAGTAGTCAAAACAATTTTGCAAAGCAAAAACAAATTTGAAAGACTCCTATTATCTGATTTCAAGGCTTACCATAAAGTTGTAGTAATCAAGAGACTGCAGTATTGTCGTAAGGATAAACATATAGATCAACGGAACAGAATAGAGAGTCCTCAAAATAGATCTATACATATTTTGTCCATTGACTTTTTTAAAGAGAAGACAATGAAATTTAATGGAGAAAAGATTTTCAATGAAGTGTGCTGGAAGAACTCAACAACCATTAAAAAATATCCCATCCCAATACCTACTTCACACATAAAGCAAAAATTAAGGCAAAATGTATCTTAGAATGAAATGTAAACCATCGTTATAATATTTCAAGAAAAAGAAAGCATAGGTAAATTTTATTGACCTGGGCTGAGGAAAAATTTTCTTAAATATGACACCAAACACATGAACCACAAAAATAATAGATAAATTGGACTTGAGAAAAATTAAGGCTTTCATAACTTCAAAAGCCATTGTTAGAAAATAAAATGAGAAGACACAAATTGAAATAAAATATTTACAAAACACGTATTTATTAAATGATTTGGACCCAGAATATATAAAGAACTCTCATAACTCAATGATATGAGAACAAGAAACTCACTTTTTAAAAATAGGTAAAAGATTTGAACAGACACTTCACCAAAGAAGACCTAACAGATGGCAAATAAGCACTTGAAATGATGTTGAACACAATTGGTCACTAGGGAAATGCAAATTAAAATACATGAGTTAATGCTACAAACGTATTAGGATGGCCTTTCTTTTCTTTTCTTTTTGATTGACAATACCAAGTGCTGGAAAGGACACAGAGCAAACAGAACTTAAATACAGTGCTTTTGGGAATGCAAAATGGTACAGCCATTTTGAGAATGGTACAGCCATCTTGAGAAAAAGTTTGTAGTTTCCTATAAAGTTAAACATACACTAACCATAACACTTAACAATTCCAATCCTAGGTTTTTATCCAAGATAAATGAAAACACATATCCACACAAAGACCTGTATGGAGATATTTATAGAAGCTTTATTCATAATTGCCAAAAACTACAAAATCCTCAAATGTCCATCATTGACTGAACAGGTAAAGAAATTGTGGTACATTCACACAATAACTATGTTTGAGAGAAATATAACACAATCCAGACTCTCCATAACCTATCCTTCACAATATCCATGGCATCATTCAAAATTACTAGCATATGGGGAAAAAAAGGGAAAATATGCCCCATACTCAGGATAAAGTGTTGGCAACCAACCTCAAGAAAAGACTGAAAGCAAAAGTATAAGCTTCCATCTCAAGAAGCATGAAAAAGAAAAAAATAAATTAAAAAAAGTATAAAACATGAAAGAACATAGATCAAAGAAATAGAAATTATGTCCCATAGAGAAAATAAACAAGTCTGTAATTTCATTGTTTGAAAAGATTAATAAAATTGAACAGTCAATAGGAATATTAATCAAGAAGAAAGTAAAAATATTAATAATCTAAATAAGACATGAAAGGGAGCATAACTACACATTCTGTAGCTATTAAGATGGTTACAAATGGATATTATGAACAATTTTATTTCAATAAATTTAGTAAATAAAAGGAAATAAATATTTGCAGAAAAACATAACTTGCTAGGGATGAAAAACGAAAGCATCCTTGTCATTCATGAGGCTGCTTGGACAGACACCAAGCAGTCTAGCTATGAAGTTAAGACAAAACATCGTTTCTTCCAAGTTTATGCAGCAGCTGTAAAAACACTAAAATGATCTAATTTTTCAGTGACTACTGTTTTCTTACCAATAACGCACCCAGGTCTGATGTGCTATTCTCACCTAATGCTGGAGACATCCAATTGCTGAATTGCCATCATCTCATGACAGTGTCCAATCCTAGATTAGTCCCTTCTCCTAATCTCACCTCAGAAACAACAACCAGTCAAGAACTGATCCCCAAATCCCCTAGCCCCTTCCTCACAATCCTTTAATAAGAATCCAAACTTTTCAGAAGGCATGTGCCTTCTCGCCATTGTTGAAAAACATGAAGGTGCTTTGAAGAGCCCTCTCGCTCTGCGTTGAGCCAATAAACTTGATTTTGTTGGACTACATGTTTGTTTCTGTTGGCCTTTGTCTAATAAGGACTTAAAGTCATATTTTTAATTTTATGTATTTCTATTTAAGTGGTGGAATAGAACTGATAATTATTGAGATTTAGGGTATAAATATGATAGAATTTTCATAAGTAGAGTGTGGATGAATGAAAGTTATTGGAGTCAAGAAAGTAGAAGAAGTTTGAGGTCAGGTTATCGGTTAAGACATTCAAGTGGTTAGAAGTTGCCCTTGCTGATGACAAAGACAGAGATGGAGAGGAAAATTGTGATGCAGGTGCTAAAGTCCTCAGGGAATGAGGAGAAGCAGGGAGATCAATGGGGCAGACAGGAGGTGCCACAGTTGGAATACCATAAATCTCAAAGGAGGAAAAGTTTGGGACTGAGGAGGAAGTAGAATAATCTGCAAAAGGTAATAATCTCTCAACTTGATGAATGTGATTTATCAGAGTCAACAAACTGAGTCACTTTGTTCTATTTGTCACATGTTTGAGACACATAAATAACTTCAATTAACTTTTATATGTAATTATATGCTATCTCACTTAAAATTATAACCAGCATATGAGATAGGAATTATTAAATCCATTTTATAGATATTGAAATCGAGTCTCTAAGAGGTTAAACAGTTTTCCTGAGTTCATACACCTTAAACTGGACCCAGGTCTTCTGGTTATAAAGGCCACATTTGTTTTTTAAACTATTCAATTAGAGCATCATTTTTTTTCCAAGTCTCCACGCATTGATAATTTTTAGAAAGATAAAAAGCCAGAATTTCTAAAAATATTAAATAAGAAAAACTAAAATAGAAAATTATAAACTCAATTTTGTGTGTGTGTGTGTGTGTGTGTGAGGAAGATTGGCTCTGAGCTAACGTCTGTGCCAACCTTCCTCTACTTTATGTGGCATCCCTCCACAGCATGGCTCGACAAGCAGTACTAGGTCCATGCCTGGGACCCAAGCCCGGGAACCTTGTCCACCATATTGGAGCATGCAAACTTTACCACTACACCAGCTTGCTGGTCCTGAACCCAAGTTTTAACTGTTACATTCAACAAACTTAAATTACTCTCTCAAATTGCTATAAAAAGTGCATAAATGGGCCAGCCCTTGTGGCCTAGTGGTTAAGTTTGGTACCCTCTGCTTCAGCAGCCCAGGTTCAGTTCCCAGACATGAACCCACACTCCTCGTCTGTCAGTAAGCATAAATGGTTGATATCGAACCTGAAGTGAGTTTCCTCACCCATTGCACAGCAAGCCAATCTCTGACATCGGGTGTAGTGGAAGAAAGTAGGAATTTTATTATTGCACAGCACTGAGCAAGGAGAGAGGGCAGCAAATGCTGAAATCCAAAACTCCCTGAAAAGCTAAAAGGAAGGGTTTTTATTTGGGGTTTTAGGTAAGGGAGGTCGGAGCATATGGCCTTGCTAGTTGGAGCTTTCCCACCAGCCTGTCTTTGGCCTTGAGACTACTTGCAGAGAGGAGGGAGCCCATGACCTTGCTGGTCAGCAGCTTTCCCATCAGCCTGTATCTCTTTGTGGGGCGGAGATAATGAATCCAGATGCTTGTCCTTGGTGGTGTATGTCTCCATAGAGGATAGTGGATTCTGGATCCAGGAAGCCAGGGAGCAAGCAGGGAATGAGTGTTTTGGTTTTAACCCCATATATGCTGGGTTTAATGTAGGGAAACTGATATCAGTGTTGGTATCATGGTTACCCTCAAATTCTGTCCTTATTGCATCATGGACTGATAATAAACTGCCAACTGGCACCAGTCCATGGACTACATTTTGAGTAACAGTGGACTGCGATTTGTTTCTGCTTACTTACTCATAGAACTCCATGGCTTTCTCCCCATTATCTAATGCCTTCAGTTAAGGGGACTGTTTTATCTACAGAAATGGAATTAGAGCCCTGCTGGCACTGACTTTTGTCTCCATGTCCAGTCAAATTTCTAGTGCAATAATTCTTTGTCCAAGTCTCTGGACAAAGCTTCCACCAGGATACTTGGAAATACATCTTTTGTTAATACCTGGACCTTCTATTTATGCCAACTTCCTTGACCAGGGAAGAGGCAAAGTTAGTCATTCTTTCTCCTACATTTCTGAAACAGCTTCTAGATGTCTTCATTGGACTACTGCTTACATTATGTGACAAATTCCATATGGGTTGGAGTTTTTTGTTTTGTTTTGTTTTGTGCTTTGGTGAGTGGGGACCCAATTTAGTTGGTTGACAGGCTGTATAAACCAATGATTAAAAGAATGATGGATGTACAAATTCTCAGAGCTTATAGAGTACTGGTCACAGCCACTGACCAAAAAGACCAATAAATCAATTTCATGTTGAAGAAGAACTGAACAGGATGCAGATCTTCTGACAACCATAGTTCTGGAGATTTGGCACCTGCTTCTTATTATTCTGATGTTGGAATCCACTCTATTAAAAATTTTAAGTACTTTTGAATAGGACTGATGAAGTGAGGCAGCTTATGTACTGCAGAAAATATTTTGATGGTTTTAGGCTGAAGGACAAATTCCCACATGGGATCAGACAATCCTAGAAGGGCCTGGGACAAAGGAATGGTGCAAGAAGTAATTGAGTTCAACTCTGAATGGAACTTGAGGGTGAAAAATGGTGGCTGCATAAGCAAAATAAATCACTTTGAGATGCCTCTACTCACCAGAACTTGTCAAAAGAGCCACAGGAATCATGGATCCAAAGGTATCCCTTAGAGACATGTAAAGAAAGGTGAGATACCTAATGTACTTGGCTATTTCCTGCTGCTTCAAGGGAATATGGGTGCTTTGATGTGTAAGAAGAACTTCTTGCATTGTTCTATTGATGAGTGGGAAGAAATGAGTTCCAGGGCACTTAAATAGGAGACAACCCTGTGTATACTGAATTCCAGAAAACATCGTCTTAATTTTTTTCTACAGCTAAATAGTCACTAAGTCAAAGTAATAATTTTTTTCCTCACTGTTCCCTCCTTCAACTCTAATGCTCCGTTTCAATTCAAATCAAATTTTATTTTAATTAGAAAGTACCTGGGCATCATCCTACTGACACCAATCAAGCAGACAGGATAATTGTCCTGAATGTTGGGCATGCTTCGGGAAAAACCAAGAACTTTCCCCTTCATTTTCATTAAACAAGGAAGAAGGAATTTCAAATAACATCATGGCGTATAGGTGCCCCTTTGTGGAGGGTAGTCTGGCCTTAATGAGTCACTCGGCTCCACAAGTCATTTCTCCACAACAAATTCAAGGACCGTTTTCTCAAAGGGGCTAGGAATAACAGCCTTAGGGGATTTGTCATGTTCCGTTAAAGCCTTCCTTTCCTTCTCATCACACACACAAAGACACCCACCCTCATCCTCACACCATGTACGTAACTATGTTCCTTGACCCATCAGAGTATTCAGTGGTTTACATTGTCGAGTATTCAGCCCACTATACTTATAAAACTCAGTGGAAAACATCTGCTTTATAAAGTTCTCTTTGGAATTCAGCATCAACAATTCTGGTTCTGAAAGGTGAGTGTAACGTTCATGGATTTTCTTTAAATTTTTACTTGCTCAGGGAGAAATTAGAAATAAAAGAAACTCACCAACTTTAGCTCTTGACCCTGTGGAAACTGTAGCCTCAGCAAGAGATGCACGGCAGAATGGACATTCTGGGCACCCAAACCAAACTGCCCAGCAGTCCTCAGAGCAGTGCAAATGGTCTGCGGCAGCCAAAGCCACTGCTAAGCTTGTGTAACTGAAACTCTGAAAAGGAAATCAGGAAGAAACCACCTAATATTCAGGTTGGGTGAGGCTTGCCTATGCCCTCTTTTCATCATCAAAAGTGACCCATGCACTGAATGAAAGGATAGCTGAGAGTCAGAGATCCTGACCCAGGTGGACAAGCATTAATGGGATGCCAAAAGAAAGAGCTCTAAAAAGAACTCTAGGTGACCAGTGGAGAGGAAACAAGAATCAGCTGTCGTATTATGCATCTGGATGGCATAGTTCAGAGCTAAGAAGGCATCAGCTACTGTACTTCCTGACTTTTTTCTGGATTTGTGGTAAAATTCTCCTGACAAGTGTTGGAAAAAAATTATATTATGCTTCTCATTGAAAATTAAATAATCGAAAATCTACCAACACTTCATTTTTACTTAATGAAAAATAGTTTTTTACCTACCACGTATGACCAAACACCTTTGAGTACTTTACAGATTTCATTTCTTTTCATCTCACAACAAAGCTGCACTATAGGGCCAATTATTCCCATTTATGAATGGAAAAACCGAGTCAGAGAAATTAAGTGTCAGGTACAAGTTAAAACAGCTGTCCCAAGGTGGCCCAGGATCTGAGTTTTCTGGCTCCAGTCTCCATGACTCTGCTGTCAGCACAGATTGAGGCTCACACAGCTTCAGTCAGAAGGCAAACAGTACTAATGCTGCTTAGTGCTTGGCCCCATTCCTCAGACCAGAGTATGTTCAGAGGCTTTCAAGGAAAATTGGGAGTGATCTGAAAAGTTGGCCACAGGTACAGTGGCCAAAGGAATTACAGATGCTTAATTTTAGAAGAAGGAAGGCAGCATAGGCACACTAGCTGTATTCAAATACTTTGAAGTTTTCTTAATAGAAAGGAGATGGTTTGTACCATTAAACTCATAAGGGATCAGTTGATAAAGATTAAAAACAGACTTTTAATGATAGAAGTAACACCAATGGCAGTAAGCTGCCTGTTATTACAGTAATCTAAGTGCACTTAATGAAGATCAGTCAGAGAAGAGATAGAACACACTCTTTAATGAGCTGCAGGTTCTCACCTATTCAGTTCATTATACCTCACAATTCATTCAGCCAAAGAACTAAGTCCCACCATTGGACATACTAAATGATTTATTATTCTAAAGTAAAAAAAATTAAATTTTTAAGAAATTAAGACACTTTGAAGATAATTGGTACTATTTATCATTTATGATAAATGTTAAAAATCTTAAGAACTGACATAATGTTGTTAGCAGTCTTTCTATGAAAATTAGAACCAATAACACTGAGCAGAAAATTCCAGTGTCATGTTAACGTGACTCTTAAAAGCACAAAAGTTTCAAGGAAGCATATCTGGGGAGATAAGCTTAGAAAAGTAATCAGGGATACATTATGAAACTCTGTGAATACCATACTAGGAGTTTGATATATATATTCCATCTAGTATTTTGGTTATGAAGATTACTCAGGAATTTTGGATTATTTTACTGACAATATTAAGGAAAAATGTAAGTCACAAAATGTAATATATACTATGATTACAAATATGTAAATACTACTTACAAATGCCCCCAAATTAAAATAAATCCAAATAGATTGTGAAGGATTGTTAAAGATTTGTTGGTGAGTTTTTCTTTAGTTGTTAATTACATGTAAAAAAATTAAAAGAAAATGCATGCACAAAGTATTTGTAAATCTGTAAATCTTACCTGTAGGAATTGCTATTCAGCTGAAATTAATGGAAAGAAAATATGGGCAAGAGAGAAATTTTCAGATCACTAAAATAAATTGCAATTTAAAACTTTTTATTTTATAATATTTGAAAGAAATATTTTAAAAAATTTATACTTTTAATAAATATAACTTTCTTTTCTAATTTTCACTGAATCTTTAGTATGCCCTGGAATTTTTGGATTAGACTGTAGTAATTTCTCTGGGTCTTCCCTTATTATTTATCATTAATTTTACTGTCTCAGGACTGCTTCAAAACACAGGAACTTTGCCTTTGTCACAACACAAGGGCAATACATGAAGGTAATAAGCTTTTTAATGAAAATGCAGCCAAGACTCAACAAAACATTGACCATTGAGCACCTTGGTTTAGGATTTTCATGATTGCAAATCACGGAGATACACTTACCTTAGAGCATAGAATTTACTTCTTTTGAGTTATGCCTTAAGAAAAATACCTAGGAATGGAATTAATTTAAAAATGTATTACATTTTATTTTATCCTCCTGACGCTTCATCCAATTTGTGGGATTAGTAGTTCTGATAGTAAAAAGTTGTGAACATTTAAATGTGCAAAATTAATGGATGATTAAATTAAGATCTAGTCACTCAATGCATTATCATGCAGATCTCAAAAATTATGTTTGTGAAGAAATATAATGTTATAAAATTCTTCTTCTGAAACGTAAAGTAAAAATACCAGTATGAAAAATTTATCTACAATGTTATAAAAAGCTATCTTAAAATATATCCAAAGCGAAAAATTCCTGGAAAAAATTACCAAATGTATAATACTTGACCTGTGTGATAGTAGCCAGATTTGAGAGTAATGTTTCTTTTGAATTTTAAAGTGTTTTTCACCAACATGGTTGTACAATTTTTATTTAGAATCAAAATAAGCTATTACTTTGCTTATACTATTATTACTATCTTCAGTGTCTTTCTTCTCTACAAGGCCTGTTTCCTCTGGACAGGGAACCCAGTTATATTCTCTGTGGTACCCCACAGCATATTCATTACAACAATCATGCATTCACTCTTAACAAATTTTTCTTCAGCGCATTTTATTCCCATGCACTAGTTATGTGATACAGGGATAAAATACACAGTTATTGACAAGAATATGTAACTAATGATTGGGAAGAGTGAAGCGCAAGTAAGCAAACAACAACAAAAACCATAACCTAGTATAAATAATGGCAATCTAGACATCTTCAAAACTGATGTCAACACAAATAAAAGTTATCTGATTAATGCTTAAAAGTCAGAGAAGGCTTTGGAGAGAAACGAATCTTGAAGAATGAGTACAAATAACCCAGAGTAATCATGGTGGGAGGTTGGGAGCTATCCAAACAGGAGAAAAAGGAACAAAGGCAAAAGAGACTGGACTGCCTTGTGGGGACTCTAAATGGTTCAGGAAGGTTGGATGAGTGCATGTTGGATGGAAATAACCTGAGAGACCAGCAATCTCTCTGGTATGTATGTAGCACTTTCTGATACATACAGCAGAAACATACACACAGTTTTGAAGATGTCTAGATTGCCGTTATTTATACTAGGTTATGGTTTTTGTTGTTGTTTGCTTATTTACACTTCACACTTCCCAATCATTAATTACAGCAGGGCATGTATCAGAAAGTGTGCACTGTGCTGTGCTAAAAAGGTTAGGTTTCATCTTGAAGGCTTGAGAAAGCACTGAAAGACTTAAAAGAATCCCTTTGGCATCATCTATTTTTTTCACTTTGGCAAGAGATCACTGTGGCAGATGTACTGTGAATTTTAAGGGGATAAGAATGAACACAGAAGGTAAACAGATAAATACAATAAAGAGGAGAATGACCAGGGCCTTGACTAAAGTAGGGACGCTACGAATGGAAGTGAGGAGATGAAGAAATAAAATTGGGAGCTAAAATGTAGGTAGAATCAGTAGGATTTTTATTAGATGTGGGACAATGAGAAGAAGAAGGCTGGGATGATTCTCACATTTCAGACGTGAGAGATTGGGTGGACAGTCTTGTCATTCCACAGATATAGAATATAGGAAAACTGGTCCAAGAAAAGGATGAGTTTAGTATGGAGGAAGCTGAGTTTGGAGTATCTGTTGGATTTCCAATTGGAGACTTCCAATACATAATTGAAACTGTAGTTCTGGACCTTGGGAGAGAGATCTGTTTAGGAGACAAGGTTAGAGATGTGTTTTAAAATAAGTATTAGATAAAGAAAAGAATATAACTGAGATCCCAGAAAGTGAGATCATATCTTTTTCCTTTTATGCAAAGAAAAAAGGTCCTGTGAGCACCATATTTACAGGCTGGGCAGAGGACGAAATCACTGTAAATGAGTCTGAGGCATAATCAAAGAACACCAGGAATGCGTTGAAAGAAAGCACAAAACTAATGAACATTCCCATTTTCCTCAACAGGAAAAATTCACAAAAGAGATGGTGAGAAACCGCACCAGTGTGACAGAGTTCATCATTTTGGGGCTAACAAAGGACCCCACACTCTGTGTCATATTCTTTGTGATATTTCTAGGAATCTATGCTGCCATCTTAGTAGGCAATATAAGCATAATCACTCTAATAAGAAGCTGTTCCCAGCTTCACTCTCCCATGTACCTCTTCCTCAGCCATTTGGCTTTTGTGGACATCGGCTATTCCACATCAGTCACACCTCTAATGCTTGTAGGATTCCTTGGACATGAAATGGCCCTCCCAGTCACTATCTGTGAAGCTCAGCTCTATTCTGTGGTCACATTTGGGACAGCTGAGTGCTTCCTGCTGGCTGCCATGGCCTATGACCGCTATGTGGCCATCTGCTCTCCCCTGTTCTACTCCACCCACATGTCTCCGAGAATCTGCATTCTCTTTGTGGGGACTTCCTATCTGGGTGGGTGTGTGAATGCTTGGACATTTACTAGCTGTCTATTGCGTCTGTCTTTCTGTGGACCAAATCAAATAGATCATTTTTTCTGTGATTTCTCCCCTTTGTTGAAACTTGCCTGCTCGGATATCTCCATTATTCAAATTATCCCTTCTATTTCTTCTGGCTCCATCATCGTGGTTACTGTGTTTGTCATAGCTCTCACTTACGTCTGCATCCTCATCACCATCCTGAAGATGCGTTCCACTGAAGGACGACACAAGGCCTTCTCCACCTGCACGTCCCACCTCTCTGCAGTTGCTCTCTACTATGGAACTATTACCTTCATTTATGTCATGCCCAAGTCCAGCTACTCAATTGACCAGAACAAGGTGGTGTCTCTGTTCTACACAGTGGTGATCCCCATGTTGAACCCCCTCATCTACAGTCTGAGGAACAGAGATGTAAAGGAGGCTCTGAGAAAGACAATTGTCAGAATATATTCTTAGGATCCATTCTTAGCATTTCAGGTGACGTGTAAAATTTTTGCTTACCAGCATCACACTTAGGACCTACAAAATGCTAACTGCTTAAAGTGAAACCACACGTTTTTTAACTCTCACTTATATATACTTGTAAACTACTTGAGGGAGACCTTGAAATCAGTATAATGATAGGAGTAATTATCATTATTATTGAACACCTTTAGGTGCCAAGTACTTTTTAAAATTTAATTTATTTAGCAAACAATAATTTGAACTAACTATGTGCCAGGCCTTGTTCTAAGGCCATTGCATATATTAACTGGTTTATCCCTCATGAAAACCCTGTGAAATAGCACTATTATTTCTTTTTACAAACAAATAATCTGAGGTACAGAGACGTTAAGAACATTGCCCCAAATCATGCAGCTAGAAAGTTGTGGGACCACATACCTCCTAAAGCAATCTATAGATTCAACACAATCCCTATCCAAGTTCCAACAACATTTTTCACAGAAATAGAGCAAAGAACCCTAAAATTTATATGGAACAACAAAAGACCCCCAATAGCCAAAGGATTCCTGAGAAAAAGAACAAAGCTGGAGGTATCACACTCCCTGATTTCAAAATATACTACAAAGCCATAGTAACCAAAACAGCATGGTACTGGCACAAAAACAGACACACAGATCAATGGAACAGAATCGAGAGCCCAGAAATAAACCCACACATTTATGGACAGCTAATATTCGACAAGGGAACCAAGAGCATACGATGGAGAAAGGTGAGTCTCTTCAATAAATGGTGTTGGGAAAACTGGACAGCCACATGCAAAAGAATGAAAGTAGACCATTCCCTTACACCTTGCACAAATATCAACTCAAAATGGATTAAAGACTTGGATGTAAGACCCAAAATCATGAAACTTCTAGAGTACGGTCTTTGACATCAGTCTTAGCAGCATATTTTCAAGTCCCATGTCTGACCAGGCAAGGGAAACAAAAGAAAAAATGAACAAATGGGACTACATCAAACTAAAAAGCTTCTGCACAGCAAAGGAAACCATCAACAAAACAAAAGGACAAGCTAATAATTGGGAGAAGATATTTACAAACCATATATCAGATAAGGGGTTAATATCCAAATTATACAAAGAACTCATACAACTCAACAACAATAAAACCAACAATCCAATTAAAAAATGGGCAAAAGATCTGAACAGAGATTTCTCCAAAGAAGATATACGGATGGTCAACAGGCATATGAAAAGATGCTCAACATCATTAGCTATCAGGGAAATGCAAATCAAAACTACAATAGGTATCACCTCGCTCTGGTCAGAATGGCTATAATTAACAAGACAGGAAACAACCAATGTTGGAGAGGATATGGAAAGATGGGAACACTTGTACAGTGCTGGTGGGAGTGCAAACTGGTGCAGCCACTATGGAAAGCAGTATGAAGTATCCTCAGAAAATTAAGAACACATCTACCATATGATCCAGCTATCCCACTGCTGGGTATTTATCCAAAGAACTTGAAAACACAAAGGCATAAAGATACCTGCACCCCTATGTTCATTGCAGCATTATACACAATAGCCAAGACTTGGAAGCACCCTAGGTGCCCATCAAAGGACAAATGGATAAAGAACATGTGGTATTTATACACAATGGAATACTACTCAGCCATAAGAAATGATGAAATTTGGCCATTTCTGACAACATGGATGGACGTTGAAGGTACTATGCTGAGTGAAATAAGCCAGAGGGAGAAAGTCAAATACTGTATGATTTCTCTCATAAGTAGAACATAAAAACAATGACAAACAAACACATAGCAACAGAGAATGGATTGGTGGTTACCATGGGGGAAGAGGGGAGGGCAAAATGGGTGATTAGGCTCACATGTGAGGGGATGGACCATAATTAGTTTTGGGGTGGTGAACATGATGTAATTTACACAGAATTTGAAATATATTATGATGTACATCCAAAAGCTATATAATGTAATAACCCAATGTTACTGCAACTAAAAATAAATAAATAAAATGCGGGAAAAAAAAGTTGTGGGACCAGTGTTTGAATGCGAAAGTCTGGGTCCAAAATTGCTATGTTTCTCCATATAATTTTCACAGCAATCCCATGATGTTGCTATTGTAATTTACCTCAATTTACAAATTAGACTACTAAATATTAGAGAGATCAAATAATTTGGAGAAACGTGTAAGCAAATCCTCTGGTTCTATGCACTTTATACTATAACATCACAGGTGGTCTAATGACTTTAGCACTATTACTGATCTAGAGGCTTTGAGCAGGGTAATCAAGACTAAGCTGTTACTGTGTATCATTCTTTTGAACAAACTCCACCTCTAAGAATGTCCAGGTTGTGAAGACTCCAAAAAAATATGAGGTTGGGAAAACTGGACTGATTCCCATCTCTTAGGAAATCATGTCTGGACACCACAATTATATGATTTGACTAGAGGTCTATCCATAATTAAACACATGTGAAAAACAAATAGTCCCATTTGGCATAAGGTAGTCTCCTTTATTTGTAGGAATTGAAAATGGTACTTTAAATCTAAGCATTACAATTAATATGTTAACAAAAATCATAGTTCTATAGTGTGGATTTATAAAGAAATTAGAACACATGAAAAAGATAGAAATGTTGTCAAAGATTGCACTAAATGTTTTTCTTGAGTAATGGTCTGCCCTCATTTACATCATCACTATGAGACAGGAAAGAGTGAGGAGAGATTTTTCTGGAATACAGGAACTCCCTACTCAAAGCATATACTGGGACAACTGTTTAGAGCTTTGGAAAGCAAGATTTAGACCATAAAAGTCTTTGTCTCATGGTAAAGGAGTGAGAGAAGTGAAGATTGGAAGATATAAGAATAAAATCTAACAAAATGGAAAATATTTATAATATACTGCTAAGTAAAAATGTAGAGTATCTACAATATTTTTGCAAATTTTAAGTGGAAAATACCTAACAAAGACTAAAAGATCGAATGGATAAATTAAAATGTGAAATGATTAAATAATGGGTGAAGGAAAACTATTTCTCTACTCACAACACTTTTAACAGCAAATATGTGGTGTTTTTTCCATTCTACCAACCAAGTGGAAAACCAATATTTTCTAAGTATCCTAACATTAATCTGATGCCCTAGTCTTTAATTCAATTGGATGTAACTACCAGGAGGTAGTGTCAGACTTCACAGGTTTAAGGACTCAGTCCCACAAGCCTGCCCTTACTTCAGACACCAATAGCAAGCAATGGGTCCCCAGGGTATCCACACTTCTGTCCAACTTGGCTACAAAGTGAAGGGTTCCCACAATCCTCTTACAGGTTTGATAATTTGCTGAGATGGCTCACAAAACTCATGGGAACATTTACTTACATTTACCAGTTTATTATAAAAGATATTATACAGGATACAAATTAGCAGCCAGATGTAGAAATACATCGCAGGAGTTCTGGAAGTGTCCCCAGGGCAGGAGCTTCTATCACCATAAGTTGAAGTGTACCACCCTCTTGGCACGTGGGTGTATTTAACAACTCAGAAACTCTCCACTTTGTGATTTAGGATTTTTATGGAGGCTCTATGACAAATATTAACTCAATCTTCAGCCCTTGTCCTACCCCCCCCCCCCCCCCGCCCGCCCTCAGAATATGGTGTGGGCAAATAATTTCAAGCTTCTAATCATAGTTTGGTCTTTCTGGTGACCAGCCTCCATCCTGAGGCTATCCCAGAGACCACCAAGAGTCATCTCATTAGAACGAAAGATGCTCCTATCACCCAGAATATTGCAGAGGATTTAGGAGCTTTGTGTCCGGTACTGGGGTCAAAGACCAAATATTAGAACAATTGATACTCCTAGCACCCCTATCACTCAAGAAATTACAAGGATTTTAGGAGCTCTGTCTCCAGAACCAGGGGCAGAAACCAAAGATATATTTCTATTACGTCACACTCTACCTCCTGGTGATCATAAAAGTCTAAAGATACTGATATATTACTAGAATCCCATTGAGTCATTAATGATTATTTGCTCCATTATCATATCATAGGAAAATGTTTACCAGGGCAAGGCTATTCAGATTTACAGACTTCCACTTGATATTGTTGAATTCTAAAAGCAGGAATGGTTTCAGCAATATATGGCCTTCACCCTTTCAGGCATCTGGTACCATTGAGCTAAGAGACAATATCATCTCTTGCTCTGAGCCTCTTTTGAGGTGTTAATGTAATATTGATTTTTTACAAACAGCAGTTGAAATTATCCTGTAAAAATTCCAGGCATATGTTGACTCCCATGACATCTCAGAGCTTCAATTATGTGAATCCTAAAGTCCTGAATATAAAGATTAACTTTCCTCTGGACACTTTGGATCCATATCTCAGAGATCAGAGTGTTCATAGGTGTTCTGTGTTTTACCTCAGGTATCATTTGGGTTTTGCTAACTGGTAATTGATTTGAGTCAAAGACCAGTGACAAACTGTAATTTCCAGATCTGTTAAGATTTACGTGTACTTATTGGCATGTTTATGAATAATTCAGGGAGAAGGTAGGGGTAGGGACCTTAAACATTGATAATTTCCTGACATTGTGATCTCAAAGTCTCTGAGAAATATTTGATCAAGACCTTGAAGTCATTTTACAGGTAGATATGTAATAGTCATTTATCCATTCATTTCAAAAATACTTATTGAGCTTTTATTATATTCTGGGAACTCAGCAAACACTAAAGATATGTTGATGAATAGAACAGAGTTCTCATGCAGTTTAGATTTTAGTAGGAGAGAGACTAAGGAATAAATAAACACTATAAATACAGAACATGATAAGTGGTATGAAAGAGACAAGTCGATTGGGTTGATATGATGCATAAAGGGTAACTATGGAGGTGTGGGTAGCGTTACCTTAGAGAAAGTGACAAGGAAGGCCACTTGGAGGAGAGTATAGATGAGTGGAAAGTTGAAAAATGAGAAAGACCTATTGAGATGGAGAGTGGGGGAAAGCTGCCAGACAGAAAATGATAAGTGCAAAGATCCTAATCATTTCAAGAAATAAAGGGGCCATGGTAAACCAGGAGGAGAGAGGTACTTGAAAAGGGTTAGATTATGGGGAGCTTCATAGACCGTGGAAAAGCATTTGGATTTTATTCTAAAAGGAATGAGAAGCCATTGAGTGGTTTTAAAAAAGTAGGTCTAATCGAATGTGACTGTTTTTAAAGATCACTCTGGTTGTTGTATGAAAAATTGATTATAGCAGGGAAGAGTGGGAGCTGGGGACCAATGAGTTAATTGTCAAGAATTGAGATGATGGTGCATTGGGCTAGGGTACAGCTGTGTGATTAGAGAGAAATCAGTCTATTCAAGAAATGGTTTAATTAAAGAACCAGAAAGGGCTAGCTGATGGATTAGTGCTGGAGGTTAAATATTTAAAAAAGGAGTTGAGGAAACCTCAGAAAATTTTGGCTTAGATTAACCAGTGAATGTGAATGGGATGTCATTTATTAGCTGAGAAAAATGATGTTCACGTTGTCAATTACTACATAACAAATCACTCAAAACTAAGTGACTTAAAACAAAACCAATTTATTATATTACATTATTTTGTGAATCAGGAATTAAGTTTGGGTTTGACTCAGCATTTCTTCTCCTCCAAATGGCATTAACAGGAATCAGTTATATTCAGATGGTATCTGGCATGTCTAGAGAGTCCAAGACGATTTCCCTTGTATGTCTGGCACCTTGGCAAGGATTACTTGAAAGCCTGTCCTTCTCCATGCAGTCTTAGAGTGTCTCTATATGGTCTTACCAGCAGAGTAGTTGAATTTCTCACATGGTGGCTTAGGACTCCAATAGCAGCTGTCCCCAGAGACTAAAAAGGAAGCTTCAGTGTTTCCTATGACCTAGCCTCAGGAGACCCAGTACATCATTTGCAGTGTCTCCAATTGGTACAACAAATCACTAACGTCAGACCATATCCTAGAGGAGGGAAATTAGATCTCACCTTTCAATGAGAGAAGTAGAAAGACTTTGCAACCATCTCCAATCTATCACAGTCCTTCTGAGCACAATAATTTGCATACTTACCACATGCCAAAATACATTCATATCCTCTCACGTTCCCCCCCAAATATCATACCATTAAAGAATCAGTATTGAGTCCATCATCATGAGATATAAACCAGGTTCTGGCATGGGTGAGATTCTTTGGCTACTCCTCTTCAAATACAGTCCCTTTTGTTTTGAAGACCTGGAAACTAAAGGCCTAGCATTCTTGAAAAGACCATTCAAATGTCACTTCCCCTCAAAAGTCTACCCAAACTTCCCTGCCTATGTTAGTCATTTCTTCTAGATTCACATCCTATTTTATTGAAATAAGGTTTTCTTTTTCTTTCCTTTTTTCCTTTTTTTAAAGCTTGACTCCTATTGTAGATAAGCAGTGAGTAGTTTTAAAATTTTGTATCCCCTGTCTTGTTCATAAGTCTAGTGAATGTAGGTTTTTAAATAAGATTCTTTCAATGACCATAGAAAAAAATGGAATTCCATCTTCTCCAGAAATCCATTCATAATAATTATTGTGGTTCGTTTACTAATTCCTCCATAATCCTTTACCTTTGCTCTATTTACCATTTATTTTACTTGGACACGTACTAAAGATAGCTGGCTGCTCTCTAAAGAAGTTTTAAGAATCTTGTCATGCAGCAGTGTAAATGCTTGTATAGAAGCTTTCTACATGCTCACTAGTTGAATTTGTGAATGGTGAACAAAGAAACCTCTGAAAATGCCAGTAGTAGTTGTTTACAGTATAAGAGAAACAGATTATAATTTTTCATTTTAACTACTCCCCTAATTTACTGTACTATTAAATCACATTTGACTTATACAAGTGATTAGGTACTAAGGGGCATATCAGAATGCCCAGGAGATTCCATCCATATTTACTGCAAGTTCCTGGCAAGACTCTGCAAGGAGAAATCTCCAGGATATTAGAATATATGTAATTTTCACCATATTTCTCATTAATTTTGGTCAAGAACTTTTTAATTTTGTGATCTTTTTCATTTCATACGTTTGACTTTAAGACTCTGTTTTTTTTTCATATTCTAATAGTGGCGTAGTGATAGAAGATTATGTTAGCATGGCATTCTTTCCATTCTTCTCAGTGACCTTGTCAGGCACTGGAGAACAAGAGGGCTATAACATTTTTTTCAGCCCTGTTTGTTTTTCCCAGGCCATCCCCTCTTTACTCACCTGGATTTTGCCTTGAGTTTGCCATCCTATTCTCTATTTGCAGTTCTTCAAAATTTCGCCCATGCAGTTTTCTGGATTCCATCTCCACCAGAAGCAGGGAATTGACAACACTCTTAATTTCCAACTTATCTTTCCAATAGTTTCCTTAATATTTACCAAAAGACTATTAGCATCTACAGGTACTAGATTATTAGAAAATGTAGAATAATATTCACTGTAAAGAGAAAAAAATCTAATTCCCACCTTGTACAGAAGGAAAATCACCTACCAATCTATTAAACTCATGAGGTATTAAGCTGGAAGAAGAATTTACGGTCTCACAACTCAGGTATGGCTTTCTGCAATTCTTCCTTTGATTTCATTATCTCATAATTCACAGATAAGTTTTAAGGAAGTTTTTCCCTTTTGATGCCTGTGATGAGTCCCCTCTGACATTAGAGTTTCCCACAACATAAAAGGTTGTGTCTTCTGCATTCCTTAAGGATGGAGTTCAATATGATGAAGGTTTTAATGAGAGTCCTTAGGCGACTGGAGACTACTATCTTGAGACTGCTGCTTTAGAAACCAGCACTTTTATGCTCTGTGGATTTATTATCCAATGTGATGTCTTCAAAAATGTTTTAAAATCCTGATATACCACAGAGACTTTTTAGTGATATTTGCACTTATTCTCTGAATAAAAACTGAAATAATGGAACTTTAACTTGTTAAAAATCTTTTTGGGGATGTAGGTCTATTCTCAGGGATATTTTACTTCCTGCACAATATCATTTATTTTATAATTCTGAAAATTTGCCAAATCCCTCATGAATCCTCTTCCCTATACACAAGACAAGGGAATGGCATGTCATGAGGAGCCATTGCCTGGGAAACATTCAGAAGAAGATGAGTAGGAAGAAGATCAACACACAGTATAAGCACTGTGACTTCTTTCTCAGAGGCAACTCTGCTGTAGAAGAGTTTGTTGCAGAGGAAAATCCCCTTTCATCCAAATCCCCGATTCTGCACTGCCATACGTGATATCCACACATGGCTCCTAATTGCCACTCTCATCAGCTTGGCCTTCAAAGTCTTCCACCATCTTCCACCTAATGTGCTACCAAGGCTTATCTCCAGTGTCTGTTCTCCTAACCTCGATACTTGAGGCAAAGCAGTTAACACACTACCTCCTGATTAAATTGTGCACGTTCCTTATTCTGTATGCTGCTCTGCCTGAAAATCTCTTCTCCTAACTTCACTCACTCAAACTCTCACCCATTCTTTAAGGCTTAGCACAAATGTTACCTCATCCAAGAAGCTTGAATCTTGAATAATGTATAAAAAACAAGAAAGAAATTACAATCATTAAGAATGAATTTTGCAAGGAGAGACACATACTTTGAACGGTCTACACTGGATACCAGAACTCAATGCTAACCAGTGTGGTGTAGCAATCTAGGTAGCTGTAGATAATAATAAATTGGGACTGTTTAAATTATATAGATAGCTTTTTGCCTTTCCTTGATCTCCCTTAAAAGTTCAGTGAAGATTTCACTAAACTTTGAAAGCCAACTGCTAATGTATTCTTTCAAGAACTACTCTTGGCTGAAAGGAAAGTAATTGATTGAAAATATCTGGGAATGCATGTCATCACTCCCGGGGGGGGGGGGGGCTATGGCCAACAATTGAATTAAACAGTGATTTAGAAACAACAACCACAAAAAAATTCTATTGTTACAAGGTAGGACAACTCTGATCCTTGTGGGATCAGACTAAAGGTATACTTCAGCAAAGCCCACATCTTTGGCTTCTCCTCATGCCTCATCTTGCTTCTCTATCACCCTTAAAGTTTTCCCTGAGATCATTTCTCACTAAATCATATGCATAAGAATTACTTTCTGAGGTTTGGAGAACTTAAGTTTCAATGCATGCACAGGAATGAAGACTGTATATACTCTTTCATGCACAGTCAAAATTTAAAAAAAAAATAAAGTATAAACATCAGATTCTGGTTACAGGCTTAGATTACTTCTTCCAGAGGGACTACTTATAACCCTTAACCATCATTGCCAGTCATATGCTCATACAGACTGAATTTCTGTGGGCCTTATTGCACTTGCTCCTCCTGGTGCTCAGATTTCTGTTTCGTAATAAATGGTCTTGATTACTAGAAATTGGTATTTTTTCTTATGCATCTATTCAGAAGACAGTTAGCGAATTCTGAGTTCATATCATTGATTTGCTATGGATGCCTGTGATATGACCTGAAAAGACAGAGGGGGCACATGCTGCTGCTGCTCTGTGTCACTCTCCCCTAAATCGCCAGTCTATATTTGCTATTATCCTCATCCACTGCTCTTCCAAATGCAATGAAAGTCAGTTACAGGAGAGTAATGTAAATAACAGTGTCATTTCATTCTAGAAAATGGAGCTACAGACAGCAGAAACCCTCCCCTCAATTTTGAAGATATGTGCATGCTACATTTTCTTCATAACACTATTAACCATCTTTCTGGAAATATTCACATAGAACATTAGTAATTTCATTCATTCTTTCATTCAAAAAATTATGTTGTGTGCTCTTATATTACAGGAAGCAATAAGTTTTGGAGAGGGAACCCTCAGACACTGCTTGTAGGAGTGAAAACTGGGACAGCCACTATGGAAAACAGTATGGAGATTCCACAGAAAATCAAGAATAGATCTACCATATGATCCAGCTATTCCACTGTTGGGTGTTTATCCAAAGATCTTAAAAACACAAGTGCAAAAAGATACATGCACCGCTATGTTCATTGCAGCATTATTCACAATAGCCAAGACTTGGAAGCAACCTAGGTACCCATCAAGGGAGGAATGGGTAAAGAAGATCTTGTATATATACTCAATGGAATACTACTCAGTCATAAGAAATGATGATATACAGCCGTGACAACATGGATGGACTTTGAGAGTATTATGATAAGTAAAGTAAGTCAGAAGGAGAAAGTCAAATACCATATGATCTCACTCATATGTAGAAGATAAACACAACAACAAGTAAACACATGGCAACAGAGATTGGATTGGTGGTTTCCAGAGGGGAAGGTGGGAGGGGGGAGGGTAAAAGAAGTATTTAGGCACATGTATGTGGTGGCTTATAATTAGTCTGTGCTGGTGAACATGATGTAATCCACACAGCATTTGAAATATATTATGATGTACACCTGAAATTTATATAATGTTATAAACTAATGTTACCACAATAAAAAAGTAATATTATAAATAAAAAAGGAAGCTTCTGACAAATAAAATAAAATAACAGTATCTTCATAGAAGATGACATTAAAAAGCTGAATCAGTGCTGACTTTTATTCTGATTAGGTTGGAAGAAAGTTAAATGTACTTTTCCAAAGACTTGATAAATATGTACCATTTCTCCACATTTGGACAATGACTCATGAGCAGTGATTAAATGTAGCTACCAGAACAACCCTCCAGTTCAGTCTAGTGGGAAAGGATGATTGCTAACACAGACCAAGCTGTCCCCAGGGTGCCTCTTGGGAGGTAGATTGATTTACAGTGTCTACTGTTCAAAGTTTTGGTAAGGGGAAGGGACAAGAGAGTCAGGAAAGTGGTTTAAAATCAAGAAGCAGCATCAAATTCCTGTAGGTCTTGTTGCTATTTCAAAGAAATTAGAATTCAAAGTCCACTACATCTCCCTGCAAGAGTGGTAGTTTGCCATACTTGGAAATGGGGTTCCAGGGATAGAAATCAACTGTTTCTTTCCGTCTATAGAAGTGGAACAACACAAACATGGTGAATTTATCACAAAATGCTGGGCCACAAACATCTCCCACAGAAGTTTTCCTCCAGGACTGAGAGGGCCACAGGAAATAATGGGGAAAATGTTACATTGTCATATTCTCCATTACTAGTTCCCCTGAGTATTATAAGGAAAGTAGGATTTATCATCAATACAAATGGAAAAGGAATAACAATCATACTGAGAGTTTCCAAATCTAGATGTACCAGTTTCTCCTGAAGTTTTTGGTTTTTCCTATTGGAAAAGCTGGGCAGAAAACGGAGTGGGTGGGAGTGAGAATGTATAACTTTCTTTTCTTCTCAACTCCTCAATCCCACGTCCTTATCTCCTTGCTGTCTTCCTTTCCTTCCCTGACAACTGTGCCCGAAACTGAACCCCACATTGGATGGAAAGTTCTTGTGTTACATGCTGCCATCTGAGACATAGAGTGGATATTTTAAGAACTGATAGAGATAGAGACGTGACTGGGTAAAATATTCTAAGTCACTTGAGTTAATTTCTGTCAAGGCTGTGCTGCAAAGCAATGCTTTCCATAAGTATATCATTCAGAAACTATCCTGGAAGTTTTCCTGACAGCTCAAGACTTAATCAGGACATCAAGACAAAAATATGCCATTCTGGAATGGAGGAATCTCTCCATAACAATTTTGCCTCCAAGATACACCTGGAAAGGAGACTCTCAATGAATATCTCAAGCCTTAATTTACTGTCAAGTATAGGATAACTGTACAAATTTCAACTCTATAAATTTATTTATCATGTCTACTCATTGACATGGTAGCCTGGCAGCTGCTGAGACCTGGGGAAGACATCTGAAGATACAATTACTTGCAAAGAAGTTTTAAAAGCCGTTCAGAAATTGTTCTTTTCCAAAATTTGAAAAAAAGGAATCGATGTTATTGTCAACGTTTTGATTCCTCCCATGTACCAGACTATGATTACATAACAAGTAAACATTTTACAGATGGTGTTTCTTATATTCCTGTAGGTTAGAACATAAGCAATTTCCTCATATTTCCCTCTTTTATGAAGATCCTGACTATCAATTAGAGAATGGATGCCAAATGAGAAGTCTTCATAAAGATATGTTGGCTTAATCTATGGAATTTATACAGATTCTCCTACTAGAATCTTTCTCCTCATCACTCTGAGCCCTAACCTTCGATTTAAAGGAATTAGCTCCCTTTTCTCAGGCTCTCTCCTTAAGAGTTGTCTTACACTTGTCCAGGTGCCCTTGGTTCAAGTCCAGAAGGACATTTTTACAATAATTTCAAAGTTTTGACCTCAAGAACATCAGAACTTTTGGGGCAAAGATACCAAGGCCAACTGGAGGATGGACAATCATTCCACAGTGAGCACATTCCTTCCCAGACTTGCAGAGTCTCCTCTTTGTGGTGATTTTATTCTCCTGTTTGAACATCCTGGCTGTAAATGTGCCCATAATGGTGACCATCAAGCTCAATCACAACCTTCACACCCACATGGATTTTTTCCTCTTTGGCCTGTACTTTTCAGAAAACTGTATCACTATGGTGATCCTCCCCCACATGTTAGTGGACTTGCTGTCAGACAGCAAGACCATTTCTCTTCCTCAGTGAGCTACATGGATGATTTTCTTCTTTGGCTTGCCAGGCAACAACTGCTTCATCATAGCTGCCATATCCTATGACCAATACACTGCTATTCACAACTCACTGCACTACCCCATCTTGATAACCTGAAAGATCTTCTTTCAGCTCATGATGGCCTCTTGTGTCTTTGAGATTTTAACGTCTCTGGGGATTGTCCTCATAGTATTCAACTTGTCTTTTTGTGACTGCAATAGCATCCAGCACTTTTTTTTGTGACATTGCACCTGTGATCTCCCTTGCCTGTGATTATATCTCTTGTCAGAAAATGGTTCTTTGCATTCACTGACTTTGTGTTGGTGGGCAGGTTTATTTTAATTATGATTTCTTATGTCTTCGTTGTGTTCATAGTTATGAAGAAGCCTTCTGAAAAGAGGATGTATAAGGCCTTTTCCACTTCCTTTTTCCACCTCACTGTGGTGTCCATATACTATGGATTTGCTGGCTTTGTCTATTTGAGGCCAAGGACATTGACTCATTCCATGAAGACATGCTGATGACTGTGATGTATACAGTGCTGACACCACTGCTTAGCCCCATTGTTTACAGTATAAGAAACAAAGAAATACAGATAGCCATAAGAAAGCACTAGACAGCGTCATTAGTGTCATTTTCCTGAGATGGCAAATAAAAGAGCCCAGAACATTTAAAAAGTACAGAACATTGGTAAATAGAAGTGGAAAAAGTAGAGTCCTTCTGATAGAAATCATTTTGTGTACAAAGTAATTAAAGTGTGTTCTAATTGCCTGATATACCCTACTCTCACTCTGTCCTACTAGAAAGTCCAGATGTAGTGTTAATATTTTTTAAAATGTATGACACATATATGTGTACATATACATATATAGAAGATACATGAATAAACACATGGACACATTTGTGTAGTAAACATTTCAAAAGATGTTTTGGAAGTCTATATTTTTATTACCTTGGTTGACTTTGGGAAGAAAAATTATTCTAAAATGAAAAAAGAAAGAAAGGGAGAGAAGTGGGGGAGAGTAGAGAGAAAGATCACTAATTTACTTCATATAAAAAGAGGAGAATACACAAATTTAGAGTTGAATTAAGGGAATGACCATAGTACAGAGAAATTTTGAAGAATTTTACAAACATACTTTTTTCAACTCTATTCACACAAATATGGAAATTAGATTGGCATGGATGAATTTCCGGAAAAATTATCTTATTAAAGTGACCTAGAAAATAAAAGTTTTAAAAAATTGAGATATAATTTATATACATTTTGTAAATTTAAGGTGTACAATGTGTTGATTTGATACATTTATATATTGCAATATGATTACCACTGTAGCATTAGCTAATACCTTTTTCACACATATAATTATCATTTCTTTTTTGTTGTGTCTAGTCTCTTAGCAACTTTGAAGTTTAAAATACAGTATTCTTAACTATAATCACTATTCTGTGCATTAACTCTCCAGAATTTATTTATCTACTAGTTGCAGCTGTGTACCCTTAAACAACATCACCCCAATTCCCCCAACCCCAGCCCCTGAAAACCAGCACTCTAGTCTCTGTTTCTATGAGTTCGGCATTTTTAGATTTCACATATAAGTGAGATCATATATTATTTGTCTCTCTCTGTCTGACACAGCACTTAGCATAATCCCCTCAAAGTCCATCCATGTTGTTACAAATGGCAGGATTTCCTTCTTACTCATGGCTGAATCATGTTCCATTGCGTATGTATATACCACATTTTCTTTATCCATTAATCTGTTGACAGACACTCAGGTGGTTTTCTTGTCTTGGCTATTGTGAATAATACTACAATAAGCATGGGAGTGCAGATATCTTTTTAATATCCTGTTTTCATTCCCTTTGGATATATGCCCAGGAGTGGATTGCTGTATTATATGGTAGTTCTATTTTTTTTTTGGAGGAATTGCTATACTGTTTTTCATGGTGGCTGAGCCATTTGCATTTCCAAATTTGGTTCCCTTTTCCCTGTATCCTCACCAATACTTGTTATGTCTTGTCTTCTTGATGATAGCCGGTCTAACAGGTGTGAGGTGATATCTCATTGTGGTTTTGATTTGCATTTCCCTGATAATTAGTGATGTTGAGCACCTTTTCGTGTACCTGTTGGCCATTTGTATGTCTTCTTTGGGAAAATGTCTATTCAGATCCTCTTCCCATTTTTTAATTGGATTGTTTGTTTTCTTGCTGTTAAGTTGTATGATTTCTTTATATATTTTAGATGTTAATTCCTTATCAGATATATGATTTGCAAATATTTTCTCTCATTTGCTAGCTTGCCTCTTCATTTTGTTTATTGTTCCTTTTGCTGTGCAGAAGCTTTTTAGTTTATGTAGTCCCACTTGTTTATTTTTGCTTTTGCTGCTTGTGTTTTGGTGTCATATCCAAAAAAGTCATTGCCAAGACCAGTGTCAAGTAATTTCTTCCCTTTGATTTCTTCTAGGGGTTTTACTGTATCAGGTCATATGCTTAAGTCTTCAATCCATTTCAAATTAACTTTTGTGAGTGGTGTAAGATAGGGTTCTAATTTCATTTTTCTTCACGTGGTTATCCAGTTTTCCCAGCACCACTTGTTGCAGACACTGTTTTTTCCCCTATTGAGTGTTCTTGGCTCCGTTGTCTAACATTAGCTGACTGTATATGTTAGGGGTTATTTCTGGTCTGTTCATTCTTTCCCATGTCAAAATCTTGAAATAATATAGAAAAGTCTAAGAACTATTCTTCTCCTTCCACATAAACTATACGGCTAGATGTTTTCATAATTAACTTCTTCAAGCCCTCAAAAAACAAATAATTCAAATGCTGTTCTATTGAGTTAGAACACAGGTAAAGATAAATAGCTTCTAATTTATGATATCTACATCCATGGTAGGTTTTATATGTAACTGCAGTCTGATTGATGCCATTGTAGTAAGGTTCTCATGTAGATTGTGGAAGGTGTTAGAAACTGCAAGGAGATCCAGGCATTTTGAGGTCACATTGCCTAATGGTACATCCATATGGTGAAGAACATTACTAACACTGTGGTGGGCCTCAAGGGCTGATACATGGAAAGGACCAGGAAGCCAGTGGCAAAATCTTTAATAAATGAGAAGAAAGTGAGTAGTCAGTAAAGGACTCTGAGGACGATTGTTTATTGTTTATTGTTTCGTAGCTGGATAATATTGGCATCAACGAGTGAAATGTTTTGTCATAAAGATGCAAATAAATAATTTAGAAATACGGTAAGAAGTTAGGAGAATGTCAGCATTGTGTGCTGGTGCCTGTAGAATATGACAGTGAGCAACTTCTCTTCAACAGAGCTGAGAAGCAGATGTGCCCTTCCCAAACAGCTAGGCTTAGTTAAGAGGAAGAGGTAGAGACTGTACTCTGTGAAAAGTTGATGGGTGGAGTGCAGAGAAGATTTCAGAATGAAGGCAAAACAACTTGGGAGAAATCCCTGCAAAGATAAAAGAATCTCAAGAGAGGAAGCATGGAGTTGTGCTAGATTGAATGCAGCTGAAGAGAGCTTCGAAACAGCATGCAACTGGAATTCTTATCAGCTTCATTGATTAGAGATGGTGTCAGAGCCTATTGGGTCTCCAGCTCTCTCTGCTTAATGTTGAATTATAATTTGGCCAGAAGTTCTCTGACCATCCATTTCACGAACTTCTTCATTCCATTTTCAAAAATATTCCCTGCTAAGCATTAAATTCTAAATCTACTCATATAATTTTTTTAACTATTTGATTTCATTAATTATTTTGAGGCTCAATTTTGAACTATATCTAAGTTTTTTACATCTACATCAAGGTCCATTTCTCTAAAAGCTAAAAACCAGAACCATGAAGAAAATGAAACTCTTTGTAGCACTCTAAAATGATATTGAGATTATTGGATGTTGAGTTTTAGTCTTTCTGATGCCAGGACTACTTCCTTTTTGTCCTTTCTGAATGTATTTCTCTTCAGGTGTTTCAATCAAAAGCATTGGATTTTTTACTTGGGCCTTCCATCCTTGGTGGACCCTGAACTACAATTTTTGTTTCCCAGCCTCATACAGCTTTAAAAAATCTTTGTTTGGTTTATCTGCAAAGAATCTTGGTTATCTGCTTTTTAGCCTCACAGACACTGCTTTTCATTTAGCAAATTCCTCAAGGTGAAAAGTGAAACAAAATGGTGGGCTCCCAATATGGGCTTTTTTTGCTCTCCAGGATTTGGGACCCTCAAGTCTTCTTTGCCTTTGTAGCTCTTCCGTGCTTTCAGCACTCTTCATGAGGACACTGTCCATTCCTTCTCCAAAGAGATCTCTTCCAACTCATGCTTGTTCAGCTGTCAGCAACGACTTCCTTCTGTTAGAATTGCCTCTTCCCCGTACTTCTTGTTTACAAGCATTTATTGAGCAGCTAACATGCTAAACTCTATGAATAGATACATTGTGACTCAAATCCAGTTCCTACCCCAAGGACCTCACTGGCTGAGTGCTGTAGTAGATGAAAGCAGAAATGGCTTCTCGAATGCCCTGGTGCCTATGTCTTCCTCAGCTTGCCCCTCTTTTGGAAGTACACTTTTTATTTTGAAATAATAAATTCACATTCAGCTGTAGCAAATAATATAGAGTTCTTGTGTATCAATGTCTCCAAATGGGAACATCTTGTGAAACTATAGTACAAAATTACAACTAGGATCTTGACATTGATATAATCCACTGATATTATTCAGATCTCCCATTGTAATATTACTCATTTTTGTGAGTGTATTTAATTCTAAACAATTTCATCGCATGTATATGTTGTTGTATCAGCCACTACAGTAAAGATACAGAACACTCCATCATCGCAAGATTCTCTTATGTTGTCCTTTTATAATCATATCCACCTCATCTCCTTCCCTGCCATCCCATGCCTCTGGCCCAGTCATTCACCCCTCACGACCACCAATCTCTCCTCCAGTTCTGAAATTTTTCTTTTCAAAAATGTTACATAAATGAATCATACAGTACATAACCTTGTGGAATTGGCTTTTTCCACTCAGTATAATTCCCTGGAGATTCATCAAGGTTGTTGTGCATATCAACCCTACGTTTCTCTCTATTACTGAGTGGCATTGTACCACAGTTTGTCTCACTACACATTCATTGAAGGGCATCAGTGTGGTGCCCAGGTTTTGGCTATTACAAATAAAGTTGTTACAACCATTCATGTACAGGTATTTGATGAACATAAGTTTTTATTTCTCTGGGAAAAATGTCAAAGAGTGCAATTGCTGGTTCACATAATCATCACATGTTTAGTTTTTACATAAGAACATACCAAACTGTTTTTCAGGATGGCTGCACTGTATTACATTCCTAACAGCAATATATGAGTGATTCAGTTTCTCTACATCCTTGCCAGCATTTGGTGTTTTCATTATTTTTTATTTTAGCCAACAATTTGGATCACTAACAACAACTCACTGTTTAGTGATCTCTCATTGTGGTTTCAATTTGCATTCACTAATGGTTAAGGATTTTGAACATACTTCCCTGAGCTTATTTGTCTTCTGTATGTCCTGTTCTGTGAAATGTCTGTTCATGTTTTGGAATTTTTCATTTGTTTGTTTATTGTATTTAATTGAGGCATAATTGGCATATAGCATTATATTCGTTTCAGTTGTACAACATAATGATGTGATATTTGAATATATTGTGAAATGACCAGCACAGTCTAGTTAACATCCATCTCCATACATAATTATAATTTTTTCTTATGATGAGAACTTTTAAGATGTAATCTCTTAGCAACTTTTGCATATGCAATACAGTATTATTAACTGTAGTCACCATGCTATACATTACACAACCAGGACTTATATATTTTTTAACTGAAAGTTTGTACCTTTTGATCACCTTCATCTATTTTACCCACGCCCCACATCCCTCCTGTGGCAACCACCAATCTGTTTTCTGTATCTATGAGGTTTCTTTTTGTAGATTCAATGTATAAGTGAAATCACACAGCATTTGTCTTTCTCTATCTGACTTATTTCACTTAGCATAATGCCCTCAGTGTCCACCCACATTGTCACAAATAGCAAGATTTCCTTCTTTTTATGGCAGAACAATATTCTATTGTGTATATATATACACACATCTTCTTTATCAATTCATCCATTGGTGGACACTTAGGTTGTTTCCATTTCTTGGTTATCGTAAATAACATGGCAATGAACAAGGGAGTGCAGATATCTTTTGGAGTTAGTGTTTTTATTTCCTTCAGATAAATACCCAGAAGTAGAATTGCTGGATCACATGGTAATTCTATTTTTAATTTTTTGAGGAACCTCTGTACCATTTTCCATAGTGGCTGCACCAATTTACATTCCCACAATAGGGCACAAGGGTTTCTTTTTATTCATATCCTCACCAACACTTGTTATATCTTGTGTTTTCGATTATGACCATTCTAACAGATGTGAGATGATATCTCATGATGTTGATTTGCATTTTGATTTGCCTGGTGCACACTATAAATTTTGCCCTTTTTAAAATCAGATTGTTTTTGCTGTTAGTTGTATGAGTGCTTTATATATTTTAGATATTAATCCTTTATCAGATATGTGGTTTGCAAATATCCATTTTGTAGGTTGCCTTTTTCTTCTATTGATCATTTCCTTTGCTATACAGAAGCTTTTTAGCTTGATATAATTCCACTTGTTGATTTTTGCTTTTGTTACATCACTTTTGGTGGCAAATCCAAAAAATCATTGCCAAGACCAATGTCAAAGAGATTACCACCTTTGTTTTTTTTTTAGGAGTTTTATGGTTTCAGGTCTTATGTGCAAGTCTTTAGCCTGTTTTGAGTTAATTTTTGTATATGGTGTAAGATAGTAGTCCAGTTTCATTCTTTTGCACGTGGCTGTCCAGTTTTCCCAACATCATTTACTGAAGAAACTGTCCTTTCCCCATTATATATTCTTAGGACTTTTGTCACAAATTAACTGACCATAAATGTGTGGGTTGATTTCTGGGCTCTCTGTTCTGTTCCATTGACATATGTGTCTGTTTTTATGCCAATACCATACTGTTTTGATTCCTGTAATTTGTAATATAGTTTGAAATCAGGGAGCATGAGGCATCAGATTTGTTCTTCTTTCTTAAGATTGCTTTGGCCACTTAGGGTCTTTTGTGGTTCCATACCACTAAATTTTAGGATAGTTTGTTCTATTTCTGTGAAAAATGCCATTGGAATTTTGATAGAAATTGCATTGAATCTGTAGATTGATTTGGGTATATTGTATTTTAACAATAGTAATTCTTCTAACCCATTTCACAGAATATCTTTCCATTGATTTACATCTTCAATTTCTCCCATTATTGCCTGATAGTTTTCAATGTACAGGGCTCTTATTTCCTTGGTTAATTTTATTCCCAGATATTTTATTCTTTTTGATGCAATTTTGAGTGGGATTGTTTTCTTAATTTCTCTTTTTGATAGGTCACTATTAGTGTATAAAAATGCAACTGATTTTTTATATTGATTATATATCCTCCAGCTTTACTGAATTCATCTATTAGTTCTAACAGCTTTTTGGTGGAGTTATTCGGGTTTTCTACATATAACATCATGTCTTCTTCAAATAGTGACAGTTTTACTTCTTCCTTTCCAATTTGGATGACTTTTTTTCTTTTTATTGCCTAATGGCACTGGGATTCATAATTATATTCTTATCAATATACACAAATATATAGTTATATCCATCTTTACCTTCCTTATATTGGTTAGACTTTCTTTTTAAAAAATTAATGATATGGTCAATAAAACTCACTATAAAAACCAAACATTTGTCATTTTTGGACCTCTCTATTGCATGTTGATATTTTATTTGCTAAATATTTCCTATTCATTTTATAATTCTCTCCGTTGTACAACTCTAGGTTTTATATTAGTATTATTTTCTACCTATTCAATTTAATGCAAATGTTTTAATTTTAGCCTTTTTCATTTTCTAGTATTTCTAGTATAAGTTTCCTTTCAAGAACTGATATACTTACAGCACAAATTTTTATATGTATTATCCAGTTGTTTTCTAATTTCTATTTGATTGTTTTTCTCTGACTCAAGTTATTTAATTGGGTAATAATTCATTTCAAATGTATGGGTATTTTCTAGTTATCTTTTTGTTATTGATTTCCAGGTTTATTGCATTATGTTTACAGAAGATATTTTATGAAAATGAAAACTACTAAAAGTAGGTTGAGACGATTTATTTTCTAACATCTGATCAATTAAAAAATACACTATTGAAAAATCATGTATTTTCTGCAGTTGGTTGTTGTGTTGACGTATGTTCTATATGTGTTCAATGTTGTCAATCTTGTGGTTCAGATTTTGCACATCATACTGCTTAAGAAGCACCTTATACTGCTTAAAATCCATTATGAATAATCAGATTTTTACTTTTTCATTTGGTTTAGCTAAGAGCTGAATTTTAGACATTTCCCCAGCTATTAATTTTTTTCTTAACTTAAAGGTTAACATATACCAATTACATTTGTGTAGACGTCCCAAATAATTGTTATAAAAACCATCAAGACCATCCAAGAAAATATAATTTCATTAAACCTATATTATCAGCATAGGTTCACAAGTAAATAAGTATGTAGTTTTGGCAAAGGAGTCTACAAGTTTGTCAAAGAAATACTAGAAGATTGTCAAAGATTTTATGTAGTAGTGCCTCTTTTATAAAATCCAAATATATTTCATAATTTCTCTGAGAGCCCTGTATGTTGAATGCAGGGTAGGTGGCCAGTTTCTCAAATAGCCTCACACAGAGCCCTTATGTTCTGACTGTGATGCAGTACAGAATCCTAAACAGTGCATTTCTTCAGAACTCTATAGACAACATGGCATTTAATACCCCAGATGACATGCATCATCCTCTTTATGGTAAAGAGTTAACAAAATACTTTGATTTCTCTAAGGACAAATTTGACCTTAATGAACTTCCTGTTTTGCCTATATCCTGATGAAAATGCAACATTGCTTGTAATCAACATGATTCTTTAATTGGAAAATGCATCTAGACTGGTAGGACAATATATGAAATATATTCTGTTTTATGCTTTATGTCTCCTTGACTGCAGTGATTTTGATAACTGGAAACTATACTTGTAGGGACCCTGGAACTATACCTGGCAGTATTATAAGATATATTAGTTCCAATTATGGTCATGAGGCTCCAAAGCTAGGATGTGCTTCCGCTGTCTCTTGGGATCCAAAGTGAAAATCTGTTAGGATTATGCTCACCACAGAGAAATGCCTGGTATAACTGCTAGCAAGGTGCATTTTTCAGTTATGCTGTTCTATATGATTGTTTTGCATACTTTAATGGTTATTTTTGGTTTTCATTGATTCTTTGTATTTTCAGAAATTGCCCTTTATCTCTTCAAACAAAGTAATATTATAGTCTGTGTCTATTAACTCACATATCTTAAATCTTAGTGGTTCTGTTTCTGTTGTCTGTTGTTTCCACTAGCTCTCATGTTTGGTATCTTGCTTCCTTTTGTGCTAGTCATTATTTCTCACTGGGTGCTGGTTATTCTATTTGGATAATTGTTGGTAGGAATAATTGAGGCTTGAGTTGTTTGTTTGCTTATTCAGTTCACCCTGAGGCACCACCCGTCCTTGTCCATCTTATATCCAAGTTCAAGGCTTGAGACGCTCTAGATCTTCAGGGCTGCACACCTGGGCAAGACTTGGTCATTTCAAGTTTCCTCTTATCTGAGGATATATGTGTGGAGTATCAGTCAGAATTCTCATCTGGACATGTGCTGGGTTTTGACATGATCTCCTCTCATTCCAGAAGAACTCTAAATCCACAGCCCAGGTTGAGAACACTCCCTTCTGGCTTGTCAAATCCTCTCATTGCAAAAGCATTTTTGAGTTTTGGGTCTACTTCTCTGGGGCCAGTTTCTTGTGAGGCAATTTCTTATTATTCTGTAAACTCTAATGTGATATTTAAGACATGGTTAACATTTTATCATTTGTTTTAGTTGTGCTCACCATGGGATTGATTAAAATTACCAAGCCTGCCATAGTTGGAACAAAAGCCTGAAAGGTAAATTATATGCTTGTGAGTGGAAGATTAGATATGCACAAATGTACACAGGTAACACTGTATCTGACAAGAAGTGTCTTAACCTCCTGCATCCCTGCTCAGATGTTATCTTCCCAGTAAGGTCTGCACTTGCACTTCCGGCCCCAGCATGTTAATCTCTGTTACTTTGATTTGTTTTTTCTTTCTCCATAGCACGTATCCCTTTAGAATAGTTTGAATCACTAACTTGTTAGTTTTATTGCCTCTCTGCTGCTATATGATAAATTCCACAAGGGCAGATATACTGAATGCTTATCACTTATATTTTCAATGGCCTTGGATAGTCTCTGGAATATAAGAATAACCCAGTATAACTTTTGAATGTATGAAAGAACAAATGAATGCGTGAAATGATTAATGGCTTATGAGTCTGTCAGCAAAAAGATAGAATTTGTGTCTGAAACAATAAAGAGGGGACAGGAACGATAAATAAATGTGGTTGTCGTCTGTACATAGAGATTGAGTAAGCCTCTCCAGACAGCAGTAACATATTCAGGGGAGAGACAATCCAGTTCCTTCCAGCTTCCTGAGCATGCTGTAGGCCTAACCATGAAAAAGTCACTCCAAGAGTTTGTTCCACTCAGTCCCTGAGGAGTTCGGGAACCCTGTTTATTCCCACAGAGAAGTGACCTGTTTTAACCTGACAGAATTCACAGGTCAGAAGAGACATCCATTCTGTTCTTCTCTGAGGACCCCCTATATGGTGACTGGAACCAGAGATCAGGTACATAGGCCAGAGTTTTATGGGTCCACAAAGCCCATCCTCAGCCGATAACCTTCCTGCAAGAAATCACATCCACCAATTTTCTATCTGGTTCCACTTTTTTCTTTCCTCTCTGAATGTACTTAGTCATAATTATAATTATCACACTAGTTAAAGGATAAACTGCTGTCAAAAAAATGGACAATATCTTAAAGGTTTGGGGGTAAAATAACCTTAACTTATCAGAGAACAGCTATGGAACAAAAAACATGAATAAAATTTTTGAAAGATTTCAACACATTAGATTTTTTTTGGTGAACCAATATGTGTTTCTCATTATGAATTTAATTGAATTTTATTAAAGGTAATTCACTATAGGCTTCTGATTTACAATTTGGTATTAGGAACTGCACCCCATACCATTACTAAAAAAGCTTCACACTGGCTAATGACATATGGACCAATATATTTAGACCACAGACACTCTTTGACCTTTTATTATTATATACAGCATATTACTACACCAAATACTATAAAGTAACACATTAATTAAGAAAATGTTTTTCTAGTAAGCTGTCTCTTCAGAGCCCCCTTAATCTCATTGTTCCTGAGGCTGTAGATGAGGGGGTTCAACATGGGGACAACCATCATGTAGAACACAGACACCACCTTGTTCTGGTTAGTTGAGTAGCAAGACTTGGGCATCACATAAATGAATGTGACTGTCCCATAGTACAGAGTGACCACTGTGAGGTGTGAGGCACAGGTGGAGAAGGCCCTGTGGCGCCCCTCAGTGGAGCGCATCTTCAGGATGGTGAAGAGGATGTAGATGTAGGAGACGGCTATGACAAACACCGTGAGCACAATGATGGAGCCAGAAGTAAATGAGGGGACAGCTGCGGGAATACTGATATCAGAACAGGAGAGTTCAATTAAAGGAGCAAAATCACAGAAAAAATGATTGACTTGATTTGGTCCACAAAAGAGTAAAGAATAGAAGCAAACAGTAAAAGAGCAAGCATTGAGAAAACCACCCACATAAGCCACTATGAGTAACTGGACATAGACTTGTGTGGACATTTTGGTGGAATAAAGGAGTGGGCTGCAGATTGCCACAAAGCGATCATATGCCATGGCAGCCAGGAGGAAGCACTCCACTGTCCCAAAGAAAATGACTGAACCAAGCTGATTGGCACATCCAAGGTAGGAGATGGTATTTCTCTCCACCAGGAAGTTTACAAGAATATTGGGAGTGACAGAAGATGATAAACCCATGTCAGCAAAAGCCAAGTGACTCAGGAAAAAGTACATAGGATGATGGAGCTGAGATGAAATTCTGATAAGAATGATTGTGCTGAAATTGCCGGATACAGTCACCAGGTAGATACATAGGATGATCATGAAGAGGATGACTTGAAGGATTGGGTCATCAGTTAAGCCCAATAAAATAAACCCTGTCACTTCAGTGTGGTTCCCATCCCCCAGGGAATCCATGAGACAGTGTAGCTGCTACCAAAATGAGGCTGTGAGGAAACATTACATTAAAAAGGTTGTAAACTTTATGGTTTCAATTTTGTTAATACACATATGGGAAGTCATTTTAAATAAAGATATTGAATCATCAGTGCATATTTACATGCAATGACGAGGCTCTGTATTTTTAGAATTATTTTTAACAGAAATTCCAGAAACTTCCTTCAAATAATGTCACTTTTTCTTTTTATATCATATTGTTTCCACATGTGCGCTTAAAGTGGCTTTGAGGTCAAAGTATAAATAACATAAGACAGAAGAAAATTACAAATAAGCCCAGTGAGTAGATCAAATATGCATATATATGTACAACTTCATATATATATATATATACACACACACACACACAGGATTTTGTAATACAGATTTTAGTAATACCTAACACTACATGTTTACCAAAGGAAAGCATAGGGTTAAGAATTTTATATATACATATAGATGTATATTTCTGTTTCACTATCCATAAAATAGTATTAATTACTCTCATTATTATTTCATATATGAGTTAACTGTGAAAGAGGTAGCGTAACTTGCACAAGGTTACATGGCAAGTGGTGGAGTCAAAGTACGAAGTCCAGGAAGAATGACTGTCTATTCCTCTAGAAACTATACAATAAATGAAATTAAATAAAATTATCATGAAGTCAGTACATCTGACAATAAGTGGAAAACAGATTTTCCTTTAAGCCTTCTAGCAGTTATGTATAGAAGAGGCACTTGGTTATTTACATATTTCACAATATCAACCAGTTAAATAAAAATTTTTTAAAAGAAGAAATAAAATTGTTCTTGATACTAACCCACAAAGGAATTTCAAATTGCAGTTATAAATGAGGTCATTTATTGTAAATTTATTGGATATTTAAAAAATATTTGTATTTCAAAATATCATTTTTATCAAGTAATTTGAAATAGTGTAATCACTATGCAAAAAGCATGGTTGATATTCAAAAAATTAAAACACATTTATTTGAACAAATCAGATCACTTCCTACTGAAACGATGTTTTCCAATTGGAGTTTCCAACTGAAATAATATTAATTTCAACATAATATGTAGCTGAATAAAGTATAGCTTAAAAACTGAAAAAGGATCATCCAGTTTATAGCTAGGTTGATCCTCACCTCCAAATTATCTGACTTTATATCCGAAGTTTTGTCTAATGTGTTACTGCTTTGAAGCTAAAGCATTCTGACCCATAAAGTCAGTCTTTCTGCAAAGATATTTACAATATCAATTTTTTAATCTCAATTTAAACCTGTAAATCTTTACATATCAATAAATCCCCAGAATATTTAAAAGATATTGGATTTATTAGCATAATTGGGGACTTTTGAGTTTGGATAGTATTGAAAGACCATATGAGTTTCCATCTTACTGGGGACAAACAAGGAATCCTGGTAACTTAGATTATGCCTGTTTATTCACATGAACTCTTGGTGGAGACAATAATTCAGCCAAAGTTGCTAACTAGCTGATTGTTTAATTACATCTTCCCTGTTTCCCAAGCATGACTTCTGAGAACAGATATAATTTCAGGGAGTAAAGTGTTCTCAAATGGTAAATGAAAATCAGTACATCAGATTCATTAACAAAAGTTAAAATCTTACCTCTTAGAATAAGAACTCATTCACCTTTCAGTAGCAGATTAAAGTCATTGTGGATATATAGCTCTCTTTTATTTTTGTATGCCTTTGGGGATAAATCTCTGAAGATTCTAGAGATTCAAATGTGAGATCAAAAGCATCATGGAGCATCCTTATGTTTTGTAGTGGATATTGAGCAATTGAATTGACACATAAAAAAACAATTACTCTTTCTGAATTCTGTCAATTCTCAAGTGGCCAATTTATTCTTTTGCTTCTATCTAGGTGCATAGTTATATAACTTTCATTTAATAATCATTAGAGAATATAATATAATAAATTGTCTTAAAGGTAAGCATTGGTCTGAAGTTTATTTTGCTATTTCTGATTGAGAAATACTTGGTTCCAACTTTCAGGTATAAAAAGATATTTGTAGCTTTATCCATTCAATATGTGTTTATTGATAGGTATTTTGTATCGATATCTGTGAGACATACCATTGATTAATTTGGGGGAATACGAGATGGAAGTTGACGTAAAGTTGAATTCTAAATGACAAAATTTTTTGAGACATATACATTAACTGTCAGATCAAAAGTAAGAAAATAAAAGCCTTTAAAGTCATGTAGAGAACTATAAAGGAAAAAAGGGTTTGTATGACTTCCAGACAAGAAATATTCTCTTGTGTCAATAACCTCAAAGTGTTGCCTCCTGAGTAGTGCCTTCTGGTGTAGGTGGATGGTGGTGGAATACAGGGATCTTCAACCCTAGGATTCAATATTACCCTAATTCGCTTGCTAATCCTAACTTTATTATCATCTATCTCAACCCCTGAAGACCTACTTTTGAGGAACTTGGGCTTGCCATCAACAAAATGATAAGAACATTCATTCAGGGCTTCCTTTTTTCCAAGAAGTATGATTAACAGTTTATGCAAACTTAATCCTCACAAGAATTTCATGATGTAAGTACATGTGTTATCCTCATTGATCAGATGGGAGAACTGAGACTGAGGAATTAAAATGCTTGTGGTGGGTGATTCTGACCCACATGATCAGTTTCCCACTTTCAGTGCTGCCACAACATCTCCACTTCAACGCTCAAGTCCTCCCCTGAAAACTAAGACCTTCTGGAAATCACGAACTGCCTAATCAGTCCACAGACAAGTGCATCCCAGTGTGGAAGCAGTTTAGTTCCCAGGAGCAACCCCAGCCAATGGAGACAGGAATTTAGTGCATAAACGTTCTTCCCCCATCCTTCAGCTGGACAGTTCTAAAAGGCAATCTCTGAGCTTCTCAGATGTCTTAGTGGAATCAAGCCATTGTTGCTATAGAAGTGTTCTTGATCATACAACCAGGAAGGAGGACATCAATGGGAAAACGGAAATCTCTGATTTGCAGGAATACTTGAAAAGAATCTAAAATGGTAAATAGCTGGTTTAATAAAAAATACTGTATTCCTCTTAATCCCTTTAAAATGCATAAAACTCTAGAAATAAAAATTATGATATTGTCTTCTGGAGACTTTATGTATAAAGATATAAGACATATGATAACTATAACATAAAGATGGAGGGAGAAAAATAAACATATAAGGACTCATAGTCCTTCTATTATCTGTAAATTACTATGTTATTAACTCTAAGTAAACTGAAAATTTAAGAACATATATTCTTATCATGAGAACAACCACTAAAAAAGTAATGCAAAGAGGTATGCCTGAAAGGTCAATGGAAAAATTTAAATGGGATTTTTAACATTGAAATCATCTAAAAGTAGCCGAAAGAGAGAGGAGTTGAATAATAACACAAACAACAAAAACTGATAGAGAATATCTATGAAAAACTTTCAGCTAAGATCATTATTAATGGCAAAATATTAAATGACTTTCATATAAATATTTTCAAAAGGCTAGGTGGTCCATCCTCAGCACCTCTATGGAAGTTACATTATACAGGAATTTCCAGGGATTGAAATAAGGCTAGAAAAGTAATAAAAATATTAAAAACGAAACAGGACGAAGTGAAATTGTCTCCACCTGTAGATAAATGTCCATGTAGAAAATTCTAAGAAATCTACAAAACATAGACTACAACTTATTTAGTAAGATTGCAGGATAAAAATATAATATACAAAAGTAATTTTATATTTGTATACTAGGAACAAACAATGGAAAGATTAAAACAGAAAAATACGTTTATAATATGCCAAAAACTATAAATATTTAGGAATAAATTTATGAAAAGTTACACAATACTTTATTAAGAATTAGGCAACACTGGGAGGCAAGCTCAGTGGTGTAGCGGTTAAGTACACGTGGCCCACTTTGGGGGCCCATGGTTTGCTGGTTCGGATCCTGGACATGGACCTATGCACTGCTTATCAAGCCACGCTGTGGCAGGTGTCTCACATATAAAGTAGTGGAAGATGGGCACAGTGTTAGCTCTGGGCCAATCTTCCTCAGCAAAAAGAGGAGGATTGGTGGCAGATGTTAGCTGAAAGTTAACCTTCCTCAAAAAAAAATATAGAACACTGCTGAGAGAAATAAAGAAAACACAAATAAATGAGTTGGAAGACCCAATTTCAGTAAGGGACCAATTCTTCAAAAAGGGATTATAGATTCTATGCAATATGGTGAAAAATTCTACAAGGAGTTTTATATAAATAGACAAGCTGTATATGTGGATTTGCAAACTAGACAAAATAGTGGAAGTAATGTTAAAAAAACAAAAAAAAAAGTTGTAGCATTAACACTACATGACTTCAAGAATTATCATAAAACTAAAGTAATCAAGACAGTATGGTACTGGTGAAATGATAGACATACCTATCAAAGGAAGAGAAAAGACAGACCAAAAATAGATCCACATATGTATTGGATATGTACATATATATATCAGTCAGTTTATTTTGGACTAATGTTAAATGCAATTCAATGGGGAAAGAGTTTTCATCATATATTACTTCAAAAACTTCACATTCTATGAAGAAAAAGAACAATAACCTTTATTTCATATGATACACAAAAATTAACTCAAAACCTATCATAGATATAAATGTAAAAGGCAAACCTATAACATTTCTAGGGCTAAATATATGATAAAATCTTTGTAATTTTAGAGTAGGCAAAGATTTTGTTAAATAGGGCACATAAACACTAGCAATACCAAATAAAAATGACGTATTCGACTTCATCAAACTTTAAAGTGTTAGCTCTTCAAACATGCAAAAAGAAATCTAGAACACTAAAAAGGAGAAAATGTAATACAAATACATGACAAAGGGCTTGTATGTAGAATATATAAAGAACTCTTAGAATTGAATATGAATAAGACAAAAATCCTAATTTCTTTTTTTTTTTGTGGATTGGCACCTGGGCTAACAACTGTTGCCAATCTTTCCTTTTTTTTCCTGCTTTATTTCCCAAACCGCCCCCCACCCCAGGTACATAGTTGTATATCTTAGTTGCAGGTCCTTCTAGTTGTGGGATGTGGGACGCTGCCTCAACGTGGCCTGACGAGCGGTGCCATATCCGCACCCAGGATTCGAACCCTAGGCCTCCGCAGCGGAGTGCGTAAACTTAACCACTCGGCCACGGAGCCGGCCCCCAAAATCCTAATTTTTTAAATGAGGAAAAGCTTTGAACACATACTTAAAAAGGGAGATATCCAATGAACAACTCAAATAACAAGTGGGCCGAGGACTTGGATAGACATTTTTCCAAAGAAAACATACAAATGGCCAACAGGCACATGAAAAGATGCTCAACATCACCAACCGTCAGGGAAATGTAAATCAAAACCACAATGAAATATCACCTTACACCTGTTAGTAGAGCTACTGCCAAAATGACAAAAAATAACAAGCAGTGTTAAGGATGTGGAGAAAAGGGAATCCTGGTACGTTGTTTGTAAGAACGTAAATTAATGCAGCCACTACGGCAAACGGTATGGAGGTTCCTCAAAAAATTAAAAATAGAACTATGATACAATCCAGAAATTTCACTTCTGGATATTTATCTTACAAGAAAACATTAATTTAAGGAGGTATGTACACCTCTTTTTCATTACATCATTATTTACAATAGCCAAGATATGGAAGCTACCTAAGTGTCCATAGTTAGATGAATGGATGAAGAAGATGTTGTGTATATATACAATGGAATGTTACTCAGTCAAAAAAGGATTGAAATCTTGTCATTTGCAACAACATGGATGGACCTAGAGGGTACCATGCTAAGTGAAATAAGTCAGAGGAAGACAAATATTGTATGATTTCACTTACATGTGGAACCTAAAAAACAAAGTAAACAAACAAAAAAAGCCTGAAACAGACTCAAAGATACAAGAAACAAGCTCATGGTTACCAGAGGGGGGAGCAGTGGAAAGGCCAGCAAAATAGATGAAGTGGTGCCAGCCCCACAGCCTAGTGGGTAAGTTCAGTGCCCTCCACTTCGGTGGCCTGATTTGATTCTCAGGCACAGACCTACACCACTCATCAGCGGCCACGGTCTGGCAGTAACCTACTTACAAAATAGAGGAAGATTGGCACAGATGTTATCTCAGGGCGAATGCTACCCAGCAAAAAAAAAAAAAAAAGACTAAGGGGATTAAGAGGTATAAACTTACAGTTATAAAACAAATAAGTTGTGGGGATGTAATGTACAGCATAAGGAATATAGTCATTAATATTTTAATAACTTTGTATGGTAACTAGACTTACTGTGGTGATCATTTCATGATATAAGCAAATATTGAATCACTATGATGTACACCTGAAACTAATAGGATGTTGTATGTCAATTATACTTTATTTAAAAAAGGAGATACACAAAAGATCAGTAAACACATGAGAAGATGCTTAACACCATGAGTTATTTGGGAAATTAAAATTAAAATGACAAAAAAATGACATTATACAACCATTAGAATAGCTAAAATTAAAAAACAAGAAATGTTAGCAAGGTTTTGGAGCAAGTGGAATTCTCAATACCACACATGAGAATGCAAAACCATACAACCATTCTGGAAAGCTATCTGTAGTTTATTAAAAGTGTAAACATGCACTTATCATATGACCCAGCATGCTCCACTTTATATTTACCCAAGACAAGTAAAAATGTACATGCATGCCCAGACTACTAGAATATTCATAGATGGCAGCTTTATTCACAAAAGCCTCAAACTGGAAATAAACTCGAAGCCCACTAATAAGTGAATGGATAAAAAAAGTGTATATCCATATAATAGAATACTACTACTCAGAAATAAAAATAAACAAATCATTCATATACAGAACATGAATGAATCTCAAAATAATTATGTTGATAGAAAAACATCACATACAATGGAGTACGCTATGTGTTTCTAAATTATAAAATTCTAGAAAAAAGTAAATTAATCTACATTGCCAAACTGTAAAAGGCAGAAATACAGTTACCTGGGGCCAGGGGCATACAGAGGTATGGACTGCAAATTGACATGAGGAATCTTTAAAGAGTGACGGAAATTTTTTTTTAAGTTATTGAAATGAATAATAAGGACCAATACTATCAGATAAGATTGTTCTTTTCTGTTGCAGAACAGTTTCATCAATTATATGAATTATTATTTAATTCAAGAAAATGGGCCCTAAGATCAAACAAATAATTCCTATTCCCACCACATTTTCCTATGTTTTGTCTCTCTACTTTTTTCTGCATCTCCGTTTTTCATCTTCCTCTCTCTGTCCCTTGCTGAAAGCTGGTAGAGGAAGTTTAAACGATTGGAGGTTAATTGGTGACTACTCTGCTTGACAAGGGTATTGAAATATTCTTTCCTCTTTTAATTTTTTCAAATAGTAAGTTAATGCTACACCATAGTTTCCTCTCATTCTGCTTTGAAGATGCTAGAAGATTTATTCCATGAAGGCAGACATCTTTGGCTGTTACTTATATTTCCCATAGCCTACCTAGGACAGTGTCTGGATATAAGAGGCAGGCAATATAATTTTTGGAATGAATGAATTGATTAATGCTGTATGCTACTATTTCCTGCAAGATAGTAAATAGTGCTATGAAGAAGATGCAACATGCACAAATTTATTCATAATGGACGGGAGGACTGATGGTGTCTCAAAGTCCATTTTCTAGAAGGAAATAACGCTGTTATTTCCATTACCCTCCCTGTGGCTGACTTAACATTGCATTTGGAAGAGCAGTGGATGAAGGTAACAGCAAAGATAGACTGATGATTTAGGTTAGAGAAACACAGAGCAGCAGCAGCATCATGCTCCCCATCTGTCTTTGCAGATCCTACCACAGGCATCCATAGAAGAGTAATGATATGAACTCAGTATTAACTACCCGTCCTCTGAATAGATGCATGAGAAAAAAAATATTTATCTCTAGTAATCATGGCCATTTAGCAGGAAGCAGAAATCCTAGCACCATAAGGAGCAAATACAATAAGACCCACAAGAAGAAGAAGAAATTCAGTCTGTATGACTATATGACTGGAAATGATGGTTATGGGTTATAACTAGTCCCTCAAGGGAGAAGGAATCTGGGCCAGAAATCAGAACCTAACACTTATACTCCATTGTTTTTTAAAAAATTTTGAGTGTGTGTAATAAAGTATACACAGTCCTCATTCCTGTGTATGCACTGAGACTCTGTCTTATGACAAATTCTCCAAAAGCAGAGCTTTAGACAGCAACTGTTTTGCAAGTGTTTTAGTAAGAAGTGATCTCAGGGCAAACTGTAAGGATGAGAGAGAAGCATAAGGCATGCAGAAAAGCTACATAAAGACGTGGGCTCTGCTAAAGTGTAACTTTAGTTTGATCCCACAGGGAGCACTGGAGCATGAAAGGCACCTCAGAGTTGTCCTATCTTGTAACAATAGGGTGTTATAGTTGTTGATGTTTCTAAACCACTGTTGATGATTGGGTCAACTGTTGGCCATGGGCCTTCCTGGGAGTGAGGGCACGCATGCCCAGATATTTCCAGTCAATTATGTTCCTTTCAGTGAAGAGAAATTCTCAAAACACTGTGGCTATGAACATTACAAGCCAGCTCTCAAAGAAGCTTGGAGATGTATTCAATGCCTGATAAGAGAGATCTAGGAAAGGCGCAAAAATGTTTACCTAGCTTTCAAAGTCCCAATTTACTATCGTATACAGCCACCTAGGTCGCTACAGCACACCTGATAGCAAAGAGGTTCTGGAATCCAGCAGAAGCCATCCAAAGTAAGTGTCTCTCCTTACAGAATCCCTTCTTAATGACTATAACTTCTCTCTTGGTTTTTATATATTATTCAAGCAAGAGGCATCTTGGATAAGGGGGCATTTGTCCTGAACCTTGAAGAATCAGTAAGAATTTGGATGGGTAAACTCAGGAAAAGGCATTTTCAGACAAAAAAAAAAAAACAAAACAAAACACAGAGTAGAGAATGAGAAAGTGCAAAACGTAATCAAGAGACAATGTATTGACTGGTTTGCCACAAGTATTGAGGTCATAAAAGCAGATATTGGAGATGAGCCTTGATAGCACATTATGTGGAAGATAGTACAGATGGTGGACGACTTTGAAGGCTAAGCTGAGGAGAGGCAATTAGGAGCCATTTGGGGATATCATGAATGGCAGTGCAGTAACTGAGGACTTTCTTTTTCAGCAATGTCTTCCCTAGCAGAGAAAGAAATCATAGTGCCCATATAGCGTGTTAATCTTTTTCCTACTGATCCTCTGAATGTTTCCCCAGGCAATAGCTCCTCATGACACACCATTCCTTTGCCCTGTGTATAGGAAAGAGAAGTCCTTTGGAGTTGGCAAATTGTCAGAATTATAAAATAAATGATATAGTACAGGAAGTAAAATATCCCTGATGGAATCATCTATATCCCAAGATCTATTTTTAACACATTTCTGGAGATTTGGGACCTGTCTCTTCTTATTCTAGTGTTGCAATCCACTCTGCTTTTTGATAGAAATTTTAGTACTTTTGAATTGGACTGATGAAATGAGGAAGCTTGTATGTTTCAGAAAAATATTTTGATGGTTTTAGGTTGAAGGACATATTCCCACGTGGGGTTAAACAATCCTGGCAAGGGCACAGTAAAAATGAAAGGTGCAAGATGTAAAGGAGTTCAGCCCTGAGTAGAACTTGAGGGTGGAAAATGATGGTTACATATAGCAAAATAAATCACTTTGGGATGCCTCTGCTCACCAGAACTTGTCAAAAGAGCTGTAGGAATGATGGATCCCAATGGCATCCCTTGGAGGCATGTAAAGGAAGATGAGGTATCTAACGTACTTGGCTGTTGCCTGCTGCCTCAATGGATTGTGGGTTCTTAGATGCATAAGATGAGCTTGAATTGTTCTGTTGAATGGCGGGAAGAAAAGAGTTCCAAGACACTTAAATAAGGGACAATCCTACGTATACTGAATTCCAGGATGAATCATCTTAATTTTTTCTACAGCTAAATAGTCACTAAGTCAAAGTAATAATTTCCTTCCTTACTATTCCCTCCTTCAACTCCAATGTTCCTTTTCAATTTGATTCAAATGTTATTTTAATTGGAAAGTATCCTGACATCATATACTGACACCAATCAAGCAGATACGCTAATTGCTCTGAATGTTGGACGTGCTTCTGGGAAACCAAGAACTCTCTCCTTCGCTTTCATTAAACAAGGGAGAAGGAATTCCAAAGGACATCATGACATATAGATGTCCCTTGGGGGAGGGTAACCTGGCCTTAATGAGACACCTGGCTCCATAAGTCGTTTCTGTACAACAAATTCAAGAACTTTTTTCTCAAAGGGGCTAGCAATAACGGTCCTAAGGGATTTGTCATGTCCTATTAGAACCTTCCTTTGCCTCCCACCACACACACAAAGACGCCCACCCTCATTCTCACAGCATGTATGCAACTGTTTTTTGACTCAGGGGAGCATTCAATAGTTTAGATTGTTGATTATTCAGTCCACAACTACTTATAAAGCTAAGTGGAGAACATCTGCTTTATAAAGTTCTCTTTGGAATTCAGCATGAACAATTCTGTTTCTGAAAGGTGAGTGCAATATTCATGGGTTTTATTTAAATAATTTAAAATTTGTATTTGTTCAGTGAGAAATTAAAAATAAAAGAAACTCACCAACTTTAGATCTTGACCCTGTGGAAACTGTGGCCTCAGCAAGAGGAGCACTGCATAATGGTCATTGTAGACACCCAAGTCAGGCTGCCCAGGAGTCCCCAGATCGGTGTGGATGGTCTGCAGCAGCCAAAGCCGCTGCTAAGCTTGTGTAACTGAATCTCTGAAAAAGAAATCAAGAAGAAATCACCTGATCGTCAGATTGGATGAGGCTCACCTATGCCCTCTATTCGTCACCAAAACTGACCCATGCACTGAAGGAAAGGATAGTTGAGAACCATAGTTCCTGACCCTGATGGACAGGCATGAATGAGATCACAAAATGAAGATCTTCAGAAAGAACTATAGGTGGCCAGTGGAGAGGAAGGGAAGGGCAAAATCAGCTGTCATATTATGTAGCTGAATGGCATAGTCCAGAGCTAAGAAGGCATCAGATACTGTACTTCCTGACTTTTTCTGGATTTGTGGTAAAATTCTCCTGACAAGTGTTGAAAGACAGATTTTACCATACTTCTCATCAAAAACTTAAATAATTGAAAATCTACTAATACTCCAGTTTTACTTAATGAAAAATTGTTACTTAGCTCTGGTGTATGACCAAACATCTTTAAGAACTTTACTGATATCATTTTTTAAAATCTCACAAGAAAGATGCATTAAAAAGACAATTATTCCCATTTTAAAAACAAAAAGACTGGGAGTCAGCAAGATTAAGTATCATGTGCAAGGTAAAATAGCTGTCCAGTGGTGGCCCAGGATCTGAGTTTTCTCTCTTCAGTCTCCATGATTCTGCTGTCAGCACAGATTCGAGTTCACACTGTGTGCACGATGAAAACAGTGTGGCCCCACTGAACTCTGCTTGAGTCAGAAGGCAAAGAGCATAAATGCTGGTCAGTGCCTGGCCCCACTCATCAGACCAGAGTGTTCAGAGGCTTTCAAAGAGAATTGTGAGGGATCTGAAAAGTATGCCACAGGTGGAATGATGAACTATAGATGCTTAGTTTTAGAAAGTGGAGGCAATGGAGGCAGGCAATTATATTCAAATATTTCCAAGTTTTTATATAGAAAAGAGATGGTTTGTACCATTAAACTCATGTAGGGTCAATTGATAAAGATTAAAAACAGATTTTTAATGATAGAGCTAACACCAATGGCAGTAAGCTGCCTGTCATTACAGTAATCTAAGTGCACTTAATGAAGATCAGTCAGAAAAGAGATAGAACATATTTTTTAATGAGCTGCAGGTTCTCACCTATTGGTTCATTATACCTCACAATTCATTCAAGCAAAGAACTAAATCCCACCATTGGAAATATTAAATGCTTTCTTATTCTAAAGTAAGAAATTTTTAATTTTTAAGAAATAAAGGCATTTTGAAGACATTTGTATTGATATTTATCACTTATGGTAAATTTTTAAAACCTTAAGAACTGAAATAAAGTTGTTAGAAGAAAATTGTCTTTATATGAATATTGGAACCAATAACACTGAGTGTAAAATTTCAGTGTCATGTTAACATGTCTCTTAAAAGCACAAAAGTTGCAAGGAGGGCCTGGCCCAGCAGCTGAGTGGTTAAGTTCCTGCACTCCACTTCGGTGGCCCAGGGTTTCCCGGGTTCAGATCCTGGGCAGGGACCTAGCACTGCTCATCTGGCCATGCCGAGGCGGCGTCCAGCACAGCACAACTAGAAGGACCCGCAATTAGAATATACAACTATGTGCTGGGGGGCTTTGGGGAGAAGACAAAAGAGAAAAAAAAAAAGATCGGCAACAGATGTTAGCTCAGGTGTCAATCTTTTAAAAAGAAGTTGCAAGGACGCATGTATAGGGAGATACACCTAGAAGAGTAACAGGATAGATTATGAAGCCCCATGACTACCATACTAAGGAGTCGGACGTGCATTCCATCCAGCGTTTCATTTATGAAGGTTACTTGTAGAATGGGAAATATTTTACTGTTAATATTGTGAAAATATAAATTATATAACATATATGATTACAAATGTGTAAAGACATATGCCCCTAAATTAAAATAAACCAAAATAATTTGTGAGGCATTGTTAAAGAGGTGTGTGTTTCTTTAGTTGTTAACTATATGTAAAAAAAAAAAAAAAAAAAAAGAAAGTGTATGCAGAAAGGATTTGTAAATCTGTGCAACTCACCTGCAGGGATTGTTATTTAGCTGAAGTTAATGGAAAGAAAACATGTGCATGAGAGAAGTTTTCAAATCATTACAGTAAATCGCAATTAGATTTTTTTAAATTTTATAATATTCAAAAGAAATATTTTTTATACTTCTATTTTCTCATTCTGATAAATATAACTCTCTTTGCTACTTTTCACTAAAGCTTTAGAATGCCCTGAAATTTTTGCATCAGATTTCAGTATTTCTCTGGGTCTTCCCTTATTATTTATCATTAATTTTGCTTTCTCAGGACTGCCTCAAAACACAGGGACTTTGCCTTTGTCAAAACATAATGGCAAAACATGGAGACGGTATTAAGCTCTTTAATGAAAATGCAGCCAAGACTTAACAAAACATTGAACATTGAGCACCTTGGTTTAGGATTTTTGTGATTGCAAATCATGGGGATACACTTACCTTAGAGCACAAAACATACTTCTTTGAGTTATTCCTTAAGAAAAATACCTAGTAATGGAATTACATAGAAAATTGATTATATTTTGTTTGTTATCCTCCTGATGCTCTATCCAATTTGTGAGATTACTAGTGCCCACAGTAAAAAGTTGTGAACAGTTAAATGTGCGAAATTAACAGAAGAGTAGTTAAATTAAGGTCTGGCCACTCAATGCATTATCATGCAGATCTCAAAAACTCTTATTTGTGAGGAATTATAATGTGATAATATTCTTATATTAAAAACTAAAGTAAATTATCAGTATTAAAAATTTATCTACATTGTTATAAAGCTATATTAAAATATATCCAACAGGAAAAAATCCTGTCAATAAATTACCAAATTTATAGTAGTTAACTAGTGTGATAGTACCGAGATTTGAGGGGAATTTTCAAATTTTCTTGTTTTTCATTAGCATGGTTATATGATATTTTTTTAGAAACAAAATAAGACATTTCTTTACTTATACTACTATTACAGACTTCCTATGCATTAATAATATCTTCACTGTCTTTCTTCTCTACCAGCCTGATTTCTCTGGACAGGGAACCTAAATTATATTTCTCTGTGGCTTCCCACAGCCTACTCACTAACCATTCACTCATTCGTTTAAAAAGTTTTTCTTCAGCACATTTTATTCTCAAGCACTAGTTATTATTTGTAATGTAGTGATAAAATGCACGGTTGTTGAGCAGAATATCTAATTAATAACTTGGAAGAGTGAAATGTAAATGAACAAACAACAACAAAAACCATAATCCAGTATAAATAATGGCAATCTAGACATCTTCAAAGTGTGATGTCAACACAAAGGAAAGTTGACTGATTAACCCTCAGAAGTCAGAGAAGGCTTTGGAGAGAAATCAATCTGAAGGATCAGTAGGTCACCCAGGGCAACAATGGTGGGAGTTCAAGTAGGAGAAAAATAGTCAAAAGCTAAAGAGAATAGAGTGTATTGAGGGACTCGAAGTGGTTCAGGAGGATTGATGAGTGCAATTGTTGGATGGAAATATCCTGAGAGAATGCAAAGAGTCATATGCAGGGATATATCAGAAAGTGTGCACTGTGCTGTGCTAAAGAGGTTGGGTCTCATCTTGAAGGCTTGAGAAAGCACTGAAGGACTTAAAGTAATATAAAGTAATGCCTTTGGCATCACCTACTTTTCACTTCGGCAGAAGATCACTCTGGCAGATGTAATGCAAATTAGAAGGGGGTAGGAAGGAAGGTAAGTAAATAGATAAATAAAATGAAGAGGCCTTGACTAAAGCAGGGACACTAGGAATGGAAGTGAGGAGATGAAGAAATAAAATTGGGAACTAAATTATAGATAGACTGAATAGGATTTTAATAGATGTAGTACAAAGAGAGGATGAAGGTTAGGATGACTTCCACATCTCCGACATGAGAGATTGAGTGGATGGTGGTATAATTTCACAGATATAGAATGTAGGAAGAGGGGCCCAAGAAAAGGATGAGTTCAGTATGGAGGAGGCTGAGTTTTGAGTTATTTGTCAGATTTTCAACTAGAGATTTCAGATAGATAGTTGAAACTGTAGATCTGGACCTTTGGAGAGATATATGTCTAGGAGTCAAGATCAAAGAGATGTTTTAAAATAAATATTAGATAAATAAAAGAATATAACTGAGATTCCAGAGAGTGACATTGAATCATTCTCATTTTATGCAAAAGAGGAAAGAGACAAAAAAAAATCCTGTAGAGCACAAATTTATAGGCTGTGCAGAGGAAGAAATCACTGTGAATGAGTCTGAGGAATAGTCAGAAAATCAGGAGTGTGTGGGACAAAAGTACAAAACAAATGAATATTTCCATATTCCTCAACAGGAACAATTTACAAAGGAGATGGTGGGAAACCACACCAGTGTGACAGAGTTCATCATTTTGGGGTTAACAAAGGACCCTACACTTTGTGCCATCTTCTTTGTGATATTTCTAGGAATCTATGTTGTCACCTTAGCAGGCAATATCAGCATAATTACTTTAATAAGAAGTTGTTCTCAGCTTCACACTCCCATGTACCTCTTCCTAAGCCATTTGGCTTTTGTGGACATCGGGTTTTCCACATCAATCACACCTCTAATGCTTGTAGGATTCCTTGGACATGGAATAGCCCTCCCTCTCGCTGGCTGTGAAGCCCAGCTCTGTTTTGGGGTCACATTTGGGACGGCCGAGTGCTTCTTACTGGCTGCCATGGCCTATGACCGCTATGTGGCCATCTACTCTCCCCTTTTCTACTCCACCCGCATGTCCCCCAGAATTTGCATTCTCTTTGTAGGTGCCTCCTATCTGGGTGGGTGTGTAAATGCTTGGACATTTACTAGCTGTCTATTGAGCCTGTCTTTCTGTGGACCAAACCAAATAGATCACTTTTTCTGTGATTTCTCCCCTTTGTTGAAACTTGCCTGCTCGGATATCTCCATTATTCAAATTATCCCTTCTATTTCTTCTGGCTCCATCATCGTGGTTACTGTGTTTGTCATAGCTCTCACTTACGTCTGCATCCTCATCACCATCCTGAAGATGCGTTCCACTGAAGGACGACACAAGGCCTTCTCCACCTGCACGTCCCACCTCACTGCAGTTACTCTCTACTATGGAACTATTACCTTCATTTATGTCATGCCCAAGTCCGGCTACTCAACTGACCAGAACAAGGTGGTGTCTCTGTTCTACACAGTGGTGATCCCCATGTTGAACCCCCTCATCTACAGTCTGAGGAACAGAGATGTAAAGGAGGCTCTGAGAAAGACAATTGTCAGAATATATTCTTAGGATCCATTCTTAGCATTTCAGGTGACATATAAAATTTTTGCTTACCAGCATCATACTTAGGACCTAGCCAATGCTGCTTATCGCTTAAATTAAAATTTTCTGCTAGCTCTCACTTTTATACATCTGTAAACTAATTGAGAAAAACCTTGAAATCAGTAATAATGATAGTAATAGTTATAAATATTGTTGAACACCTGTAGGTGCCAAACACTTTTTAAAATTTAATTTATTTAGCAAACAATAATTTGTACTTACTATGTCCCAGGCCTTATTCTAAGAGCATTACATATATAACTGGTATATTCCTCACAAAAACCCTATCAAGTAGTACTATTATTTCTTTTCAAAAATAAATCATCTGGGGTACAAAAACATTAAGTAGATTGTCTCAAATCATTCAGCTAGAAAGTTGTGGGACCAGTGTTCGAATCCAGAAAGTCTGGGTCCAAAACCACTATGTTTCTCCATTTCATTTTAACAGCAATCCCATGTTGCTGGTATTGTAGATTTTGGGCTTGTCACCATTACAATATGCCAAGAGATCTGCGAGGAATCACACCCACTCACGTATCAGGTAATAGACATACAAATTACTGTCCTGGCTGTGAACCATGAAGTGGTCTGTGAATCGGCTCTGGCCCTCTTGGCCACAGTCTGGGGACCCTGGAAGGTAAACCCATCAAATTCTGTCAGACTATAAATTTTAAAAGGGCCCTGTAACTGCTCCAGGCTGTCCTACACACAGCCTGCGCAAACAGTCCTGTGACACAGGGATCCTGAAGTAGATACTCCTGTCTGTACCCCATGAAATCCTGATGGGGCCCTATACTAGACGCCAGGCCCCTCTCAGCTGCAGTCAGCAAGCAGGCCTGCTGGCACAGGACCCAGGCTGGAGACCTTCCTGTCTGTACCCTGGGGATCCAGAAATGGCCATATGCTCATCTCCGGCCCCTTCCAACTGCAGTCCTTGAACGGTCCTGCTGACACAGAGACCAAATAGCAGACTCTTTCATCTGCACCCGTGGAGATCCTGTAAGGGCCCTATATTTGGCTCCAATACCATCAATACTGCAGCCCACCAGCAGACCTGTCAGCCTAGGGATACTCCTGTCTGCACTCCTGGAGATCTTCAAATGGCCAAATATTAGGCTTCAGCCCTTCCCAACCACGGTCCATGAGTGGTCCTACCAGCACAGGGAGTAAGCTGGAGATAGGCTATACTCATCTCCAGCCCCTTCAGCCATGATCAGGGATCATTCCAGGCCACACAGGGACCTGGTAGGAGAAATGCCCATCCACGCCTCCAGAACTAGACCTGAGGACCTCAGTCTTGGCTATGGAACCTGAAACTGTGGAACCTTGGGCTCAGTTCCAGCTCCTCTCAGCCACGGTCCAGGGCTAGTGGCATCCACCCAGGGGCCTAACCAGTGACCAGGAAGCAGCTTTCCCAAGGACCTGGCAGGAGCCACACTCATTCACACATCTCATAATAAGCCCATAATCTGAGGATCCAACTGTGGACTTTGAAGTGTACCCTTATCCCAGCACCACTCTGCTGAACAAGGTACTGGAGACAGCTGCATCCCCCCAGGCACCAGACAACACACACTCTCACCTGAGTCTCTGGTAATAAGCCTGCCAATGGTGGACCCCACCATAGGCTCAGAGACAAAGGGACTAGATCAAACTAAAAAACTTCTGCACTGCAAAGGAAACCATCAAAACAATGAAAAGGCAATCTACCAAATGGGAGAAAATATTTTCAACTCATACATCTGATAAGAGGTTAATATCCAAAATTTATAAAGAAATTATACAATTCAATAGCAAAGAAACAAACAACTAAATTAAAAACTAAGCAGAGGATCTGAATAGACATTTTTCCAAAGAAGACATACAAATGGCCAACAGATACATGAAAAGATGCTCAGCATCACTAATCATCAGGTAAATGCAAATCAAAACCACAGTGAGATATCATTCACATCTGTTAGAAGGGTTGTCATAAAAAAGACAAGAAATAACAAGTGTTGGCAAGGACACGGAGAAAAGGGAACCCTCCTACAGTGTTGGTGGGAATGTAAATTGTTGCAGCCACTATGGAAAACAATATGAATTTACCTTAAAAAAATTAAAAACAGAACTACCATATGATCCAGAAATTCCACTTCTGGGTAGCTATCTGAAGAAAATGAAACACTAATCAAAAAGATATTTGCACCTCTGTGTCTATTGCTGCATTATTTACAACAGTCAAGACGTGGAAACAATCAAAGTGTCCATTGATGGATGACTGGATAAAGGAAATGTGGCATATATATACAATGGAATGCTATTCAGCCTTAAAAAAGGAACTCTTGACATTTGTGACAACAGGGATGGACCTTCAGAGTATTATGCTAAGTGAAATAAGTCAGATAAAGAAAGACAAATACTGTATGATTTCCCTTATATGTGTAATCTAAAAAAAAAATGAACAAAAAAATCTCCAAACTCGTAGACACAGAGAACAGATTGGTGGTTGCCAGAGGTGAGAGGTGGGGCATGGACAAAATAGATGAAGGTGATCAAAAGGTACAGACTTTCAATGATAAAATAAAGTCCTGGGTATGTATTGTACAGCTTGGTGACCATAGTTAAGAATACCATATTGTATATTTGAAAGCTGCTAAGAGAGTAGATCTGAAAAGTTTTCATCACAAGAAAAATAGTTGGTAACTATGAGTGGTGATGGACATAACTAGACTTATCGCAATGATCATTTCACAATATATACAAATATCAAATCATCATGTTGTACAACTGAAACTCATATAATGTTATATGTCAATTATATCTCAATAAAAAACATTTCATTCCCATGCAGTCTTCCAGAAATTTGCCACATCCTCATCAAGAGTAGGAATCTATTTCTCTTTGCTATAGGCTGGGCAGGAACTCTGGCTGCCTCAATGAATAGAGTGGATGCTAGTGAGATAGGGCATAAAAGGTGATACCGCATCTGCCTGACTCTTGAAAGATGTTTGCCTGTGGAACAGAGTCACCATGGCCATGCAGGGAGGCTGAATCCCCCGCTAAGGTTCAGAAAACAGCCAGCATCAATAATCAGACATGAGAGGAACTACAATTTCAATATCCCCTAATATCTCTAGTGAGCTTTTTCTGTATAAATAACAGAGGTTGTCTTTAAAGCCACTAAGTTTTGGAATGGTTTATTACACAATAGAAGATATCCAGTACAATTTAGGTAATGTATGTACAGATGCTTGCAGTAAAATTTTTTCAGCTAGACTCTATGTTTTAAAAATTTCATAATAGGATATTAGAAGAATGTTTTGAGTGGCAATGAGTCATTAGGAATTTCAGTTAGAGAGGATTTTCCTTTCAGCAAGGCCTTTTATAGCAATTGTCACATGCAAAAGCAATCACAACAATCATTCTCTGCTCCTTATCTTTCATCAACCTTTCTTCTGACTGATTCCCTGGGCAGAAACCTATATGATAAGCCCTCACCCTAACCCTATAAATAGGGAAGAAGAGACCAATGGGACTTGGCAAATTTTCAGAGGTGTAAAATAAATGATATTGAGTACAAAGTAAATACACCTGGGGGAATCATCCACATTCAAAAATACATTTTGACAAATTGAATTTCAGTTACTTGATTTGCTATTCAGTTAAATAAGAACAAACTTTACTGAAAAATCACTGTGATATGTCAGAATAAAAACCGTTCTGTAGACCTCACAATGAGTTTTACGTCCACAGAGGACAATCCTCCTGATAGCTAATGGAAAGAAAGAAACTCTAAGTAGTGTCAAGGTGTAATGTTCTCGGGTGACCCCCAAACTCTCACTGGAATCCACATAGAACTGAGCTCCAGCCATGAGGAACAGAGAATCCACTACTCTATTTTCATAAGAGACTCCACAATTCAGACAGAGATGACTCACCGCAGGCATTCAAAGATCACAAGTGGCTTAAGAACTTGTTCTTAAATGACATGTATAAAGAACTGCAAAAAACTAAGGATGATTTGTGAGACTCCAACGTCTTCCTACAGCTTAATTTTTCATGGTTTTAAGAGGTCTGAATGTGCTTCTTCTCTGGTACAAGGTGGGAATTTTATATTTCTGTATACCATGTGTGTAGTGCTATAGCCACTAATAATCAAGTAGCTTTAAAAATTAACAGTCAGGGGCCAGCCCAGTGGCTGAATGGTTAAGTTCACATGCTGTATTTTGGTGGCTCGGGGTTCACCGGTTTGGATACTGGGCGTGGACCTACTCATCGCTCATCAAGCCATTCTGTGATGAGAAGAACTAGAATGACATAACTGGGATATACAACTATGTACTTGGGCTTTGGGGAGAAAAAATAAATAAAAGGAAGATTGGCAATAGATGTTAGCTCAGGGCCAATCTTCCTCACCAGAAAAAGTGTAAAATAATTAACAATCGATTAGAATGTACTGATAAAACTAAGGGGACAATTAGACTTGAGATAAATACTGTTGTTGTTTCCTATTCCTGGCATATTTGGCCTACAAACAACAGAGAGGGGAGCTTAAAAACCCTGCAGATCTAGAATAGGATTGTAAACTCCAGATAACAGCCAAATGCAGCAAGAAGTTAGGCAGCATAGATGAAAAAGAAGGTAAATTATGAAGTTACAGGCAAATTATGAGGAGGAAAGTATTGTTGAGCATCTGTTGTGGAAGATTTGTCTATAATTTTGTCATCTATAAATTTGTTTTCGGAAATGGGAATGGAAGTAGGAAGCACTGAGCACATACCCTGTGTTACGTTTATGTATGCAGCCATGTCACCACAGCAAACAGGTATTCATGTCCATTACAGATGAGAAAAATGATTATCACAGAGATTAAATTACTTGCTCATACCTGCGCAAAAGAGCGCAGCTGAGATTTGAACCCAGGCCTCTAATTTTGCTCCATCCCCTATCTTAATACACATTGGATGCCGTTGTAATTACAGGTCTAATGTAAAGCCCAGTTGACTTATACCATTGTATCAAAAGAACCAAGCAAAAAACGGCAAAGAAAAAATAGGGATAAATTCCTCATGCAATTTCCAGTTTTACCCATAATCTAAACTTGCGGGCATCACACTTCATGGCAACATTGTCACTGTAAAACATTAGCAATTTTGTTGTTTGTGTTTCTTCTTCGGCTAATCAATGTGACGATTTAATTTTATAATTATGCATTTGTGGTTTATAAGAGCCACAATAATTCCCTTGGTAGATCTAAAACAACCTTATGAGGAAATTGATATCTTTATTAAAACTGTATTTTTTTTAGAGCACTTTAAGGCTCACAGCAGAACTGTAGGAAGGTACAGGAAATACGTTTTTCACATATATGTAGGGAACTTGAGAAGCCAAATCTAACCTGAAAGAGCCTAAACCTCATGAACGTCTAATTTACATATATTTGGCCAAATTTGCTGATCAGAATTCACAACTACAACTCAATAAAATGTACCCTTTATTTAAATATTTAAAATAACAGTATCTTTGTAGGAAACAACATTAAAAAGCTGATCAATGCTGACTTTTATTCTGATTGGATTGGAAGAAAGTTAACGCACTTTTCCAAAGACTTGGTGATAAATATGCGTCATTTCTCCACCTTCAGACATTGACCCATGAGCAGCAATTAAGTGGAGCTACCAGAACAATCCTCCAGTTCAGTCGGATAGGGAATGATGATTGATAAGGTAGACTAAGCCATCCCCAGGGTGCCCCTTTGGAGGTAGATTGATTTACAGTGGCCACTGTCCAAAGTTTTGGAACGGGAAAGGGACAAAAGAGTCAGCAAAGAGGCTTACAATCAAGAAGCGGCCTCAAATTCCTGAGGTCTTGTTGCCATCTCAAAGAAATTAGACATTTTAAGCCCAATAGATCTCCCTGCAAGAGTAGTAGTTTGTCAAAACTTGGAGTTTCCAGGGATAGATATAATTGTCTCTTTCAGTCTACAGAAGTGGTACAACACAAGCATGGTGAATTTATCACAAAATGCTGGGCCACAAACATCTCCCACAGATTTTTCTCCTCAAGGACTGAGAAGGCTACAGGAAACAATGGGGAAAATGTTACATTGTCACATTCTCCATCACTAGTTCTCCTGAGTATTATGAGGACAGTAGAATTTATCATCAGTACAAATGGAAAAGGAAGTAACAGAATCATAGTGAGAGTTTCAAAACCTAGATGTGTCAATTTCTCCTGAAGCTTTTGGTTTTTCTTATTGGAAAGGTCTGGCAGAAAATGGAATGGGTGGGAGTGAGAATGTATAACTTTCTTTCGTTCCCAACTCCTCAATCCCACATCCCTATCTCCTTGCTGTCTTCCTTTCCTTCCCTGACAACAGCGCCAGAAACTGAACTTCACATTGGATGGAAAGTTCTTGTGTTACTTTCATGCTGCCATCTCAGACACAGGTAGATATTTTAAGAACTGATAGAAATAAAAATATGACTAGGTAAAATATTCTGAGGAACTTGAGTTAGTTTTTGTCAAGTCTGTGCTGCAAAGCAATCCTTTCTATCAGTATATCATTCAGAAACTATCCTGGAAGTTTTCCTGACAGCTCAAGATTTTATCAGGACATCAGAACAAGGATATGCCATCCTGGAATGGAGTGGTCTCTCCGTAACAATTTTGCTTCCAAGGTATGCCTGGAAAGAAGACAATCATTAAATAGCTCAACCCTTAATTTATTGTCAAGGATAGGACAACTGTACAAATTTCAACACTATAAATTTATTTATCATGTCTATTCATTGGTATGTTAGCCAAGCAGCCACTAAAATCTGGGGAACACATCTGAAGATATAATTACCTGCAAAAAAGTTTTGAAAGCCATTCAGAAAATTGTCCTTACTTCTCCAAAATTTGAAAAAAAAAGGAATTGATTTTATTGGTACTGTTAACATTTTGATCCCTTCCATGTGCCAGGCTATGATTAGACAACAAATAAACATTTTACAGATGATGTTTCTCATACTCCTGTAGGTGAAAACATAAGCACTTTTTTCATATTTCCCTCTTTATGAAGATTCTGACTTTCGATTAGAGAATGGATACCAAATGAGAAGGCTTCAAGAAGGTATACTTGCTTAACCTATGGCGTTTATACAGATTCTCTTACTAGAACCTTTCTCCTCATCACTCTGTGTCCTAACCTTGAATTAAAAGGAATTGGCTCCCTTTTCTCAGGCTCTCTCATTAAGAGTTGTCTTACACTTGTCCAGGTACCCTGATTAAAGTCCAGGTGGCATCAGTGCAGAAGGAGAATTTTGCATTATTTCAAAGTCCTGACCTCAAGCACCTTGGCACTTCTAGGGGAAAGATAACAAGCCAAACTGGAGGATGGGCAATCATATCACAGTGAGCATGTTTTCTCTTTGGGGATTTTCCAGTTTCTCAGACCTGCAGAGTCTCCTCCTTGTGGTGATGTTCTTCTCCTATGTGACCATCCTAGCTGCAAATGTGTCTATAATGGTGGCCATCAAACTCAGTTACCACCTTCACACCCCCATGTATTGTTTCCTGTGTGTCCTGTCCTTTTCTAGTATACCTGTATCACTATGGTAATCATCCCCTGCATGTTAGTGGACTTGCTTTCAGACAGCAAGACATTTTCTCTTCCGGAGGGTGCCACATGGAAGGTTTTCTTCTTGGGCATGGGAGGCATTAACTGTTTCATCATGGCTGCCATATCCTATGACCGTTACACTGCCATTCACAACCCACTGCACTACCCCATCTACGTGACCTAAAAGATCTGCTTTCAGCTCATGATGGCCTCTTGTGTCACTGGGATTGTGATGTGTCTGGGCATTGTCCTCATGGTATTCAACTTGTCTTTTGTGACTCCAACACTATCTGGCACTTTTTTTGTGACATTGCACCTGTGGTCCCTTTCCTGTGACTACACCTTTTGTCAGAAAATGGTTCTTCTTGCATTCCCTACCTTTGTGTTTCTGGGCACCTTTGACATATGATTTCCTGTGTCTCCATTGGGTTCAAGTTACGAAGACTCCTTCTTCAAAGAGGAAGCGTATGGCCTTCTCAACTTGCTTCTCTCATCTCACTGTGATGTCCCTACATATGTATTTGCTGGATTTGTCTATTTGAAGCCCAAGGACAGTAACTCATTCCATGTATACAGTGCTAACACTTCTGCTTAAGCCCATCATTTACAGTCTAAGAAACAAAGAAATGCAGATAAGGAAAGTACTAGGCAAGGTATGTATATTTTTTCCCCTCAGATGGTAAATAAAAGAGCCTAGGACATTTAAAAGATTTAAAGAGAATTCATAAATAAAAGTGGAAAAAGTGGAGTAATTCCAATAAAAACCATCACTTTGTGCACAAAGCAATTAAAGTGTGTTCTAATTGCCTGATATACGCTACTCTCACTGTTCTACTACAAAGCCAGATACAGTGTTGATATATTTTAAAATGTATTACACATATACATGTATATATACAGATATATATGTCTACACACATGGACACACATTTTTGTAATAAACATATCAAAACATGTTTTGGAAGTCTGTATTTTTGTTATCTTGGTTGACTTTGGGAAGGAAAAGTTTGGTCTAAAAGGAAAAGAAGAAAAAGTGAAAGGGAGAGAGAAAGAGAAGGAGAGGGAGAGTAGAGACAAAGATCACTAATTCACTTAATCAAAAAAGGAGAAAGTACACAAATTTGGAGTTGAAATAAAGGAAGGACCACAATACAGAGAAAATTTCAAAGAATTTTCAAAAATACTTTTTTCAATGTTATTCAAACAAATATGGAAACTAGATTGGAATGGAGGAATTTCTGGAAAAATTAACTTATTAAAGTGACCTAGAAGATAGAAACTTTGTAAAAATTGAGATAAATAGATATATAAAATTTGGTAAATTTAAGCTGTACAATGTGTTGATTTGATACATTTACATATTGAAATATGATTACCACTGTAGATTAGTTAACACATTTATCACGCACAAAATTATCATTTCTTTTTTGTTGTGAAAACAATTAAGATCTAGTCTCTTAGCAACTTTGAAGATTATAATACAGTACTGCTGACTATAATCACTAGGCTGTGCATTAAATCTCCAGAATTTATTTATCTACTAGTTGCAAGTATGTACCCTCAAACAACATCCCTCCAATTCCCCCAATCCCATCCCCTGGAAACGACCATTCTACTCTGTTTCTACAAGTTCAGCTTTTTTAGATTCCATATATAAGTGAGATTATACAGTATTTGTCTTCCTCTTTCTGACATCTCACTTGGCACAATGCCCTCAAGGTCCATCCATGGGGTCACAAATGACAGGATTTCCTTCTTCCTTGTGGCTGAATAATATTCCATTGTGTGTGTGTGTGTATATATATATATATATATATACACACACACACACACACACATATACCGCATCTTCTTTTCCATTCATCCATTGACAGGCACTTAGGTGGTTTTCTTGTCTTGGCTATTGTGAATAATACTGCAATAAACATGAGAGTGCAGATACTTTTTCAGTATCCTGTTTTCATTCCCTTTGGGTGTATACCCAGGAGTGGGACTGCTGTATTAGGTAGTAGCTCTATTCTTATTTTTTGGAGGAATCTCCATACTGTTTTCCATGGTAGCTGAACTAATTTTCATTCCCAAATTGGGTTTCCTTTCCCCTATATCCTCACCAACACTTGTCATCTCTTGTCCTCTTGATGATAGCCATTCTAACAAGTGTGAGGTGATATTTCATTGTGGTTTTGATTTGCATTTTCCTGAAGATTAGTGATGTTGAGCACCTTTTCATGTACCTGCTGGCCATTTGTATGTATTCTTTGGGAAAATGTCTATTCAGATCCTCTGGCCATTAAAAAAATTTTTTTTTTGAGGAAGATTAGCCCTGAGCTAATGTCCACTGCCAATCCTACTCTTTTTGCTAAGGAAGATTGGTCCTGAGCTAACATCCATGCCCATCTTCCTCTACTTTATATGTGGGATGCCTGCCACAGTATGGCTTGCTAAGCAGTGGGTAGGTCCTCACTCGGGATCCGAACCAGGGAACCCTGGACCACCAAAGTGGAACATGTGAACTTAACTGCTGCACCACTGGGCCAGCTCCCTCTTCCCATTTTTTAATTGGATTGTTGGGGTATTTTTCTATTAAGTTGTATGAGTTCTTTATATACTTTGGATATTAACCCCTTATCAGATACATGATTTGCAAATATTTTCCCCCATTTGGTATGTTGCCTTTACATTTTTTTTATTGTTTCAATTTCTGGGCAAAAGCTTTTTAGTTTGTTGTAGTCCCACTTGCTTACTTTTGCTTTTGTTACTTGTGCTTTTGGTGTCATATCTAAAAAATCATTGCCAAGACCAATGTTAAGGAGATAGTCTTTAATCTATCTCGAACTAAATTTTGTGAGTGGTGTAAGATAGGGGTCAAGCTTCGTTTTTCTCCATGTGGTTATCCAGTTCTCTCAACACTATTTGTTGAAGATACTATTGTCCCCCCTATCAAGAGTTCTTGGCTCCCTTGTCAAATATTAGCTGACTGTATATGTTTGGGGTTATTTCTGGTCTCTTTAGTCTATTCCATACCAAAATCTAGGAATAATATAGAAAAATCTGTCTAAGAACTATTCTTCTCATTCCACAACAAACCATATGGCTAGAAGTTTTCATAATTAACTTCCCTAAGCTCTCAAAAAACAAATTATTCAAGTGCTGTTTAAATTGAGTTAGAACATTGATAAAGATAAACACTCTCCCAGCTCGTACAAGTGTGCATAGTACCCTGACAACTTCCAGTAGACAGGGTAGGATCAGAAACTCAGCTCCTGCATCCCCCTAGCCATAGCAGGTGGAATCTGTGACTAATACTACCACAAAAGTGCTGACAAAATAAGATTAGTTCACCAAACACCATAAGAAACTACAGCAACAATTCACACCAGGAGGAAAATGACAATTCTCCAGAAACCAAACATGAAGGCACAGAAATTTACAATCTAAATGACAGAGAATGCAAAATAGCTGTCATAAACTCAATGAACTACAAGAAAACTCAGAAAGGCAGTTCAATGAGTTCAGGAATAAAATTAATGAGAAGTAATACTTTCTAAAAGAGATAGAAACTATAAAAAAACAAGAAGAAAATCTGGATATGAAGAACACTATTAGTGAAATAAAAAATAATCTAGAATCCTTAAAAAATACAGCTGATGCTATGGACAAAAAAAACTAGTGAGTTAGAGGATAGAGATATAGAAATACCACAGGTGGAGGAGGAAAGAGAACTAAGATTTTTAAAAAATGAAGGAATTCTTTGGGAAATATTCAACTCAATTAGGAAAAGCAACATAAGGATTAAGGTATCCCAGAGCAAGAAGAGAGGGAGAAAGGAGCAGAGAGCTTGTTCAAACAAATAATAGCTGAGAATTTCCCAAACCTTGGGAAGAAACCAGATTTACAAATGCATGAAGCCAATAGAATGCCTAATTACATCAATACTAAAAGATCTTTTCCAAGGCATATATTAGTAAAACTGGCAAAAGTCAACAACAAAGAAAAATTATTAAGGGCAGCAAGGTGGAAGAAAATAACCTATATAAAACCACTATCAGGCTTTCAGCAGATTTCTCAGCAGAAACCTTACAGGTTAGAAGAGAATTGAATGACATATTCAAAATACTGAAAGACAAAAACTTTCAGCCAAGAATACTCTATCCAATGAAACTTTCCTTCAGATACAATGGAAAAATTAAAGCTTTCCCAGATAAACAAAAGCTGAGGGATTTTATCACCACTAAAACTCCCCTACAGGAAATGATTAAAGATGAACTCATATCAGAAACAAAAAGGCAAAGGTCTACAAAGCCTTGAGCAAGGAGATAAATAGGCAGACAAAATTAAAAAACTGAAGCTCTCTATCAGAACAGGGAAGAAAATACTCAATTATAACTTAAAAGATAAGGGCAGAAAAGCACTAACAGTAACAATAAACGCTTAAACTTAGTCACAAACTCATGACACAAAACAGATAATTTGTGGAAGAGGGAGGGCATAGAAACTGCTAGGCTAATGGAAATAAGAGGCTATAAGAAAATGGACTATTTCATCTACAAGATCTTTTCTGCAAACCTCACAGTAACCACTAAACAAAACATTGGAGAAGATCCACAGTTCATAAAAAGAGAGGAAACTGAGAACACCTCCCCAGAAAACCTCTAAAATGAAATAGCAGTCAGAAACACAAAGGAAGAAAAGCAATGGAAACAGAACAACTTGAAAACAAGACACACAATGGCAGTATTAAGCCCTCATATGTCAATAATCACTCTAAATATAAATAGATTGAATTCTCCAATCAAAAGACACATAGTAACTGGGTAGATTAAAAAACTACCAACATTATGCTGCCTCTAGGAAACATCTCACCTTTAAAGACAAACATAGACACAGAGCGAAGGGATAGAAGACAATACTCCAAACTAATGGCAAACAAAAGAAAGCAGATGTCACCATACCAAATATCAGACAAAGCAGACTTCAAGTTAAAAAAGACAATGAGAAGTCGTGTATAATGATAAAACGGACTTTCCTCTAGGAGGACAGAACATGTATGAATATATATGCACCTAACACAAGAGCACCAAAGTACATAAAGCAACTATTAACATACCTAAAGGAAGAAATTAAAAGCAACACAATAATAGCAGGGGACCTCAACACCCCACTTACATCCATGGGCACATCATCCAGACAGGAAGTCAAGTAGGAAATAGTGGATTTATGAAACACTTGATCAGATAGACTTAATAGATATATAGAGAGCATTCTATCCAAAAACAGCAAAATACACATCCTTCTCAAGTGCACACAGATCATTCTCATAAACAGCCCATATGTCGGGAAACAAGATGAGCCTCAATAAATTCAAGAAGATTGAAATCATCTCAAGCGTCTTTTCTGACCACAATGCTTTGAAAGTGGAAATCAACCATAAGAAAAAACGGAAAGTCAGAAGTATGTGGAGATAAACAACATGCTACTGAACAACCATTGGATCAATGAAGAAATCAAAAGAGAAATTTAAAAATAAATAGACAAATGAAGATGAAAACACAATCTACCAATTCTTATAGGATGCAACAAAAGCAGTCATAAGAAGGATATTCATAGTAATACAGGTCCACCTCAACAAACGGTAAAAATCTCAAATATGTAACCTTAAACTGCACCTGACAGAACTAGAAAAAGAAGAACAAAGTCCAAAGTCAGCAGAAGGAGAGAAATAATAAAAATCAGAACATAAATAAGTGAGATAGAGACTAGAAAAACAGTAGAAAAGGGGCTGGCCTGGTTGCATAGTGGTTAAGTTTGCACATTCAGTGTAGGTGGCATGGGGTTCACGGGTTCAGGTCCCGGGTGTGGACATACACATGACTCACCAAGCCATGTTGCAGAGGCATCCTACATAAAAACTAGAGGAGACTGGCACAGATACAGGCTCAGGGACAAGGTTCCCCAAGCCAAAAAAAAAAAAGAGGAAGATTGCCAACAGATTTTAGCTCAGAGCCAATATTCCTCACCAAAAAACACTCCAAAAGCATAAAAACAAAAACCTAGTAGAAAGGATTAATGAAACTAAGAGCTTTTTTGAGAAGATAAATAAAACTGACAAACCCTTAGCCAGATTAACCGAGAAAAAAAGAGAGAAGGCTCAAATTAATAAATAAAATTAGAAATGAAAGAGGAGAAATTACAACAGATACTACAGAAATACAAATGATTATAACAGACTACTGTGAAAAACTATATGCCAACAAATTGGATAACCTAGAAGAAATGTATAAAGTCTTAGACTCATACAACCTCCCAAAACTGAATGAAGAAGAAATAGAGAATCTGAATAGACCAATCACAAGTAAAGAGATTGACACAGTCATCAAAAACATCCCAACAAACAAAATTACCAGGTAGCTTCTCTGGAGAATTCTACCGAACATTCAAAGAAGATTTAATACTTGTCTTTCTCAAACTATTCTAAAAAATGGAAGAAGACGGAACACTTCCTAACTCCTCCTATGATGCCAACATTACCCTGATACCAAAACCAGACAAGGACAACACAAAGAAGGAAAGTTACAGGCCAATATCACTGATGAACATGGATGCAAAAATCTTCCACAAAATATTGGCAAAACAAATACAGCAATACATTAAAAGGATCATGTGCCATGATCAGGTGGGATTTATTCCATGGACTCAAGGGTGGTTCAACTTCCATAAATCAATCAGTGTGAGATACCACATTAACAAAATCAGGAATATGAATTACATGATCATCTCAGTAGATGCAGAAAAGGCATTTGACAAGATCCAACATCCGTTTAAGATAAAAACTCTGAATAAAATGGTTATAGATGGAAAGTAGCTCAACATAATAAAGCCATATATGATAAACCCGCAGCCAAGATCATACTCCATGGTGAAAAACTGAAAGGCATCCCTCTAAGAACAGGAACAAGACAAATGTGCCCACTCTCACCACTCCTATTCAACATAGGCCTAGAGGTTTTGGCTAGAGCAATTAGGCAAGAAAAAGAAATAAAAGGAATCCAAGTTGGAAAAGAGGAAGTGAAACTTGTTGTTTGCAGATGACATGATTCTAGATATAGAAAACACTAAAGAATCCATCAGAAAACTATTAGAAATAATCAACAACTACAGCAAAGTGGCAGGGTAAAAAAGTCAACTTGCAAAAGTCAATTTCATTTCTATACACTAATAGTCAACTAGCAGAAAGAGAAGTCAAGAATACTATCCTATTTGCAATCCCAACAAAGGATAAAATATCTAGGAATAAACAGACACACAAATCAATGGAACAGAATTGAAAGCCCAGAAATGAAACCACACCTTTATGGACAGTTAATGTTTGACAAAGGAGCCAAGAACATACAATAGACGAAGGAAATTCTCTTCAATAAATGGTGCTGGGAAATCGGACAGTCATATGGAAAAGAATGAAAGTAAACCATTATTTTGCACCAGACACAAAAAATTAACTCAAAATGGATTAAAAACTTGAATGTAAGACCTGAAATCATAAAACTCCTAGAAGGAAATACAGGCAGTACACTCTTTGACCTTGGTCTTAGCAGCATCTTTTCAAATACCATGTTTACTTGGGCGTGGGAAACAGAGGAAAAAATAACAAATGGGTCTACAACAGATTAAAAAATCTTCTGCAAGTCAAAGGAAACCGTGAAAAAAACAAAAAAACAACCCACGAATTGGGTGAATATATTTGCAAATCGAATATCTGACAAGGGGTTAATTTCCAAAATATATAAAGAACTCATACAACTCAACAACAAAAAAGCAAACAACTCAATTAAAACATGGGCAGAGAATACGAACAGACATTTTCCCAAAGAAGATATACAGATGGCTGACAGACACATGAAAAGATGTTCAACATCACTAATTATTAGGCAAATGCAAATAAAAACTACAATGAGATATCACCTTACACCAGTCAGAATGGCTATAATTACCCAGACAAAAACCAATAACTATTGGAGAGGATGTGGAGAAAAGGGAACCCTCATACACTTCTCTTGGTAATGCAACTTGGTGCAGCCACTGTTGAAAACAGTATGGCTATTTCTCAAAAAATTAAAGATAGAAACACCACATGATCCAGCTATCCTACTACTGGGTATTTATCCAAAGTACTCGAAATTAATGATCCAAAGAGATTTCTGCACCCATATGTTCACTCCAGCATTATTCACAATAGCCATGATATGGAAGCAACCCAAGTGCCCTTGTATGGATGAGTGGATAAAGAAGACGTGGTATATATATATATATACAATGGAATACTACTCAACCATAAAAAAGACAAAATCGTCCCATTTGCAATGACATGGATGATCCTTGAGGGTATGGTGTTAAGCACAATAAGCCAGACAGAGAAAGAAAAATATTGCATGATTTTACTCATATGTCGAAGATAAACAAATACGTTGATAAAGAGAACGGATTAGTGGTTACCAGAGGGGAAAAGGGCTGAGGGTGGGAAAACAGCTAAAGAGCCAAGTATGTACAGTGACAGACAAAAATTACACTACTGGTGGTGAGCACAATGAAATCTATTCAGAAATGGATAAATAGTAATGTACACCTGAAATTACACAATGTTATAAACCATTATAATCTCAATAAAATTATTAGGGAAAGAAACTTTGGAAAACCCCCGCAAAGAAAGAATAATCTCAAGAGAGGAAGCATGGAGTTGTGCTGGAGTGAATGCAGCTAAGGAGAGCTTCCGAAAAGCATGCAGCTGGGATTCTTAACACAACTTCATTGATTAGAGATGGTGTCAGAGCCCATTGGGTCTCCAGGTCTCTCTTTGTTTAATGTTGAATTATAATTTGGCTAGAAGTTCTCTGACTGCCCATTTCATAAACTTCATCATTCCATTTTCACAAATACTCCCTGAAAAGCACTAAATCCTCAATGTCCTCATAAAATTTTTTTTTTTATTAATGTTATGATGGATTACAAGCTTGTGAAATTTCAGTTGTACATTTTTGTTAGTCATGTTGTGGGTACACCACTTCCCCCTCCGTACCCTCCCCCCACCCCCCCTTTTCCCTGGTAACCACCGATCAGATCTCCTTCTCAATATACTAATTTCCACCTGTGAGTGGAGTCATATAGAGTTCGTCTTTCTCTGACTGACTTATTTCGCTTAACATAATGCCCTCGAGGTCCATCCACATTGTTGTGAATGGGCCAATTTCGTCTTTTTTTATGGCTGAGTAGTATTCCATTGTGTATATATACCACATCTTCTTTATCCAATCATCAGTTTCTGGGCATGTAGGCTGGTTCCACGTCTTGGCTATTGTAAATAATGCTGCGATGAACATAGGGGTGCAACGGACTCTTGAGATATCTGATATCAGGTTCTTAGGATAGATACCCAGTAATGGGATGGCTGGGTCATAGGGTATTTCTATTTTTAACTTTTTGAGACATCTCCATACTGTTTTCCATAGTGGCTGTACCAGTTTGCATTCCCACCAACAGTGTATGAGGGTTCCTCTTTCTCCACAACCTCTCCAACATTTGTCGTTCTTGGTTTTGGATGTTTTTGCCAATCTAACGGGGGTAAGGTGATATCTTAGTGTAGTTTTGATTTGCATTTCCCTGATGATTAGCGATGATGAACATCTTTTCATGTGTCGATTGGCCATATTCATATCTTCTTTTGAGAAATGTCTGTTCATGTCCTCTGCCCATTTTTTGATCGGGTTGTTTGTTTTTTTGTTGTTAAGCAGTGTGAGTTCTTTGTATATTATGGAGATTAACCCTTTGTCGGATAAGTGGCTTGTAAATATTTTTTCCCAATTAGTGAGCTGTTTTTTTGTTTCAATTCTGTTTTCCCTTGCCTTGAAGAAGCTCTTTAGTCTGATGAAGTCCCATTTGTTTATTCTTTCTATTGTTTCCCTCAACTGAGGAGTTACAGTGTCCGAAAAGATTCTTTTGAAACTGATGTCAAAGAGTGTACTGCCTATATTCTCTTCCAAAAGACTTATTGTCTCAGGCCTAATCTTTAGGTCTTTGATCCATTTTGAGTTTATTTTGGTGTGTGGTGAAAAAGAATGGTCAATTTTCAATCTTTTGCATGTGGCTGTCCAGTTTTCCCAGCACCATTTGTTGAAGAGACTTTCTTTTCTCCATTGTAGGCCCTCTGCTCCTTTGTCGAAGATTAGCTGTCCATAGATGTGTGGTTTTATCTCTGGGCTTTCAATTCTGTTCCATTGATCTGTTAAACTTTTTCATTTCATTGATTATTTTGAGGCTCAATTTTGCACCATATCTAAGTCTTTTACATCTACGTCAAGGTCCAATTCTCTAAAGGCTAAAAACCAGAGCCATGAAGAAAGTGAAACTCTTGGAAGCACTCTGGTGTTTCATTTATTAATTTTATATATAAAGAAGATCATACTGTTTTGGAAGAAAAATTTTAGAATCATTTTGTTAGCTATCTTTTACACTGAAATAAAAGTTTTATATATTATAGATTTGTACTAATTTACAGTAAGTCTCTGATACTTGCTGCAACAAATTGAGTGTATTTAATTAAGTGAAAAAGATGTATATTGAAACAGATATTAAGTTATACCCAGCCATTCTTTTCAAGTCACAACACTGCAATTTTAGAATCATAAAAATATATTTTTATCCCCCGGCCCCCCAAAATCTTGAGTACAACATGTATCTTGAAAAACTATAAATTTCATTTTCAGCAGTTTCAAAATATATGGTGATTTACAATGACAGGTGAAGATGTCTGAATAGAACTGGAGCTAAGCTGACTCTGGAGATCAGAGGACTTATACAAGGAATAAATGAAACTTAAGAATTTCTTGTTTGGTTAGGAGGGCAATGAAATTCCAATGTTCAGTAGCTGGGGATCATCAGTAGCCATTGTTATATATTTTCACACACACACAAAAAATTTTGTATTGTTCCAAGGACTAAATGGTAGCCAGAATTCATAGTTCACTGCCGTTGATATCTGCTTTCTCCACCTCCTTTCCCTGCTTCTCAATTTGTCTCCTCTCTTGGCACGGGGCTTGTTTATATGTCTTGTCCCTACAAGACTGTGATATTCTCAGGGTAGGAAAACGGGAAAGCAGAAAGTTAGGTGGCAATGGAGTTGGAAGAAAATACGAAAACAAGAACAGAAGAAAGAAGGAAGTGGGAGGGAAGGAAGAAGCCAGGAAAGATCCAAAAATAAATGTGGAGAGGAAGAAAAGAGAGATCTCCATTGTTGACACCCTAATTCTCACAGTGCTATTTGGCCCACATCCAGGATATTTGCCCTGTTTGTCACTTCTCAGACCTCAGGCTAAGTTCGCATGATTATAATTACCAAATTTAATCTTTACATCGAATCTACAGGTTCTGCACCTGGGCAGAAGTGAGAGGCCCACGGTGACCATGACTCCTCCCCTCCTGGGGCAGGGCACCTGGGTCAGGAATTATTGCTATTATTCCTGCTTTACAGATAAGGAAATTAAGGCACAAGAGGTAAAACCATTTGCCCAATTTAGAACAGTGAATAACTGGAGGAGCCATAAATTTAGCTACTCTAAATCCTAGTCTCCGTACAGAACATTCTGACCCAGGGCCCAGTTCCCACAATGACTTTCCCCCAATATCCTTCATGACTTCTAGCCAAGGGGATGATAGTCTATGTATAAAGTGTCCTGGTTCTTGTACACAGAATTTTGAGAATTGGTACTTAGAAAAATTAATAACAATTTAATGGTAATTTTATATCAGTTGGCTCTAATAATACAATAAAAGAGGGATGGAGGAAAGAAAGAAGGATGGACGAGAGAAGAAACCCAGGAAGGAGAGAAGATAAATATGAAGTAGAAGAAAAGAATCCTGTGTGATTTACTACATGAGGTGAGGGATATGTTAACTAACTTGATTGTGGTGAGCATTTCATAATGAATATGTATATGAAAACATGAAGCTGTAAACATTAAATATATACAATTCCTATTTCTTAACTATACCTGAATAAAATTGAAAAAAAGTCATAGAGGAAACTTGAAACTATGGATAATTTAAATTTCATCCAGAGACTATTTATGTTTGGCCCTGGCAGGTATTCAGGATCGGGTAGAACAATGTATCTAAAATGATATTGAGATTATTGAACTTCAAGTTTTAATCTTTGTGATGACTGAACTAATTCCTGCTTGCCCCTGCTCTCTGAGTGTGTTTCACTTCAGGTCTTCCAATTGGAAGCATAGGTGTTTTTACTAGGGCCTTCCCTCCATGCTTGAGCCTGAACCACAATTTTTATTTCCCAGCCTCATACAGCTTTAAAAATCTCTATTTTATCAGCAACGAATCTGGGTTATCTGCTTTTTAGCCTCTCAGACACTACTTTTCATTTAGCAAATTCCTCAAGGTGAAAAATCATAGAAAATGGTGGGCTCCTGATGTGAGCTTTTTCTGCTCTCCAGGATTCTGGACCCTCAAGTAATCTTTGCCTTTGGAGCTCTTCTATGACTTCAACACTTTTAATGAGGACACTGTCCATTCCTCCCCCAAAGAGATCTCTTCCAGCTCTCACTTGTTCAACTTTCAGCAATGACTTCCCTTGGTTAGAATTGCCTTCTCCCTGTGATTCTTATTTACAAGCATTTATTGAGCAACTAATGCGCTAAACTGTATGGATAGATACATTGTGACTCTAATCTGGTTCCTACCCCAAGGACCTCACTGGATGAGTGCTGTAGTAGATAAAAGCAGGAATGGCTTCTCACAACACCGTCGTGCCTGCGTCTTCCTCAGCTTGGCCCTCCTTTTGAAGTACACTTTTTGTTTTGAAATAATAGTCAATTCACATGCAGTTTTAGGAAATAATACAGAGTTCTTGTGTATCAATGTCTCCTAATGCGAACATCTTGTGAAATTATAGCACACTATTACAACTAGGATATTGACATTGATATAATCCAATGATCTTATTCAGATCTCCCATTGTAATACTCTCATTTGTGTATGAATGTATTTAATTCTAAAAAATTTTGTCACTCGTGGCTGGCCCCGTTGCCGAGTGGTTAAGTTCGCACGCTCCGCTGCAGGCAGCCCAGTGTTTTGTCGGTTCGAATCCTGGGCGCGGACATGGGACTGCTCATCAAACCACGCTGAGGTAGCGTCCCATATGCCACAACTAGAAGGACCCACAACGAAGAATATACAACTATGTACAGGGGGGCTTTGGGGAGAAAAAGGAAAAAATAAAATAAAATAAAATCTTAAAAAAAAAATTTTGTCACTTGTATATGTTGTTGTATCAGCCACTACAGTAAAGATACAGAACACTCCACCATCACAAGCTTCCATTATGTTGGCCTTTTATTATCATATCTACCTCCATCTCCTTCCCTGCCATCCCGTGACTCTGGCCCAGTCGTTCACCCCTAGCAACCACTAATCTCTCCTCCAGTTCTAAAATTTTGTCATTTTTTTTTTTGAGGAAGATTAGCCCTGAGCTAACATCTGCTGCCAATCCTCCTCTTCTTGCTGAGGAAGACTGGCCCTGAGCTAACATCCGTGCCCATCTTCCTCTACTTTATATGTGGGATGCCTGCCACAGCATGGCTTGCCAAGCTGTGACATGTCTGCACCCGGGATCCGAACCAGAAAACCCCAGGCCATCGAAGTGGAACGTGCGAACTTAACCACTGTGCCACCAGGTCAGCCCCCTAAAATTTGTCTTTTTAAAAATGTTACATAAATGGAATCATACAGTATGTAACCTTGTGGGATTGGCTTTTTCCGGTCAATATAATTCCCTTAAGATTCATCAAGGTCATTGTGCATATCTATAGTTCATTTCTTTTTTATTACTGAATGGCCTTTCACGGTATAGCTATAACACAGTTTATCTCACTAAAAACTCATTGAAGGGCATCAGTGTGGTGTCCAGGTTTTCGCTGTTACAAATAAAGCTGTTGCAGCCCTTCATGTACAGGTATTTGGTGAACGTAAGTTTTTCTTTCTCTGTGAGAAATGTCAGAGCACATTTGCTGGTTCACATAATCATTATGTGCTTAGTTTTTATATAAAAACATACCAAACTGTTTTTCAGGATGGCTGCACTATTTTACATTCCTAACAGCAATGTATGAGTGATTCAGTTTCTCTACATCCTTGTGAGTATTTGGTGTTTTCATTATTTTTTATTTTAGCCAACAATTCTGATTGTTGTTGAGCGAACTCTCATGGTGGTTTCAATTTGTATTTCTAATGGTTAAGGATTTTCAACATTCTTCCCTGAGCTTATTTGCCATCTGTATATCCTGTTCTGCGAAATTTCTGTTCGTGTTTTAGAATATTTTTTTGGTTGTTTTTAATTGAGATATAATTGACATATCATTATATTAGTTTCATGTGTACAATATAATGATTTGATGCTTGAATATATTGTGAAATGATCAGCACACTCTAGTTAACATCCATCACCAAACATAGTTATAATTTTTTTCTTATGATGAGAACTTTAAAGATCTAATCTTTTAGCAACTTTCAAATATGCCATACAGTATTATTAACAGTAGCCACTATGCTATACATTGCTTCATCAGGACTTATTTCTTGTAACTGGAAGTTTGCAGCTTTTCACCTCCTTCACCCGTTTCATCCACCCCACAACCCCCAGCACTGAACTACCCATCTGTTTTCTGTAACTAAGAGCTCATTTTTTTTGGATTCCACATATAAGGGAAATCATACAGTATTTGTGTTTCTCTGCCTGACTTATTTCACTTAGCATAACACCCTCAGGATCCATCTATGTTGTCATAAATGGCAAGATTTCCTTCTTTTTATGGCTGAATAATATTCAATTGTGTGTATATCTATATCTATCTATAGATACACACATTCATATATACACATTTTCTTTATCCATTCATCCATTGGTGGACACTTAGGTTGTTTCTGTGTCTTGGTTATTGTAAATAATGCAGAAATGAGCGTGAGAGTGCAGATATCTTTTTGAGTTAGTGTTTTCATTTCTTTCAGATAAATACCCAGAAGTAGAATTGCTAGATCATATGGTAGTGCTATTTTTAATTTTTGAGGAACCTCTTCATACTGTTTTCCATCGTGACTGCACCAATTTATATTCCCACCAACAATGCACAAGGGTTCCCTTTTATTCACATCCTCGCCAACAGTTGTTATAGTCTGTATTTTTTATAATAACCATTTTTACAGATGTGAGATGATATCTTATTGTGATTTTGATTTGTATTTCCCTGATGATTAGTGATGTTGAGTACCTCTTCATGTACTTGCTGGCCATCTGTATGTCTTCTTTCAAAAAAAATGTCTATTCGGATCCTCTGCTCATCTTTTTATTAAGTTCTCTAATGTCTAGGCCTTGTTCATACTTCAAATTCTGCCTATTTTTTAATCAGATTGTTTGTTTTTGCTATTAAGTCGTATAAGTTCTTCACGTGTTTTGGATATTAACCCCTTATCATATATATGGTTTGCAAATATTTTCTCCCATTTGGTAGGTTGGCTTTTCATTTTGTTGATGGTTTCCTTTGCTATACAGAAGCTTTTTAGTTTGACATAGTTACACTTGTTTTTTGCTTATGTTGCCTCACTTTTGAGTCAAATCCAAAAACTTGTTGCCAAGACCAATGTCAAGGAGTTTACCACACTTGTTTTCTTTCAGGAGGTTTATGGTTTCAGGTCTTACATTCAAGTCGTTAGTCCATTTTGAGTTAATTTTTGTGTATCGTGGAAGATAGGGGTTCAGTTTCATTTTTTGGCATGTGCCTGTCCAGTTTTCCCAACATCATTTATTCATCCATTTCTGCATTGTATATTCTTAGCTCCTTTGTCACAACTTGACTGGCCATAAATGTGTGGGTTCATTTCTGGGCTCTCTATTCTGTTCCATTGATCCATGTGTCTGTTTTTATGACAAGACCAAACTGTTTTGATTCCTATCATTTGTAATATAGTTTGAAAAATGATGCTCTAGCTTTATTCTTCTTTCTCAAGATTGCTTTGACTAGTCAAGGACTTTTATGATTCCATACTACAAAATTTTAGGATAGTTATTCTATTTCTGTGAAAAATGCCTTTGGAATTTTGATAGAAAGTCCATTGAATCTGTAGATTGATTTGAGTGTATGGACACTTTAACAATATTAATTCTTCTAATCCACACCTCACAGAACATCTTTCCATTTATTTGTGCCTTCAGTTTATTTCATTACTATCTTATTGAACGTACAGGACTTCCACCTCCTTGGTTAAATTTATTCCTAGGCATTTGATTCGTTTTTATGCAATTGTAAATGGTATTGCTTCCTTAATTTCTCTTTTTGATAGCTCATTATTACTGTATAGAAATGCAACTGATTTTTGTATATTGATTTTATATCCTGCAACTTTACTGAATTTGTTTATTAGTTTTAACAGTTTTTTGGTGGAGTCTTTAGGGTTGTCTATATGTAACATCATGTCACCTGCAAATAGTGACAGTTTTACTTCTTACTTTCCACTTTGGGTGCCTTTACTTCTTTTTCTTGCCTAATTGCTCTGGGATTCATAATTACTCTTATATTCTTATCAAAATCTAAAAATCTGTATTTATACCATCTTTACCTTCCTTATATTGGTTATTTGGACTTTCTTTTTAAAAAACTTTTAATGATAAGTCCAGTAAAAATCACTATAAAAACCAAATATTTGGCGTTTTTGGTCCTCCTATTGTGTGTTGATTTTTTATGTGATCGATATTTACTATTAATTTTATAATCATTTTCCTTCTAAAACTCTGGTTGTTATATCACTATTCTTTTCTACCTATTGAAATGAATGCAAATATTATTAATTTTTAGACTTTTCCCTTTTCTAGTATTTCTAGTATGTTTCCTTCCAAGAACTGATATAACTATAGCACAAATTTTTGTGTGTATCATCCAGTTGTTTTCTAATTTCTATTTGATTTTTATTCTTTGAGTCATGGTATACTTAATGGTGAATTAATTCATTTCCAAATATATAGGTGTTTTCTAGTTATCTTTTTGTTATTTATTTCGGGGTTTATTGCATTATATTTGGAGAAGATATTTATGAAACTGAAAACTATGAAAATAGATTGAGATTAGATTTATTTTCTAATATTTGCCTGATTAAAATGATATACTGTTTATTGAAAAATAATGTATTGTCTAGTTGGTTGCTGTGTCCATGTATGTTCTATATGTGTTCAATATTGTCAATCTTGTAGTTCAGATTTTGCACATCATACTACTTAGGAAAGTTGTGTTAAAATCTATTATGAAAAATCAGATTTTCACCTTTTAATTTGGTTTAGCTGAGTTTTAGACTTTTCCCCAGCTATTAATTTTTTTCTTAACTAAAAGAGGTAACATATGCCAATAACATTTGTGTAGACATCCTGAGTAATTGTTATAAAAACCATCAAGACCAACCAAGTAAATATTTTGTTAAACTTATATTATCAGCAGGGGCTCACCAGTAAATAGGTACATAGTTTTGGCAAAAGACTTGACAACTTTGCCAAAGAAACACTAGAAGATTGTCAAAAACTTGGTAGTAGTTCGCCTTTTATAAAACCCAAAGGCGTTTCATAATTTCTTTGAGAACCCTGTGTGTGTTATGCAGGGTAGGTGGCCCATTTCTCAAATACCACCATACAGGGTCCTTATGTTCTGCCTGTGATCCAGTACAGAATCCTAAGCAGTGCATTTGTTCAGAACTCTACATGGAATTTAAGATTGCAGATGACACGTATCATTTTATTTATGGTAAAGGGTTAACAAAATCCTTTGATTTCTCTAAGGACAAATTTGACCTAATGAACTTTCTATTTTGCCTATATCCTGACAAAAATGGAATGTCAATTATGTTACACGCAACATTGCTTACAATAAAAAATGATTCTTTAATTATAAAATATATCTAGACTGGGAGGACAATACATGAAATATATTCTGATTTTTACTTTATGCTTCCTTGAGTGCAGTGATTCTGATAACTGGAAACAATGCTTATAGGGATCCTGGAGCTATACCTAAAATATAACAAGATATATTAGTTCCAGTTGTGGTCATGAGTATTCTCAGGTAGGATAGCTCCTCTTCCTATGCTGTCTCATGGGATCGAATGTGAAAACCAGTGAGGATTATGCACCCCACAGAAAGGCCTGGTATAGCTGCTGGCATGGTGAATTTGTCAGTTATGAAATTCTATGTGATTGTTTTGCATACTATTTAGTCATTTTTTTTTTTTGGTTTTCTGTGATTGTATTTATTATCAGAAATTGTCTTTTATCTTTTTAAAATAAGCAAAGTAGTACTATAGTCTGTGACTTTTCATTCTTGTATCTTAAATCTTAATCGTTCAGAATCTCTTGTTTGTGGTTTCCACTGGCTCTCATCTTTGGTATTTTGTTTCCTTTTGTGCTAGTCACTATTTCTCACTGGGTGCTGGTTATTGAATTTGAATAATTATTGCTAGGAATAATTGAGGCTTGAGTTGTTTGTTTGCTTATTCAGTTCACCCTGAGGCATCACCTGTCCTTGACCATCTTATATCCAACTGCAAGGCTTGAAACTCTCTGGATCTCTAGGGTGGCACACCTGGGCAAGACTTGATCACTTCAAGTTTCCCCTTATCAGAGGATATATGTGAGTTGTATCAGTCATAATTCTCACCTGGACATGGCCTAGGTTTTGACATAGGCTCCTTTCATCCTGGAAGAACTCTAAAGCCACATCCTGGGATGTGGCTTGTCAAGTTCTCTCATGGCAAAAGCATTTCTGAGTTTTGAGTCTACTTCTCTGGGTTCTCACAGTTTCTGGTGAGGCAATTTCTTATTCTCCTGTAAGCTCTAATGTGATATTTAAGATATATTTAACATTGTTTTGGTTGTGCTACCATGGGGTTGATTAAAATTACCAAGCCTGCCATTGTTGGAACAAAAGCCTTAAAGGTAAATTATATGCATATGAGTGGAAGATTAGACTTGCACAAATGTACACAGGTAACACCATGTCCTCACCTCCTTGCATCCTGGCTCAGATATTATTTTCCCGGTGAGACCAGCACTGACACTCCCTGCCCCTGGCATGTTAATCTCCATTACTCTGCTCTGCTTTTTCTTTCTCCACAACACATATCCCCTTTGAATATTCTGTATCACTAACTTGTTAGTTTTATTTTCTCTATGTTGCTCTAAGATAAATACCACAAGGGCAGATTTATTGGATGCTTGTTACTTATATTCCCAATAGCCTAGAACAATCTCTGGAATAAGAAAATCATTCAATATAATTTTTGAATGTATGAAAGAACAAATGAGCAAATGAAATGATTAATGGTCTATGAGTCTGTCAGCAAAAAGATAGAATTTGTATCTGAAACAATAAAGAGGGGACAGGAACGATAAATAAATGTGGTTGTTAGTACATAGAGATTGATTAAGCCTCTCCAGGGGGCAGTCACATATTCAGAGGAGAAACAATCCAGTTCCTTCCCACTTCCTGAGCAGGATGTGGGCCTGACCATGAAAAAGTCACTCCAAGAGTTTGTCCCATCCAGTCCCTGAGGAGGTCAGGAATCTTGTTCATTCCCACGGAGAAGTCACCTATTTTAACCTGACAGAATTCACAGGTCAGAAGGGACATCCATTCTGTTCTTCTCTGAGGACCCCCTATATGGTGACTGGAGCCAGAGGTCAGGTACATAGGTCAGAATTTTATGAGTCCACAAAGCCCATCATTAGCAGATAACCTTCCTGCAAACAAAATGTCTCCACCAATTTTCTATCTGGTTCTACTTTATCATTTCCTCTCTGAATGTTCTCAGGCATAATTATAATTATCACACTCATTACAAGATAAATTGTTGTTGAAAAAATATTTGTCTTAAAAATTTGGAGGTAAAATAACCTTAACTTATGGCAGAGAAGAGCTATTGGAGAAAATGTGAATATTATTTTTCAAATATTTCAACAGATTAGATATTATTTTGTGAGCCAATATGTGTCTCTATAAATTTAATTTAATTTTATTAATGATAACTCACTATAGGCCTCTGATTTACAATTCAGTATCAGAAAATGTACCCCCCACCATTACTAAAAAGCTGCACACTGGCTAATGACATATGGACTGATATATTTTGACCTCAGACACTCTTTGCCCTTTTAATATTATATTTACAGCATATTACTATATCAAATAATATAAAACAACAGGTTAATTAGAACATATTTTTCTAGCAAGTTCCCTCTTCAGAGCCCCCTTAATCTCATTGTTCCTGAGGCTGTAGATGAGGGGGTTCAACATGGGGATCACCACCATGTAGAACACAGACACTACCTTGTTCTGATCAGTTGTGTAGCTGGACTTGGGCAGCACATAAATGAACGTTATGGTCCCATAGAACAGAGTGACTGCTGTGAGGTGTGAGGCACAGGTGGAGAAGGCCCTGTGGCGCCCCTCAGTGGAGCGCATCTTCAGGATGGTGATGAGGATGTAGATGTAGGAGACGGATATGACTAATGCTGTGACCACAACGATAGAGCCAGCAGTAAATGAGAGAAAAACAATGGGAATACTGATATCAGAACAGGAGAGTTCAAATAAAGGAGCAAAATCACAGAAAAAATGATTGACTTGATTTGGTCCACAGAAAAGTAAAGAAAAGAAGCAAATAGTAAAGGAGGAAGCATTGAGAAAACCACCTACATAAGCCACTATAAGCAACTGGACACAAACTTGTGTGGACATTTTGGTGGAATAAAGCAGTGGGTTGCAAACGGCCACAAAACGATCATATGCCATGGCAGCCAGAAGGAAGGACTCAACTGTGCCAAAGAAAGTGGCTGAACCAAGCTGGATGCCACATCCAAAATAGGAGATGGTATTTCTCTCCACCAGGAAGTTTATAAGCATGTAGGGTGTGACAGAAGATGAATAGCCCATGTCAACAAAAGCCAAGTGGCTCAGAAAAAAATACATAGGGTGATGGAGCTGAGAAGAGATTCTGATAAGAATGATTGTGTTGAGATTGCCAGATATGGTCACCAGGTAGATACACAGGATGATAATGAAGAGGATGACTTGAAGGATCGGGTCATCAGTTAAGCCCAATAAAATGAATCCTGTCACTGCAGTGTGGTTTCTATCCCCGAGGGCATCCATAACACAATGTAATTGCTACCAAAATGAACCTGTGATGAAATATTACATTAAAAAAGTTGTAAATTAGATGGTTTCAATTTTGTTAATACAGATATGGGAAGTCATTATAAATAAAGATATTGAATCATCAGTACATATTTACGTGCAATGATAAGGCTCTGTATTTTTAGAATTATTTTTAACAGAAACCCCAGAAAATTTCCTTCAAATAATGTCACTTTTTATTTTTATTGTGTTTCCACATGTACACAAAGTGGCTTCAAGTTGAAAGAATAAATAATATAAGACAGATTAATATTACAAAAAACGACTAGTGAGTATATCAAATATACATATATACACAACTTTATATATATATATATAAGGTTTTCTAATACAGATTTTAGTAATAGCTAACATTTATTGCATGCTTACTGAATGAGAAGCATGGGGTTAAGAATTTTATTTGTACATATATATGCATATAGTTTATTTCATTGCCCATACAATGATATTAATCACTCTCATTATTATTTCATCTAAGAGTAAACTGAGTCTGAAAGAAGTTATGTAACTTACACCAGGTTACATAGCAAGTGGTGGAGCCAAAATATGGAGCCCAGGAAGTGTGACTGCCCATTCCTCTAGAAACTAGACAGTAAATTAAATTAAATAAACTTACCACAGACTCAGTACATCTGAGCGGACAACAGATTACCCTTTAAACCTTCTGCCAGTTATGCATAAAAGAGGCATCTAGTTACTCACGTATTTCACAACTAGTTAAATATCATTTTTTAAAAGAAGAAATAAAATTATTGTTGATACTAATGCACAAAAGAATTTCAAATTAGAGTTATGAATGAGGTCATCTCTTATTAATTTATTGGACATTTAAAAAATATTTGTAATTCAAAATATCATTATTATATCAAGTAATCTGAAATATCAATGGAATCACTATGCAAAAAATATGATTGATATTCAGATATATTAAAAAACATTTATTTGAACAAATCAAGTCACTTCCTACTGTAGCAATGCTTTCCAAATGGAGTTTTGTAGAATGAAATAATATCATTTTCAAGGTAATATGTAGCTGAATAAAGGATAGCCTAAAATCTGATAAAGGATCGCCCAGCTTGTGGCCAGGTTGACCCTCATCTCCAAATTTTCTGACTTTATATCTTGAGCTTTGTCTAATGTGTTATTGCCTTGAAGCTAAGGCACTCTGACCCATAAATAAAGTCTTTTTGTAAAGATGTTTACAATATCTTTCAATTTTTTGAAGAAGAAGACCATCCCTGAGTTAATGTCCATGCCCATCTTCCTCTACTTTATATGTGGGGCGCCTGACACCGCATGGCTTGACAAGTGGTGTGTAGGTCCGCACTCGGAATCCAAACCGACAAACCCTGGGCTACCAAAGAGGAACGTGCACACTTAACCACTGTGCCACCAGGCTGGCCCCAATATCTTTCAATTTTTAAATCTTCAGTTTAAATCTGTAAATCTTTACATATCAGTAAATGTCAAGAGTATCTCAAAGATGGTGAATTTATTAGCATTATGGAGGAGTGCTGAGTTTGGTTAGTTTTGAAAGACCATATGAGTTTCCATCTTATGGGTAGACAAAAAAGGAATCCTGGTAACTGAGATTATGCCTTTTTATTCACTTTAACTGATGGTGGAGACAGCAATTCAACCAAAGTTGCTTACTAGCTGATTGCTTAATTACATCTGCCCTGTTTCCCAACCCTAACTTCTAAGTACAGATATAATTTTAGGCAGTAAACTTCTCAAATGGCAAATGAAAATCAATACATTGGATTCATTAGCAAAAGCCAAAATCCTACCTCTTTGAATAAGAACTCATTCATCTTTCAGTAGCATATTAAAGGCCTTGTGGTTATATAGCTATCATTTACTTTGATATACCTTTGGGGATAAATCTCTGAAGATTCTAGATATTCAAACGTGAGTTCAAAAACATCATAATGATGGAGCATCATTATATTCTGTACTGGATATCAGTTCAAATTCACACACAAAAACAATCTTTCAAGATTCTGCCAATTCTCAAGTGGTCAATTTATTCTTTTGCTTTTATCTAGGTGTATATGCATAGTTATATAACCTTCATTTAATAATTATAGAGAATATAATTTAATAAATTGTCTTATAGGTTAATATTGGTTCCAAGTTTAATTTGCTATTTCTGATTAGGAAATACTCGGTACCAAGCTTCAGATATAAAAAGGTATCCTTCGCTTTATCCATTCAATACATATTTATTGATAAGTATTTTGTATTGATATCCTTGAGACATGCCATTAATTACATTGGGGGAATATGAGATGGAAGTTGATGTAAAGTTGACTTTTAAATAACAAAATTTTTTAAGACATATACACTAGCATATAAAAAGTAAGAAAATAAAAGCCTTGAAAGTCGTCTAGAGAATTATAAAGTAAAAGGGGTTTGGATGACTTCCAGACAAGGAATAGTCTCTCAGGTCAATAACCTCAAAGTGTTGCCTCCTGAATAGTGCCTTCTGGTGTAGGTAGATGGTGGTAGAATATAGCTACCTTCAACCCTAAGATTCAATCTTACCCTAATTCTCTTGCTGATCCTAAATTTATTACCTCCTATACCAATCCCTGAAGCCCCTCTTTTGAGGAACTGAAGTTTACCATCAACAAAATGATAAGAACATTAATTGAGGGCTCACTTTTTGCCAGGAACTATGCTTAATGGTTTACACATATTTAATACAACAATTTCATGATGTAAGTACTTATATTATCCTCATTGATCAGATGGGAGAACTGAGACTGAGGAATTAAGTCAGTTGTGCTGGGTGATTCTGGCTCACATTGTCAGTTTCCCACCTTCCAGTGCTGCCATAACATCTCCACTTCAATGCTTCAGTCCTTCCCTGAAACTTAAGACCTTCTGGGAAGCCATGAGCAGCCTGCTCAGTCCATAGGCAACTAAGTCCCAAAATGGAAGCAGTTAAGGTCCTAGAGGCAACCCCAACCGGTGGAGGTTGGAATTCAGTGTGTAAACATTCCTCCCCCAGCCTTCAGCTGTCCAATTCTAAAAGGCAATCTCTGGGCTTCTCACATGGCTTAGTGGAATCAAGCTACTGTTGCTACAGCAGTAACCTTGGTGATACGGTGAGGAAGGAGGACGTCAATGGGGAAAATGGACATCTCTGAGTTGCAGGAATGAATGAAGAAAATTTAAAATGGCAAATACCTAGTTTAATATAATAATATATTGTATTCCTCTTAATTCCTTTAAAACACATATAATTTTCCAAATAAAAACTATAATGTTGTCTTCTGGGAGCTTTATATATAAAGATATAAGACATATAACAACTATAATATAAAGATAGATGGAGAAAAATAAACACATATGGTCTCAGGGTCTCTGTATTTTCTGTAAATGACTACATTATTATCTCTAGGTAAACTGTGAAAATTTAAGAACAAATATTCTTCTCATGAGAGCAACCATTAAAAAAGCAATACAAAGAAATATGCCTAAAATGCCAATGGAAAATTTTAAATGGAAATCTAAAAATTCAAATCGTCCAAAAGGAGGAGAAAAGAGGAAGAGAGAACAAGAACACAAAGAACAAAAACTGATAGAGAGCATCTACGAAAAACTTTCAGCTAACACCATTACTAAAGGTAAAATATTGAATGACTTTTGGCTAAATTTTTTAAAAAGGAAGGTGGTTCACCCTCACCACTTCTATGGAAGTTATATTACGCTGGAAGTTCTAGGTTTTGGAATAAGACCATCAAAGGCAATAAAAACCATAAAGATGAAACAGGAGGAAATAAAATATATAAAGAATCCTTAGAACTGAATAAGAAAAAGACAAAAATCCTGATTTTTTAAATGGTAAAAACTTTGAACATGTACTTCAAAAAGGAGATACACAACAACTCCAATTCAAAAATGAGCAGAAGTGGGGCTGGCTGGTGGCATAGTGGTTAAGTTCACGCACTCTGCTTGGTAGCCCGTGGTTCACAGGTTCAGATCCTGGGCACAGACCTAGCACCACTCATTATGCCATGCTGTGGCAGCATCCCCCATAAAATAGAGGAAGATTGTCACAGATGTTAGCCAGAAGCAATCTTCCTCAAGAAAAAAGAGGAAGATTGGCAACAAATGTTAGCTCAGGGCTAATTTTCCTGACAAGAAAAAAAATGGACGACTTGAATAGACATTTTTGTGGAGTAAAGGGAACTCTTGTACGCTGTTGGTAGAATGTAAATTGATGCAACCACTATGGAAAACAGTATCGAGAGTCCTCAAAAAAATTAAAAATAGAACTATAACACAATCCAGCAATTTCATTTCTGGATATTTATCTGAAAGAAAAGAATGAAAACACTAATTCAAGGAGATATATGCACCCCTATTTTCATTGCAGCATTATTTATAGTAGCCAAGATTTGGAAGTAACCTAAGTGTCCATCAATAGATGAATGGATAAAGAAGATGTTGTATGTATACACAATGGAATGTTACACAATCATAAAAAAGAATGAAATTTTGCCATTTGCAACATCATGGATGGACCTAGAAGGTAACATGCTCAGTGAAATAAGTCAGACAAAGAAAGACAAATACTGTGTGATTTCACTTGTATGTGGAACCTATAAAACAAAACAACTAAAATAACAAAACTAAACAAAAACAGACTCATAGATATCGCAAAAATACTTGTCATTACCAGAGGGGAGAGGGGTTGGTGGCCAGCAAAATAGGTGAACGGGGTTAAGAGGTACAAACTTTCAGTTCTAGAATAAATAAGTCACGGGATATAATGAACAGCAGAGAGAATATAGTCATTAATCTTGTAATAACTTTGCATGGTGACAGATAGTAACCAGACTTACCATGTTGATCATTTCATAATGTATATAAATACTGAATCACTATGATGTACACCTGAAACTAATAGGATATTGTATGTCAATTATACTTCAATAAATAGGAGATAGACACATGATCAATGAGCACATAAGAAGATGTTTAACACCATGAATCACAAGGGAAATATGAATTAAAATGACAAAAATTGCCATTATACAACCATTAGAATAGCTAAAATTAAAAAATAATGTCAAATGTTAACAAGATTTTAGAGCAAGTGTAATTCTCAGTATCATACATGAGAATATAAAACCATACAAACATTTTGGAAAACTGCAGTTTCTTAACAATGTAAACATACTCCTATCATATAACCCAGCATGTATCACGTCTTTGTATTAACCTAAGACAAGTAAAAATGTACATCTATGCCCAGGCTACTTGAACGTTCATAGATGGCAGCTTCACTCACAAAAGCCTCAAACTGGAAATAGCCTCAAAGCCCATTAACAAGTGAATGGATAAAAAAGTGGTATATCCATATAATAGAACATTACTACTCAGCAATAAAAAGAAACAAATTAGTAATACACAGAACATGAATGAATATCAAAATAATTATGTTGATAATAAAACACCGCATACAGTGGAGTACATGTTATGTATTTCTAAATTATAAAACTCTAGAAAAAACAAATTAATCTACATTATCAAAAAGCAGAAATACAGTTAGCTGGGGCCAGGGGCCTAGGGAAGTATTGACTGCAAATGGACATGAGGAATCCTTAAAGGTTGATGGACATGTTCGTTTTTAAAAAATTATTGAAATGAATAACAAGGACCATTACTATCAGACATGATTATGTTTTTCTCTTCCAGAACAACTTCATCAATCATATGAATTATTATTTCATTCAAGAAAATGAGCCTTAAAGTCAAACAAATAATTCCTACTCCCACCATGTTTACTTATGTTTTTTCTCTCTACTTTCTTTTCCACATCTCCATTTTTCATCTTCTTCTTTCTGTCCCTTGACAGAAGCTAATAGAGGAAGTTAAAATGATTGGAGGTCAATTGGTGACTACTCTGCTTGACAAAGTTATTGAAATATTCTTTCCTCCTTTAATTTTTTTTAAACCATTTCTTTTTTTTAAAAAAAAAGATTGGTCCTGAGCTAACATCTCTTGCCACTCTTTTCTTCTTCTTCTTCTTCTTCTTCTTCTCCCAAAAGCTCCCCAGTACATAGGTATATATTTTTGTTGTAGGTCCTAGTTCTGCTATGTGGGACACCGCCTCAGCATGGCTTGATGAATGGTGCTAGGTCAGCGCTCAGGATACAAACTAGAGAAACCCTGGGCCACCAAAGCAGAGTGCATGAACTTAACCACTTGGCCAAGGGGCTGGCCTCCTCTTAATTTTTTGACATAAGTTAATGCTAGATCATAGTTTCTTCTCACTCTACTTTGGAGATGCTAGAAGATAAATTCCATGAGGGCAGATATCTTTGGTTGTTATTTATATTTCCTGTAGCCTAGGACAGTGTCTGGATATAAGAGGCAGTGAATATAATTTTTTGAATGAATTAAATGATTAATGCTCTATGTTTGTATTTCCAGGAAGATTGTTAATAGTGTTATGAAGAAAATGTAACACGCACATACCACTTCAAAATAGAGAGGATGGGTGGTGATATTTTTAGCTCTATTTTCTAGCAAGAAATGACATTGGTATTTCCATTATTCTCCCAGTGGCTGACTTCCATTGCATTTGAAAGAGCAGTGGATGAAGATAATAGCAAAGATAGACTGATGATTTAGGGTAGAGAAACACAGAGCAGCAGCATTGTGCACTCCATCTGTCTTTGCAGATCATATCACAGGCATCCATAGAAAATCAATTATTTGAACCCAGAATTAACTACCTGTCCTCTGAGTAGATGCATAAGAAAAAATAATCATCAAGAGTTTGGATGGATAAACTCAGGAAAAGGGATTTTCAGACAGAACACACTACAAATGAGAAAGTGCAGAATGTAATCAGGAGACAATGTATTGACTGGTTTCCCAGAAGTGTTGAGGTTATGAAAGCAGGTATTGGAGATAAGACTTGATAACATATTAGGTGGAAGACAGTACAGATGGTGGAAGACTTTGAAAGCCAAGCTGACAAGAGAGGCAATTAGGAGCCACTTATGGAATCATGAATGGCAGTGCAGCAACTGAGAATTTTCTTTTTCAACAAGGTCCTCCCGAGCAAAGAAAGAAATCACATTGCTCATACTGTTTGTTAATCTTCTTCCTACTGATCTTCTGAATGTTTCCCCAGGCAATAACCTCTCATGACTTGCCATTCCCTTGCCCTGCGTAAGGGAAGAGGATATCTGAGGGACTTGGAAAATTTTCAGAATTATAAAATAAACGATATAGTACAGGAAGTAAAATATCCCTGAGGGAATCATCTATACGTCAAGATATATTTTTAACAAGTTGAATTTCCATTATTTCAATTGTTATTCAGAGAATAAGTGCAAACATCACTAAAAAGTCTCTGCAGTATATCAGGATCTAAGAAACACTTTTGAGGACATCACATTGGCTGATAGATCCACAGAGCCCAAGACTCCTGGTTTCTAGAGCATTAGTCTCAAGATAATAGTCTCCAGTGGCCCAAGGACTCCATTAAAATATTCATGGTACTGAGCTCCATGCTTAAAGAGCGGCGAAGACACAAGCTTTTATATTATAGGAGACTCTAATGTCAGAGAGGACTCATCACAGGCATCCAAAGTGAAAAACTGCCTTAAAACTTATGCGTGAATTATGAGATACATGAAATCACAGGAAGAACTTCAAAAAGCCGGACCTGAGATGTGAGACGGTAACTTCTTCCTCCAGTTTAATTTCCTTATGATTTTAAACAACTGGAAGGAGATTTTCCTTCTATGTAAGGTGGGAATTTTAGAGGTTTTTTACTCTTTATAATGAACATTATTCTATATCTTCTAATAATCAAGTACTGTGGATGTTAATAGCTGGTTATTAGATATTAAAGAAACTGTGGACAAAGATAAGTTGGAAGTTAAGAATGCTGTCTGTCAATTCCTTACTCCTGGTAGAGAGGGAATCCATAAAACTGAATGGGCAAAGCTTTGAAGAACTGCAAACAGAATAGGATGGCAAACTCACTGGAAATCCAGGTGAATAAAGAGGGGAAGTCCTGGGAAAAATAAACAGGGCTGAAAAAACGTAACAGGCATATTGTTCTCCATTGCCTGCTGGGGTCATTGGGAAGAGTGGAAGTAATGTTATACTGACATAATCTTCTATCACTACTGCACTGTGAGAGTATGAAAACAACAGAGATTACCATCAAAAATATGAAAAAAAAAAAAGGATCATAACAGTCAAAAGTCCTTAACCAAAATTAATGTGAAAGTTAGTTCATACAGTCAAAGTACATATACCCTCATATCCTGGAGATTTCTCTTCTTGGAGAGGCTTGCCAAAAGCTTGTGGTAGGTATGGGTGGAGACTATTGTTTTCATAAAGCTCCTCTAGTGATTCTCATATGCCCCTTAGTAGATGACAGCTTCTGTTGTCAAATGTAATTGAATACTACAGAAAATAGGAATAGAGTCTAGAATTCACAAATAGTAATTTCTTTCTCCTATGATCTAAGCAACCACTACTGGAGTTTTCAGAAGTTTTTTGTTTGTTTATTCACCTTTTGTAAATCAAAATAAACAAGAATGTAGAAAGCAACTGTATATATTTCCCATTGCTAGATTATATGATTCTTAAAATCTGCTTAGAGAACAACCAACTATCTTCAGGACGTGTCCAAATAAAATAAATACTAAATTGAGCAAGCAGTGTAGTGAAGAGTAATTAATAAATGCACTGAAGTGATAATCATGGAGGTTTTCTGGAGAATATGGGATTCCATTTTTTCCTGCAAACTTTGAACTAATCTTAGTAAAAATTGTACATTCATTAGGCTTAGTGTTCAAGTTTGGGGAAACAAAATTTTAAAACAAATCTCTGCCCTGTCTAGCATATAAGTGAAGTTTAAAAATTCTTTTAAAAACCGATATCTCATCACAATAAAATGGGATGTGAATCTAGAAGAAGAAATGACTAACATAACCAGGGTGGTTTAGGGAGGCTTCTGAGGGACGTGAGATGTCAATTGTCTGTCGAAGAGAGCTAAGTTTTTATCAGGCAGAGAAGAGCAAGAACACTACAGGTTATACAAAACAACATGTGCAAAGTAAAGGAGCCAGGAAGGATATATTATTTTTTGGAAAAGTGAGATGTTCCCCATCTATGGGAGAATGACAGCAGGAGATGAGGCTGGGCAGGTAAGACCATGAATGCCACGTAGGGCGCTTGCACTGAGGGAGGCCTTATAATCAACCAGCCAAGCAAGTGGGTCTCCAGACTCTCACTGCCTGGCTGTAAATATCCTGTGCAAGAACACTGACCAGCTGTATCACTTTTGGCAAATTAAGTAACTCTTGAAGCCATAGTTTCTTCACTACAAACACGGTGATACTAATAGCACTTAACTCTGAAGATAGCCATGAGGATATATGAGGTCATATAAATGAAGCATGCAGTAAAGATTAGACGTTATCAGAATTATCTAGTGTGTAAGCAAAGGATGTCTAAAAACTATAACGAATAGATGTATCATGATTGCAGATTAAACATAGAAAAGCTGGTAATCAGTGAAGGATAGGACAGGGAGAAGGAAAGAAGGCTTTTGCAATGTCCAAATGAGCAATAGAGTAGAACGCAGGAAACATTTTTTAGTTAGGATCCTGGAATCTAGAAAATGTAGACAGAACAGAGGAAGAAGAGTCAAAATAATCCAAGCGAGGGCCTGAAAAATGAGTGAAAAGTCTGATAGAAGAAATACAGAGGAGAGGAAACTGAGGCAGAGGGAACACCACGTGCAAAGGAACAGCAGCATGAAGGATTATAACGTATTTGGAAAATAGAGGGTTCTATTGTCTGGTTTCAGTGTAGGGTAGGTAGATCGATGTGATAGAAACTGAGCTAGGGCAGTGTCTAGGGATCAGTTTGTGATGAGCACTGAATATCGTGCTGGGGTGTTTGGATTTCCTCCTATAAGCAGTGTATAGCCATTCACTATTTCTGACACTATCAGTGATTAATATGTCCTGTGTTTAGGAACCTAACACCTGGTCACAATGGGGTGAATATAATAAAAATGCAGGAGACAACCATGGAGGCAACATATTTATTCTGTGGGATAGGTCCAGGACAATAGCAGAGGGAATAAAAAAAGAAGATAAACATGTTGGCAAACAAACATCTGGAATTTTGGAAGTAACTTACTTTGTAAAAAGAAGAGAAAGCAGTAAAAAATGGAGTCTGATGGTGGCTCTCTGATGACTGTAACTAACTCGAATTGAAAGTACAGGAGGAAACTCTGTCATGTGGATAAATATGGCCAGTTCTGTTCTGAAAATTTTGTATCCAATTGTTGGAGGTTATTCCAGCAATGGAGATGTGCCAAAGGGAATTAGAGGTTTCCTTTCTGGTAGAGGCAGGAATTGGAGAGTCACACAAGGTAAATGGTAGCTGAAGCAACAAGAAAGGAAAAATGTTTCCTTTAGAGGTAAATAGACTGGGAAAGCTTCAGTGGAAAGAGTGTGGAGTGGTCTCCATGATAAGCCACATGGGTCTTGGTTGAATTGGTTGGGTAGATGAGTTTCCCACCCAAGGGTCTTGTGTTTGCTGTGAACTGTGCCTGTGATGCTCTCTCCTCTGATCTTTCCCTGTTAGTTGCTCATTGCCATTCTTTTCTCCACTTAAGTATGTTACCTTCTTGGGCTTCCTCGAATGCGCAAACAAGAGTGGTCATTCTCTGACATCACAGAGATCCTATGCATCTGGTTCCATTTTGTGTTTCCCATGCAGAAAAAGCCTGGCACATCATACATATTTAGTCAATATGTAGTGAATAGAATAAATTCATGACTTCTATAATCACTTAACCACTCTGTACCTCGCTTTCTCCTTTATAAAATCAGAATGAAAAATCCTTAGCACACAGGCTTTTGAGGATTACATGAGACAGCTCTGTCTAACCCCAGCATATGGTCTGGCATGTTATAGACATTAAAAGGTGCTGGTTACCTGGCCTGACTCTTCTTGTATTCTTTGCCAATAACTACCATGCAAGTAGACAATACCAACTCTTCAAATAACAATATATTTATTTTTTTGTCTTTAATCTTTGTGAATCCTACAGAATAATTTCCAGCCAATGTTTCTTTTCTCTTTATCTTGCACACTCCTTCATTTTCCACTGCTGATTACTTACTATTTTTCTTTCCCTTTCCCTTTAACACTGATTTAAATTAAAATAAAAATTCTGTGAAGTGTCTTCATATCACTTTTATGCCCTCACTTCCTACAAGATTAGATGTTTTATGGACAATCAAAATAGAAATATGATTTGCCAAATTGATCCAAGTAATGTGGATTGATTCTATTCACTTCTGTTCTTCAAAGCAAACGATGTAACAGGTATATCTGCTAGAAAATGTCCTGGAGGTTTAGCTAAAAACTCAAAAGTTGATTCAAATATAATGACCAGAATATGCCATTGTAGAATGAGACAGTATCTTCATAGTCATTTGACTCCAAGCTAGTCCATTATATTATATTAGGCATCTGGAAAAAAACTTTAATGGGAAGTTCTTAAGAACTTAAAAATTATTGATATGCATTAAGAACTAACAATATTATGTATCTCAAGCTTCAATTATTACCTTGGATAGGAACCCAGCAGAAGTTACAGGACGTTAAATTTATTTCTGTGGTCTAGTCATTATCACAATAATCACTTTTGAAGTCACTTCATGGTGATGACTGATGAAAAGAGTATTGCAGTGAAAGAAAAGTCAAAGTTCTTTTGGAAAGTTTCACTGATCTATCCAAATTTTTTAAAATGTATATTCACTTTAAATGATTTAAAGGGTTGAATTATTTTATTCATTCAATCAATAGTTTATAAAGTACTCATGAGTACCAGGTTATCATTAGATCACGAAATGTATTTGAAAAATGTGGCATCACAAAATCCTGTGTCAGAATAAAGCAATTTTATTCACATTTTCCCCCTTACATGCAGATCCTAATTGGAAAAGAGAAAGTTAAACAGTGTTTTCTGAGTAGAATCCAAGAAGATATTTGGGCCCCTTCTGTGTCATTTATGCAGATTCTCATCACTCTCTGCTGAACTTGACTTCAGTCAGGAGCATTTAGCATCCCTTTCTCAGGCTCTCCCATGAAGAGTTGCCTGAAACTTGCTCAGATGCCTTAGATTAAAGTCTAGGTGACATCAGTACATAAGGATCTTTTTACAAATATCTCAGAATCTTAATCTCAAGAATCTCTGCACCTTTGGAGCAAAGCTGCTGTGCCTACCAGGAGGATGGGAAATCATACTACAGTGAGCACATTCCTTCTGTGGGGATTTTCTGGTTTCCCAGACCTGCAGAATCTTCTCTTTGTGATGATTTTCTTTTGCCATGTGACTACCGTAACTGCAAATGTGTCCATAATGGTGGCCATCCAGCTCAGTCACAACCTTCACACTCCCATGTACTTTTTCCTCTGTGGTCTGTCCATTTCAGAAACTTGTACCACTATGGTAATTCTCCCCCGTATTTTGGTGGACTTGCTGTCAGACAACAAGACCATTTCTCTTCCTGAGTGTGCCACACAGATGTTTTTCTTCTTAGGCTTAGGAGGCAATAACTGTTTCATCATTGCTGCCATGTCCTATGACCGTTACACTGCCATTCACAACCCACTGCATTATGCCATCCGGATGACCCATAAGATCTGCTTGCAGCTCATGATGGCCTCTTGGATGGTTGGATTCCTGGTTTCTCTCTGCATCGTCATCACTGTATCCAACCTATCTTTCTGTGACTCCAACACCATCCAGCACTTCTTCTGTGACATCTCGCCTGTGGTCTCCCTTGCTTGTGATTACACTTTGTATCATGAAATGGCTATTTTTTTGCTCTCTGCCTTTGTGTTGGTGGGAAGCTTTATTTTAATTATGATTTCCTATGTCTTCATTGGATCCACAGTTTTGAAGATGCCTTCTGCAAAGGGGAAGTATAAGGCCTTCTCAACTTGCTCCTCCCACCTCACTGTAGTGTGCATCCACTATGGATTTGCTTGCTTTGTTTATTTGAGGCCCAAGGACAGTGACTCATTCCGTGAAGATACGCCAATGGCTTTGACATATACAGTGCTGACACCTCTGCTTCATCCCATAGTATACAGTCTAAGAAACAAAGAAATGCAGATAGCCCTAAGGAAGGTAGTAGACAATGCAAATAGGCTTATCTCTCAGAGGGTTAATAAAAGAACCTTGAACATTTAAAAATTTACAGATTGCTGGGGCTGGCCCCTTGGCCAAGTGGTTAAGTTCGCGCGCTCTGCTGCCGGCTGCCCAGTGTTTCGTTGGTTCGAATCCTGGGCGCGGACGTGGCACTGCTCATCAAGCCATGCTGAGGCAGCGTCCCACATGCCACAACTAGAAGGACCCACAACGAAGAATATACAACTATGTACCGGGGGGCTTTGGGGAGAAAAAAGGAAAAAAATAAAAAAATCTTTAAAAGAAAATTTACAGATTGCTGATAAATAAAAGTGGAAAAAGGGGACTACCTCCAATAAAAATCATCACTTTGTGTGCAAAGAAATTAAAATATTGTCTAACTACCTGGTATATCTTCACATCACCATTTTTCCAGTACAAACAGGATACAGTTAAAATATTTTTAGCATAGGTATGTGTATGTGTGTGTGCATGTATGTATGTATAATACAAACACGCAAGCAGTAAAGGAATCAAAACATGTTTTGTTCTGAACATGTTTTGAGACACAGCATTTTCATAATAGTAATTGGATGAGTCTTTTTGTTTATGGATTATAGTTTTAGTGTCAATTCTAAGAACTTTTGACGAGCCCTATATCTTAACAATTTTCTCCTATATTTTTCCCAAAACTTATAGTTTATAGTTCTACATTTTACATTTAGGTCTATGATCTATTTTGAGTTAATTCTTGCATGAGGTGTGAGGTTAGGTTGAAGTGCTTCCATCCTCCATGGATATACAATTGCTCCAGCACCATTTTAGAAAAGCCTTCCTTCTTTCAGTGGATTGCTTTTGTACCTTTTGAAAAAATCCATTGGGTATACTTGTGTGGATCGTTCTCTGGGTTCTCCAGTCAGCTTCATTGATCTGTGTATCTGTTCTTCCACCCACACCACACTGTTCTGATGACTGTAGCTATATAGTGAGACTTGACATCCAGTAGAGTGATTCCTCCCATTTAATTTTTATCTTTCAAGATTGATTTATACAATCAGACCTTTCCTCTTTAGTAATGTAAGCATTTAGTACTGTAAATTACCCTCTCAGCTCTGCTTTATCTGCATCTCACGTGTTTTCATATGATGTCTTTTAAATTTTTCATTGTGTTCTATTTGTGTTTTAAATACTAAAGTTCCAAGTCTTCTTTTCACCATTTATTTTCTGTTTAGAGAACTTCCTTTAGCCATTACTTAAAGGTAGATTTGTTGGAAACAAATTCTCTTAGCTTTCCAACATCTTCAATTTCTTTTTCTGTCATACCTGAAGGTATTTTGCCAGATACAGAACTTACATTTAAAAATGTATTCTTTGCTTTTAATACTGAAAAATATTGCCACTTCCTTCTGGCCTTCATGGTTTCAGATGAGAAACTCATCTTTCATATTGCTCTTTCCAATAAGTAATGAATCCTTTTTCTCTGAGTGCTTTCAATATTTTTTCTTTGTTTTTAATTTTTCAAAACTCTAATTATATGTGTCTTGGTATGAATTTATTTGACTTTATCCTGTTTGAGTTTCGCTCAACTTCCTGAATCTGTAGTTTGATGTCTTTCACAAAATTTAGGATGCTTTAATAGTTATTCAGCCCCCCTTTCCTCATTCTCTCATTCTGTAACTTCCAAAATATGAATGTTAACTTGTTTTTCATTGTTCCACAGATTCCCATAGCTCTGTTCCATTTTTTCCAATCTATTTTTTTGTTGTTTATATCAGTCATTTCTATTCGTCTTTATTCAAGTTCACTGATTCTGTCCTCTGTCATATCCACTTCATTGAGGCCACTCAACATGTTGTTTTATTATTTAGCTTCAGTTATTGTATTTTTCAGTTCTATACTTTTTACTTAGTTGTTTTTATAACTTCTATTGATTTGCTAAAATTTTCTATTTTTTCATTTGTGCCAAAAGATTGCTTGTTGAAGCATTTGTTTGATGGCTGCTTTAATATCCCTTTCAGATAATTTCAACATCCTATTCATCTTGGTGTTGGCATATATTGTCTTTTCTCATTGAAATTGTGATTTTTCTGGTTCTTGGTATGACAGTGATTGTTGATTATATCATAGACATTTAGGATATTATATTATGAGACTTTGAATCATATTGAACCACTTTTTTAGAAGGAAGTCCCCCATAGAGGTGTCATTGTAACCACCAGGTGAATTCCTGCTCAGCACTATTGACACAACTCTAGCAAAAGGGAGTGCTGACTCACACTGCCTCCTTGCAGATAAGTGAGATGAAAGTTCAGCTCCTCACTCTGCCCTGTTGTCTTCTTACCAGTGATAGTGTGACCATGACTTGAAAACTTCCTTGCTTCTAAGAAAGCTCAGCTCCTTGTTGGGCCCCACCTCATTGCCACTAGGGAAGGAAGAGGTAGAGAGCTAGTTCACTGTGCTTTGCTGTTGCAGGGTGGAAGTGGACACTCAGCACCCCACTGGGACTCCACTCACAAGAGGGCAGGGGATTGTCGGGGGAGAAGACTACCAAAGAGCCCCACCTCACACTCCCTCATTGAGTGTCATTGCTTCCAGATAACAGTGCAGGCTCATTTCCCCACTGGAACCCACTGATGCTACCCTGGCTGGAGAATCAGAGGGTGGGTGGGGTGAAGATCAGCTCCCTGCTTGGCCCCACTGAAACCTAGGGGTAGGAAGCAGGTACGATTTTTGCATTGGTGTTTGTCTGGAGTAGGTCAGATATTGCCAAAAGGTTTTCTGTTCTGTTATGGGCACCATTTTCCCAGTTCTTTGACTAGAAGGAATAGGCTATTCTTAGAGATCTTTTTGTCTGTGTCTCTTGGCAGTTCTGGGTTGGAGGCTTCTGCAGCACCCTGTCCAATATATCTGGAAGCAATAGGGAAACTCAGAAACTCACCATTATTTGGTTCCTCAGGTGCTGAAGTCCCTAGGATTATACCTTCTTCTTCCTCCTTTTAGAGTCTTCCTGTACTTGCTTGTTGTGTCACATCCAGGGGCATTTTTAGTAATAAGAGGGACGACCCAGAAGAACGGAGCTACTTCATCTTCAATGCAACCATAAGTCTATGCCTTCAAACATTTAAAGATTTTTTACCCAGCTTCCTACTTATTTTGTGCCAGAAACTTAGTCTAATACAAATTAGCCTGACATATCCAGATGTAGAAGTCTCCATATTTACTTTGAACAAAAAGGGTTGGCTAGAATGGAATGTGTCAGATACAAATGCAAGTCCTCTGGTGATGAAGTACTCTCAAAGATCTCCTCACTCTGCCCCTCCACAGAGATTATATGCTCTAAAATAAGTCAAAATATTAAGAGGATATTTGTGACCTTTATCTTTTATTTAATGTTTATGTGACTCAGTTACATCCTCTGTAAAATACAGATTAAAAACGAACTTTATAGGGTTATCCTGAGGATTCTTTTGGGTCAATACTTGTAAATCACTGGGAACAGTACCTGGAATGTAGTGAGCAAACTCATATTATGGCCGCTATTGCTAATGTTCTTACTACTGCTACTTCTACTATTACTCACATTTGCCGTCTAGATTTTCTAACTCTCCGACCGTGCCAACACATAAGGGAGATATTATTCAGCAGAGGGTGATTAGAAGACTTTTACTGAACTAGGCTGGGATTCTAGTTGACAATCTGAGTGAAACAGTTTTGAGGCAGTGGCATAATTGTGGTGAGCATGAGTTTGTGTAAAAGCCTGTCCCAGTTGTAGCAGGATCTGACACAAACATTCAATCAGTTGAATCAGGCTGAGATTCAAGATTCAAGCCAGTAGAGTCAAGTCAGTAGAGTAGAGTGGTTCGTGCCAGAGCAAAAGCTTCATTCAGCCATCCATTCATTTGTTAATTTTTCATCATTCATTTCAAATACGTATTTATCCTTTCTATGTTCCAGAAACTGTGTGAAAATTCGATGCTCGGGGAAAGACAAAAGACATTGTAGTGTTTCTGTGAAGCTTCCAACATTGTGGAGAAAACAAATACTGATTCTGTAACTGCGAGTGCACTGACTATTCCAAAGAAAATACTCAGGGTGCCATTGGGGGATAACTGCTGTCCTTAATTTGGTCTCGAGCTTCAGGAAGGATTCTGAAAGGAGGGGAAACATTTAGTTGGGTACCTATAACATAAGAAGTGAAACCCAGGTGAGGGGAAAAATGCATTCAGGTGATGTGCCTGCATGTGAGAGGATCCTGAGGCAGCAAATAACATGTACCTGTTTAAGGATTTAAAAGAATACCAATGATTGATTCCTAGAATTTGTGTATTAGAGACTTGAGGGAAGAACAGTGAGACAGAGAAATAAAACAGGGGCCATATTCAGTATTTTGTAAATCATATTAAGAATTGTTACCTGCATTCTAGGGTCTTTGGGTCATATTAATGAAGGAACTAGCCCATTTAGATTTCCGGCAATTGTTGGCAAATGGAGAGAGAATTGGAAGAGAGTAAGACAGGGAAGAGGAAAACTGGTTAGGGTTGTATTAGTCAAGATTCTCCAGAGAAACAGAACCATTAGGAAACATGGTGTATTCTTTTCCTTTTCTTTTAAGGAATTAACTTACACAATAGCAGGTGCTAGCAATTCCAAACTCCATGGGGTAGTCCAACAGACCAGAAACTCCACTTTATCATTTGTTTTAATTGCGCTCACCATGGGATTGATTAAAATTACCAAGTCTGCCATAGTTGGAATAAAAGCCTCAAAGGTAAATTTTGCATGTAAGTGGAAGAGTAGACTTGATGTCACAGTCTTCCTCCACAGACAGACTGGAAATAGAATCTCTCTTTTTCGAAGGACTTTCTCTTAAAGTTTTCAATTGATTATATGAGAGCTGCTTACATTATGGAGGTTAATCTGCTTTGCTCAAAGTCTACTGATATAAATGTTAATCATACCTAAAAAATACCTTCACAGCAACATCTAGACTTGTGTTTGACCAGACAACTGGTGACCATTTCCTTCCCAAGATGACACATAAAATTAGCTATCACAGGAGTACTATTGTAAAATGTATGAGTTAGTAGCTTGAAACAGAAATACTGAAAATGAAAATGAAGAGAGGTAGGAGATAAATATGGTACTCAAAATGTACAAGACTTTGTGGTTGAATGTAAGCACATGGAGGGAGGAGAAGAAATAAATTTCTCAGGTTTCTGAATTAATAAATTTATTGAATTATGGTGCCTCTTATTGGGATACAGAATATTGGAAAGGAGCAAGTTGGGGGTGAAAGGAGATAATTACTTTAGTTTTAGGTGATTTGTGCTTGAGATACAATACATAAAAATATTTTTGTCTAGAACACTAAATAGAGGACAAGAAATGGAAAATAAATGTGGTAGTCTCAGGATAGAGAGATAAATTAAGCTTCACAGAGGAAACACAATCCAGTTCTCTCAAGCTTCCTTAACAGGATGTGAGGCTGACCATGAATGAGTTGTTCCAAGAGTGTGTTCCACTCTTGAATCCTTGAGGAATCCTGCTCATTCCCACAGTCACCTGTTTTGATATGACAGAAGGATTCACAGTTTAGTCAGGGGTATCTCATCCTTTTCTTTCATGGGGTATCTTTTAACTAGGCTGGAGCCAGAAACCAGGAACACAGGTCAGAATCGATGGGCTCAAAAAGCCCGTCATCAGCAGATAACCTTACTGCAAGAAGAATATCTCCAGTAATTTTACTGTCTGGTTCCACTTGGTCATTTCCTCTCAGAATGTACTCAGTCATAACTGTAATTATCTTGTTCATCTCAGGATAAGCTCCTGTTGAAAGTAGACAGTCTTAAAGCTTCAGATATACAATAACCTTAATTTATAGCAGAGAACGACTTTTAAAAAGATATGAATAAAATTTTAAAATGATTTTCAGCAGATTAAGTATATTTCCATGTTATCCATTTTGAAAATGGTTATAAATTTAGTTTTATTTTATTAAAGGTGACATATTATTGGGCTCTGATTTACAATTTGATATCAGAAAATCCACCCCATACATTTACTAAAAGCCTCCACACTGGCTAATGACATATGGACCTTTATATTTTGATCAAACCATTCTGTGCATTTATTATAATATTTACAGTATATTATTATATCAAATGCTACAAAATAACAGGCTTCACTAAGAGCATATTTTTCTAGCAAGCTCTCTCTTCAGAGCCCCCTTAATCTCATTGTTTCTGAGACTGTAGATGAGGGGGTTCAACATGGGGATCACCACCATGTAGAACACAGACACCACTTTGTTCTGATTAGTTGAGTAGCTGGACTTGGGCATCACATAAATGAACGTGATGGTCCCATAGAACAGAGTGACCACTGTGAGGTGTGAGGCACAGGTGGAGAAGGCCCTGTGGCGCCCCTCAGTGGAGCGCATCTTCAGGATGGTGATGAGGATGCAGATGTAGGAGACGGCTATGACAAACACCGTGAGCACAATGATGGAGCCAGCTGTAAATGAGGGGACAGCTGCGGGAATACTGACATCAGAACAGGAGAGTTCAACTAAAGGAGCAAAATCACAGAAAAAATGATTGACTCGATTTGGTCCACAGAAGAGTAAACAATAGAAGCAAACAGTAAAAGAGCAAACATTGAGAAAACCACCTACATAAGCCACCATGAGTAACTGGACATAGACTTGTGTGGACATTTTGGTGGAATAAAGGAGTGGGCTGCAGATTGCCACAAAGCGATCATATGCCATGGCAGCCAGAAGGAAGCACTCAGTGGATCCAAAGAAAACAACTGAACCAAGCTGGATGCCACATCCAAAATAGGAGATGGTATTTTTCTCCACCAGGAAGTTTACAAGCATATTGGGTGTGACAGAAGATGAATAGCCCATGTCAACAAAAGCCAAGTGGCTCAGAAAAAAATACATAGGATGATGGAGCTGAGAAGAGATTCTGATAAGAAAGATTGTGTTGAGATTGCCAGATATGGTCACCAGGTAGATACACAGGATGATCACGAAGAGGATAACTCGAAGGATCGGATCGTCAATTAAGCCCAATAAAATGAACCCTGTCATTGAAGTGTGGTTCCCCTCCCCCAGGGCATCCATGACACAACGTAGCTGCTACCAAAACGAACCTGTGAGAAAATCACTGCATTAAAGAAATTATGAATTTTGTTTCATTTTTTTGTTAACACATAGAGGTTGTTGTAAACAAATTATTCCGTTTAGACTAACATTTTTGACTTTAGAGTAAAAAATTTATGTTTTTCATATTTTATATATATTTTAGAGAAAAAAGTTTATGTATTTATGTATAATGAATGTTTTATATTGTAAAAATTTCAGAAGAAGCACTAGAAAATCTGTTTGAAACAATGTATGTCTTTTTCTCTATACTATATTCTTTAGGAATGTACTTAAAGTGGCTTTAAAGCTAAAGATTAGAAACATAGGATGTATGAAAATAATAAAAAGGAATGCTAAGTATAGCAAAAAGGAAAAAAGTATGAATATAGGATAATGTAATGGAGACTGAAAATAGCTAATACTTATTTAATGCTGACTAAATGGAGGACACAGTGTTAAGAATTTTATTTATATAGGTTTATTTAATTTATATGAAATAATATTTTGTTTTTATTTTATTTATAGGTGAAAAAACTGACTTTGAAAACGTTAAATAATTTTCCTACGTTTACATAGCAAGTAGTGGAGTCAAGATGTCAGTCCCAGGGAGTTTGAATCCAGTCCATTGCTTTAGTAACTATGGTATAAATGAAATTAAATATTACTTATGATGAAGTCAAGTTTCATGGAAATGGGTGGAAAACAAATTACCTTTTCTACTTTCTGACAGCTAATGTTTAAAAGAGGTGCCTAGTTAACCACAAAGTTTGCAATTTCTATCAGTAAAGACAGACCATTTTTTAAAAGGAGAAATACAATTTTCTTGACAGGAGAAAGAAGAAACAGAAAAGAATTTCAAATTAAGGTTATTAATGAAATTGCCTATCATAAATTTATTATGTATTACAAGTAAAATGTTTTATCAAGTAGTTTGAAATATTAATCTAATTACTATGCAAAACATTATATGATTAATATCTAAGATATAATTAAAGTACGTTTATTGAAACAAATCAAATCATTTCTTCATGTAACAATGTTTTCTAATTGGAGTATTACAGAACAAAATAACATTAGTTTCAACATAATACCCAGGTGAATAAAGTTCCAGCCTAAAAAGTTAAGTTTACCCAGGTTCAACCAGTGAGTGGCCAGATTGAACCTCATCTCCAAGTTTTTCGACTTTATGTTCTCAACTTAATCCAAAGTATTTGGTGGCCTCTAAGCTAAAGCATTCAGAACATTAAACAAAGGAAGTGTTTCTACAAGATATTTACTAACATGAAGTCCCTGAAGCATCTTAAAGCTATTGAATTTATTAACATTATGTCTGAGTGCCAAGTTTAGATAGTGTTGAGAGACCATAAGAGTTTCTGGTTTTATGGGGGAAAAAATGAGGAATCCTGGTATCCTGAATTATGCTTATTTATACACACTAAATAGACTATAGAAATTTAGGCTTATTCAGCTAGGTTACTTGATAGCTGATGCTAGTTTACATCTGCCCTGTTTCCCAAGTATGGCTGTGAGTACAGACAAAACCACAGAGAATAAAGTGTTCTCAAATGGTAAATGAAAATCAATACATCAGATTAACTCACAAAAGCCTAAATCTTACCTCTTGAAATAAGAATTCATTCCTCTTACTGCAATAAATTCAGTCATTGTCATTATATAGCAGCCAGCCTATCTTATTATCTTTTGCCTTTGAGGATAAATCTCTGAAGATTCTAGAGATTCAATTGTGAATTCAAAATCACCCGGGATCATTACACATTCTCAAGTGAATATTGAGCAGTTCACTTCACACAAACATAACTAATCTTTAAGAGCTCTGTCAATTCTCAAGTGATCAGTTTTTTTCTTTTTATGTAAGTGTTGGTGTACTTTCACTTGGTGATTATTGGGAGTACAGTATAATATAATATCTCATAGCTAAATATTGGTCCTAAGTTTACTTTGATATTTCAGGTTAAGGAATACTAAATTTCAAATATAAAAGAGTAACCTTAACTTCATTCTTTCTACATGTGTTCATTTTATAAGTGTTTTATATGATATATGTAGGGCACTCCATTAGGTGCCTTGGGGAATGAGATGTAATGCCATGGAAAGTTGAGTTTTAAATAACACAACTGCTTAAGACGTGTATATATATATTTAACAAAAAGTATAAAATAAATATCTTTAAAGTTGTACAGATAGAGAACTATGAAGTCAAAAGAGGTTCAGATGACTTTGTGATCAGCCTTAGTCTACATGCCTCAAGAGGATGATGACTGATTAGTGGCTTATTTGACTAGATAGATGATGATGGAAGCAGTTATCTTCAGCCTGAAGACAATGTAATTCTCTTGCTAATTCTAACTATAGAAAGTCCTACCTCACTCTCCTGATGCACTCCTGGATGGACTTTTCACTAATAACGTGCTTTGCTAAAGAAAACATGTGTTCCTACTATTTTTCTTTTTTATTTGATTTGAACATAATTAATACAAGAAGAAAACCAGTGGTTTTTCCAGTCTGAGAGGATTACATATATTTTGTTGAATTTATTATAGCAAAGGCAGAACCAAATATCAATGGGTTAAATATCAAGAAATACAATAAATTTTAATTCAGTATTCTATTGTAAATATAATATAAAAATTAATTATTTCTCATTTCTCACAACTAACAATCAATGGAATGTGGTGGTATCAAGTCTGAAAGATATATAGCATTAAACAAGTAGAGTTAAAGTGGAATCTCACATCCAAGTTTATTACAAATAAGCTACTCAATTTTATTCCAGGAAAGTAAAGAATAAGTATAAGCCTTACCCTCTGAAAAACCACAATTTTAGTTTCTTCAGTTCTTTAGTTAGATCATATATCTTTTTCCTAACATTGTATTCATATCTATAAAACAAGATGTAACGGCTAGCTCACTTCATTGTCATCTCAGTCTATTTTACTTAAAAATTCAGTTTATTAATCTTTCAAGTTTCCAGCTGTTAATTTAAGTCCTCTGGTTGTAATTTAATTTTAATCAAGCCTGAATTAAATAAGTTGGAGCTTTAAATTGGTTTTTCTATAGCTTATATCATTCTTTATTGATCCAGAATTTTTATATATTCATCTATATGGAGGTGTCATTCTGCATACCTCCAACATTCACATTAATACACACACAAGCATGCACACATACACACTCATATGTCTTTCACTACTTTCATTCTTTCAGTATAATTATATTTTGATTTTCTATTTTGGTAAACTTAGAAATTTTATGCAATATACATCTTACATCTAGTTATTCTATTTTAATTATTGAAAATATCTTATGACCACCTATTTTATGAGGAAACAAAATCTGCACACCTATGATAATTCTTCAAAAACTGACCTATATATGAAATGAAATCCCAGTGAAAATATGGTAGGAATTTTGTAGAATTGATATATAAAATCTAAAATTTATGTATCTATCAATACTGGCTGGAAAAAGAAAAACAATTTTAGGGGCCGGCCCAGTGGCATAGTGACTAAGTTCACATGTTCCACTTTGGTGGCCCGGGGTCCAAAGGTTCAGATCCCAGGTATGGACCTACACAGCACTGATTAAGGCATGCTGTGGTGGCATCCCACATACAAAATAGAGGTAGATTAGAACAAATGTTAGCTCAGTGACAATCTCTCTCAAGCAAAAAGAGGAAGATTGGCAACAGATGCCAGCTCAGGGCCAGTCTTCCTCAACAACAACAAGAACAACAGAATGAAGGACAATTTTGGAAAGGAAGAACAAAGTTGAAATATTTGCAACATGTGATTTCAAGACTTGTCATAAACCTGCCGTAATCAAGACAGAATAGTGCTGGTGAAAGGAAAGACATACAGTTCAAAGGACCAGAAAAGACAGTCCAAAAATAGACACAAATATATACTATATGTTCAATTGAACTTAGACAAATGTTAAAGACAATTCAATGAGGAAAGAATGTTTTCAACGAATGTTACTGGAACAACTGCATATCCACGTGGAAAAAAATAATACCAATTTTACTTACACTATATATGAAAATTAAGTCAAAATGTATCACAACATAAAGATAAAACAATGAAATTTCTAGAGGTGAATATAGGAGAAAATTGTTGCATTTTAGGATGGGCAAAGATTTTCTCAAACATTACACGATAACTACAAACCATAATAGTAAAAAAATAGATATATTGATTGTTATGAACTGAATGTTGAGGTCCTCCCTAAAATTTGTATGTTGAACTCCTAATCCCTAATGTGACAGTATTTGATTATGGGACTTTAGGAGATAATTAGGGTTAAATGAGGTCATAAGGGTGGAGACTCTGGCCTGACAGGATTAGTGACCTTGTAGGAAGACACACCAGAGAGCTTGCTCTCTGTCTCTGGATGCATGCATGAGGAAAAGTCATATCTCCCAGCAAATATACACCATATTGCCCAGAAATTACACTCCTAAGTATTTACCTAAGACAAATGGAAATATGTATCCACATAGAAATGACTCCTATGTTGCCAAAGGTGGGGGATGGGTGAAATGGGTGAGGGTGGTCAAAAGGTATAAACTTCCACTATAACATGAATAAGTCCTGGGGATGTAATGTACAGCAGGGTGACTATAGTTAATCAAACTGTATTATACATTTGAAAGTTGTTAAGAGAGTAGATCTTAAAAGTTCTCATTACAAGAGAAAAAAAGAGAAATGACTCTTATGTTCATAGCAGCTTCATTCACAATAGCCCAACACTGGAAACAACCCCAAAGACCACCAATTGGTGAGTGGACAAAAAACTGGTATATTTATATAATGAAATACTACTCAGAAATAGAAGGGAAAAAACAGCTGATACATACATTATGAAGGAATCTCAAAATAATTATGCTGAGAAAAAGAAGTCAGATGAAAATGTGTGTATACACTGTACCATTCTCATTTTATAAAATTACAAAAAGCAAACTAATCTATATAGTCAAAATGCAAATCAGTAGTTGCCACGGGTCAGGGAGAGTGAGAAGAAGGATTGCAAAGGTGCAGAAGGAATCATTGAGAAGGCATAAGATTCATTGCTTGATTGTGGTTGTGGTTTCATAACTGTATACAATAGACAAATCTGATCAAATTGTATACCCTAAATGGATGTGTTTATTTTACTTCATAAAACAAAAGCCCTGCATAGTGTTGTCAGCAGCACAGCAGAGTAAGAAGCACAGACTCTCCTTAACCCCCACAAACACACAAATTTGGTAACAATTCACTGACAAATTACCTTAGTTAGGAATCAGAAACTAATTGAAAGCCTCCTGCAACTTCAGAAAATGAAAAACCAGACTCATCAGAAGCTGGTAGGGAGATTCGGGACAACCTGTCATCAGAGATGCTGCCCCTGGCACAGCATCATAATAGCGAGAAGGGACCCCCTAGCTCCCAGCTTCACTTAGGGAAGAGAAGGGATTGTTTCAGGCATCCAGCATCCCAACTTTGCTGAGGGGGCTCCCCAGAGTACTGGTTTCTGTTTTGCCAGTCTTGGTGCTCTTATAGGTCAGTCGCAGTCTAGCCACCCAGTGTGAAACAAGTCAGTGGCTTGGGTTGGTAGACACCATTGATCCTTTTCCCTGCACAGTACAGAACAGAAAGGACAAAATATCCCAGCTTGAAGCTTCCCACTGGAGAAGGAAAGCATTGATTTTGAACTGATGCCCCAAGTTCTCTGAGGCTGTCCAAAGGACTAGCATCTGTCTTCCAAGTCTTGAAGCTCTGACAGATTCAGTACAGCCTAGCCATCCAGGCAAGAATGAAGGCTTAAGCTTGGGCTGATAGACACTCTCCCCACCTCCCCCAGCACAGAGCAAGCACAAAAACCCCACAGCTGTCTGCTTCTCCCTGGGGAGATAGAGTTGGTAGAAGATCCTGGAATATCTGGCCAGGTTGATTGCTGGTGTAGGAAGGTCAAGAAATTTTGAGGCTATTGTCCACATGGTTATAGTGGATGTGAACTGGTGTGTCAATGTGGTTTTGAATTTAATTTCTCTGATGTCTAATGATATCAAGGACCTTTTCATACACTTATTGGTCATCTGTATAACTAATTTAGAAAAAGGCTGTTTGAGTCTTTTGCCAATTTTTTAATTGGGTTATTTGTATTGAATTATGAATGCTTTTTATAATTCTAGATACAGTCCCCTAATCAGTTATATGATATACAAATATTTTCTCCAATCCTGTGCATTATTTCCTCACTTTCTTGATAGTTTCCTTTAACACACATTTTAATTTTAATAAGTCTAATTTATCACTTTTTCTTTTGTTGCTCTTACTTTTGATGTTGTAACTAAGGATCTAGTACTAAATCCGAGATGATGAAGGCTTACCCCTATGCTTTCTTCTAACAGCTTTATAGTATTAGCTCTTACATTTAGGTCTTTGATCCATTTGAATTCATTTTTGCATATAGTATGAGGTAAGGGTCCAAACTTACTCTTTTGCATGTGGATATCCAATTGACCCAGCACCATTTATTGAGAGGACTATTCTTTACCCATTGAATGTTCTTCTCATCTTTGTTGAAAATCTGTTGACTATAAACAAATGGGTTTATTCTCAACTTTCAATTATATTCCATTGTTCTATCTCTACATCTTTATGCCAGTACAGGCTGTCTTGATTACTGTTGCTTTGCAGTAAGTATTGAAATGGGGAAGTTTGACTCCTTCTACCCCATTCTTGTTTTTCAATATTGTTTTGGTTAAAAGAGGTGAAAGATGTGTACACCGAAAACTACAAAACATTGTTGAAAGAAATCAAAGAAGACACAAAGAAATGCAAAGATATTCTGTGCTCTTGGATGGGAAGAATTAACATCATTAAAATGTCCATACTTCCTAAAGCAATCTATAGATTCAATGCAATCCCTATCAAAGTTCCAACAACATTGTTTTTACAGAAAAAGAACAAAGAATCCTAAAATTTATGTGGAACAACAAAAGACCCCCAATAGCCAAAGGATTCCTGAGAAAAAAGAACAAAGCTGGAGTTATCACACTCCCCGATTTCAAATTATACTACAAAGCCATAGTAACCAAAACAGCATGGTACTGGCACAAAAACAGACACACAGATCAATGGAACAGAATTGAGAGCTCAGAAGTAAACCCACATGTTTATGGACAGCTAATATTTGACAAGGAGCCAAGAGCATATGATGAAGAAAGGAGAGTCTTTTCAATAAATTGTGTTGGGAAAACTGGACAGCCACATGCAAAAGAATGAAAGCAGACCATGCCCTTACACCACGCGCAAAAATCAACTCAAAATGGATTAAAGACTTGAATGTAAGACCCGAAACCATGAGGCTTCTAGAAGAAAACATAGGCAGTACGCTCTTTGACATCGGTCTGAGCAGCATATTTTCAAGTTCTATGTCTGACCAGGCAAGGGAAACAAAAGAAAAAATGAACAAATGGGACTACATCAAACTAAAAAGCTTCTGCACGGTAAAGGAAACCATCAACAAAACAAAAAGACAACCTAACAATTGGGAGAAGATATTTGCAAACCATATATCAGGTAAGGGGTTAATATCCAAAAAATACAAAGAACTAATACAACTCAACAACAAAAAAACCCAACAATCCAATTAGAAAATGGGCAGGGGCTGGCCCCGTGGCCGAGTGGTTAAGTTCGTGCACTCGGCTACAGGCGGCCCAGGGTTTTGTTGGTTTGAATACTGGGTGCAGACATGGCACCGCTCATTGAACCACGCTGAGGCGGCATCCCAACTGCCACAACTAGAAGGACCCACAACTAACAATATACAACTATGTACTCAGGGGCTTAGGGAAGAAAAAGGAAAAAGTAAAATCTTTAAAAAAAAAAAAAAGAAAATGGGCAAAAGATCTGAACAGAGATTTCTCCAAAGAAGATATACGGATGGTCAACAGGCATATGAAAAGATGCTCAACATCATTAGCTATCAGGGAAATGCAAATCAAAACTACAATGAGGTATCACCTCACTGTGGTCAGAATGGCTATAATTAACAAGACAGGAAACAACAAATGTTGGAGAGGATGTGGAGGGAAGGGAACTCTTGTTCAATCCTGGTGGGAGTGCAAACTGGTGCAGCCACTATGGAAAGCAGTATGGAGTATCCTCAGAAAATTAACAATAGACCTACCATATGATCCAGCTATTCCACTGCTGGGTATTTATCCAAAGAACTCTAAAACACAAAGGCATAAAGATACTTGCACACCTATGTTCATTGCAGCATTATACACAATAGCTAAGACATGGAAGCAACCTAGGTGCCCATCAAGGGACGAATGGATAAAGATGATGTGGTATTTATACACGATGGACTACTACTCAGCCATAAGAATGATGAAATCTGGCCATTTGTGATAACATGGATGGACCTTGAGGGTATTATGCTGAGTGAAATAAGTCAGAGGGAGAAAGTCAGATACCATATTATCTCAGGCATAAGTAGAAGATAAAAACAATGACAAAAAAACACATAGCACTGGAGATTGGATTGGTGGTTACCATAGGGGAAGGGGGGGGAGGGCAAAAGGGGTGATTACGATCACATGTGAAGGGATAGACTATAATTAGTGTTTGGGTGGTGAACATGATGTAACGTACACAGAATTCGAAATATGATGTACATCCGAAAATAATAAAGAAACAATAAATAAATAAAATAAAATAATGGAGACTATACAAAAAAAATTAATAAAATAGCAATAGTAAGTCTTTACATATCAAGAGTTACTTTAAACAAAAATGGATTAAACTCTCAAATCAAAAGATATAGAGTAGCTGAATGGAATAAAAAGGAATATTGAGCAATATGTAGCTTACAAGAGACACATTTTAGATTTAAGGACAATTACAGGCTAAAAGTGAAAGGATGGAAAAAGATATTCCTTGAAATATTAGCCAAAGGAGGGAAGGGGTGGCAATACTTAACAAACAAAATAGACTTTAAGTCAAAAATTGTCACAAGAGACAAAAAAAGATACTTTTTAATGATAAAAGGATCAATCCATTAGGAAGATATAAAATTATAAATGTATATGCATCCAACATCAGAGTACCTAAATACATAAAGCAAACATTGACAAAACAGAAGGGAAAAATAAACATTACTACAATAATAGTAGGAGACTTGAATAGTCCACTTCCAATAATGGATAGAACATCTGAAAGAAAATCAACAGGGTAGTGGCAGACTTGAAAAACGCTATAGACCAAATGGACCTAATACACATATATAGAACATTCCACCCAATAGAAGAATATACATTCTTCTCAAGTGAACAGAGATAATTCTCTGGGATGGAATATATGTTGGTCACAAAGCAAATCTTAACAAACTTAAGCAGACTTAAATCATACCAAGCATCTTTTCTGATTACGATGGAATAAAAATAAAAAGAGAAAAAAACTGGAGAATCCACAAATATATGGAAATGAAACAACACAGTTGAAAACTAATGGGTCAAAATGAAATTAAAAAGAAAGTGGAATATATCTTGAAACGATTGAAAATGAAATCACAACATACCAAAACTTATGGGGCACAGCAAAAGCAGTAGTAAGAAGACAGTTTATGGTGATAAATACCTTCATTAAGACAAAGAAGGATCTCCAGTAAGCAACATAACTTTATACCTCAAGGAACTAGAAAAAGAAGAACAAACTAAGCCCAAATTTAGCAGAAGGAAAAAAAGTAACAAAGACTACAGAAAAAAATAAATAAAACAGAAAAATTCACTGAACCTAAGAGTTCTGTTATTTAAAAAATAGATAAAATTGACAAACATTTAGTTAGATTAACCAAGAAAAAGGGGAAATAAGACTCAAATAAATAAAATTAGAAGTGAAAGAAGAGACGTTACTACTGATTTCACAGAAATAAAAGGAATTGTGAGACTACTATGAACAACTGTAAGCCAACAAATGAGAAAACTTGAAAGAAATGGATCAATTCCTAAAAACATAAAACCTACCTAGTCTCAATCATAAAGAAATAGAAAATCTGAATAGACTAAAATTAAGTAAGGAGATTGAAGCAGTAATCAAAACTCTCCCTACAAAGAAAAGCTCAGGACCAGATGGCTTCACTCATGTATTCTATCAAACATTTAGAGAAAAATTAACTTCAATCCTTCTCAAAAATCTCCCAAAAAAATTGAAGAGGGACTACTTCCAAACTAATTTTATGAGGCCAGTAGTATCGTGATAGAAAGCCAGACAAAACACATCATAAAAGAAAACTACAGGCCAATATTCCTGATGTACACTGTACATAGATTCAAAAACCCTCACAAATTCTAGTAAATATAACTCAACCTCATTTTTTTTTCCTTGATGAGGAAGATTGACCTTGAGATAGCATCCATGCCAATTTTCCTCTATTTTTTAGTAAGTGGGCTGCCAGCACAGCATGGCCACTAACAGAGCAGTGTAGGTTCAGGCTCTGAGCCAAACGTGGACCACGTGCTGAGCTTACCCAGTAGGCCACCAGGGCTGGCCTACTTAATGGCACATTTGAAAAAAAAAGGATCATATACTATGGTCAAGTGGGATTTCTCTCTGGGATACAAGGATGGTTCAACATATGGAAATCAATTAATGTGATACACCACATTAATAGAATGAAGGATAAAATCATATGATCACCTCAATATATGCAGTAAAAGTATTTGAAAATTTCAACATCTCTTCATGCTAAAAACTCAACAACTAGGTATAGAAGGAATTTACCTCAATACAATAAAGGCCATGTATGATAAGCCCACAGCTGACACCATACCCAATGTTGAAAAACTGAAACCTCTTCTTATAAGGTTAGGACAAGGCAAGAATGTCCACTCTTGCCATGTCTATTAAACATAGAATTCCTAGCCAGAGCAATTAGGCAAGAAAAATAAGTCATCCAAATAGAAAGGAAGAGGCAAAATTATCTCTACTTGCAGATGACATGATCTTATGTAGAAAACCATAAGAGTAAAAAAATTGTTAGAATTAATGAACAAATTCAGTAAAGTCCCAGGATACAAAATTAACATGAAAATATCAGTTGCTCTTATAAACATTAACAATGAACTATCTGAAAAGGAAATTAGGAAAATAAACCCGTTTACAACAGGAAGAAAGAGAATAAAATACTTAGGAATAAACTTAACCAAGAAAGTGAAAGATTTGTACTCGGAAAGCTAGAAACATTGATGAAAGAAATTAAAGACACAAATAAATAAATACCCCCAGTTGTTCCTGGATTAAAAGAATATTGTTAAGATGTCCATACTACTCAAAGCCATATACCAATTCAATACAATCACTATCAAAATTCCTATAGCATTTTTTGCAGAAAAAAGAAAAATCAATTCTAAAATTTGTTTGGAAACACAAAAGATCTGAATAGCCAAGGAAATCTTCAGAAATAAGTACAAAGCTAGAAACATCAAGCTTTCTGTCTTCAAATTGATAAGGCTAAAGAAATTAAAACACTATCATATCAGCATATAGATATAGAGACCAATGGAATAGGACAGAATCCAAATAAATTCACACATATACTGTCAAATGATCTTTGAGAAGAGTGCCATGACTACAAAATGGGAAAAGATTAGTCATTTCAACAAATAGTGCTGGAAAATGGCTATATGCATACAAAACAATGAAGCTGGACCATTATAACATACACAAAAACCAAATCAAAATATATTAAAGACTCAAATATAAGACCTGAAACTGTAAAACTTCTACAAGAAAAAATAGAGGAAGCTTCATGACTTCAGTTTTGGCAATGATTTCTTGGATATAACACCAAAAACGTGGTCCAAATAAAGAGACTACATCAAACTAGAAAGCCTCTGCAAAGCAAATCAACAGAATGAAAAGGCAAACTACTGAATGGTAGAAAACATTTGCAAACCATATATGTGATAAGGGGTTAATTTCCAAAATATGTGAGGAAATCCTACAACTCAATACCAAAAACCCTAATATCCAATTAAAAAAATGGGCTTAAGACTTGAATAGATATTTCTCCAATGAAAATCTTTGACAACCTACCAGTCGAAAAAGTTAAAAAAAATCAAAATTCTACAGAGTGTCTTCATATCACTTTTCTGCCCACACCTCATACGAAATTGGATGTTTAATGAGCAATCAAAATAGAAATATGGTTTGCCAAACTGATCTGAGGAATTTGAGTTGATTTTATCCAGGTCTCTACCTCAAAACAAATCACATAGTAAGCCTACCTGCTAGAGATAATGTCTTGGAGGATCTGCTAAAAACTCAGAAGTGATTAGACTATAATGACTGGAATATGTCATTCTGGAATAAGACAGCACCTTCAAAATCATTTTTACTCCAAGCTAGTTCATAATATTATATTAGGTGCCTGGAAGAGAACTTCAGTGAGAAATTCTTAAGAACTTAAAAATTATTCATATTTATTAAAAAATAATGATAGTATGTATCTCAAGCTCCAATTATTACCATGGATAGGAATGAAGCAAAAGTTACAACATGTAAAATTCGTTTATTTGGTCTAGTCATTGCTAAAATTATCACCTTTGGAGCCACTTCATGGTGGTGCACTAATGAAGAGAGCATTGCATTGAAAGAGAAGTCAAAGTTCTTTTGGAAAATTTCACTGATCTGCCTAAAGTTTTTAAAATAATATGTTCTTTCTTTTTTTTTTTTTTGGTGAGGAAGATTGGCCCTGAGCTAACATCTGTTGCCAATCTTCCTCTTCTTTTTCTCCCCAAAGCCCCAGTACATAGTTGTATATCCTAGTTGTAAGTCATTCTAGTGCTTCTATGTGGGATGCCTCCACAGCGTGGCTTGATGAGCAGTGTGTATGCTCATGCCCAGGATCCGAACTGGTGAATCCCAGGCAGATGAAGCAGAGCATGCAAACTTAACTACTTGGCCAAAGGGACAGCCCCCAATATGTTCATTTTGAATGATTTAAACAATTAGATTATTTCATTCTTCAATCAATGGTTTATTAAGCACTCCTGAGGACCAGAGTACCATTAGGTCATCAAATATATTTGAAAAATGTGGCATCACAAATCCAGTGAGTCAGAACAAGGCAATTTTCTATTTTTTTTCAATAGTATCAAGAAATTTAATGATAGCTTGTTGAAGCATTTATTCGATGGCTGCTTTAAAACTTTTGTCAGATAATTTCAATGTCCTATTCATCCTGGTGTTGGTATATACTGTCTTTTCTCATTGAAGTTGTGATTTTTCTGATCCTTGATATGACAAGTCATTTTTGATTGTACCATAGATATTTAGGATATTATATGATGAAACTCTGGATCATATTCAATCTTTCTTTAGAAGGAAGTTCCCCTGTTGAGGTGTCCCTGCAACCACCAGGTGAATGTTCAGGTTCCTGATGAGAACTATCGACACAAGTCTGGCAAAAATGGAGTGCTGACTCACACTGCTTCATTGTAGATGACTGAGATTAAAGTTCAGTTCCCCCCTCTCCCCTGTTGTCTCTTTCTCTGTGATAGTGTGACACTGACAGTTTGCCTCCTCTCCTCCAAGTAATCTCAGCTCCTTGTTGGGCCCCAATGCCACTAGGGAAGGAGGGAACAGAGAGCTGGTTCACTCTGTTTTGTTGTTGCAGGGTGGAGGTGGCTGCTCAGCTGCCCACTGGTCAACTTACAGAACGTTGAGAGGGTGGAATGCTAGTTGGGGGAACAGAGTGCCAACTAGCCCCACCTCATACTCCCTCAAGTTTCATTGCTGCCAGATGACAGTGGAGGCTCACTTCCTCACTGGACCCCATTGACACTACCCTGGCTAGAGAATCAGAGGGTGGGTGGGGTGAAGATTAGCTCCCTGCTTGGCCCCACTGAAATCTGGTTGGGGAGGAGTATGGTTTTTCCATTGGTGTTTGTGTGGAGCAGGGCAGGTACTGCCAAAAGATTTTCTGTTCTGTTAAGGCAACCCTTCTCCCAGTTCCTTGGTTCAGAGGAATAGGCTTTTCTTAGAGCTCTTTTTGTCTGTGTCTCTTTGGTGGTTCTGGGTTGGAGGCTTGTGCAGCACCCTATTCGGGATATATGGAAGCAATAAGGAAACCCAGGGATTCACAGGTAGTGGTTCCTCCAGTCTTGAAGTCCCTAGGAGTCTGCTTTCTTCTTCCTCCTTTCAGAATCTTCTTATACTTGTTTATTGTGTGACATCCAGGGATGTTTTTACTAATAAGAGGGAAGGCCTCGAGGAATGGAGCTACTTCATCTCCAATAGAACCAGAAGCCTATGGCTTTAATATTTGAAGATATTTATCCACCTTCTTAACTGTCTTGTGTCAGAGAGTTAGTTTAATACAAATAAACCTGACATATCCAGATGTAGAAGTCTTAATATTTACCTAGAACAGAAAGGGTTGGCCAGAACGGAATGTGTCAAAGACAAATGAAAGTCTTCTAGTGGTGGGATATTCTCAAAGAGCTCCCCACTCCACCCCTCCACAGAGAGTATATGCTCTAAAGGATATCAAAGTATGAAGAAGATATTTGTGACCTTGAGATTTTGCTTAACTTTTATATAAGTGCCTCAGTTACATACTCTGTAAAATACAGATGAAAAAACTTTATAGGGTTATTCTTAGGATTAATTGGGTCAATATTTGTAAATTACTGTGAACAGTACCTGGAGTATAGTTAGCAACCTCACATTACAGCTCCTATTGCTAATATTCTTACTACTGCTGCTACTACTATTAGTAAGTTTCCTGATCTTCTAATTCTCCAACCAAGCAAACATATAGGGAGAAATTATCGAGCAGAGGATGATTACAAAACTTTTACTGAACTAGGCTCGGATTCTAGCTGCCTATCTGAGTGAAAGAGTGTTGAAGCAGTGGCATATTGTGCTGAGCATGGATTTGTGTAAAAACATGTCACAAATGTAGCAGGATCTGACACAAACATTCAATCGCTTGAATCAGGCTGACATTCAGCAGATTCAAGTAGAGTCAGCGGTTCATGCCAGAGCAAAAGCTTCATTCAGCCATCCATTCATTTATTAACTTTTCATTCATTCATTTCAAATATGCATTTATGCTTACTATGTTCCAGAAACTGTGTGAAAATTAGATATGTAGGGAAAGAGGAAAGACATCGTAGTGTCTGTATGAAGCTTCCAGCATTGTGGAGAAAACAAATACTGATTCTGTAAGTACCAGTGCACTGAGTATTCCAAAGAAAATATGCAGGGTTCTATGGTGGGGGGTGGTAACTGGTGTCCTTAATTTGGTCTCAAGCTTAAAGAAGGTTTCCGAGAGGATGAGAAACAACATTTAGGTTGGTACCTACGGCATAAGAAGTGTAATCCAGGTAAGGAGAAAAATGCATTCAGGTGAAGTACTGCATCTGAAAGGATCCTGAGGCAGCAAAGAATATGGGTGTGTTTAAGGATTTATAAACAGACCAATGATTGATTCCTAGAGTTTGGATGTTTGGGAACCAGGGAAAAAGTGGAGAGAAAGAGAAATAAAACAACAGCTGTATTCAAGACTTTGTAAGCTGCTTTGAAGAATTTTTGCCTTTATTCTAAGATTTTGAAGAATTTTTGCCTTTATTCTAAGATTTTTGAGGTATACGAACAAAGGAATTAATATATTGAGATTTATGACCATGGTTGGCGTGTGGAGAATGAATTGGAAGAGAGTAAGAGATGAAAGAGGTAAGTTGGTTCAAGTTCTATTGGTCAGGATTCTCTAGAGAATAAGAACCAATACGATAAATATTTTTATTTTTTTTTGAAGGAACTTGCTCGCACAATAGTGGATGCTGGCGATTTCAAAATCCACAGGGCAGTCCAGCAGATTAGAAATTCCAGTAAAAGTTTATGTTGCAAACTTGAGACCTAAGACAGCCAATAAATAGAATGCCTCCTTATTAGAGGAGCTCAGTTTTTTTCTCCTAAGGCTGTCAACTGATGCAGGAGGGCCACCCACATTATGGAAGGTAATCTGCTTTACTCAAAGTCTACTTATTTCAATGTTGATCACATCTTAAAAATACCTTCACAGCAAGATATAAACTGGTATTTGACCAAACAACTGGTCACAAACGTAGCCAAGTTCACACATAAAATTGCCTATCACAAGAGCACTATCATAAAAAACATGTATGAGTTGATGGTTTGAAATAGTAGTATTGACAATGAACATGAATAGAAGTAGGAGATACGTACTGGACTCAGAATGTACAAGACTTTGAGATTGAATGTAAGCAGGGGAAGGGGGCAAAAGAAATAAATAACCCTCAGGTTTCCGAATCAAAAAATTGATTGAATGATGGTGCCTCTTACTGGGCTAAAAAACATTGGAGGGGAGCAAATTGAGAGTGGAAGGAGATAATTACTTTAGTTTTAGATGTTTGTGATTGATATTATATAGACAAAAATATTTTTGTCTAAAAAAAACTAGAGGACAGGGAATTGGAAATAAATGTGATTGTCCTCAGGATACAGAGCTTATTTAACCTTTATGGGTGAAGCAATCCAGTTCTCTCAATCTTCCTTAACAGGATGTGAGTCTGACCATCAACAAGTTACTCCAAGAGTTTGTTCCCCCCAGCCCCTGAGGGGTTCAGGAACCCTGCTCATTCTCCCAGCAGGTGACTTGACAGAAGCATTCACAGGTTGGTCAGGCCATCACATCCTGCTCTTTCATGAGGTCCCCTTTACCTAGACTGATGCTCGAGACCAGGAATGCAAGTCAGAATTTATAGGTCCAAAAATTCCATCACCGGCAGATAACCTTACTTACTACAGCAAGAAGAATGTTTCCAGTAATTTTACTCTGGTTCTACTTGGTCATTTCCCCTCAGAATGTACTCAGTCATAACTGTAATTATCATGTTCATTTCAGGATAAGCTGCAGTTAAAAATGGACACAGTCTGAAAGACTTGGAGGTACAATAACAGTACCTTATGGCAGAGAACAATATTTGAAAAGATATGAATAAAATTTTAGAAGGATTTTAAGCAGATTAAGTAATTATTCATGTTAATAAAACTTTGCTTTTAATAAATTTATTTTCCTTTTATTAAAGGTTATGAACTCTGGCCCTCTGATTTACAATTTGATACTTATAAACCACCCCCTACTTTTACTAAAAAGTTCTGCACTGGCTGTTAACATACGGACTGAAATATTTATACCATAAATATTTAATTACCTTTATTATTACATTTATGGTATATTACTATATCAAATCCTACCAAAAATTGGGTTCATTAAGAAAATATTTTTCTAGCAAGCTCTCTCTTCAGAGCCCCCTTAATCTCATTGTTACTAAGGCTGTAGATAAGGGGGTTCAACATGGGGATCACCACCATATAGAATACAGATACCACCTTGTTCTGGTCAGTTGAGTAGCAGGACTTGGGTGTTGCATAAATGAATGTGGTGGTCCCATAGTAGGGAGTGACCACTGTGAGGTGAGAGGTGCAGGTGGAGAAGGCCTTGTGGCGCCCCTCAGTGGAGCGCATCTTCAGGATGGTGAAGAGGATGTAGATGTAGGAGACGGCTATGACAAACACCGTGAGCACAATGATGGAGCCAGCTGTAAATGAGGGGACAGCTGCAGGAATACTGACATCAGAACAGGAGAGTTCAACTAAAGGAGCAAAATCACAGAAAAAATGATTGACTTGATTCGGTCCACAGAAGAATAAAGTAAAGTAGGATATAGTAATGGTGGAAGCATTGAGAGAACCACATACATAAGCTACTATGAGCCACTGAACACAAATTTGTGTGGACATTTTGGTGGAATAAAGCAATGGGCTTCAGATTGCCATAAAGCGATCATATGCCATGGCAGCCAGAAGGAAGAACTCAACTGTTCCAAAGAAAGCGGCTGAACCAAGCTGGATGCCACATCCAAAATAGGAGACGGTATTTCTCTCCACCAGGAAGTTTACAAGCATATTTGGTGTGATAAGCCCATGTCAGCAAAAGCCAAGTGGCTCAGAAAAAAATACATAGGATGATGGAGCTGAGAAGAGATTCTGATAAGAATGATTGTGCTGAGATTGCCAGATATGGTCACCAGGTACATACACAGGATGATCATGAAGAGGATGACTCGAAGGATCGGGTCACCAGTTAAGCCCAATAAAATGAACCCTGTCGCTGCAGTGTGGTTCCCATCGCCCAAGGCATCCATGACACAACACAGCTTCTACCTAAAACAAACCTGTGATGAAAGATTACATTATAGAAGTTGTAAATTTCACAGTTTCGTTTTCATTGACACGTGAGGTTATTAAAACAAAATTTTCAAGCTAAGTTTGGACTTTTTTTTTTACTTCAGAGTCTAGGGTTTATATGTTTATGTGTAATGAATCTTCTATATTTTATTTATTTTAAAAGTTGTTTTTATCAGGACCACTTTTAAATCTACTTTAAATAATGTATATTGTTCCCTTTATATTATATATCTATAAAATGTACTTACATTGGCTTTAAAGCTAAAGACTAAATAACATAAGCATTATGAGAATAACAAAAAGAATGGTATGTATAAAAATGATGAAATTGTATAAATATACGAGTATGCAATGAAGATTCCTGTAACAACCAGCAGTTATTGAATGTTTACAAAATCATATGGACACAAGATGAAGACTTTTATCTTTTGAGTTCTATTTTAATTTCCATGCAATAATATTAAGTACTTTAATTTTACGTATACGTGAATAAACTGACTTTGACAATGTTAAGTAATTTATCTAAATTTATGCAGCAAGTTGTGGAATCAAGATGTGAAGCTCAGGCAGTTTGAATCCAGTCCATTCCTTTAGTAACTGTGCTATAAATGAAATTAAATAAGATGAAGTCAAGTCTCTTAGAAATGAGTGGATAAGTGACACTTTCTACTTTCTGATAGCTATGTATAATAAAGGTGTCTAGTAAACCACAAGTTTACAATTTCTATCAGTAAAACACGACGATTTTTTAAAAGGAGAAACACAATTTTCCTAATTGGACAAACAAGAAATAAAAAGGAATAGAAATAGAAAGGAATTTCAAATTAGGGTTCTGAATGAAATCACCTATTGTAAATTTATTATAAATTTTTAATATTTACAATTAAAATACTGTTCTGTAAAGTAGTTTGAAATATCAATCTAATTACTATGCAAAACATTAAATGTTTAATATATAGCACACAACTGAAGCACAGTTATTAAAAAAAAATCAAAACATTTCCAAATGTAACAATCTAACAATGTAGTGGTTTTCTAATTGGAGTATTATAGAACAAAATAATATTAGTTTCAACATACTATACAGCTGAATAAGGTTCCAGCATAAAAATTTAAGAAGTTTACCCTGGTTCACCCAGTAAGTGGCCAGGTTGAACCTCATATACAAGTTTTCTGACTTTGTGTTGTCCACTTTGTAACAAAGTATCTGGTTGCCTGTAACCTAAAGCACTCAGAACAACAAACAAAGGAAGTATTTCCATAAGACATTTACTAATAGTAAGTCCCCAAAACATCTCCAAGTTAGTGAATTATTAACATTATGGCTGAGTGCCACATTTAGATAGTGTTAAAAGATCCTATGAACTTCTGGTTTTCTGGGTGGAAAAAGGAGGAATCTTACTATCTTCAATTATGCTTGTTTATACACACTAACTAGACTGTAGAAACTTAGGCTAATTCAGCTAGGGTTACTTGCTAGCTGATGCTGGTTTACATCTGCCTTGTTTCTCAACTCTGGCTGCACAAGTACAAATACAACTTTAGAGGATAAATCCTTCTCAAATGGTAAAAGAAAAGCAATACATCAGATTAACTCACAAAAGCCGAAATCTTACCTCTTGAAATAATGATTTATTCATCTTACACCAGTAAATTCAAAAGTCCTTGTTATATAGCAGTCATGCTATCTTATTATTATTTGCCTTTGAGGATAAATCTCTGAAGATTCTAGAGATTCAAATGTGAATTCAAAATCACCAGGAATCATTATCACACTCTCAAGTGGATATCAAGCAGTTCACTTCACGCAAACATAACTAATCTTGAAGGGTTCTGTCAATTCTGTAGAGATCAATAACTTTTCCTTTTATATAGATATTGATACACTTTCATTTGATAGTTATTGGGAGTATAGTATAACACAATATCTCATAGCTAAATTGGTTCTAAGTTTACTTCGAAATTTCTGGTTAAGGAATATTAAACTTCAAATATAAAAGAGTACCTTAGCTTCATTCATAGTACATTTGTTCATTTCATAAGTGTTTTATATGATATATGTAAAGTACTACATTAGGTACCTTAAGGAATGGTGTGGAATGCCATGTAAAGTTGAATTTTAAATAACACAATATTTAAGACACGTATATATGTTTTTCCTAGCAAAAAGTATAAAATGAATGGACATCTTAAAAGTTGTATAGATAGAAAACTGTGAAGTAAAAAGGGTTTGGATGACATCCAGATCAGACTTAGTCTACCTGCCTCAAAGGGATGATTACTGGCTAGTGGTTTATTTGTCTAGATGGATAACGATAGAAACAGCTATCTTCAACCTGAAGACAATGTACTTCTCTTGTATATCCTAACTATAGAAAGACCTCTCTCACCATCTGGATGCTCCCTCTTATGGGCTTTGCACTAATAATACCAACCAACTTCCTTTCAGACCTTACTCTTTGCCAAGCACTGTGCTTAACACTCTACTTACATTTTCTCATTTAATCCTAACAGCAACTTGGTGAACTAAGCATTCTTATTATCCTAATTTTACAGAGAGACAATTGAGGCTTACTTTAAGATACTTGTCCAAATATGCTCATCTGGTTAAGTTAAGTCAAGGTTTAAAATTCAGATCAGAGTGAATGCTGGAATGTGTACTCCTCACTACTGCTGCTGTCTGGTCAACTTCAAGAGTTAAGTGATAAATGATGAATACTGGTTCTCAACTAGTCCCTGATTTATAGTTTTTTCTCCCTTCCTCCAACACTCTGCCTAATTCTCTAAAACTGACTAGGCCTACAGTCTGGCCCTGAGCCCAGGCCAGTACTCAGGCTCCTAATTTCATCTCATATGCTCACCAATAACCAACTCCTGCTGATCTTACCTCCTAATTCCTATCAAATGAGTCCACTTCTCTCCATATCAACACTACAATAGCTGTCCTATTTGATTTTCCTATATGCATTTTTGGCCTTGAACACAACAGCCAGATTGAGTTATTTATTAAAAGAATGTAATATTATTCATTTTTAGCAGTATCAAATAATTACATGCACTTACTTAAAATGGCTCATAAGAGAAAAAAATGGTCCATTGCCTCATCCCTTACAAATCCAAAGTCCAGCTCCTCATAAAAAACATTTTTGACTCTTTATTTCAGGATTGAGATATCTCAGTATCTGTAAATAATATACTTTACTAAAGAAAAATTGGAATTTATCTCTGTGTTCCTGCTATTTTTCCTACATATTTAATTTGAACATAATTGATACAAGGAGAAAACCATTGGTCTTTCCAAATCCAATTGGATCTCTACAGATTTTATTTGTGAGTCTATTAGAACAAGGTCAAAACAGAAAATCAATGGGTTAAATATCAAAAAAAGAATAAATTTAATTCAATATTCTATTGTAAAGATAAACTAAAAATTAATCATCTCACAACTAAGCAGCAACAGAATACAGTGGTATCAAGGTGAAATTTATATAATTACAAACAAGTAGAGTTAAAATGGAATCTCACATGCAAGTTTATTACAAATAAGCAATTAAACTTTATTCTAGCAAAATAGTGAATAAACATGAATATTACCTCCTTAAAAAACATATTTTTAGTTTCTTTGAATAACGATCACATATACATTTTCCAACATTTTATTCATATTTATATAACAAGACATAATGGCTAGCTCAGTTCATTGTAATCTCAAAGTCTATTACTTAATAATTCAGTTTTTTAATCTTCCAAGTTTCCAGCTATTACTATCAGTCTTCTAGTTATAACTTTAATTTTAATCAAGGATGAATTAAATAACTTGGAGTTTAAAATGTGTATTTCTACAGCTTATACCACTCTTTATTGATCCAGAATTTTCAGATACTCATCAATTGACATTCTGCACACCTCCACCATTCACATTAATACACACACACACGTTCACTCATATATCTTCGATTCCTTCAGTGTTGTAGCTATAATGCAGCCACAAAAGTTAAATTTTAAAATATTCCATTAATCCAAAAGAAGGCAAGAAGGGAAAGAGAGGAACAAAACACAACCTGACAAGGGCATCTATGGAAAACATTCAACTAACATCCTTAATGGTAAAATATTAAATACTTTTACCCCTTAGATTGGGAAACTGGAAGGCCCACTCACACCACATCTATTCAACATTTTACTGAAGGTACTAGGCATTGCAATAAGCAAAAGTTATAAAATCAAGAACGATCAGACAGAAAGAGGTAAAACTGTCTCTATTTGCAGATAGCACACCTGTTTACATAGAAGATTTTGAGAGGTTTCTAAAACATACACTAAAACTAAATGGCAAGGTTGCAAGATATATTTCTAAAATATAAGAAATGAATTATAGTTTTGATATTTGTAGTAAATGATTGAAAATGTCAAAAGAAAAATCCACTTACAGCAGGTCAAAAAATACAACGTGCTTAGGAATAAATTCACGAAAACTCACACAAGATCTCTTCACTAACCATTAAAGAACCCTGATGAGAGAAAATGAAGATCTAAATAAATGGAGAGAGCTATACCATGTTTATGGGTAAGAAAACATTATTAAAATGTCAATTCTTCAAACATTGACTTATATAATAAATGAAATTCCCATGGTAAGAAAACATTATTAAAATGTCAATTCTTCAAACATTGACTTATATAATAAATGAAATTCCCATCAAAATTTTTTTAGTAACTTTTTTAGAGATTGATGAACTAAACCTAAAATTTATATGGATATGAATATTGGCTGGAATAGTTGGAGTATTCGCAATACATGACTTCAAGACATCATGAACCTGCAGTACTCAAGTCGGTGTTGGATTGATGAAAGGATAGGCATACAGTTCAAAGGAGCAGAAAAGACAGTCCAACATAGACACAAACATATATGGTCAATTGAGTTTAGACAAATGTTAAAGGCAATTCAACAAGGAAAGGAAGTGTTTTCGACAAATGTTACTGGAACAACTGGATATCTACATGGAAAAAAAATAACACCAACCCTTACTCACACCATATATGCAAATTACCTCAAAATGTATCATAGCTATAAACGCAAAGGATAAAACAAAACTTATAGAGGTAAATATAGGTGAAAATTGTTTCATTTTGGCAAAGATTTCTTAGGCTTTACATAACAAACACTAACCAGAAAGTAAAAAAATAAACAAATGATATATTGGTTTTTAAGAACTTAATGTTAGTTTCTCCCCAAAATTCGTATGTTGAACTCCTCATCCCCAATGTGACAGTATTTGGATATGGGGTTGGGGAGGTAATTATAATTAAATGAGTTCTTGAGAGTGGGGTCCTGGTCTAATGGGATTAGTGTCCTCATAAGAAGAGCCACCAGAAAGCTTGCTCTCTCTCTCTGTCTCTCTCTCTCTCGGTGCACACACTGAGAAAAGCTCATGTGAGCACACAATGATATTGCAGCTGCCTACAAGCCAGGAATGAGGCCTCACCAAAAACCAACCATCAAATGACACCAAATAAATATGGGATAGAAATAACATTTGTAGTGCATATATCTGACACAGGACTTGTATTCAGAAAAGATGTTGGCAAATTACAGATTGTGGGCTGACTGCATGTTTGTGTAAAGTTCTACTAGAACACACTGTGCCCTTCTGTTTACACATCATCTAGGTCTGCTTTCACACTTCAATAACAGAGATGAGTAGTTGTGACTGAAGATCATATGGCCTGTAAGCCTATAATATTTACTCTCTGGCCTTCAAGAAAATTTTGCCAACTCTTGAGCTAGAACACATAAAGAACCCATAGAAATAAGAAGTAAAACGGTCAATTTGACAATAGATGAAAGACTTGAACAGGCACTTACAGGAGATACACTAATAGCCAACAAGCAATGAAAAAATGCTTAGATACATTAATTACCAGGAAAATGAAAATTAAAACCATGACTACATATCACTACATACTAATTAAGTGGCCAAATTTAAAGTCTAACAATACCAAATGTTGTCAAGGTTTTGAAGCATTTGGAACTCTCATCATAACAAGTGGGAATGGAAAACAATACAACCACTTGGAAAATGGTTTGAAAATTCTCAAAATCTTATACACATCTTTCTTAGAAATCCCACTACAAAGTAGTTACCCAACACAAATGGAAATATATATCCACAAAGAAAGGATGTGGATGTTCATAGCATCTTCATTCACAATAGCCCCAAACTGGAAACAACCCCAAAGCCTACCAATTAGTGAGTGCATAAAAAAAGTGGTATATCCGTATAATGAAATACTGCTCAGCATAAACATAAACTGCTGATACACACATTATGAACATATCTCAAAATAATTATGCTCAGAGAAAGAAGTCACATGAAATAGTGTACATACCATATCATTCTCAATTTGTAGAATTCCAGACAAAACTCACTAATCTACGTTGTTCAAAACCAAATCAGTAGTTGCCCGGGACCAGGGTCAGTGAGACGAATGGATTGCAAAGGGGCATAAGAAATCATTGGGAGGTATTGAAATGCTCTTTTGCTTGATTGAGGCTGTGGTTTTATGACTTGTGTACAACAGACAAATTTGTTGAAACTGTACACTCTATGTGTGTGTGTGTTTATTATACTTCAAAAAATGTTTAAAAAAAAAAAAACCACAAACACTGCATAGAAGTGTCAGCAACATGGTAGCATAGGAAGCCCTGGACCATCCTTACCACCACAAATACATCAATTCAGCAACAATTCACAAACAAATTATCTTGCTTATTAGAAACTACTTGAAAGATTCCTGCACCCTGTGGGAATGCGAAACCAGACTCATTGAAGCTGGTAAGTAAACTCAAGACCCCATCTCACCAGAGATTCTGTCCCCAGCAAAGTGTCATACTATCAGGAAGAGATCTATCTTCCCAGGTAAGGGAGGGAGTTGTTTCATGCATCCAGGGCCTCGACTTTTCCAAGAGAGCTCCTTAGAGAACTGGCTTATATCTTGCCAGTCTTGGAGCTCTAATAAGTCGGGGTGACGTCAGGCACAGTCTAGTCATCTAGTGTGGAGAATGGAGGAAGTGGCTTGGGCTAGTAGATATCACTGATCCTTCCCCTTGCTCAGTACATAGGTAGCAGACAAAAACCACAACTGCCTGCTTTCCTGAGGAGGGAAAGAGTTGGGAGGGAGCCCCAGAATCTCTGTCCAGGCTGATTAGTGGTGTAGGGAGGTCAAGGAATTTTGAGGTTATGTTGTCCACATGGTTATAGTGGGGGTGAAGTGGTATATGACTGTGGTGTTGAATTTCATTTCTCTAACGTCTAATAACATTCAGCATATTATCATGTACTCATTGGTCATTTGTATATCTAATTTCGGTAAAAGTCTATTTGAGTCCTTTGCCCATTTTTTAATTGGGTTATTTGTATTGAATTGTAAGTACTCTCTTCATAATTCTAGAAACAAGAACCTAATCAGATATATGATGTGCAAATATCTTCTCCTATTCTGTATGTTATTTCTTCACTTTTTTGATAGTTTCAATTGAAGCACAGAAGTTTAATGAAGTCTAATTCATCAATTTTTTCTTTCATTGCTCATACTTTTAATGTCATAACTAAGGATCCACTACTAAATCCAAGGTCAAGAATACTACTTTCTAAGAGTATTATAGTATATTAGCTCTTAAGATGGGTTTTTGATCCATTTGGATTAATTTTTGTAATGGTGTGAGGGAAGGTCCCTCTTCTGAACGTGGATATCCAATTAACCCAGCACTATTTATTGAAAGGACAATTCTAGACCCACTGAAAGTTCTTGCCACGATTTTTGAAAATCTGTTGATTGTAGACGTGCTTTATTTCTGAACTCTCAGCTCTATTCCTTTGATTTGCACATCAACCCATAGGCCAGTACACATTGTTTTGATTACCCTTGCTTTGTAGTAAGTATTGAAATGGGAAATGTGATTTCTCCTGCTTTGTTCTCATTTTTCTAGATTGTTTTGGCTATATAGTGTCACTTAATTTCCACAAAATTTTAGAATCATCTTGCCAACTTCTACAAAGAAGCCAGTTGGGATTGTGATAGAGATGGTGTTGAATCCATAGATCATATGTGGAATATTGCCACCTTAACGTTATTAAAGATCCATGAATATGGGATGTTTTTTCATCTATTTAGTTTTCCTTTCTTTTCTTTCAGCAATGTTTTGTAATTTTTACAAGTTTTGCACTTTTTTGTTAAATTTATTCCTAAATATTTTACATTTTGATGCTATTGTAAATGAAATTGTTTTCTTAATTTCCTTTTTGGATTACTCATGGTTAGTACAAAGAAATGCAATTTATTTTTTACATTTATCTTGTATCCTACAAACTTGCTGAACTCATTAGTTCCTATAGTTTTTTCGTGTATTTCTATGTTTTTCTATACGTATGTATTTTTTATATGCAACATTGTGTTGTCTGCAAATACAGATAGTTGTACTTCCTTACCAACCTAGATGACTTTTATTTCATTTTCTCCCTAACTGCTCTGGGTAGAAGTTCTAGTACAATGTTGAATAAAATTGGCAAGAGCAGACATCTTTCTCTTGTTCCTGATATTAGAGGGAAAGCATCCAGTCTTTGCCATTAAGTATGATGTTAGCTGTAGGTCTTTCATAGATATTTGCCTTTTATTAGGATTAAGAAGTTCCTTTCTATTAACAGTTTTTTGAGTGTCTCTAGCATGAGTGGCTATTGGATTTTGTCAAATGCTTTATCTACCTATATTGAGATGATCATATGGTTTTGGGTTTTTATTATATTAAATAGTGTAAGCATAGTTTATTTCCAGATGTTAAACCAACCTTGCTTTCCTGGGATAAATCCCACTTAGTCATGTGTAAAATTCCTTTTGCATGTTGCTGAAATCATTGTGCTACTATTTTGTTAAGGATTTTCCTGTATGTGTTCCTAATAGATATTAGCCTGTATTTCTTTCCTTGTGATGTCTTTGTATGGTTTTAGAATCATGGTAATGATGGCCTCATAGAACTGTTCCATTCCATCTGATTTCTTGGAAAAGTTTGTGAGGAGTGGATACTTAATTCTTCCTTAAGTGTTTAGCAGAATTCAGTAGTGAAGCCATTTGTGTCTGGGCTCTTCTTTATGGATAGTTTCTTTGCTTAATAATTCAGTCTCATTAATTGTTTTAAGTCTATCCAGATTGTCTATCTCTCCTTGAGTCAGTTTTGGTAGCTTGTGACTTCCTAGGAATTTGTCCATTTCTGCTGTCATCTAATTAATTGGTATACAGTTTTTCACAGTATTCTTTTCTGATATTTTTTATTTCGGTAAGATGGTAATAATGTCATCTCTTTCATTTCTGATTCTAGCTATTTGAGATTTCTCTCTCTTTTTTTAAGACTTTATTTTGTTAGAGCAGGTTTAAGTTCATAGCAAAATTGGGAGGAATGTGCAGAAACGTCCCATTACTTTCTGTCCCTAAATATGCATAGCCTAGCTCATTATTGACATACTCCACCAGTGTGGAGCATTTGTTACAACTAGTGAACGTACAGTGACACATCATAATCACCCAAAGCCCATAGTTAAGATTAGGGTTCACACTTGATGTGGTACAATTATGAGTTTGGACAAATGTATAATGACATATAGGCATCACTGTAGTATCATAAAGAGTATTTTCAGTGCCCTAAAAGTCTTCTGTTCTCCATCTATTCATCCCAACTCCACCCCATAATCCTGGTGATCACAGATTTTTTTACCATGTTCATAGTTCAGCCTTTCTTCTCTCTTTTTTTCTTGGTCAGTTTCGCTAAAGGCGTAACAATTTTGTTGATCATTTCAAAGGATCAGTTTTACTTTCAATGACTTTATTGTTTTCTATTCTCTATGTTATTAATTTCCATTCTAAGGCCAGCTTTATTCCTAATACTCATAAACTAGAAACATTCCCGGTTTTATTTAGTCAAAGAATAGTTAAGCAAACTGGTATACTCACACAATGAAATATTATCAACAAAGGAAAACAAGTTATAGACTCACCCAAAAATATAAATACATTTATAAATATTGTGCTAATTAATTAAAAGAACCTTTCAAAAAGGAGGGCATATCATATGATTCCATTTATATGCAATTCTAGAATCTGAAAAACTAAGCTATAGTGAAAAAATAATTGGAATAATGGGTATCTGTGTTGTGGGAGCTAGCACTGTCTGTGGAGGGGAATGTGGGAAGTTCCTGGGCTGATGTTAATTATCTATACTATGAGAGGTGTTTGAGTTACACAGGTTGATGCATTTGCCATAACATAATGATAGTACACTTAAGATGTGCACATTTCACTTTAAGTAAAGTTGCATAAAATTGCATAGAATAAAACATGTAAAAGTATTGAACTCTAGTTATTGATATGTGTACAGAAATTTTTATGGAAAGTAGTACTGATGTCTGTAATTTCCTTTGATATGATCATAAAATAAGATAGATTCTGTATAGATAAACTTCAAAGATATATGCAATAAAGCAAATATAGACAAATCTTAATGGGTGGCATGATGTATCTTCCAAAAATGATGACAGCCATAATTCTAGTCCCACATACTCTTCCAGAATTTTGTCACTGTCCCATCAAGAAATGGAGTCTATTTCTCTCTCCTAGAACCTGGGCAGTTCTTTGGATGCCTGAATGAAAAGAAGGCAGTGCATTGAAATAGGGCATTATACTAGATAGCCTCCTTCAGAGAAACAGACCAATAGGATATATATAGATACATATTAGAGGAGATTTATACAGAAATTAGTTATCTCTCACAGGTATGGAGGCAGAGAAGTCCCACAATCTGCCATCTGAAAACCGGAGAACCAGGGAACCTGATGGCATAATTCCATCCAAGGCCAAAGACCCAAAACCAAGGAGGCTTCTGGTGTAAGTTCAATAGTCCCAAACTGAAGAACTAGGGCCTCTGACATCTGAGGGCAGATGTTTGATGTCTGAACTCAAGAATAGAGAGAGAACTCACTCTTCCTAGGTCTTTTGGCTCTGTTTGGGCCGTCAATGGATTTGATGATACCTGCCCGCACTGGTGAGGGTGGATCTTCTTTATTCAGTCTACTGATTCCAATGCTAATCTCTTCTGGAAACATCTTCATAGACACACCCAGAAATCATGTTTTGCCAGTTATCTGGGCATCTTTTAGTCCAGTCAAGTTGACATATAAAATTCGTCATCACAGGCATAAAAGTTGGTATAGCATTGACTTGGCTCTCAGGTAATACTCACCAGTGGAACCCAGTCACCTTGCCCACACAGAAAGGTTGAATCTCTGTTTAAGTTCTCAGACAATAGCCAGCATCAACAACCAGACACGAGAGTGAACAAAATATTTGATACCTCTGTTATCCCTACTAACTTCTGTCTATATGAATTGTTTAAATCCACTCAGCTTTGGGACAGTTCATTGTCCACCAGTAGATAACCAGAACAATCTAGGTAGAGGATATACAGATGCTGACAGTATAATTGTTTTAGCATGGCTTTATGTTTTATAATTTTAATAATGAAATATTGGAAAAATTTTGAGTGGTAATGAAGTAATTGGGGATTTCAGTTACAGTGGATTTTCCTCTCCAGCAAGGCCTTCCATGGAAGAGTTACTTCCTGATGAAGCGGTCACAACAAACATTCTGTGTGTCCATTTTCTTTTCTACCTTTCTTCTGATGGATTCCTTGGGAAACAGGGCAGAGGACCTGATTCCCTGTATACGGGACAGAAGATATGTGGGTCTTGGCAAATTTTCAGAACTATAAAATCCATGGTATTGAGGAGGAAGGAAAATATACCTGAGGGAATCATTCATGAAAAACGTATTTGTACAACTTGAATTTTAATTAGGATTTATTTTGTGTCCTACCATATGATCTATTCTGAAGAATGTTCTGTGTGCACTTGGGAAGTGCACTGCTGCTATTAGATGGAATATTCTATATATGTCTGTTGGTCTCTGTATGTCTATTTGGTCTAATGTATAGTTCAAGTTCAACGTTTCCTTGTTGATTTTCTGTCTGGATGATCTATCCATTATTGAAAGTAAAGTATTGAAGTTTCCTAGTATTTTTGTATTGTTGTCTATTCCTCCCTTCACATCTGTTAATATTTGCCTAATATATTTAGGTGCTCCAATGTTGGATGCGTATATCCTTATGATGGTTATATCTTCTCCATGAACTGACCCCATTATCATTATATAATGACCTTATTTGTCTCTTATTACCATTTTTGGTGTAACGTATATTTTGTCTAAGTAAAGCAACCCTTGTTTTCTCTTGGTTTCCACTTGCATGTAATATCTTTTTCCATCCCTTCACTTTGAGCCTATGTGGGTCCTTAAATCTGTAGTGAGTCTCATAGGCAGCATATAGTTGAGTCTTAGTTTTTATCCATCCAGCCACTCTGTGACTTTAATTCATAAATTCCATCTATTTACATTTAAAATTATTATTGATATGTAAGAACTTACTAATGCCATCTTATTAATTGCTGCCTGGCAGTTTTCTACTTCAATTGTTTCTTGTTTCTTCTCTTTCTGCCTAACCTTGTAAATTGGGGTCTTCCTGTGATGGTGTGCTCTGTTTCCTCTTTCTTTATCTTTTGTGCACCTACCCTAGGTTTTTGCTTTTTTGGTGACCATGAGGCTTACCTAAAAGATCTTATAGATAAAACAGTCCACTTTATACTGATAGCAATTTAGCTTCTTTCAAATACAAAAGTTCCACAATTTATTGCCCCCTTTATATTTTTGATGTCATAATTTACCTCTTTTATGTTTTTGTTTTTTGGTGAGGAGAATTGGCCCTGAGCTAACATCTGTTGCCAATCCTCCTCTTTTTGCTCAAGGAAGATTGTCCTTGAGCTAACCTCCATGCTAATCTTCCTCTATTTTGTATGTGGGATGCTGACACAGAATGGCATAATGAGTGGTGTGTAGGTCTGCACCCAGGATCCAAACTTGCAAACTCCAGGCTGCCAAAGTGGAGCACATGAACTCAACCACTACACTACCAGGCAAGTCCTACAATTTACCTCTTTTTATATTGTGTATTCATTTACAAATTATAGGAGCTATAGTTATTTTAATACTCCTTTTCTTTAACCTTTATCCTATAGTTAAGTGGGTAGTACACCATCTTATTACAGAATTAGAGTTTTCTAAATCTGACTGTATATTTACCTTTACCAGTGTGTTGTATACTTTCACACATTTTCATGTCACTGATTAGTGCCTTTTTATTTCAAAACTGTTTTCAGCATTTCTTGCAAGGTAGGTCTAGTGGTGATGAACTCCCTTAGATTTTGTTTATCTGGGAAATTCTTTCTCTCTCCTTCATTTCTAAAGGATAACTTTGGTGGATAGAGTATTCTTGACTGGGAATTTTTCTGTTTCAACATTTTGAATACATCATTCCACTGTCTCCTGGACTGTAGGGTCTGCTGAAAAGTCTACTGATAGCCTAATGGGGGTTTCTTTGTAGGTTACAATCTTTTTTCTGTATTCTTTTAGAATTATCTCTTTATCTTTGTTTTTGACAGTTTCATTATAATGTGCCTTGGATAAGATCTTTTTGCATTGAGACAACTAGGTGATCTATTATCTTTGTGAACTTGGATGTCCAAGTATCTCATCAGGTTTGGCAAATTCTCAGTTATTCTTCAAATAAACTTTCTGCTCCCCTCTCCCTCTCTTCTCTCTCTGGAGCAACAATTATTCCAGCATTTGTACATTTGATGGAGTCTCAAAAATAACATAGGCTTTCTTTGCTCTTTTTCATTATTTTTAATTAGTTCTCCTCTGATTGGGTTATTTCTATCTCCTATTTGGTCTACTTTGCTATAAGTGCTCTCTATTGCATCTTTCATTTCATTCATTGAATTCTTCAGCTCCAGCTTCATGTTGGGTTCTTTGTTACGATACCTATCTCTTGGTTAAATTTCTTATTTTTTCATGCATGCTTTTCCTGATTTCATTGACTTGTCTCTCTGTGTTTTCTTGTAACCTGTTGAGTTTCCTCAAAACTGCTATTTTGAATTCTTTATCAGTGTTATCACAATATTCTGTGCCATTGAGTTCAGTTACTGAAGAATTATTGTTATCTTTTGGTGATGGCATATTTACTTTATGTTTCATATTTCCTGTAATTTTATGTTGCTGTTTTCACATTTGAAGTAGTGGACACCTCCTTGTATCTTTACTACATGCCTTCAGGTGGGATATATTGTTTGTCGGTTCTGTTACATCTGGGGTTCTCTCTGACCTTGTATGGACACACCTGCTCCACATCTCTTGTTCCTCCTTGAGACAGAATTCTTAAACTGTTATGTTTCTCTGGTTCTTAAGACTCACCAAGCTGGCTGCTGGAAACTCTCTTTTGTTTTCCAGAGATAGTGCTACAGTTCAAGTTTCTGGTTTCTTCCTTGCCTACAGACCCTGTTCTGGTTTTCTGAGAGCACACCATTTACTAGAGCTTCTCTCACTGTACCCAGGAATGCACACAAGAAGCTAGCTGCAGAATTTGGAGGAGATGTGGGTTTACCACTTGGGGTGTTGAGAGTGCCACAGGCCCAGTGATGGGATCCTCAGGTGAAGTTCTCTCAGTCTCATGGGTAAACTTCCTGCTGAAGTACTGAGCACAGTCAGCTCAACTGCATCCCCTTAATGCCTTTTCATATTCTTATCTGCCTGTTTCCTGATCTCTCCCTACCCCCAGGGATGGAGATCCTAACTCTTTTTAAATGGGTTTCTCCAGCAAATTCCTTCATTCCTTGGGAAGCCGAGCACTCTCTCACTGATCTCCCTTTCCTTCCCAGGAGAGGATGCCAGCTAGTTCAGCTCCAAGCAGTAACACCTTGGGGAAGGGGTGGCACTGGTAAAATTCCTCTTACAGTCTCCAATGCGTCAAAACTCATATATATATATATATATATATATATATATATATATACACACACACACACACACTTTTTTTTTTTTGCTCAAGCAGCATGCAGGAATGCCCCCTCTGGAAGGGTGGACTTCTGCAAAATCTGATTCATCTGTGAGTTTCTGCTCAAGGTAGCACTCTCCAGATTTTCCTGATCACGGCTGAGAGAGGTTGGGGCAGAGTCACTGGATCCTTCTGGTTTTGCAACCCGTATTGAGGTCTTTCTGCCCAATACTGGATGCATGGGTGGGCAATACTCCTCCAAGATTCCTTGGTATATGGTGCTGGGTCTCACAGCTCCCCCTAACGCACTTGTGTATGTGGATTGATGCCCAGTTAATTGTTTAAAAAGAGGAAAAAAGGAGGGACATATCACACTGCCATGAAGCTGACATCACTCTGAATTCGAAGGTTTGGACAGAATTATTGCTGATGATTAAACAGAAAAATCACATTTAACTTGTATTAAGATTAATCTGATATTTAAATTTTATTAAAGAAAAAATTTTGTTCCTATAAATATTATCCCTTTTTTATCAAAATTATTCTCATAGAAAAAAACTGGGAGAATAAACACAAAGAGGTCTCTAATAATACAAAAAATTTAAATTTTATGAATGAAATTAGGTGTCGTTTAGAGACAGCATTTTCACAGTTGAACTACCAGCATGACTGATTCACTCTTTAGATTATCTGTACAGCATGGACACCATCTCTTTCAAAGGGCAAGATCTCAGATGGTAACACTACTATATTTCCCATTCAAAGAGTTTCAATGCTTCCAGCTCTTAATTGCAAAGACTGCATTCAAACAGCACAGAGAATCCTGGAACAGATTTGTAATTACAGATGGAAGAAATGGTGGGTGAAGTAAGGACAAAACAAAATTTTTTGCTAGATGCTCCTAAATTAGTGAATCCATATTTATTCTCTAAACTGAAAATTTTCTTGGGAATAACAAAATGAAATTTGTGACTCTAGAATACTATGAATATACACTGAAATTTACTTAGTACATTATCTGTTCATCTGCAGAATAAGTCCTCCTTAAACAGTGTTTATTAATAAAACCAAATTGGTTCAGGACCACTACTGTGTTCTAGCCATCAATTTTCTCATGGCCTCTTTAACCTCCTTGTTCCTCAAACTGTAGATGAGGGGATTCAACATGGGGATCACGACCATGTAGAATACAGACACCACTTTGTTTTGTTCTGTTGAGTAGCTGGACTTGGGCATCACATAAATGAATGTAATGGTCCCATAGAACAGAGTGACTGTTAAGAGGTGGGAGGTGCAGGTAGAGAAGGCTTTGTGCCGCCCCACAGTACAGTGCATCTTCAGGATGGAGAAAAGTATGGAGACATAAGACAGAACAATGATAAACACAGTGACCACAATGATGGAGCCAGAAGAGATGGCTGGAATTATCTCAGAAGTAAATTCATGAGAACAAGAAAGTTTCAAAAGTGGTGAATAGTCACAGAAAAAGTGATTGACTTTATTTGGTCCACAGAAGGACAGACTTAATAAACAGCTAGCAAATGTCCAAGCATTCACACATCCACCCAGGTAGGATATTCCCACTAAGAGAACGTAGATTCTGGGGGACACGTGGGTGGAGTAGAGCAGTGGTGAGCAGATGGCCACATAGCGATCATAGGCCATGGCAGCCAGCAGAAAGCACTCAGCTGTCCCAAATGTGACTCCAGAACAAAGTTGAGCAACACAGCCAGCAACAGAGAGAGTAGTTCCTCTTCTGAGGAGGCCCACAAGCATTACAGGTGTGACTGATGAGGAGTATCCAATGTCTACAAAGGCCAAATGGCAGAGGAAAAGATACATTGGGATATGAAGCTGAGGGCTGCTTCTGATTAATATGATTATGATGACATTGCCTACTAAAGTGACCACATAGACTCCTAGAAACACAATAAATAAAATGGCACAAACTGTAGTATCCTCTGTTAACCCCAAAAGAATGAACTCTGCCACAGTTGTGTAGTTTCCAGTCCCCATCTACACCAGGAATGATGCCCACTGAAAAAAGATCAAGTGAATATCAGAATGGAAGTAAATATCATAATTTGTATACTTATTTTTTAAATGGCTGTATAATAGAAATTATAAAGCATAGACACTAGAGTGGAAATTTGGTAGGAATTGATTTTATACATAATAGCTCATGTAAAACTTGAAGTGTATATATTCATTGACATAAGGCCAGGAATATTCAGATTAAAAATGGTTAACTTAAACTTAATTCATATTTGCATTATGTAGGTAGTTTGGAAGTTCCTTCAACAATAGATATCAACTAATATTTCAGAATAATGTTTCTACTTCAAATATTCAAAGTCAAGAAGATTGAACACACACACACACCCAGCATCACAGCCATGTGCTCACCCAGCTACATGTCATATTTTCACTCTTAACAGAAATGCTTGAATAATAGTATGTGTGAATTAACTGAGCAATAGTATGCCATGTTATGAACACCATATAATTATGAGTCTGAACTCCAAAGTCCTAGCTGCATTATCTTTATTCAGGACATGGCTAGCAACTTTAGTAACTAGGCGTAGACCCAAGACTGAATGAAAGTTTAAAATTTTAAAGAAAATTGATGTATATGACAGAAATTTGGAGTTGGTTATGAGTACCATTGTGGCATGGAAGCAAAGTGTTGCGAAAAAATGCATTAAGCTTTGGAGCCATCCAGACCTGGGATCAGATTCTGCCTTTGCCACTGACTACCTATGGAATCTTAGACAACTTACATCAACTCTTCAACTCTTCATTACTTTATTTGTTAAAAAATATATACCTCATAAGGTTCTTGGTTTGAACAAAATGATATCTGTGATAACACCAAGCATGGATCACAGAGGGAATTGGACGCTCAACAAATGATTATTTCCTTAGAATATTGAAACCTTAAATTGTAACACAAAAATGAAAAAAACATATTTCTATATCAATATAAAACAAAAATTATTACCTGCAGAAGTTTGTACCTCAACAATAAGAACAAATGAAAAGAATTGTCACTGTAAAGCGAGGCTACATTTATGAGATTTGAGGTCTTTTGGGATATAATCCCTCAAGTACGTTACTTGTTTGTGAAACTTCCACTGAAAACCCTCAAGATGGAGAAAGTTACAGGTACACAAGCTCATGTAACTATGTCTTGTCTACAAACATCTATACAGTTGTTGAGTATCCATCTTTTTTTTTAATGAAAACTTTTGATGTATTGCTAAAATCATTCCAGCTGTTTTGGGACTTAGAAGAATAAACATAGCGTAGCACATATTATTTCATTTTAAAACAGAAATCCTTCTGGGAAAAAATAAGAGCTTATGTTTTTTATATACTTCTAGATGATATCACCTTTTTAATTGAGTGTTTCATTTTGAGATAAATATAGATTCACACGCAGTTGTGGGAAATAATAATACAAAAATCCCTATACCTTTACTGAGATTTTACAAATGTTAATATCTTGCAAAACTATAGTACAGTATCACAACCAGGATAGTGAAAGTGATATAGATAGGATACAGATCCCTCATGTGGCCTGTTATAACCACAGTAAGGGCCCTTTAGTCTCCATTCCCTCCTTAACTTCTGGTAATCTCTAATCTGTTCTCCATTTCTAAAGCTTTATCTTTTCAAGTATTGTATCATTATGGTATAACCCTCTCTGTCTCTAGTAATTTGCCTTGTGCTGAAGACTATGCTGTCTGACGTTAAAATAACCATTCCTTTTTTCTTTCAATTAATATTTAAATGCTATATATTTTTCCCTCTTTCAACTTTCAACAAGCTTACATATTTCAATTGAATTTCTTGCAAATAGAATAGAACAGGTATGTTTTTTAATCCACTCTGCTAGAGAGGGCCCAAAAAGTAATAAGGGACATATCTGTGGAAACTAGAGAAAAGGTGATCTTTGTTATATAGTGGCAAGAGACCCAGCTGAGTTGTGTCCTACAGTTTTGTGGAAAGCAGAACTTGTAAGTGATGAACTTGGATATTTACCTGAGGAGATTTACAAGCAAAGTGCTGAAGGTGAAGCCTGGTTTCTTCTTACTGGCTATAGCAAGATGTCAGGAGACATAGATAATTTAAGAAAGAACAATTAGGCAAAAGGAAACAGGGCTTGATGATTTGGGAAATTCTCAGCCTATCTAGATTGCAAAAGATGTTAAAACTGTGATATTCACTGTTTGGAAAGTATGCACTAGGGAGAAAGTCAAGGGTGCCGTAGGAAAATGCTTTGCTAGTGCTGAAGAGTTTAGGCCTGTTACTCATGAATTCCTCAGCAATCTCAGAAGAAGTCACGAATAGAGATGGGATTATCCAGGGAAGATTGGAGGAAGACCCTCTTGTATGCTGTTGTAAATACCATAATACACATGGGACACCAAAAGAGTTTTTTTAAATAATATATCATCAGACACATGGCCACTTAGAAAGAGACACAGACAGAAGTAAATGAAAGAAAGCTGTGAGACTTAAAATTCTGTAGGTAGGAAGCAGCCTGATAAAACGACTCAGTTTAAATATGTAGTATCCTTCAAGAAAAAGGAAGGATATCTTCAATGAAAGAAACTGGCTCAGAGACTGAAACCTTGAAGCCAGGGTAAAAGCCATGGGCACAGAGGCTGGAGTTGTGTGCACAGAGATCTGAGCTACAGAAGCATAGGATACAGCATTGAGCCCCAGAAGACTATTCCTAAGCCTTGGAATCTAATGGATTTGTGGGATTTTTGGTGCTCAGTTTCAAATTTGCTTGGTATTGGTGACTCTTTCCTTCTTTCCAATAACTCATAAAAACAATACCTGACCTCGTAGAACTTACATTCTAGTATTCTAGTGATGGAAAATAATAAAAAACTATATAACTGAATGAAGTAAGCAAACAAATCAAGTTAAAGTTTGGGGTAGGAGCTTTTCAGGTAGCTTTTGCTTCCTTCAGATTCACATGAATAATTTAAAAATCCATGAGAAGAATGAGCCACTGAAGATAGAGAAGAGTAACGAAACATTAAAATGATTATATGTATCTGGGACTAGCAAGTGGGAAATAAACTGGTAAAATTTGTTAGTTCTGAATGCTATCCTCTAAACTCCCTCTTTGGAGAATCTATCCTAGAGATAATAATAACAAGAATATAAATATACACATAAAATATCTTCACTACGTGATTGTTTAAATAGTAGAAATACTGCAAGGGGTCCAGTGTGCATCAATAAGGGAAAGGTTAAAAAAATTATGATACTGTCATTCTATGGGCTCCTATGTAACCACTGAAATGATGAAATGGCTCTCTATATTGAGCCTCTGAAACAAGGCCATGATATAGTCTTGTATTGCTCCTTTCCACAATCTCTAATGTATTTTTCCATAACTTCCTGTTAATGTTTTGTAACCTTCTGCTCTTGTTTTGTGTATGTAGTACTTTCTCCTGAATCATTATATTTATTTCAGTGCACAGTCTTGTTATGGTAGCTTTACAAATTCTATTTCTTTGAGTTTATGTCTGTTGTCATTTGAATTTCTTGTCACTTTTGTGTGATTCTGGAAATCCTAAAGTATTTTGGGAATATATATTATAAGCACATCTTTATAACTGAAATTTTCTTCTAAACTGCCCACTGATTCTGTTTGTGCAACCCACAAGAAAAGTACAAAGGCAGTGGTATTCCTCCTTGTTTTCAGTTAGAGAGGAAAGCGGGAAAGAGGTTTATCCAGGCATTGTACCTCAGTTGCTTGTCTTCTGGGCTTTACTGCCTTCCATTGACTCTGCAAAAAACAACTCCTTCCTGTTTGGAGACATACACCCCAATCAGTGCTCTCTCTCCCCCTGGAAGAGGTATTAGGCTAGAAACAGGAGTAAAATAGGCTGGCCTCCCTCCTCAAAGGACCACTACTTATACACTTGTTAGTTGTCTGGAGCCCCTCAAGCATCTATCCCCTTCTAACAGGAACATTCTTGGTATTTTAGCAAACCATTTATGCGATTTTTGATGTACACCAAAGTTCGAGAATTGCTGTCTCAGTGTTCTCAATCTTGGCTGAACATGAGAGTCACCTGGAAAACTGAAATATGCTCATATCTGAACCTCATCCCAAAGATCCTGAATAATTGGTTTGTAGTATGGCCTGAGCATATGGATTAATAAAAGTTCCTCAAGTGATTTTATATGCAGGAAACTAAGCAAGCTATTGCTTTTGTCATTTTAATTTGTATAGCTGGAAAATCTCTGTATGCAGAGTCCCCTCTGTTCTGACTCAGATGTCTGTTTAGTGGGAATTCTTCCTGGTGTCAAAGATCATTGACCAACATTATCACTCCCCTAAGATAATGCAATTCATGCATCCCTTTTCAGGCTTTCATGATTATTTCATAGGGAAATCTATGAGAAAGTCTGATATAAGTGTTACTCACCTGCTGTTATTATAATCCAAAACTCTTAAATTGATACTTGAGGTGGACTATGAAGTAATTTTATAGATTGGAAAAGTAGTTTATTCATTCATTCATTTAGCAGATATTTAATGAATATTAACAGTGTTTCATACTGTTTCAACAAAACTTCCAGGTTTCCTTTGTTCCTTCGTATCTTAATGTGTGGTTGGGAAGATATATATTTTATTTCTAGTATTCTAAGATTAAATTATGACAAAGAGCAGTAGAGTTTACATAACCCTTGTCAAATTTATAAATGTATATATCATCTGTGCCATGTTAGTCCTCCTTTTTGATAAGAATAGAAAATATTTGGGGAGGTGATGTTAGCAAATGGCAGAGAAAGAAGTCTCATCCCTTAGTCCCAGAAAGGAACACCTTATTTTTGAACAATTACTAACAAAAATATCTTTATGAGATGTCCAAAGTCCAGTTAAGAAGTTGTCCTACCCTAGAAAAGCACAAAACCAAGTAAAGTCACATTGAAATGGGTTAGAAGAGCAATTTTACTTTCCCCATGTTGACCCTTTCCACACACTGTTACAACTCAGTGCTGACAAAAGTCACCACAGCCCACAACTGCTCATTCTTGGGAAAGGAGAAACTGGAACATGTATCCAACCTCCTGGTCTTTCACTGAGCTGCTTGAGGGTTTGGTTTCCATCTTGCTTCATCCACAGAACTGATGGAACTAGCATAGCTTGGTGGGGACAGGTAAGAACAAAAGAAAAGGGGTAGGTAGATGGCTGCAATTTGTATAGCTCTGCATTATTGGGAGAAGGTGCAGAAGCTGAGGCTGCTCCCTTAGGAGGGAAGGAGAGGAGTAGAGTGTACCTCCACATTCCAGCCATTCAACATGATCCTGAAATGTCCAATCTCTGTCTCTCCATACCTGGACCATTGACAGAGAGTGCATACTTTGCTTGGGCAGCTAATAACACAGGAGAAGTTGTGAGATATTTCATTTTCCCAGTACAGTTCTGCTAAATTAGGACAAGGTAAATAAATAGAAGTTTATTCTCCATGAAGGAAGATTGAAGTAAAGCATGCATACAATTTCCTGACCTATGGTACTTTGGTAAGACAGAAGAGGGAGCCAGAAAAGACAAAGCAATAGTAAAAGTTTGAGAGTCTTCCAGAATCTCCAGCCAGGCTGATTGGCAAAAGTCTTCCCTGGTTACAGCCAGTCCATACAGACTGGAAGAGAGAATTGTTTGCTAAATTCACAGAAAGAAGCAAAGGTATGAGGAACATGAAGAATCAGAGAAACGTGAGACAATCAAAGAAACAAAATATATCTCCAGTAATTGACCCTTAAAAAGTGGAGATCCATGTATTGCCAGACAATAGTTCAAAATAATCATGTTAAAGAGGATCAGTAAGGTTGAAGACAACACCGATAGACAGTTTAAATATCAGAAAAAAATTTAAAAAATGAGGTTACCAATAAAGAGATAGAGAACATAAAATAGAATAGAAGCAAACAGAAATTCTGAAGCAGAAGAATACAATAACAACTGAAAAATTCAATACAGGGATTCAACAGCAGATTTGACCAAGAAGGAAAAAGAATAACTGAACTCAAATTCAGGTCACTTAAAATTATCTAGTCAAGAATCACAAAAATACAAAAGGAAAAGATTGAAGAAAGCCTAATGGACTTGTGGGACACCTGAAAGGGAATCAATATGTGCAGAAGGAAAATAGAAAGAAAAGGAGGCAGAAAGATTAATTAAATACTAATAACAAAAAAGTTCTCAATTCTGGAAACGAAATTGAGCATCCAGATTCATGAAGCCCAAAAGGTTTCCAAATATGAAATAATCTAAAGTATCTATACTATGACACGTTACAATCAAATTGTAAAAGCGAAGACTAAGAGAGAATTCTGAAAGCAGCAAGAGAAAAGCAGCCCATCACATACAGGGGCGCACCCCTAAAAATGTCAGCAGATTTCTCAGCAGAAATTTTGCATGCCAGAAGGGAAAGGGATGATATATTCAAAGTGCTGAAAGGAAAAAACTGTCAACCAAGAATACAATACCTGGCAAAACTGTCCTTAAAAATAAAGGAGAGATATAGCCTTTCCAGACAAACAAAAGTTGTGGGAATTTAGTGGCACTAGGTTCACCCTAGAAGAAATACTACAGGGATTTCTTCAAGTTGAAACAAAAAGAAACTAAAGAGCAACACAAATGCATATGAAGTATAAAACTCACTGGTAGAGGTAAATATATAGACAAAGAATACTGTAATATTATAAAGGTGGTATATTAATCATTTTTCATCATGGTATAAAAGTTAAAAGACAAAAATGTTAAAAATAACTATAAAAACCATGTTAATGGATACACAATAAAATGGATAGCATTTGTTAAATCAGTAACACAAGGTTTAGAGGGGAGAAATTAAAATATAGAGGGTTTGTATACAATTGAAGTTAAGTTTATAAGAGCTTAAAATACACTATTATAACTCTAAGATCTTTATATGTAAACTTCATGGTAACCACAAAGAAACCACATATAGAAGATACATAAAAAATAAAAAGAATGGAATCAAAGCATATTAACACAACAAATCACAAAGGAAGTTAGCAAAAGAGAAAAAGATGGACAAAAGATGCAGAAAGAAGAAAACAATTAAAAAATGGCAACAGTAAGACCTTACATATCAACAGTTACTTTAAACAAAAGTGGATTAAACTCCCTCAGTGAAGAGAGATAAAGTAGCTGAATGGAATGAAAAGCAAGATGGAGCAAGATGCTGTGTACAAGAGAAACCCCTTAAATTAAAGGACAATCATAGGCTGAAAGTGAAGGGATGGCAAAAGATATCCAATGAAATAGTAGCCAAAAGAGAGCAGAGGTGGCTATACTTACCAGACAAAACAGACTAAGTAAAAAATTTCACGAGAGACAAAGGGGGAAATTTTATAATGATAAAAGGGTCAATCCACTAGGAAGATATAACAATTATAAATATAATGCACCTAACATCAGAGAACCTAAATATATAAAGCAAACATTGACAAAACAGAATGGAAGAATAAACATAAATACAATAATAGTAGGAGACTTGAATACTCCACTGTCAATAACGGATAGAACATCCATACAGGAAATCAATAAAGAAATAGCAGACTTACACAACACGACAGACCAAATAATCTAATACACATACAGAACTCTCCATCCAATAGCAGTAGGAAACACATTCTTCTCAAGTAAATGCAGCTAATTCTTCAGGATAGAGCTTATATTGGTCACAAACAAGTTTAACAAACTTAAGAAGATTAAATCGTACTGAGTATCTTTTCTGACCACAATGGAATGAAAATAAAAACAAGGATGAGAAGAAAAACTGGAAAATCCATGAATATATGGAAATTAAACAACACAGAGTTGAACAACAAATGGATCAAAAAGAAATTAAAAGTGAAATTAGGATATATCTTGAGACAAATGAAAATGAAAACACAACATACCAAAATTTATGAGGAGCAGCAAAGGCAGTACTATGAGGAAAGTTTATAGTGATAAATGATTCATTCAGAGAAAAGAAAGTTCTCAAATAAGCAACTTAACTTTACATCTCAAGAAACTACAAAAAGAAAAACAGACTAAGCCCAAAGCTAGCAGAAGGAAGAAAGTAACAAAGATTACAGTTGAAATAAATAAATTAGAAAAACTCAATGGGACTAAGAGTTCTGTTTTTGAAAAAATAAATAAAATTGACAGACCATTAGCTAGACTAACCAAGAATAAGGGAAAGAAGACTCAAATAAATAAAATTAGAAGTTAAAGAAGAGACATTACTAATTATATCACAGAAACAAAAAGAGTATCAGACTATCAGAAACAATTATAAACCAACAAATAGATAACCTGAAAGAAATGGATCAATTCCTAGAAACAGGCAAGCTGAAAAGTCTGAATCTAAAGCCACAGAAAACCTGTAAGCAGATTGAAGGACTAATCAAAAATCTACCTACAAAGAAAAGCTCAGGACCAGATGTCTTCACTCATGAACTCTACCAAACAATTAAGGAAAAATAAACTCCAATCCTTCTCAAATTCTCCCAAAAAACTGAAGAAGAGGGACTGCTTCCAAATTCATTTTATGAGGACAGCAGTGCACTCATAGAAAGAAAGAAAAATATACCTCACTAAAGAAAACTAGAGGCCAATGTTCTTGATGTACCTTGTACATAGATGCAAAAATCCTTCACAAAATACTAGCAAATCTAATTCAACAGCACATTTTTAAAAAAATCATACACCATGACCAAGTGGGATTTATTCGTGGGATGCAAGGATGGTTCGCCACATGCAAATCAATTGATGCGATACGCCACATTAACAGAATGACGCATAAAAATCTCATGGTCATCTCAACATATGCAGTTAAATTATGTGACAAAATTTAACATCCTTTCATGATAAAAACTCAACAACAAGGTACAGAAGAAATTTACGTCAACAAAATAAAGGCCATATATGATAATCCCACAGCTGACATCATACTCAACAGTAAAACACTGAAAGCTTTCCTTATAAGCTTAGGACAAGGCGAGAATGCCCACTCTTGCCACTTTTATTAAACATAGAAGTCCTAGCCAGAGCAATTAGGAAAGAAAAATAAGTCGTTTAGGAAAGGAAGAGGCAAAATTGTCTCTACTTCCAGATGACATGATCTTATGTAGAAAACGATGAAGATTTTTAAAAAACAGTTAAAATTAATGAAAAAAACCATTAAAGCCACAGAATACAAAATTAATGAACAAATATCAGTCACTCTTCTAAACATTAAGAATGAACTATCTGAAAAGGAAATTAGGAAAACAGCCCCGTTTACAATAGAATGAAAGAGAATAAAATCTTATGAACAAACTTAACTAAGAAGGTGAGAGATTTCTACTCTGAAAGCTCCAAAACATTGATGAAGGAAATTAAGTAAGACACCAATAAATAGAAAGTCACCTAGCCTTTATGGATCGGAGGAGTATTGACATATCCTGCTACTCACAGCCATATACCTATTCAATGCAATTGCTAACAAAATCCTTATGCACTTTTTTCAGAAGTTGATATATCAATTCTAAAATTTGATTGGAAACACAAAAGATCCCTAATAGACAAGGAAATCTTGAGAAATAAGTACAAAGTTGGAAGCATCACACTTCTTGATTTCAAATGTGTTAGAAAGCTACAATAATTAAAAGAGTATGGTATCAGTATAAAACATAGATATTTAGACCAATGAAATAGAACAGAGAGTCCAGAAATAAATTCACACATATACTGTCAAATGATCTTTGAGAAGAATGCCATGACTATAAAATGGGAAAAGAATAGTCTTTTCAATAAACAGTGTCAGAAAATGGATACCAACACGCAAAACAGTGAAGTCAGATCCTTATAGCATATGCAAAAATCAACTCAAAATATATTAAAGACTTAATTAAGATCTGAAACTGTAAAAATCCTAGAAGAGAATATAGGGCGAAGCTTCATGACTTTAGTTTTGACAATGATTTCTTGCATATGACACCAAAAGCATAGGCAAAAATAAAAAGCAACAATAGATAAGTAGGACTACATTAAACTAAAAAGCCTGTGCAAAGCAAAGGAATCAATCAACAGAGGAAAGTCAACCTAGAGAATGACAGAAAATATTGACAAACCATATATCTGATAACAGGTTAATTTCCAAAATATAGAGGGAACTCCTACAACTCAACAGCAAAAAAATCTAATAACCAATTAAAAAATGGACTTAAAATTAGAAAAGGTATTTTTCCAATGAAAGTCATTGACAGCCTTCCAATCAATAGGCGGCTGTGTGTGGCAGAGACACAAGAAAAATTTTACCTTTAACAGTGACAGAAGTTAAAATCAAAATTCTATGGAGTGTCTTCATACCACTTTTCTGCCCTCACCTCCCACAAGACTGGATTTTTAATGAAAAATAAAAATAGAAATATAATTTACCAAAGTGATCTAAGAAATGCGGATTGATTCTATTCAGTTGTGTACTGCAAAGCAAACCACATAACAGGCATACCTGCTAGAAAATGTCCTGGAAGTTTTGCTAAAAGCCCAAAATGCATTACAACAAAATGACCAGAATATGCCATTCTAGAATGACATCGTACCTCCAAAATTATTTGGACTCCAAGCTAGTCCATTATGTTATATTAGGCATCAGGAAAAGAACTTCAATGAGAAGTTCTTAAGAACTTAAAAATCTTTGATATGTATTAAGAACTAATGATGTGGGGCCAGCCCCGTGGCTGAGTGGTTAAGTTCCTGCGCTCTGCTTCGGCGGCCCAGGGTTCGGATCCTAGGTGCCCACATGGCACTGCTCATTAGGCCATGTTAAGGCGGCATCCCACATGCCACAACCAGAAGGACTTACAACTAAAATATACAACTATGTACTGGGGGTATTTGGGGAGAAACAAAAAAAGGAGAAAAAAAAAAAAGAAGATTGGCAACAGTTGTTAGCTCAGGTGCCAATCTTTAAAAAAAAAAAAAAGAACTAGTGATATTATGAATCTCAACCCCCAATTATTACCATGGATAGGAACCCAGCAGAAGTTGCATGTTAAATTCATTTGTGTGGTCTAGTCATTGTCACGGTTATGACATGATGCCACTTGATGGTGGTGCAGTGATGAAAAGGGGATTGCGCTAAAAGAAAAGTCAAAGTTCTTTTGGAAAATTTCACAGATGTCTCTAAATTTTTGTGTTATTTTCATTTTAAGTGATTTAAAGGATTGAATACCTTTATTCATTACAACAATAGTTTATTAAGCATTCCTGAGTACCAAGGTACTATTAGATCCCAAAAGCACTTGAAAAATGTGGCATCACAAAATCCAGTGGGTCAGAACAAAGCAATTTTATTTCTATTTTCCCTCCTAAATGCAGATCCTGAGTGGAAAAGAGAAAGATAAAGAGTGCTTTTGTGAGTAGAATCCAAGAGATATTTGGGCCCCATCTCTGTCATTTATGCAGATTCTCATAATAGAATCATTCTCATCACTCTTGACTACAGAACTTTAACTTCTGTCAAGTGCATTTAGCGTCCCTTTCTGAGGCTCTCCCATGAAGATTTGCCTGAAGTTTCCCAGGTTCCCTTGATTAAAGTCTAGGTGACATGAGTGCATATGGACCTTTTTACAATCATCTCAGAGTCTTAACCTCAAGAATCTCTGGAACTTTGAAAGAAACTTGCTGTGCACACCAGGAGGATGGGCAATCGTAACACAGTGTGCACACTCCTTCTGTAGAGTTTTCCCAGTTTCCCAGACCTGCATAATCTCCTCTTTGTGGTGATTTTCTTCTCCCAAGTGACCACCCTAACTGCAAATATGTCCATAAAGGTAGTCATCAAGCTCAGTCACAACCTTCACACCCCCACATACTTTTTCCTCTGTGGCCTATCCTTTTTAGAATTTTGTACCCCCACTTGTTAGTGGACTTGCTATCAGACAGCAAGGCCAATTCTCTTCCTAAGTGTGCCACACAGATTTTTTTCTCCTTAGGCTTAGAAGGCACTAACTGCTTCAACATGGCTGCTGTCTTCTATGACTCTTACACTAACATTCACAACTCACTGCATTTTTCCATCCAAATGAGGTATAACATCAATTTTCAGCTGATTTTGGCCTCTTGGATGGTTGGGTTCCTCATTTTTCTGTGCATTGCCATCACTATCCAACTTGTCTTTCTGTGACTCCAACACCATCCAGCACTTCTTCTGCAGCATCTCGCTTGTGGTATCCCTTGTTTGTGATTACGCTTTGTTTCATGAAATGGCTATTTTTATGCTCTCTGCCTTTGTGGTTGGTGGCAGCTTTATTTTAATTATGATTTCCTATGTCTTCATTGGGTCCATAGCTTTGAAGATGCCTCCTGCAAAGGGGAAGTATAAGGCCTTCTCAACTTGCTCCTCTCACCTCACTGTAGTGTGCATCCACTATGGATTTGCTTGCTTTGTTTACTTTAGGCCCAAGGACGGTGACTCATTCCATGAAGATATGCTGGTGTCTGTGACATATACAGTGCTGACACCTCTACTTAATCCCAGAGTATAAGTCTAAGAAACAAAAAAATGCAGAAGCTCTAGAGAGGATAGTAGACACTGCAAATGGATTTACCCCTAAGATAGTAAATAGAAGTACGCTGAACATCTAAAAATTTGTATCATGTCAATAAATAAAAGTGCATAAAGTGGAGTGCTTTCAATAAAAATCATCACTTCGAGTACAAAGCAATTAAAATGCTATCTACTTACCTGATCTGTCATGGTATCACTATTTTTCTAGTACAAAAAGAACACAGTCTTAAAATATTTTTAATATGTGTGTGTGGATGTGTACTTGCACATATGTACATATCTGTGTTATGTATATACACAGATATGCATGCAGTAAAGGAATCAAAACGTGTTTTGGAACACAGCATTTTCATCACAATAGTTGGATGAAACTTTCTGTTTATGGATTGTAGTTTTAGTGTAAATTCCCAGAACTTTTTGATTAGTCTTATAGCTTGAATATTTTCTCTTATGGTTTTCTAAAGTTATAGTTTGTAGTTCTACATTTTCCATTTAAGTCTATGATCTATTTTGAGTTAATCCTCGTATGACATGTGAGGTTTATGTTGAGGGTTTTCCATCCTCTATGGATGTCCAATTGCTCCGGCACCATTTTTGAAAAGACTTCCTTCTTTCAATGGATTGTTTTTGTTCCTTTTGAAAAAATAAGTCAGGGATACTTGTGTGGGTCTTTCTCCGGGTTCTTCCGTCAGCTTCATTGATCTGTGTGTCTGTTCTTCCACCCGTACCACACTGTCCTGATGACTGTAGCTATATAGCAATCCTTAATATCAGTAGTTGCTTCCTCCCACTTTATTCTTCACCTTGAAGGTTATTTTAAGTATTTTAGGACCTTTCTTCTTTAGTAATGTAAGGATTTAGTGCTGTAAATTTCCCTCAGCACTGCTTTACCTGAATCTCACATGTTCTCATATGTTGCCTTTTAAAATTTTCAGTCTGTGTTCTATATATTTTTTTAAATACTGGAGTTCCAAGTTTTCTTTTCATTATTTACTTTCTGAACAGAGAATTTACTTTAGCCGTTACTTAAAGGTATAATTGTTGAGAACAAATTCTCTTAGCTTTTCTTCATTGGAGATATCTTTGTTTCTCCTTCATTCCTGAAGGCTATTTTGCCAGATATAGAATTTACATTTTAAAATTCTTTATTTCTTGAAAAATATTGTGCCATTTCTTTCTTGCCTTCATAGTTTCTTGAGAAACTTGCTGTATTTCACATTGCTTTTTTGAATAAATAATGATTCCTTTCTCTCTGGGGCTTTTAAGATTTTTCTTTTTTTAACTTCAGTGAGTGTATTTTCAGTTCTAGAATATTTGCTTGGCTTTTTTTTATAACTTCTACTTCATGCTGATATTTTCTATTTTTTCATTTGTATAAAAATTTTAATGATAGCTTGTTGAAGCATTTATTTGATGGTTGTTTTAAAACCCTTCTCAGATAATTTCAACATCCTATTCCTCTTGGTGTTGCTATATGCTGTCTTTTCTCATTGAAGTTGTAATTTTTCTGATTCTTGGCATGACAAGTGACTTTTGATTGTTTCATAGACATTTAGGATATTATGAGGCTCTGGAACATATTCAATCTTTTTTTGGAAGGAAGTTCCCCCATTGAGGTGTTGCTGCAACCAGCAGGTGAGTGTGCGTGTTCAGCTACCTGTTAAGCACTATTGACAAATCTCTGGCAAAAAGAGAGTGCTGACTCACACCGCCTCCTTGCAGTTGAGTGAGATGGAAGTTCATCTCTCCCTTCTGCCCTGTTGTCTCCTTCCCAATGATAGTGTGACCATGACTTGTATGCCTCCTATCCTCCAAGAAAGATCAGCTCATTGTTGGGCCTCAATGCCACTAGGGAAGGACATTGCAGAGAGCTGCTTCTCTCCGATGGGAAGGGGAAGTGGAGAGCTGGTTCACACTGCATTGTTGTTGCAGGATAGAGGTGGACACTTAGTTCCCCACCAGTCCACTTACAAAAGGTTGCAGGTGGGAATGTTAGCTGGGGAGCAGAGTACCATCTAGCTACACCTCACACTCCCTCAAGACTCATTGCGGCCAGATGGCAGAGAAGGCTTATTTCCACACTGGACCCCAGTGATATTACCCAGACAGGAGAATTGGAGGGTGGGTAGAATCTTGGCCCCTCTGAAACCTGGGGGTGGGAAGCAGGTACGATTTTTCCATTGGCATTTTTTGGGAGTAGGGCAGGTATGTCAAAAGGTTTTCTGTTCTGTTAAGGCCGTCTTTTCCCCAGTTCTTTAGCTCAGAGAAACAGGCTCTTATTAGAGCTCTTCTGGTCTGTATCTCTTGGTTTTTCTGGGTTGGAAGCTTCTGCAGCACCCTGTGCCAGATATATGGAAGCAATAAGGAAAATCAGGAATTCACCACTATGTGGTTCCTCAGGTTCTGAAGTTCTTAGGAGTCTGCCTTCTTCTTCCTCCTTTCAGAGTTTTCCTGTGCTTGTTTGCTGTGTTACTGTAGGGGTGTTTTTAATAGCAATGAGGAAGACCCAGAGGAATGGAGCTACTTCATCTACAGTGGAACCAGAAATCTAAGCCTGTAAAATTTTAAAGATACTTATCTACCTTCTTACTTGTTTTTTGCCAGAAACTTAGTGTAATACAAGTTATCCTGATATATCTAGATGTAGAAGTCTTCATACCTTCTTTAAATAGAAAGAGTTGGCTGGAATACAATGTGTCAGAGGCAAATTAAAGTCCTCTTGTGGTGAAGTATTCTCAAACAACCCCTCACTCTTCCCCTCCACAGAGAGTATATGCCCCAAAAAAAGTCAAAGTATTAAGAGGATATTTGTGACCTTGAGCTTTTGCTTAAATTTTATGTGCCTCAGTGTCATCATCTGTAAAATACAAATGAAATTTTAAAACTTTATAGGGTTATTCTGAGGGTTAATTGGGTGATGTCTGTAGATCACTGGGAACAGTTCCTAGAAGGCAGTGAGCAATCTCATATTATAGTCCCTATGGCTAATGCTCTTACTATTGCTACTATTACTAACATTTGGCTTCTAGATCTTCCAACACTACAACCATGGAAATGCATAAGGGAGATATGTGTTCCCCAGCTGACAGTGATTACAAAAATTTTACTAATCTAGGCTGAGATTCTAGCTGTCAATCTGAGTTACACGGTTTTGAGGCAGTGGCATAATTATGGTGAACATGGGTTTGTGTAAAAGCCTGTCCCAGTTGTAGCAGGATCTGACACAAACATTCAATCACTTGAATCAGGCTGACATTTAGATTCAAAGGCAGCACAGTCATTAGTTCATACCAGAGCAAAAGCTTCATTTAATCATCCATTCATTTATTAATTTTTCTTTCATTCATGTCAGATATGCATTTATGCTTACTATGTTCCAAGAACTGTGAAAATTAGATGCATGGGGAAAGAGGAAAGACGCTGTAGTGTCTGTATGAAGCTTCCAGCATTGTGGAGAAAACAAATAATGATTCTGTAAGTACAAGCGCACTGAATATTCCAAAGAAAATATATGGGGTTCTAAGTGGGATAATAGGTGTACTTAATCTGGTTTCAAGCTTCAAGAAGGCTTCTGAGAGGATGGGAAACAACATTTAGGTTGGTACCTATAGCATAAAAAGGCATTATCCAGATGAGGGGAAAATTGCATTCAGGTAGAGTTACTGCATATGAGAAGGTCCTGAGGCAGCAAAGAATATGGATGTGGTTAAGGATTTTTAAAAAAAAATACCAAAGATTGATTCCTAGAATTTGGGTGTTGGAGATTGAGGGAAGAGTGGTGAGAGATAGAGAAATAATATGGGCCATATTCAGGACTTTACAAGCCATGTTAAGAAGTGTTGCCTTTTTCCTGAGATATTTGTGTTACATTAACAAAAGAACTAATCTATTGAGATTTACGGCCATGTTTGGCGTACAGAGAATGAATTGGAAGAAAGTAAGAGAGGGAAGAGGAAAACTTGTTAGGGTTCTATTAGTCAGGATTCTCCAGAGAAACAGAATAGTTTTATTTGCTCACATGATAGTGGATGCTAGCAATTCCAAAATCCACAGGGCATTCCAGGAGACTGGAAATTCCAGTAAGAGCTGATGTTGCAGACTTGAGTCCAAACTCAGTCAGGAGAGAGAATCTCATTTTTCAGAGCACCTCAGTGTTTTTCTCTCAAGGTTTTCAACTGATTGGAAGACGGCCACCCACATTATGGAGGGTAATCTGTTTTACACAATGTCTACTGCTTTAAATGTTAATCACATCTAAAATATACCTTCACAACAACATCTAAATTGGTGTTAAACCTAACAGCTGGTCACCATTCCCCAGCCAATTTGACAGATAAAATTAACTATTGTAGGAATACTAATGTAAACTAAATGTATGAGTTGGTAGCTTGAAATAGAAGGACTTACAATGAAAATGAAGAGAAATAGGAGATAAATATTGGACTCAGAATGTACAAGACCTTGTCATTGAAAGTAGGCATATACAGGGGGCAAAAGAAAGAAATTTCTCTCAGGTTTCTAAGTCAGTAAATTGTTTGAAGATGGTGCCTCTTACTGAGATACAGAACATTGGAGGGGAGCAAGTTGGAGTTGGCAGTGGAAGGAGATAATTACTTTAGGTTTAGGTAATTTTTTCTTGAGACACAATAGGCAAAAATATTTTTGTCTAAAACAGCAAGTAATGGTGGTCATCAGGACACAGATAAATTAAGCTTCACAGAGTAAACACAATCCAGTTACCTCAGACTTCTTTAACAAGATCTGAGTCTGACCATGAAGAAGTAACTCCAAGCGTTTCTTCCACCCAGTCCCTGAGAAGCTCAGGAATCCTGCTTATTCCTACAGAGAAGTCACGTGTTTTGATCTGACACAGAATTCACAGATTGGTCACGGGCATCTCATCCTGTTCTTTCATGAGGTCTCTCATGGGGAGCCAGAGACTAGGAACACGACAGCATATTGGGTCCAAAATGCCCATCACCAGAAGATAACCTTACCACAAGAAGAATGTCCTCGGTCATTTTACTACTTGGCTCCACTTGGTCATTTCCTCTCAGAATATACTCAGTTATAACTGTAATTATCATGCTTATTTCAGGATACACTGAAGTGAAATCTGAACACAGTCTTAAAGGTTTGGTGGTACAGTAACCTTAACTTACAGCAGAGAACAACTTTTAAAATACATGAATAAAATTTTAAAATGATTTTTAGACGATTAAGTGTTTTATGTTAAATAACATGTTACCAATTATAAACTTACTGTAATTTTATTAAATTTTACTCACTATAGCCCTCTGATTTACAATTTGATATCAGAAAATCCTTACCCTGTATTTACTAAAAAGCTCCACACTGGCTAATGAAATAACTTATGGACTGATAGACCACAGACACTCAATTTTCTTTTATTATTGCATTTATGGGATATTATGATATCAAATCCTACAAAATAACAGGCTTCACTAAGAAAATATTTTTCTAACAAACTCTCTCTTCAGAGCCCCCTTAATCTCATTGTTCCTGAGGCTGTAGATGAGGGGGTTCAACATGGGGATCACCACCATGTAGAACACGGACACTACCTTGTTCTGGTCAGTTGTGTAGTAAGACTTGGGCAGCACATAAATGAATGTGATGGTCCCATAGTACAGAGTGACAGCTGTGAGGTGTGAGGCACAGGTGGAGAAGGCCTTTCGGCATCCCTCAGTGGAGCGCATCTTCAGGATGGTGATGAGGATATAGATGTAGGAAACAGCTATGACAAACACTGTGGCCACAATGATAAAGCCAACCATATAAGAGGGTACAACTGCGGGGATACTCATATCAGGAGAGTTCAACTAAAGGGGTAAAATCACAGAAAAAATGATTGACTCGATTTGGTCCACAGAAGAGTAAACAATAGACACAAATAGTAAAAGAGAAAGCATTGTAGAAGCCACCTATGTAAGCCAATACAAGCAATTGAACACAGACTTGTGTGGACATTTTGGTGGCATACAGCAATGGGCTGCAGATTGCTATAAAGCGATCATATGCCATGGCAGCCAGAAGGAAGCATTCAGTTGCCCCAAAGAAAGCAACAGAACCAAGTTGGGTGGCACATCCAAAATAGGAGATGGTATTTTTCTCCACCAGGAAGTTTATAAGCATATTGGGTGTGACAGAAGATGAATAGCCTATGTCAGCCAAAGCCAAGTGGCTCAGAAAAAAATACATAGGATGATGGAGTTGAGAAGAGATTCTGATAAGAATGATTGTGCTGAGATTGCCAGATATGGTCACCAGGTAGATACACAGGATGATCATGAAGAGAATGACTCGAAGGATTGGATCGTCAGTTAAGCCCAATAAAATGAACCCTGTCACTTCAGTGCAGTTTCTATCCCCCAGTGCATCCATGACACAACGTAGCTGCTACCCAAATGACCCTGTGATGTAAGATCATATTAAAGAAGTTGTAAATTTAATGGTTTCATTTCATTAATACACATAGACATTATTTAAACAAATCATTCGAGCTAAGTTTGGACATTTTTTTTACTTCAGAGTCTAGAGTTCATATATTTTTGTGTAATTAATCTTGTATATTTTAAAAATTGTTTTTAGCCAAAAATATGCTTCAAATAATGTATATCTTTCCCCTTTATATATTTATAAAACATACTTAAATTTGCTTTAAAACTAAACATGAAAAAACATAAGCATTATGAGAATAGCAAGCAGGAATGATATTTACAACACAAAAGATAAAAGTATACAAATGTATTATTATGTAATGGAGACTTGAGTAATAACTAAGTTATTTTATGCTTACAAAAGGATATGAACGATGAAGGATGTAAAGGATATAAAATGAAGAGCTTTATATTTAGAGTTCTATTTTAATTTACATGAAATAATTCTAAGTACATTAATTTTATTTATAGATGAAGAAACTGACTTTGACAATGTTGACTAATTTATCTAAATTTACATTAGCAAATGGTGGGATCAAGATGTGAATCTCAAGCAATTTAAATTCGCTCCACTCCTTTAGTAATTTTCTATAAATGAAATTAAATACTACTTGTGATGAAGTCAAGTTTCTTGGAAATGGGTAGATAATAAATTACCCATTCTAGTTTCTGACAGCTACGTATAAAATAAGTGCCTAGTTAACCACAAAGTTCACAATTTCTATTGGAAAATCAAGATCATTTTTTAAAAGGAGAAAAAAATTTCCCTAATGGGACAAAGAAGAAATAGAAAGGAGTTTCAAATTTAGGTTATAAATGAAGTCAGCAATTATAAATTTATTATAAATTTTTAATATTTGCAACAAAAATATTTTTTGCCAAGTAGTTTGAAATATCAATCTAATTACTATGCAAAATTTCATATGTTTAAGATCTCGGATATAATTAAAGTACATTTATTCAAATACATCAAATCACTTCCTAATGTAACAGTGTTTTCTAATTGGGCTATTACAAAATGAAATAATATTAGTTTCAACATAATATACAGCTGTTTGAATAAATACCAGCCTAAAAAGTTAAGTTTACACAGGTTCACCCAGCAGGTGGCCACATTAAACCTCATCTCCAAGTTTTCTGAGTTTATAGTCTCAACTTTGTCCAAAGTATCTTGTGGCCTGTAAGTGAAAGTATTCAGAACAATAAACAAAGGAAGTCTTTCCACAAGATAATTACTAACAGTAAGTCCCCAAAGCATCTCAAAGCTAGTTAATTTACTAACACTATGGCTTAGTACCAAGTTTAGATAGTGTTGAAAGGCCGTGTGAGTTTCTGGTCTTCTGGACAGAAAAATAAGGAATCCTGGTATCTTGACTCGTGCTTGTTTATACACACTAAATAGACTATAGAAAGTTAGGCTAATTCAGCTAGGCTTACTTGCTAGCTGACGCTGGATTACACCGGCCCTGTTTCTCAAGTATGGCTGTGAGTACAGATACAACTTTAGAGAATAAAGTGTTCTCAAATGGTAAATGAAAATCAATGCATCAGATTAACTCACAAAAGCTAAAATTTTACCTCTTGAAATAAGAATTCATTCCTCTTGCAGCAATAAATCCAGAGTCATTGTTGTTATATAGCAGCCAAGCTGGCTTATTATTGTTTGCCTTTGAGGATAAATCTCTGAAAATCCAGAGATTCAAATGTGAATTCAAAATCACTGGGGATCATTATCACATTCTCAAGTGAATATTGAGCAGTTCACTTCACACAAACACAAGTAATCTTTAAGGATTCTTTCAATTCTCAAGTGATTATTTTTTGCTCTTTTTATCTAGGTGTTGATACTCTTTCATTTGATAATTATTGGGAGTATAATATAATATCTTATAGCTAAATAATGGTTCTAAGTTTACTTTGATATTTCTGGTTAAGAAATACTAAATTTCAAATCTAAAAGAATAACCTTGGTTTCATTCATTCTACATTTGTTCATTTCGTAAGTGTTTTATGTGGTATATGTAAGGCACTCTGTTAGGTGCCTTTGGAAATAGGGTAGAATGTCATGTAAGGTTGAATTTTAAATAATGCAATGTTTGAGATATGTGTATTTTTTTCTAGCAAGAAGTACGTTTGAATGAATATCTTTAAAGTTGTATAGATAGAGAACTGTGAAGTAAAGAGAGCTTTGGATGACTTCCAGATCAGACTTAGTCTGCATGCCTCAAAGGGGCAATTACTGGCTAGAAGCTTGTTTGACTAGATGGATGATGGTACAAACAGCTATCTTCACTCTGAAGACAATCTACGTCTCTTGCTAATTCTAATTATATAAAGTGCTCTCTCACCATCCTGATGCACCCTTTATGGATTTCACATTAATAATGCCAACTAACTTTCATTCAGAACTTACTCTTTGACAAACAATACACTTAAGACTCCACTTACATTTTCTCATTTGATCTTTACAATAATTTGGTGAACTAAGAATTCTTATTATCCTAATTTGACAGACAGAGAACTGAGGCTTACTTTAAGATACTTCTTCAAATGTACTCAACCCATTGAATTAAATACAGGTTTAAAATTTAGGTCAGAGTGAATTCTGGAATGTGTACTCCTCACTACTCCTGTTGTCTAGTCAACTTCAAGACTTAAGTGCTAAGCAATGACCACTGGTTCCCAACTGGTCCCTGGTTCACAGTTTCCTCTCCCCACCTTCAACACTCTGCCTATAACCCTAAAACTGACTAGGGCTACAGTCTGGCCCTGAGCCTAGGCCAGTATTCAGGATCCTAATTTCTTTTCATATGCTCACCAATGACAAACTCCTATTGATCTTACCTCCTACATTCCTATCAAATGAATCCACTTCTCTCCATCTCCACACTGCCATAGATATCCTAATTGATATTCCTATATTCATTTTTGGCCTTTCACACAACAGCCAGACTGAATTATTTATTAAAAGAATTTAGTATTATTTTTACAGTATCAAATAATTACATGCACTTAGTTAAAATGACTCATAAGAGAAAAAAATTGTCCTTTGCCCCATCCTTTACAAAGCCAATGTCTAACTCCTCATGAAACCCACTTTTGACTCCTTAAACTATTTCAGGACTGGAATACCTCAGTATTTGTAAATAATTTACTTTACTAAAGAAAAATCGGAATTTATCTCTGTGTTTCTACAATTTTTCCTATATATTTAATTTAAACATAACTGATACAAAAACCAGAGGTTTTCCCAAGTCTGAGAGGATCATTAGGGGTTTTTTTTTGTTGAGTTTATTATACCAGCTCAAAAGAGAAGATCAATGGGTTAAATATCAAAAAAGAGAATATATTTTAATTCAATATTCTGTTATAAAGATAAGGGTAAAAATTATCTCATAGCTAACAAGCAATAGGACATGGTGGTTTCAAGTTGAAAGTTATATAACAATAAGTAAGTAGAGTCAAGGTGCAATCTCACAGGAGAGTTTATTACAAATAAGCAATTCAACTTTATTCTAGAAGAGAATAAATATAAATCTTACTCCCTAAAAACATGCTTTTAGTTTGTTAAATAATGATCATATATCTATTTTCCAACATTTTACTCATATCTATATAACAAAATGTCATGGCTAGCTCAGTTAATTGTAATCTCAATGTCCATTACTTAGTAATTCAATTTCTTACTCCTTCAAGCTTCCAGCTATTACTGTAATTCCTCTGGTTGTAGCTTTAATTTTAACCAATGATGAACTAAATAAGTTTCACTTTAAAATTTGTACTTATACAGCTTATACCATTCTTTATTGATCCACAATTTTCGTACATTCATCTACTGTTATTCTGCACACGTCTACCATTCACGTTAATACACATATACGCACTCATATATCTTCCACTCTTTCAGTGTTGTAGCAATAATGCAGACAGGTAAATTAAATGTTACAATATTCAAACAATCAAAATGAAGACAAGAAGAGGAAGAGATGAACAAAACACAACCTTACAGACAGCACCATGCAAACTATTCAACTAATATGCTTAATGGCAAGATATTAAATACTTTTTCCCCTTAGATTCAGAAATAGCAAAGTCCACTCACACCACATGTATTCAACATTTTACTAAAAATGCTAGGCTTTGCAATAGGCAAAAGTTATAAAATCAGAATGATCAGACAGGAAGAGGCAAAACTGTCTCTATTTGCAGATAGCACACCTGTTTGCATAGAAGATTTTGAGAGATTTCTAAAGCATACACTAGAACTAAATGGCAAGGTTGCAGGATATGTGTCTAAAATATAAGAAATAAATTATATTTTAGATATTTGGAGTAAATGATTGAAAATGAGAAAATAAAAATCCACTTACAACAGGTCAAAAAACACAAAATGCTTAGGAATAAATTCATGAGAACTCCCACAAGACCTCCTCACTAACAATTATAGAATCCTGATGAGAGAAAATGAAGATCTAAATAAATGGAGATAGATATACATGTCCATGCGTTAGAAGGCATATTATTAAAATGTCAATTCTTCAAAAATTGACTTTTATAATCAGTGAAATCCCCATCAAAATTATTTTAGTAACTTTTGATAAACCAAACCTAAAATTTATATAGATATGATACTGGCTGGAATAAGAAAAACAACTTTAGAAAGGAAGAACAAAGTTGGAGTATTGACAATATATGATTTCAAGGCATCATAAACCTGTATAGATCAAGACGGTGTTGTATTGATGAAAGGATGGGGATACAGTCCAAAGGAGCAGAAAAGACAGTCCATTATAGACACAAATATATATGGTCAATTGAGTTTAGACAAATGTTAAAGGCAATTCAATGAGGAAAGAAAGTGTTTTCAACAAATGTTACTGGAACAACTGGATATCTGAATGGAAAAAAATAACACCAACTCTCACACTATATATGAAAGTTAAGTCAAAATGTATTACAGCTATAAATGCGAAAGATAAAACAATAAAATTTCTGGAGGTAAATATATGAGAAAATTGTCACATTTTGGCAGAGATTTCTCAGGCATTACACAACCGGCACAGGCCAAAAAGTTTGAAAAATAGATACATTGGTTTTCATGAACTAAATGTTTGTTTCCAAAAAAATTCATGTGTTGAATTCCTAAGCCTGAGTGTGATAGTATTTGGATAGGGTTATGAGAGTTAATAAGGGTTAAATGAAGTCAGGAGGGTGGAGCCCTGGTCTGATGGGATTAGTGCCCTCATAAGAAGAGACACAAGGAGCTTGTTCCCTCTCTCTCTCTAGGTGCATACACTGAGGGAAGGTCATGTGAGCACACGGTGAGATGACAGCTGCCTACAAGCCAGGAATGAGGCCTCACCAAACACTATCCATCAACTGATACTAAATAAATACAGAATGGAAATAATATTTGTAGTGCTTACATATGACAAAGGACTTGTATTTAGAAAACAGGTTGGCAAATTATAGACTGTGGGCTAACCATATGTTCGTGTAAATAAACTTCTACTAGAAACACAGCCATGACCATCCGTTTACACATTGTCTGTGCCTGCTTTTGCACTAAAATGACAGAGATAAGTAGTTTTGACTGAGATCATATGGCCTGTAAGCCTATAATATTTATTTTCTGGCCTTCAAGAAAATGTTGCTAACCCTTGATTTAGAATACATAAAGAACTCTCAGAACTCAAGAAGTAAAACAGCCAATTTAACAATAGAATAAAGATTTCAATAGACACTTAAAGAAGATACATAAACGGTCAAAAAGCAATGAGAAAACACTTCGCTACATTAACTATCAGGAGAATGCAAAATAAAACCCTAAATAGATATCATTACAATCCCGTTAAATGGCTAAATTTAAACAAGTCTAACAATACCAAATGTTAGCAAGGTTTTGAAGCATTTGGAACACTCACCATAAAAATTGGGAATGGAAAACAATAGAACCACTTGGAAAATGGTTTGAAAATTCTCAAAATTTTAAACAGCATCTCTTTTAGCAACCCCACTACAGAGTATTTACCCAAGACAAATGGAAATATATATCCACACAAGAAGTGACTACAATGTTCATAGCATCTTGGTTCACAAAGCCCCAAATTGGAAACAACCCGAAAGCCTACCAATTTAGTGAGTGGATAAAAAAGTGTTATATCTATAAAATGAAATACCGCTCAGCATTTAAAAGAAACTGTGGATACACACATTATGAATGAATCTCAAAATAATTATGCTGGGACAAAACGTCACATGAGATAGAGTACATACTTTATCATTCTCATCTTATAGAATTGTAAACAAAACATGCTAATCTATACTGTTCAAAACCAAATCAGTAGTTGCCTGGAGCCAGGGTCAGAGAGAAGAATGGATTGCAAAAGGGCATAAGAAATCACTGGGAGGTATTGGAACACTCTTTTGCTTCATTGCAGCTGTGGTTTCACGACTTGCATACAACAGACTAATCTGATGAAATCATATTCTTTATGTGTGTGTGTTTATTATACTTGAAGTTTATTATACTTCAGAAAACGTTTAAAAAATGAAAAAAAGAACCCTTTGCATGGTGACGTCAGCAACATGGTGGCATAGGAAGACCTGGATCTTCCTTACCCCAACAAAAACACCAATTTGACAACAATTCACAGACAAATTATCTTTGTCATAATCAGAAACTACTTCAAAGATTCCTGCACCCTTGGAGAATGCAAAACCAGACTCACCAAAGCTGGTAAGGAGATTGGAGACACCCCCCCACCGGAGATCCTGCCCCCAGCACAGCACATACTATCAGGAAGAGGTCCCCAAGCTCCCCAGGTAAGGAAAAGCATTGGTTCATGAATCCAATGCCCCAAGTTTTCCAAGAGAGCTCCCCAGAGGACTGACTTCTGTCTTGCCAGTCTTGGAGTTCTGATAAGTCAGGTACGCTCTAGCCACCCAGGGGAGAACAGAAGTGTCTTGAGTTAGTAGACACCATTGATCCTTCCCCCTGGTCAACACAGAACCAGGGGACAAAAACCACAGCTCCTTGTTTCCTGGGGAGGAAAGAGTTGGTAGGGGGCCCAGAATCTCTGTCCAGGCTGATTGGTAGTGTAACGAGGTCAAGGAATTTTGAGGTTACATTGTCGACATGGTTTAGTGGCTATGAAGTGGTGTATCATTGTGGTTTTGAATTTCATTTCTCCAATGTCTAATAATGTCTAGCATCTTGTCACGTACTAATTGGGCTTTTGTATATCTAATTTGGATAAAAGCCTGAGTCCTTTGCTCATTTTTTCTGAAAATTAAAACGTGAGCCTTAGTATAGACATAATAATATTAGATATGAGACATAAGTTTATTTGCTTCTATCTCTTAAAAATTATTTTATTGAGGTCATATTGGCTTACAACATTATGTAAATTTCAGGTGTAGATCACCATGTTTCAGTTTCTGTGTAGATTGAATCTTGTTCACTAACAACAATCCAGTTTTTATCTGTCATCATACATATGTGACCCTTTACCCCTTTCACCCTTCCTGCACCCCTTTCTCCTCTGGCAACCACTAATCTGTTCAATTGTCTATATATTCATTTGTTTATCTTCCACATATGAATGAAATCATACAGTGTTTTGGCTTTCTCTAACTGGCTTCTTTCGCTTAGCATAACATCATCAAGGTCCATCCCTGTTGTGGCAAAAGGGAAGATTTTTCTATTTTATATGGCTGAGTAGTATTCCATTGTATATATATATATATATATATATATATATATACACCATGTCTTCTTTATCCATTCATCAGTTTATAGACACTTGGGTTACTTCCACATCTTGGCTATTGTGAATTTTACTGTGATGAACATGAACATGCATATATCTTTTTGAATTATTGATTTCATGTTCTTTAGATAAATAATCAGTAGTGGAATAGGTAGATCATATGGTATTTCTATTTTTAATTTTTTTGAGAACTCTCCATATTGTTTTCCACAGTGGCTACACCAGTTTGCATTCCCACCAGCAGTGTATGATGGCTCCCTTTTCTCCACATTATCTCCAACACTTATTATTTCTTGTCTTGTTAATTATAACCATTCTGACTGGTGTGAAGTGATATCTCATTGTTGTTTTGACTCACTTTCCCTGATAATTAGTGATGCTGAATATCTTTTAATATACCTATTGCCCATCTGTATATCTTCTTTGGAAAAATGTCCATATCCTCTGCCTACTTCTTTCATCAGGTTGTTTGTTATTTTGTTTTGAGTTTTATGAGTTCTTTATGTATTTTGGAAATTAACTCTTTGTTGGATATATGATTTGCAAATATTTTCTCCAAGTTAGTGGGTTGTCTTTTCATTTTGTTCATGGTTTCCTTTGCCATGCAGAAGCTTTTTAGTCTGATGTGGTCTCATTTGCTTACTGTTTCTTTTTTTTCCTTTTCCAGAGGAGACAAGATATATGAAAAGATACTGCTAAGATTCATGTCAGAGTGTACTGACTACATTTTCTTCTAAGAGGTTTAGTGTTCCAGGTCTAAAATTCAAGTCTTAAATCCATTTTGAGTTAATTTTTTGTGTATGATGTAAGATATTGGTCTACTTTCATTCTTTTGCCTGTGGCTATCCAGTTTTCCCAACACCCCTTATTGAAGAAACTGTCCTTTCTCCACTGTGTGTTCTTGGCTACTTTGTCAAAGATTAGCTGTCCACAGATGTGTGGTTTTATTTCTGGGCTTTCAATTCTGTTACATTCATCCGTGTGTCTGTTTTTCTGCTAGTACCATGCTTGTTTTTGGTTTTGGGGTTGTTTTTCTTTTCCTAAGGAAGATTCACCCTGAGCTAACATTCATTGCCAGTCCTCTTCTTTTTTATTTGCATCAGGAAGATTAGCCCTGAGTTAACCTCTGTGCCAATCTTCCCCTACTTGCATGTGGGAAGCCTCCACAGCATGGTTGATGAGTAGAGTGAGTCCACACCTAGGATCCCAACCCATGAACCTCCAGCCAGTGAAGCAGAGAGCACAAAACTTTAGCCATGTAGCCACAGGGCCGGTCTCACCATGCTGTTTTGATAACTATAGCTTTGTAGTATTTTTTAATTCAAGAAGTGTGATATCTTCAAATGTGTTCCTTTTTCTCAGGATTGTTTTGGCTATTCAATGTCTTTTGTTGTTCCATACAAATTTTAGAGTTCTTTGTTCTATTTCCATGAAGAATGTTATTGGAATTCTGATTGGGATTGCATTGAATCTGTAGATTGTTTTAGGTGAGATAGACATTTTAACTGTGTTTTTTCTTCCAATCCATGAACATAAGAATGTTTTTCCATTTCTCTATGTCTTCTTTCAATTTCTTTCAATAATGTCTCATAGTTTTCAGTGTATAGGTCTTTCACCTCCTAAGTTAAATATATTCCTAGATATTTTATTCTTTTTCTTGTGATTGTAAATTGGATTGTATTGATTTCTCTTTCTGCTTGTTTGTTACTAGTGTATAGAAAAGCAACTGAATTTTGTACATTGATTTTGTACCCTGCAAGTTCACTGTATTCATTGATTATTTCTAATAGGTTTTGGTGGCTCTTTTAGGGCTTTCTATATGTATAAAATCATGTCATCCACAAATGGTGACACTTTTACTTGCTTTCCAATTTGGATCCTTTTTATTTCTTTTCCTTGCCTAATTGCTCTGGCTAAAACTTCCAGTACCATCTTGAAGAAAAGTGGGCATCCTGTCTTGTTCCTGTTCTCAGAGGAATAGCTTTCAGCTTTTCACTGTTGCCAATGATGTTGGCTGTGTGTTTGTCATATATGGCATTTATTATGTTGAGGAACTTTCCTTCTATACACAGTTTATTCAGAGTTCTTATCATAAATGGATGTTGGATCTTGTCAGATTCTTTCTTTGCATCTATTGAGAGGATCATGTGATTTTTATTCTTCATTTTGTTAATGTGATGAAGCATATTGATTGATTTTCAGATGCTGAACCATCCCTGCATCCCTGGAATAAATTCCACTTGATCGTGGTGCATGATCCTTTTAATGTATTGTTGTATTTGATGTGCTAATATTTTGTTGAAGATTTTTGCATGCACGTTTATCAGCAATATTGGCTTGTAATTTTCATTCTTTGTGTTTTCCTTGTCTGGTTTTGGTATCAGGGTAACATTGGCCTCATCAAATGGGTTAATAAGTGTTACAACCTCTTCATTTTTTGGAAGAGCTTGAAAAGTCTATGTATTAAATTTTTGACTGTTTGGTAAAATTCACCAGAGAAGCTATCTGGTCCTGGACTTCTGTTTTGGGGGAGCTTTTGATTACTGTTTCAATCTACTTACTTGTGATTGTTCAATTCAGATTCACTATTTCTTCTTGATTCACTTTTGGGAGGTTGTATGATTCTAAGACTTTATCCATTTATTCTGGGTTATCCAATTTGTTAGCATATAGCTTTTCATAAGATTCTTTTATAATCTTTTGTATTTCTGTGGTGTGATTCTAATTTCTCCTCTTTCTTTTCTGATTGTACTTGTTTGAGTTTTTTTTTTTTTTTTGGTGAGTCTTGCTAAGGGTTTGCCAATTTTGTTTGCTTTCTCAAAGAACCAATTCTTAAGGTTCACTGATTCTTTCTATTGGTTTTTTAGTCTCTATTACGTTTCTTTCTGCTCTGATTTTTATTATTTCCTTCCTTTTACTGACTTTGGGCTTTCTTTGTCCTTCTTTTTCTAGTCCTTTTAGTTGCACTTAGGTATTTATTTATTTGAGTTTTCCTTGGGTTTTGTGATAGGCCTGTAATGCTGTAAATTTCCCTCTTAGTACTTCTCTTACTGCATACCATAAACTGTATGTTGTGTTTTCATTTTCATTTGTCTTCAGGTATTTTTTGTTATCTCCTTTGGTTTCTTCAATGATCCAATATTTGTTCAGTATCATGTTGTTTAGTCTCCACAAATTTCTGACTTTCCCAGACTTTTTCTTGTAGTTGATTTCTAGTTTCATACCATTGTGGTCAGAAAAGATTCTTGATATGATTTCAATCTTCTTAAATTTATTAAGGCTTGTCATGTTTCCCAACTCATGGTATATCTTTGAAAATGTTCCATGTGCACTTGAGAAGAATGTGTATTATGCTGTTATTGGTTGGAATGTTCTATATATATCTAAGTCCATCTGGTTTAGTGTTTCATTAAAAGCCACTCTTACCTTGCAAACTTTCTCTCTGGATAATCTATCTATTGACGTAAGTGGACCATTAACGTTCCTTACCATTATTGTGTTGCTGTCAATTTCTCCATTTAGGTTTGTTAATAGTTGCTTTATATGTTTTGGTGGTCCTGTGTTAGGTGCATATATATTAATAAGTGTTACATCTTCTTGGTGGAATGTCCCTTTTATCATTATATAGTGGTCATCTTTATCTCTTGTTATCTTTCTTATCTTGAAGTTCATTTAGTCTGATATAAGTAGGGCAACATTCACTTTCTTTTGCTTGCCATTGCTTGGAGCATCATCTTACATCCCTTCATTCTGAGCCTATGTTTGGCTTTTGAGCTGAGATGTGTTTCCTGGAGGCGGCAAAGTGTTGAGTCTTGTTTTTTAATCATCTAGCCACTCTGTGTCTTTTGATTGGTGAATTCAGTCCATTTACATTTAGAGTGATTATTGATATTTGAGGGCTTAATACTACCATTTTATTTTTGTTTTCTGGTTGTTCTATATTTCCATTGTTTCTTTCTCCTTGTATTCCTGACTGCTATTTCAGTTTGGTGGTTTTCTGTGATTTTCTTCTTCATTTTCTCTTTATTTATGATTTCAGACTGAGCCTATTATCTCCATTAGCCTATGCAGGTTCCATACCTCTCCTCTTCTCCATCTATGTTTTTGCTGTCATAAATTATTGTTTTTTTGAGTTGTCAGTTTATTACCAAATTGAGGTAGTAATAGTTATTTTTGATGCTTCCTTTCCCTTTATCCTTTATGCTATAATTAAATGTTTACTAACCTATTCTGATATGGTTGTCCAATGTTCTGATTCTGTCTCTCTATTTATCTCTTGCTCAAAGCTTTGTAAACCTTTGCATTTTTGCTTCAAGTAAGAGGGCTCCTTTCATCATTTCTCATAAGGCAGGTCTAGAGCCAATGAACTCCCTCAGCTTTTGTTTGTCTGGGAAAGCTTTTATTTCTCCAACAGATGTGAAAGATAATTTCGCTGGATAGCATATTCTTCACTAATAGTTTTGTCTTTCAGTGTTTTGAATATATGATTCCACTTTCTCCTAGTCTGTAGAGTTTCTCCTGAGAAATCTGCTAACAGCCAGATAGAGGTTCTTTTGTAGGTTATTTTCTTCTTGATTGCTGCCCCTAATATTTTTTTCTTTGTCGTTGACTTTTGCCAGTTTTAATATGATATGCCTTGGAGAAAGCATTTTTGCATTGAGGTAATTAGGAGTTCTATTGCTTCACATACTTATATATCCAGTTCTTTCCCCAGGTTTGGAAGTTCTCAGAGATTATTTCTTTGAATAAGGTCTCTTCTCCTTTCTCCTTCTGGGATTTCTATAATCCTTATGTTACTTTTCCTAATTGAGTAGGATATTTCTCAAAGAATTTCTTCATTTGTTTTTAATCTTAGTTCTCTGTCCTCCTCCAACTGAATCATTTATAGGTGTCTGTCTTCAAGCTCACTAATTCTCTCTTCTGTATGGTCTGCTCTATTTTTAATGCTTTCTGCATTATTCTTCATCTCATTAATTGTGTTCTTCTTCTCCAGAAATGTTGGGTTTTTGTTTTTTAGAGTTTCAATATCTTTGGTGAAGTACTCCTTCTGTTCATTAATTTTATTCCTGAGCTCATAGAGCTGTCTTTCTGAGTTTTCTTGTAATTTGTTGAGTTTATGACAACTTCTTTGAATTCTCTGTCAGTTAGACTGTAATCTTCTGTAATTTCAAGTTTGGTTTCTGGAGAGCTGTCATTCTCTTTCTGTTTTGCTGTGTTACTGTAGTTCTTCATGATGTTATGAAGTCATCCTCTGCCAGAGCATCTGTGGTAGTAACCACCTTTCTTATTTGGTACAGCTTTGTTTACTTTGGTTTTGAGCTACTTCTGGTTGTATTTCACAGCCTGGACTTTTCACCTTCCACTGTCTCTGCCAAATGCCTCATCAGTGCCCTCCTATGCTGCTTGTGGCTCTGGGGTCACTGGTACCTTAATGCTTATGATGTCACTACAATTTCTGGTGTTGCCACCAAGGCCACCAGGCTGGCTGCAAGCACATCTATTGATTCTGGGTCTCGTTTACCTCCACTGGCTCTCCCCAGGCTCTTCACAGGCTCAGGTGTTGCTATCCTTTTCACTGCCTACACTGCTGCTGCTGGGTTGTCTGGGGATGCTGGTTCTGGGTTCCTGGATGTCACTATCACTGCCAGTGACCTGGGGACTCAGGGTCTTGCATGCAGGCCCAGCTGCTGATGCAGCCTGTGTCAGTGACACCACCACTGGGGCTATGTCACTGGTTCTGCTGTAGTTCCTGAAGCCTCTGTTCACAGGTTCCACCTGCCATTGCTAAAGGGGAGCAGGAGCTAAATAGGGAGAAGTTTCGTTGCTGCTCACTCTGCGGCCTCTAGTCTCTGGCACTACCTGGTATGTTTTGAAAACTCAGGCCAAAGCACCCCACCCCAGCCAGGAAAATCCACTTTTGTATACTATCCCACTGTTGGAAAGACCTGGCCACTGCCAGGAGAGAGGGAGGGGGTGTGTGTATTGAGTCTAATAGGAGAAGGGCAGGGAGAAAGTTGCACTTGTGTTTTATGCCCTTGCTGTGACTGCTCATAGGCATGCAGGCTGAATCTGCTGCGAGACAAGCAGGGGGCAAGCCACACCTGTTTTTTTCCTCCCCACCACTGCAATCACTCACAAGTGTGCAGGCTGGATCTGCTGGGAGACAAGGAGGGGGCAAGCCACACCTGTTTTTCTCTTCCCTGGCTGCAACCATGTAGGCTGGATCCACTGGGAGACAGGCATGGAGCAAGGTGCACCTGTTTTTTTCTTCCCCTGCAGCAAACACTCACAGGCATTTGGGGCACTATGACAATCCACACCCTGGATTGCTGCCTCCAGGGAAGGGGAGAGGGCTGCTCCACTAGTTAGAATGCCTCATGGGGGTCCAGTCTACTCACATTCAGATGTATAGATGCATGGATCTCTTAGAGGTCCTGTTGTGCTGTGTAGGGAATATTCCATTGGTCAATAAATATCTGATTTAATGTAACTTAGAGGGAAGAGACAAAGTCAACAAGCCACTCCACCTTGACACTGACATCACTCTTGCCCATTTTTAAATTGGGTTATTTGTATTGAATTGTAAGAACTCTTTATAATTCTATACATGAGTCCGTAATAAGATATATATGTGCATATATTTTATCCTATTCTCTGTATTATTTCTTCATAATTTCCTTTGGAACACAAGAGTTTAACTTTAATGAAGTCTGATTCATTTACTTTTTCTTTCATTGCCCATGCTTTTGATGTCATAACTAAGGATCCTTTACTAAGTCCAAGATCATGGAGACTTACCTCTATGCTTTCTTCTAAGAGTTCTATAATAGGTTAGCTTTTATGGTACATCTTTGATCCATTTGTATTAATTTTTGTAATGAAGTGAGGGAAGGGTCCAACTTTCTTCTTCAGAATGTGGATATCCAGTTGACCCAGCACCATTTACTAAAAGGACAATTCTTTACTCATTGAAAGTTCTTGGAAGGCTTGTTGAAAATCTGTTCCCAAACACACATGGGTTTATTTCTGAACTCTCAATTCTATTTCTTTAATTTCCATGTCAACCCATAGGCCAGTCACACTGTTTTGATTACTGTTGCTTTGTAATAAGTATTGAAATTGGGAAGTGTGACTCCTACTTTGGTCTCATTTTTAAAAGATTGTTTGGGCTATACTGTGTCGCTTACATTTACATATAAGTTTTAGATTCATCTTGTCAACTTCTACAAAGAAGCCAGGATTCTAATAGAGATGGTGTTGATCTGCAGATCAATTGCCATCCTAACATTATTATAGATCCATGAACCGTGGCATGTTTTCTGATCTATTCAGGTTTCCTTTCACTTATTTCAGCAATGTTTTGTAATTTCTAGAGTATAAGTTTTGCACTTCTTTTGTTAAATTTATTCCTAAATATTTTACTTTTTTGGAAGCTATTATAAATGAAATTTTCTTTTTTTTTTAAAGATTGGCACCTGAGCTAACAACTATTGCCAATCTTCTTTTTTTTCTTCTCCCCAAAGCCCACAAGTATATAGCTGTATATTCTACTTGTGAGTTCCTCTGGTTGTGCTATGTGGGATGTCACCTCAGCATGGCCTGACGAGTGGTGCCATGTCCACGCCCAGGGTCTGAACCAGTGAAATCCTGGGCTGTCGAAGCAGAGTATGCAAACTTAACCACTCAGCCTTGGGGCCTGCCCCATGTCAATGAAATTTTCTTAATATCATTTTATGGATTGTTTACGGCTAATGCAAAGAAAGGCAATTTATTTCTATATTTATCTTGCATACTACATCTTGCTGAACTCATTTATTTGTTGCTATAGTTTTTCATGTATTGCTATATTTTTCTATACATCTATATTTTATATACATCATCATATTGTCTGCAAATTCAGATAGCTGTACTTCTTCCTTTACAATCTGGCTGACTTTTATTTCATGCTTCTTGCCCTTGGCAGGGGTTGGTGGCAGAAGATGAGGTGGACAGGTGGACCTTGAATGCCATGCTGGGGCAGTCACACTTACAGGGACACTTTAATTTGCTAGTTAAGAAGGTCTTCTCCAGAGTCACTCTGCATGTTGTAAATACCAGCTCCTCCTTTAACAAACTTTATCACCTTCACAAATGATGTAGCTCTCTAAGCCATAGTTTCTTTATCTCAAACATGGGCACAATACTACTCCTTGTCTCATAAAGTGTTTACAGGTTACATGAGAGAGGTGTCCTGGATACATTGACTGTCCTGATATTCCTTGAATAAGTCAAGCTCATTCCCACCATGGGGTCTTTGCACAAGCTGTTTCCTGTGTCTGTCATGCTGTCCCCCTAGATCTTTAAATGGTGGGCTGCTTACTGCATTGCAATCACCAAGTTACGTGTCAGTTCTGTAGAAAGGGCCTTCCTGACTCTACAATCCAGAATAGCCACCTACTTCCTCACTCTCATACCACTTTCCTTTAATTCTCTTCATGGCACTTTTCACTGTTTGAGACAAGAGAGCTCATATTTGTGTTACTCCATGTTGTATTTCCCAGCCACAGAAGTGCCTGACACATCAAAGTCATTAATTAAATATTTGTGGAATTAATGCATTGCCTTTGAATAGTCACTTAAGCAATCTGTACCTTAGTTTCATTTTTTGTGGAAAAAGTAGAGTACTTCCAAAAAATCATCACTTTTTGAAAAAGCAATAAAAGTGCTTCCTAATTGCCTCATATATCCTAGTCTAACTGTTTTCTTACTACAAAACCAGATGTAGTTTTAAAATATTTTTTAATGTTATCCCACATATATAGTATACACTTATGTTGCCTTTAGGGAAGGAAGAAAGTTACACTAACAAGGAAAGAATGAAAGAGAGAGGGACAAAGAGAGAGACAGAAGGAGACAGAAACAGAAAGAGAGAGAGAGAAAAAGATCATTAACTCAATCCAAAAAAGGGAAAACATAAACACAAATTTAGATTTGAAATGATGGAATGATCATATTACAGAGAAACTGCAAAGAATTTTAAGAAAATACTTTCCTCAATTATTTTCAAGCAAATAAAGAAACTAGGTTAGAATGGATGAATTTCTGGAAAAAACTTATCTGACAAACATTTTTGACGTACCAAATATGGGGAAAATATGGAAGTCTGTCACAGAGCTAGTCTTCCCCTCCCCAAACAAGGGATTAGGCTAGATGGTTTCATAATTAACTTCATCTAGTCCTCAAAAAACAAATATTTCAAACCAGATTTAAATTAAGTTAGAGCCCAGATAATGATAAATAGCTTCTAATTTATGAAAGCCACAGAGGCGGTAGGTATTCTATGTAACTGCAATCTTATTGAGGACATTGTGTAAGGTTCTCATGCGGATAGTGGAAGATTTTAGATGCTGTAAGGGGTTCTAGGCATTTTGAGATCACATTGTCTAATGGTACAACTACATAGTGAGTGCCATTACCAACACTGTGGCAGGACTGAGACGGGGAGAGGAGAAAGAAGCTGGTGGCAGTCTTTAATAAATGAGAAGAAAGTGGGTGGTCAGCAAAGGACTCTAAAGACAATAGTATATTGTTTCATAGCTGGATAATATTGATGTCAATGAAGGAAATGTTTTGTCATGAAGATGCAGATAAATGATTTAGAAATATGGTGAGAAGATAGGAGAATGTCAACATTGTGTGCTGGTGCCTGCAGAATAGGGCAGTGAGTAAATTCTCTTCAATACAGCTGAGAAGGAGATGTGCCCTTCCCAGACAACTAGGTTTAGTTACAGTGAAGAGGTAGAGAATGAATTCTGTGAAAAGTTGATGAGTGTAGTGGAGAGAAGATTCTACAATGAAAGCAAAATACTTTGAAAAGAAACCCCAGAAAAGAAAAAAGAATCCCAAGAGAGGGAGCATGGCGTTGTACTAGAGTGAATGCAGCTGAGGAGAGCTCCCACAGGGCTTCCAACTGGGATTCAAATCACAGCTACATTGATTATATGTGATATCATAGCCTACTGAGCCTTCATGTCTCATTCTTTGTTCAACATTGAATTATAATTTTCATAGAGGTTCTCTGACCACACATTTCACAAATCTCACCATTCCATTTTCCCAAATGCCCCCTGCCAAGTGTTAAGTCCTCAACCTCTTCACATAATTTTTTTTAACTTTTTCATTTCATTAATTACTTTGAGTCACAATTTCGAACCATATCTAAGTTTTCTACATGAGCATCAAGGTTCAGGTCTCAAAAGGCTGAAAAGCCTCCAGAGCCAAGAGGAAAATGAAACTCTTGGGAGCACTCTGATGTTTCACCTGTTAATTTTATATATAAAGTAGATCATACAAAAACAATTTATTAAAATGTCTTTTCACTGAGATAAAAGTTATATTTTTATAGACTTGTACTAATTTCCAGTAAGGCTCTGATTTGTTTTGTAATTAGTAAGCATATTTCATTAAGTGAAAAAGTTGAACATTGAAACACATATTTTGCTACAGCCAACAATTCTTTTCAAGGTAACACTGTCTTTTCAAAATAAAGAAAGGAATTTCGATTTCACTCTTATCAAAAATATGAAAACATCTGCAGTCAAAGGTTAGTCATGAAAAAACTGTAAGTTTGACTTCTAGAAATTTTAAGAGACTGGGTGGCTTATAATTAAAGCCGAATGAGATAGCTGAAGAAAACTAGAATTCACCTAGTTCTAGCGATCAGAGGACTTTTACAAAGAATAACTGAAAATGAAGAGATTTTTGGCTGGCTTAGAGGACAATAAAACCAATGCTCAAGTAGGTAGGAATAGTCAGAAACCAACTTTGTATCTTTTCATTCACAAAAACATGTTTTACATTATTCCAGGGATGAAATCATAAACACAGTTCATACCTTCACTGCCATTTGATGTTTTTTTTCTCCGTCTCTTTTTCATGAATCTCAGTTTGTCTCCTCTCATGTCATTGGGTTTGTTACATGTCCCTGTCCCCACAGACTCTGCTGTTCTCAAATCCAGTTGTAAAATAGGGAAACAGGAATTTACATGACAATGGATTTGGGGAAAAGAGAGAGTGAAGAGGGATTGAGGAAAGAAGGAGTAGAGAGGAAGGAAGGTGGAAGTCAGAGAAGGAGCCAGTAAAGGAGAAAAGATAAATGTGAAGAGGAACAAAAGAGAGAAATCCATTGTTGATGCCTCAACTGTCACAATGTTCTGTGCCCCACATCCAGGAGATTTTCCCTCTTTGTCAGTTCTCTAACCACATGCTATGTTCTTCTCTTAAGATCATAATTACCCAGTTTAATTCTAACAGTGAGTCAGAGGACATAGGTATCATTTTTATTACTCCCATTTTGTAGATAAGGAAATTAAGACTCAAAAATTCAAACCATTTTACACAATTGAAACAGATAATAACTAGAGGAGCCAAAATCTATCCAAAAACTAGCCTCTAGTTTGGATACGTACAGTACATTCCAATTTGGAGCTCACTCCAGACAACAGTTTTCCTGCAATTTCCTTTATGGCTTCTAGCTGAGAGAACTATTGTCTACATATGAAGTAAGAGTCCTGGTGTTTGGACAGAGAATTTTGACAGTTTGTACTTAGAAAAATGAGTGACAATTTAACAGTAATTTTATACTCGTCGCCTCTAATAATATAAAGTAAGAAAAATGGGATGGAGAGAAAAAGGAAAGGGGCAGAACTGTGGCCAGGTGGTTAAGTTCAGGGCACTTTGTTTCAGTGGCCCAGATTCATGGGTTTGGATCCCAGGCGTGTACCTATATCATGTGACAGCCATGCTGTGGTGGTGATCCACATACAAAAACGAGAAAGATTGGCACAGATGTTAACTCAGGGCTAAGTTTCCTCAAGCAAAAAAGGTCAAAATAGGAAGATTGGCCACAGGTGTTACCTCAGGGCAAATCTTCCTCAGTAAACAATAAAATAAAACAACAGGAAGGAGGGAGTGAGAGAAGGAGCCAAGCCAAGGAAGAAGATAAATGTGAAGAGGAAGAAAAAACTCAGGAAAAAAATTATGAAGATTTGCCTCTATGTTTTCTCCTAAGAGTTTGATAGTTCTGACACTTATGTTTAAATCTTTCCTCCATTTTGAGTTAATTTTCTATATGGTGTGAGGTGAGAGCCCAACCTCATTCTTTTACTTGTGGATATCTAATTGACCCAGCACATTTGTTGAAAAGGCTCTTCATTAAGTGGTTCTGGCACCCTGTTTGGAAATCTATTAACCATGGACACATGGATTTAATTCTTGATTCTCAATTCCCTTCCACTGAGCTACTTATCTATCTGTAGATCAGCACACACTATCTTGAACTATTGCTTTGAACTAGGTTTTAAAATTGGGAAGTGTCAGTCTTCCAACTTTGTCTTTTTTTTAAAAAATGTTTTGGCAATTCTGGATCCCTTGTAATTCCATATGAATTTTAGAATCAGCATGTCAATTTCTACAAAGAAGCCACCTGAGCTTCTGTTAGGGATTATGTTCAATGAATACATCAATTTGGGGAGTTTTGCCATCTTAACAATATTATGTTCTCAATAAAGAACATAGCATGTTTTTCCATTTATTTAGGTTTTCTTTCATTTTTTTCAACAATATTTTATAGTTATAAAACTATACATTTTGCTCGAATTTTGGTAAATTTAATCCTAAATATTTTATATTTTGATGCTATTAATTGAATTGTTTTCTTAAATTACTTTTTGCATTGTTCATTGCTAGTGTATAGATATACAATTTTTATATATTAATCTTATGCAATATCATTGAGCTTGTTTATCAGTTCAACAAACTATTGACACACAAAACAATGTGGATAAAGATCAAAAACCTTATGCTGTCTGAAAATAATCTTACAGAAAAGGGGCAGAGCATTTGACTCCATTTTTATGAAAATCTAGAAGTAAACCACAGTAAAAAAAATAACAATAATAATGAACACAATAGGTGTGTCTGTAGGATATAAACTAAGTCTTAAAAGATAGGGTGATGGGGGAACTTTATGAGGGGATAGCAATGTTCTATATTATGCTGGGTGCTTGAGTTACAAAGGTGTATTCATTTGTCAATACCTAATAAATGCACACATAAGATTAGCATATTACTTTAAGTAGGTTTTACATAGAGAAAAATGTGAAAAGTATTGGCCTCTAGTTATCAGTAGATTGGCAGAAGTATTTAGAGGGAAATATGCTATTGTCTGCAATTGATGGAAGGAAAATGTTCTTCAGTGGATGTTGTAGGCATAATTATGGCGCCATAAAGGTGTCTATATCCTAACCCCAGAAAATGAGAATATGTTAGTTTACATGGCAAAGAGGGATTAAGATTGCAGATGAAATTAAGATTTCTACTCAGCTGACATTAAAACAATGAGATCATCTTGGCTTCTTTAGTTAGGCCCAATATAATTACAAACATTCCTAAAAGTAGAAGAGGGAATCTGAAGAGTGTCAGTTGAAGCCGTGACTAGAAAAGGAAGATACAGGGAGGTGTAATATCACCAATTTTGAATATGGAGGAAGGAGGCCACAAGCAAAAGAATCTGAGTGGCCTCTAGAAGCTGGAAAATCCAGGGAAATGGATTTTCCACTAGAACCTACAGAACAAAGCCCCATCGCTTGAATTTATCCCAGTGGGACACATATTGGACTTCTGACTTCCAGAATTGTAAGATAAAAAAATTTGTATTGCTTTTAACCACTAAGTTTGTAGTAATTGGTAACAGCAGCAATAGAAAACTAAACCAGTATGCTGTTTAATATAATAGCGAGAAAGACAACTCCTACCTCAACCTCCCTGGAACCTGGAATCATGCATTCAGGCTCATATATTTTTAAGGCGTATTTCTTATTCTGCAGGTCAGCAATCTAAACTTTCAGTTGTCTTCTGTCAACTGGTACCATAACCAAGCATTCAACAGGCCAGATGGAAGGAGTCAAACATAATCAACCTGCCACCAGGTGACCAGCTGGACCCCTGGGGAATGGTGCTGTTCCAGGGTCAAACTGAAATATTTCATTGGCATATTGGCATTCAGCAATGGTGGTAGCCAGATCAATTTTAGTGAGAGGAAGTCCAGAGAAGACTTAATCTGGAGAATTTTCAGTATCAGAGGCAATATAAATAGAAGAGGGGGAAAATGGCTCAACAGACATTCAGCAGTGTGCTACTTCCATTCCCAAGATTGAAATACCCTAATTTAAAAAATTCTTACTTCTGGGGCTGGCCCAGTGGCATAGTGGTTAGGTTTGCATGCTCCACTTTGGTGGCCTGGTGTTCGCAGTTTCAGATCCCAGGAGCAGACCTAGCACCACTCATCAAGCCACACTGTGGTGGTATCCCTCATAAAGTAGAGGAGGATTGGCACAGATGTTAGCTCAGCAATAAGCTTCCTCAAGCAAAAAGAGGAAGACTGGCAACAGCTGTTACCTCAGGGCCAATCTTCCTCACACACACAAAAACAATCCTTACTTCTTCACAATACAGACACTAGGTCTTGCCAAATAGCTCCCAGTAGGCTGTCCTTTGTGGATTCTTTAAGATATTTGATGGAATAGATTCCTGAAAGGGAAGAACTACTGGCTATAGGTGGTTTTCAGGTATCTTCTGAGTTGACCAGATCAGGCTCATCCATAGGGGTAGGTACTGTGGGAGGCATCCTGTTTGTCAGGTCCAGGTCACAGGACAATAGAAGCTTTTCAACCATCAGTATCACTGGTTTCAATCTTTATATCATCTTTAGACTACAGGCATCATCTCGTTCAAATGATGAGAACTTGGATAGAAAAATACTCTTTATTTCCCATTCAAGGAGCTCCAAATGCTTTCAGCTGTTGATTCCGAAAACTGAATTCAAACAGCATAGAACTTATTTGAAAATATTTTTACTTATAAATGTAAGAATGGTGAGTGGTGGAAGGATAAAGAAAATATTCATTTTTTAATAGATGTTCCTATCTTAATGAATCCATATTTATTTTTTTAAGCTGAAAATTTTCTTGAGAATTATATGTGAGTCTAGGATACAATGAATATAAACTGGAAATTTGCTTAGTACATTGTCCATTCCTTTGCAGAATAGCTCCTCATATTACAGTGTTTATTATTAAAAACAGATTGGTTCAGGACCACCGATGTCTTCCAGTCATCAGTTTTCCCATGGCCTTTTTAACCTCCTTATTCCTCAGACTATAGATGAGAGGGTTCAACATGGGGATCATGACTGTGTAGAACACAGACACCACTTTGTTTTGTTCAGTTGAGTAGCTGGACTTAGGCATTACATAAATGAATGTAATGGTCCCATAGAACAGAGTGACCACTGTGAGGTGGGAGGTACAGGTGGAGAAGGCTTTGTGCCTCCCCTCGGGAGAGTGCATCTTCAGGATTGAGAAAAGTATGGAGACATAAGAGAGAGCAATGATAAACACAGTGACCACAATGATGGATCCAGAAGATATGGCTGGAATTATTTCAGAAGTAAAATCACGAGAACAGGAAAGTTTCAAAAGTGGTGAATAGTCACAGAAAAAGTGATTGACTTTATTTGGTCCACAGAAGGACAGACTTAATAAACAGCTAGTAAATGTCCAAGCATTCACACATCCACCCAGGTAGGATATCCCCACTAAGAGGATGCAGATTCTGGGGGACATGTGGGTGGAGTAGAGCAGTGGCAAGCAGATGGCCACATAGCGATCATAGGCCATGGCAGCCAGCAAGAAGCACTCAGCTGTCCCAAATGTGACTACAGAACACAGTTGAGCTACACAACCAACAACGGGCAGAGAGGTGCCTTCCCTGAGCAAGCTCATGAGCATGACAGGTGTGACTGATGAGGAGTACCCCATGTCTACAAGGGCCAGATGGCAGAGGAAAAGGTACATTGGGGGATGAAGCTGAGGGCTGCTTCTGATTAACGTGATTATGCTGACATTGCCCATTAAAGTGGCCACATAGACTCCCAGAAACACAATAAATAAAATGGCACAAACTGTAGTATCCTCCGTTAACCCTAAAAGAATGAACTCTGCCACCATTGTGCAGTTTCCAGTCCCCATCTATACTGGGAATGGCACCCACTGAAAAAAGATCAAATGGATATTAGTTTGGAAGGAAGTATTATAATTTGAATACTTATTTTTACAGTGGTTATGTAATAAAAATTACAAGAACAGAGACACTCAAGTGTAAATTTTGCAGGAAGTATTTTTATACATAATACCTCATGTAAAACTTGACACTGTATATGTTCATTGATGTAAGGTCAGGATTATTCAGAAAAAAAAATGTTTTAAGTTAAAAAACTTTGCTCATATTTGCATCATCTTTTTAGTTTAGGATGTCTTTGAATTATAATCAACTAAAATTTCAGAATAATAATATTTTTCTTTCAAATATACAATGTCAAGAAGATTGAACACACACACACACCATAGCATAACAGTCACGTGCTCAGGCAGCTATAGGGCATACTTTTATTCTTAACAGAAATACTTGAAAAATGGTATATGTGAATTAACTGAGCAACAACATGCCTGTTATGAGCACCATGTAATTACGTGTCTGAACTCCAAAGTCCTAGATTCCTTATCTTTATTCTGGATGGACCTAGAAATTTTATTTACTAGGCACAGACCCAAGACTGAATGAAAGTTTGAAATTTTAAGGAAAATAGATGAATAAGACAAATTCAGAGCTGGTTATTAGCGCCCTTATGGCATGGAAGCAAAGTGTTGTGCAAAAATGTAATCAGCTATGGGTCTGTAGAGGCCTGGGATCAGATTCCACCTTCACCACTGCCTAAATGTGGAATCTTAGACAATTTACATCAACTCTTCAACCCTGCATTACCTTATTTGTTAAACATATACATATACCACACAGGATTCTTGGTTTGAATAAGATTATGTACATGATCACAGAAAGCACAGCTCACAGAGGGAAGTGAATGCTCAACAAATGGTTATTTCCTTAGGATAATTAAACCTTAAATTCTAATACAAAATTAAGAAGGAAACATTTCTATATCAATGTAAAAAGAAAATTACTACTTGCAGATATTTGTACTTCAACAAGAAGAATAAATGCCAAAGAATAGTCACTGTAAAGCAAGGCTACATATATGAAATTTGGTGTCTTTGGGGATATAATCCCTGAGTACATTACTTGTTTATGAAAATTCCACTGAAAACCCTCAAGACAGAGAGAGCTACAGGTACATACGCTCATGTGTATACATCCTGGCTACAGTCATCTCTACATTTTTTTGAAGTGCATTAGTTTTTTTTTAATGAAAACTTTCAATGGATTGCTAAAATCATTCCAACTGATTTGGGACTCACAAAAATAAAGATAATGTAGCACATATAATTTCACTTAGAAATAGAAATCCTTCTGGGAAAAAAAGAGCTTATGTTTTTGTTTATTTCTAGATGATAGCACCTTTTCTGTTAAATGTTTTATTTTTGAGATAATTATATATTCACATGGAGTTGTAAGAAATAATAATACAAAAATCCATATACCCTTTACTGAGTTTCTCCAAATGGTAACATCTTGCAAAACTATAGTAAAGTATCACAGCCAGGATTCTGAAACTGACACAGTCAAGATACAGATCCCACAGCTCCTTTTTGTGAACTGTTACAGCCACAATGACTTCCTTTTTGTCTCCATCCCCTCCTCAACTTCCGGAAACTCCTAATCTGTTCTCCATTTCCATTTTTTTATCATTTCAAGAATAATAACATTACGTTATATTTCTCTCTGAGTCTAGTAATTGTCTATGTGCTGAAGACTATACTAACTGACATTAAAATAGCTACTCCTGCTTTCTTTCAATTAACGTTTGCAGGCTACATCCTTTTCCATCTTTTAACTTTCAACCAGTTTCTATCATTATATTTGAATTGAATTTCTTGTAGATAGCATAGAGGAGTCATGCTTTTTAATCCACTCTGCTAGTGAGGCCTCAGAAAGAAACAAGGAATATGTCTTTGGAAAGTGGGGAAAAGGTGATCTTTGTTATAACTGGCAGGAAGCCTAGCTTAATTCTGTCCTTCTGTTAAGTGGAAAGCAGAACTTGTAAGCAAGGAACTTGGATATATTCCTGAGGAGACTTACAAGCAAAATCCTGAAGGTGCAGCTAGGTTTCTTACTTGTTATAGTAGACTGTGAAAAAACACAAATAATTTAACAAAGGACAGTTACGCAAAAGGAACTAGGAGTTGATGATTTGGGAAATTCTCAGCATATCTAGATTTCAAATAAAAGATACTAAAATTGTAATATTTGCTGTTTAAAAAGTATGCACTAGAGAGAAAGCCAAACGTGTGGTAGGAAAATGCTTTTCCACTGCTGAAGAGTTTAGGCATGTGACTCACGAATCCCACAACATTCTCAAAAGAAGTGAGGAGAAGAGATAGGATTATCCAGGGAAGATTTTTAAACGAGCTTCTTGTCTACTGACGTGAATACCATGACATATGAGACACAAACGATTTTTTTAAATGATATATGGTTAGAAACACTGTACTGAGACTGAAAGAGAAAGAGACAAAACCAAAAGAAAGAAAGCTGAGAGACTTAAAATTCTACAAGAATGAAGTTGGCTGATAAAACAATTCAGTTCAAATATGTGCTATTCTTTAAGAAAAAGGAAGAATGTCTTCAATAGAAGAAACTTAGGCCCAGAAACTAAAGCCTTGGATCCAGGGTAAAGAGCCGTGGATACAGATACTGAGGCTGTATTCACAGAGATCTGAGGTACAAGACCATAGGCTGTAAATGATATATGGTTAGAAACACTGTACTGAGACTGAAAGAGACTGAGACAAAACCAAAAGAAAGAAAGCTGAGAGACTTAAAATTCTACAAGAATGAAGTTGGCTGATAAAACAATTCAGTTCAAATATGTGCTATTCTTTAAGAAAAAGGAAGAATGTCTTCAATAGAAGAAACTTAGGCCCAGAAACTAAAGCCTTGGATCCAGGGTAAAGAGCCATGGATACAGATACTGAGGCTGTATTCACAGAGATCTGAGGTACAAGACCATAGGCTGGAGCAATGGGCCCAGAAGGTGCAACATAGAGTCACAGAGGAGTATTCCTAGGCCTTGAAATCTAGTGGATTTCAAGCTCTTGATTTCAAAGCTGCTAGAGATTGGTGACCCATTCCTTCCTTCCAACAAGACAGAAAAATTATCCTTGACTCACAGAACTTGCATACCAGTATTCTAGTGTTGGGAGGCAGATAATAAATTACATAGCTGAATTAAGTGAGCAGACAAATCAAGTTAAAGTTTGGGGTAAGAGCTTTTCAGGTAATTTTTTCTCTGTTCAGATTCATGAAAGTAATTCAAAAATCCATTGAAGAATGAGCCAATGAGGCTAGAGAAGAGTAAGCAAACATTAAAATAAAGCTGTATATCTGGGAATAGCAAGTATCTGAGAAAAAGGTACTCTCATCTATTATGGTAAAGCTATGGATTTGCTAGAAATTTGGAGGAAATAATCTGGGCAAATTTGTAAAAGTTTTAAATGCTATCTCCTAAAATTCTCCTTTGAGGGGCCAGCCTGGTGGCACAGTGGTTAATTTCACATAGTCTGCTTCAGCGGCCTGGGGTTCGCCAGTTCAGATCCTGAGTGCAGACCTGTGCACTGCTTGTCAAGCCATGGTGTGTAGCAGGCATCCCACAAATAAAGCAGAGGACGATGGGCACAGATGTTGGCTCAGGGCCAGTCTTCAAAGGGGAGGGTTGGCAGCAGATGTTAGCTCAGGACTAATCTTCCTCAAAAAAGTAAAAAACAAATAAAATTCCCCTTTGAAAGATCTATCTAAGAGATAATAATAACCTGAGAATACACATATACATACAAAACTATGTTCATTGCATGATTGTTTAAATAGTAGAAATGTTGAAAAGATTCTAGTGCTCATCAATAAAGGAATGGTTAAAAAAAATATGGCGCTTTCATTCTATGAATTACTATATAGCCATTAAAACAATGAAATGGCTGTATATGTTGAGCCTCTGAAACAAGGCCATGATATATTCTTATATTTTTCCTTCCAAAATCTCCACTGGATTTTTTCATAACTTCTTGTTAATGTTTCATAACCGTCTGTTCCTGTTTTATGTGCATGGTACTTTCACCTGAATCACTAAAGATATTCATTACATTTATTTTAATGTAGCAACACGTGGTGATAGCACTACAAACTTGATTTCTTTGGGTTTATGTTCCGTTGTCTTTTGAATTTGTTGTTGCTTTTGTGTGATTCTGAAGATCTTAAAATACTTTGGGAGTATTTATTAAAAGTACATCTTTACAACTGACATTTTCTGCTAAACTGCCCAACGATTCTGTTTGTACAACTTACATGGAAAGGCACAAAGGCAGTGGTATTGCTCCCTCTTTTTTTTTTTTTTTAAAGATTTTATTTTTTCCTTTTTCTCCCCAAAGCCCCCCGGTACATAGTTGTATATTCTTCATTGTGGGTCCTTCTAGTTGTGGCATGTGGGACGCCGCCTCAGCGTGGTCTGATGAGCAGTGCCATGTCCGCGCCCAGGATTCGAACCAACGAAACACTGGGCCTCCTGCAGCAGAGCGCGGGAACTTAACCACTCGGCCACGGGGCCAGCCCCGGTATTGCTCCCTCTTTTAAGTTACAGAGACAAGTGGGCAATATGTATAGGCAGGCACTGTACCTCAGTTGCTTGTCTTCTGGGCTTTCCTGTATTGCATTGACTGTGCCTAAAGAACTATTCCCATTTAGAGACATACACTCCAAACAGAGCTATTTCTCCCTTTAGAGGAACTATTAGGCTATAATACAAGGGTAAGCTAGCCTGGCTTTCCACCTCAAAAGACCACTTCTTACACATTTGTTAGTTGTCTGGAGCCTCTCTAGCTTCTATCCCCCCCTTTTTTCTTTGAGGAAGATTAGCACTGAGATGACTACTGCCAATCCTCCTCTTTTTGCTGAGGAAGACTGACCCTGAGCTAACATCCATGCCCATCTTCTACTTTATATGTGGAACGCCTACCACAGCATGGTTTCTGCCAAGTGGTGCCATGTCTGCACCCAGGATCCAAACTGGCGAACCCCGGGTCGCCGAGAAGTGGAACGGGCAAACTTAATGCTGCGCCACCTGGCTGGCCCTGCTTCTATCCCCTTTTAACAGAATATTCTTGGTATTTTAGCAAACCCTCTGTGTGATTCTGATGTATGCTACAGTTTGAGAGTGACTGCCTCAGTGTCTCAACCTCAGCTGAACGTCAGAATTACCTGGAAAATTAAAATATGCTCATATATGAATCTCATCTCAAAGATTTTGATTTAATTGATTTGTAGTGTGGCCTGGGCATTGGGATTAATAAGTTCCTCAAGTGATTTTGTATGCAGATAATGATGCAAACCACTGATTCTGTCATTCCAGTTTGCAAAGCTGGAAAAGCACTGTATGCAGACTCCTCTTTCTTCTGCCTCAGAGGTTTGGTTAGTGGGAATTCCTTCTGGAGTAAAAGATCATTGACCAACATTATCACTCCCCCAGCTAATGGAATTCATGACCCCCTTTTCATGCTTTCATGATTATTTCAGAGGGAAAACTGTGAGGGAATCCTGACACATGTATGACTCACCTGCTGTAATTGTAATCCATAGTCTTGAACTGATACTTCAAGTGGATCATGGAGAAATTCAATAGGTGGGAAAAGTACTTCCTCTATTCATTCATTCATTCATTCATTTCTCAGATATCTATTGAACATTGACAGTGTCTCAGACTGTCTTCCAGGCAGTGGGGATAAAATGGTGAACATGACAGACAAAGTTCCTGCCCCCATGGAGCCTATATTCTAGTGGGCAAGGCAGATAGTAAACTATAAACAAATGTGTAATAAGACAATGATCAATTACAATGGCTAAGGAAGAAATAAACAGGGCAGATTCTTATAATAAGTAACTTTCTGTCATAGCATTCTGAATTCACTCAGAAAGCCAAACTTCCCCATATACACGTATATATGTATATGTGTGTGTGTATATATATATATATATATATATATATACATGTATACTTGATACATATCAAAAAGACAGCAGTGTTAAAAATAAGGCAAACACAGAGAAGTTCGATAATCTGTCTGAGGTAACATAGAAAATGGCAAGACTGGGATCTGAATGTTAAAAGTTTGATACTGAAAACTGAAAACTACGTTCTTAACACTTTCACCAGTGCTTCGTCTAGTGTACCTTTCATCATTTGAAAGTTTTTTGTGTGTGTTGTTTTAAACAATTTTTGTCTTAAAGCATATTTTACACTAAACATATTTCTACGCTTTATTATTTTATAATTTACTCAGTGATATATTTTTTAACTATTTATTTTCAACCTTCCTCTTCCAAGTTACAACTAAACTTCCAAATTTTCTTTTATTCTCTTTTTCTTCACAAGTTTTTGGGAAGATATATATCCTAGTTCTAGTAGTCTAAGATTATATTATGACAAAGAGCAGTAGATTTAACATAACCCTTCCCACAACAGCAGCAGAATACACATTCTTCTCAAGTGCACATGGAACATTCTCAAAGATAGACCTATGCTTGGAAACAAGGCAAACCTCAGTAAATTTAAGATGATTGAAATCATATCAAGCATCTTTTCTGACCACAATGCTATAAAAATAGAAATCAACTATAAGAAAAAAGCTGAGAAAGTCACAAATATGTGGAGACTAAACAGCATGCTACTGAACAACCGCTGGTTCAACGAAGAAATCAAAGGAGAAATTTAAAATACCCATAGACAAATGAAAATGAAAATACAATATACCAACTCTTGTGGGATACTGCAAAAGTGGTTCTAAAGGGAAAATTCGTAGCAATACAGGCTCATCTCTACAAATGAGAAAAATATCAAGTAAGTAAACTTAAACTACTACTAATAGAACTAGAAAAAGAAGAACAAACCAAGCCCAAATTCAGCATAAGGAGGGCAATAATAAAAATTGGAGCAGAAATTAATCAAATAGAGACTCAAAAACAATAGAAAGAATAAATGAAACTAAGAGCTGGTTCTCTGAGAGAGAAACAAAATTGACAAACCCTTAGCTAGACTCGCTGAGAAAAAAAGACAGAAGCATCAAATAAATAAACTTAGAAATGAAAGAGGAGAAATTACAATGGATACCACAGAAATACAAAGGATTATAAGAGAATACTAGTAAAAACAATATGTCAACAGCAGATTTCATCAAGTAGAAGAAAGAATCAGTGAACTCAAAGTCAGGTCATTTGAAATTATCCAGTCAAGGAGAAAAAAAAATTTTAAAAAGTTAAGAAAGGCTGAGTAACTCATGGAACAACAGAAAATGAATGACTACAAGCAATATGAGAGTCAAAGGAGAAGAGAAAGAAAAAGTGGCAGAAATATTAGTTAAATATTAATAGCCGAAACTTCCTAATTCTGGGAAGGAAATTAAACATCCAAATTCATGAAGCCCCCAAAATTTACAAATACGAAATAATCCAAAAACTCTACACCAAAATACATTACAATAAAATGTAAAAGTCAAAGACTGAGAGAGAATTTTGAAAGCAGTAAGAAAAAAGCAACTCATCACATACAACAGAGCACCCCTAAAACTGTCAGCAGATTTCACAGAAGAAACCTTCCATGTCTGAAGGGAGTGGGGTGATATATCCAAAATGCTGAAAGAAAAAACTGTCAACAAAGAATACCATTCCTGGCAACACTGACTTTAAAAAAATGAAGGAGAGATGTAGCCTTTCCAGACAAACAGAAGATGTGACAATTCATCACCACTAGCTCTACCTTACAGGAAACACTAAAGAGAGTTCTTCAAGTAGAACCACAAAGACACTAAAGAGCAACTCAAAAGTATATAAAAGTATAAAACTTACTGGTAAAGGTAAATATGTAGACAAATAAGGAACTGTTATACTATAATGGTGGTATATTAATCATTTTTTATTATAGTACAATAATTAAAAAACAAAAGCATTAAAAATAACTATAACTAAAAAGGCATGCTAATACATACACTATATAAAAAGATATAAATTGTGACATCAATGACATAAAGTGTGGAGAAGACAAGTTAAAGTATACAGTTTGTATGAGCTTAAAATAGTTTGCATGAGCTTAAAATAGACTATTATCACTATAAGATTTTTGTATGTAAACCTCATGATTGACTACAAAGGAAACACCTATAGAAGATACATGAAAGAAAAAGAGGATGGAATCATAGAATTTCAGTACAAAAATCAGCAAATCATAAAGGAAGTCTTCAAAAGAGGGAAAGATGGACAAAAGAATTATCAAGCAGATAACAACAAAACGTAAATAGTAGGTCTTTATGTATCAACAGTTACTTTAAATAAAAATGAATTAAACTCCTCTCAATTAAAAGACATAAGAGTAGCTGAATGAAATAAAAAGCAAGATGGAGCAATATGTGACCATGTTCAACATTACTATCAGTTAAATGCAAATCAAAAGTGCAATGAGATATCTCCTCACTCCCATCCAAATGGCTATAATTAACAAGATAGGAAACAACAAGTGTTGGACAAGATGTGGAGAAAAGGCAACCCTCATACACTGCTGGAGGAAGTGCAAACTGGTGTCGCCACTATGGAAAACAGTATGGAGATTCCTCAAAACATTAAGACTAGAACTGCCATTAAATGCAGCTGTTCCACGGCTGGATATTTATCCAAAGAACATGAATGCACGAGTGTGTAAAGATACATGCTCCCCTATCTTCATTGCAGGATTATTCACAATAGCCAAGATTTGGAAGCAACATAGGTGCTCATCAAGGGACGAATGGATAAAGATGTGGTATATATACGCAATGGAATACTACTCAGCCATAAGAAATGATGAAATCCAGCCATTTTGACAACATGGATGGATCTTGAGGGTATTATGCTAGGCCAAAGAAACCAGAGCGAGAAGTCAAATACCGTATGATCTCACTTATAAGTAGAAGATAACAACAATCAATCACATAGAGACATGTATTCGATTGGTGGCTACCAGAGGGGAAGGGCAGAGGGAGGAGGGCAAAAGGGGTGATTAGGCACATGTGTGTAGTAATGGATTGTAATTAGTCTTTGGATGGTGAAAATGATGTAATGTACAAAGAAATTTAAATATAATGATTTACACCTGAAATTTATGTAACGATATAAACCAATGTTACCACAATAAAAAGTAAATTTAAATAAAATTAATAAGAGAAATCCTAAAGGGAAAAAGAAAGATTATTTTAAATGCACCTCCTTTAAAAGATAAATATTGACATTAAGTGGCTTGAAAAAAAAAGATATGAATAAAATTTTAGGATTTTTGGCAGATTAAGTAATTCTTCCTACTAATCAAATTTTGTTGCTCATTATAAATTTATTTTAATTTTACTAAAGGTTATTAACTCTTGTCCTCTGATTTACAATTTCACACTGAAACTCCATGCCCCACCTTTACCAAAAATCTCCACACTGGCTAGTGACATATGGACTGAAATATTTAGATCAAAACACTCAATTTCCTTTTATTATTACATTTATGGTACATTATTATATCAAAACCTACCAAAAACTAGGCTTCACTAAGAAAATATTTTTCTAGCAAGCTGTCTCTTCAGAGCCCCCTTAATCTCATTGTTCCTGACACTATAGATGAGGGGGTTCAACATGGGGATCACCACCATGTAGAACACGGACACCACCTTGTTCTGGTCACTTGAGTAGCAGGACTTGGGTGTTACATAAATGAATGTGATGGTCGCAAAGTACAGAGTGACTGCTATGAGGTGTGAGGCACAGGTGGAGAAGGCCTTGTGGCGCCCCTCAGTGGAGCGCATCTTCAGGATGGTGATGAGGATGCAGATGTAGGAGACGGATATGACAAGCACTGTGACCACAATGATGGAGCCAGCCACAAATGAGGGAACAACTGCAGAGATACTGACATCAGAACAGGACAGTTCAACTAAAGGAGCTAAATCACAGAAAAAATGATTGACTTGGTTTGGTCCACAGAACAGTAAAGTAAAGAAGGATATAGCAACAGTGCAAGCATTGAGAAAACCACCTCCATAAGCCACTATGAGCAATTTAATGCAAACTTCTGTGGACATTTTAGTGGAATAAATCAATGGGCTGCTTATTGCCATAAAGCGATCATATGCCATGGCAGCCAGAAGGAAGCACTCAACTGTTCCAAAAAGAGCAACAGAACCAAGCTGGATGCCACATCCAAAATAGGAGATGGTGTTTCTCTCCACCAGGAAGTTTACAAGCATATTGGGTGTGACAGACGATGATAAGCCCGTGTCAGCAAAAGCCAAGTGGCTCAGAAAAAAATACATGGGATGATGGAGATGAGAAGAAATTCTAATAAGAATGATTGTGCTGAGATTGCCAGTTATGGTCACCAGGTACATAAACAAGATGGTCATGAAGAGGATGATTTGAAGGAGTGGGTCATCAGTTAAGCCCAATAAAATGAACCCTGCCACTTGAGTGTGGTTTCCATCTCCCAGGGCGTCCATGTCACAACACAGCTTCTATCAAAACAAACCTGTGATGAGACATTACATTAAAGAAGTTGTAAATTTGAAGATTTCATTTTCCTCATTGATACACACAGAGGTTATTAAAATAAATACAATGTTCAAGTTAAGTTTGGACCTCTTTTTTACTTCAGAGTCCAGCGTTCATATATTCATGTGTAATGAATCTTCTATATTTTAAAAATTGTTTTTAGCAGAAACATGAGAAAATCTACTTTAAATAATGCATATTTATTTTTCTTTATATTATACATCTAAAAATGTACTTAAATTGGCTTTAAAGCTAAATATGAAAAACATAAGCATTGTGAGAATAACAAAAATGAATGACACTAAAAATGATAAAAGTGTATAAATATACAATTATTCAATGGAGATTTGAGTAATAACCAACAGTTATTGAGTGCTTACTAAATTGTATGGGCACAGGCTGAAGAATTTTATATTTAGAGTTCTATTTAAATTTCCATGAAATAATATTAACTAACAATGTTATTTATACGTGAAGAAACTGACTTTGACAATGGTACGAAATTTATCTAAATTTGCATAGTACGTTGTGGAATCGAGATGTGAATCCCAGGTAGTTTGAATCCACTCCATTCCTTTAGTAAATGTGCTATAAACGAAATTGAATAATATGAGGTCAAGTCTCTTGGAAATTGGTGGATAATAAATGACCCTTTCTACTTTCTTGCAGTTATCTATAAAAGAGGTGCCCAGTAAACCACAAGTTTACAATTTATGTCAGTAAAACAAGACCATTTTTTAAGGAGAGACACAATTTTCCTAATTGGTCAAACAAGAAATAGAAAGGAACAGAAATAGAAAGGAATTGAAATTAGGGTTCTGAATGAAGCTACCAATTGTAAAGTTATTATAGATTTTTAATATTGACAATTAAAATATTGTTTTGTAAAGTAGTCTGAAACATCAATCTAATTACAATGCAAAACATTAAATGTTTAATATCTAATGTTTAATATCATGGCACTGCTCATTTATTCAAAAAAATCAAAACATTTCCTAATGTAACAATCTAACTATGTGATAGTTTTCTAATTGGAGTAATATAGAGCAAAATAATATTAGTTTCAACAAAATATACAACTGAATAACTTTCCAGGATAAAAAGTTAAGAATTTTACCATGGGGCCAGCTCTGTGGCAGAGAAATTAAGTTCACATGCTCCACTTTGGCAGCCTAGGGTTTGGCAGTTAGGATCCAGGGCATAGACCTTTACACTGCTCATCAAGCCATGCTGTGGCAGCATATGACATAGAAGAACTAGGATGACTTACAACTAAGATATACAACTATATGTTGGGACTGTGGAGAGAAAAAAAAAAGAGGAGGATTGGAAACAAATGTTAGCTCAGGGCCAATCTTCCACACCAAAAATTTTTTTAAAAAAAGAAGCTTACCCTGGTTCACCCAGCAAGCGGCCAGGTTGAGTCTCACCTCCAAGTTTTCTGACTTTATATTCTCGACTTTGTCCAAAGTATCTGGTTGCCTGTAAACTACAGCATTCAGAACAATAAACAAAGAAAGTCTTTCTGCATGATATTTACTAACAGTCAGTCTCCAAAACATCTCAAAGTTAGTGAATTTATTAACTCTATGGCTGAGCGCCAAGTTTAGATAGTGTAGAAAGACCATGTGAGTTTTTGCTCTTCTGGGTGGAAAAATGAGGAATCCTGATATCTTCAACTGTGCTTCTTTTAACACACTCAATAGACTGTAGAAAGTTAGGCTAATTCAGCTAGGGTTACTCGCTAGCTGATGCTGGCATACATCTGCCTTGTTTCTCAACTATGGCTGTGAGTACAGACACAAATGTAGAGAATAAAGTCTTCTCAAATGGTAAATGAACATCAATATATCAGATTAACTCACAATAGCCAAAATCTTACCTCTTGAAATAAGAGTTCATTCATCTTACACCAACAAATTCAAAGTCATTGTTGTTATATTGCAGCCACGTTATCCTATAACTGTTTGGCTTTGAGGATAAATCTCTGAAGATTCTAGAGCTTCAAATGTGAAGTCAAAATCACCCAGGATCATTATCACATTCTCAAGTGAATATTGAGCAGTTCACTTCACACAAACCTAACTAATCATTAAGGGTTCTGTCAATTCTCATGTGATCAGTAATTTTTCCTTTCTTCTAGATGTTGATACCCTTTCATTTCATAATTATTGAGAGTATAACATAACACCTCATACTTAAATATTGGTTCTAAGTTTAATTTTATATTTCAGGTTAAGGAACTTATATTCTAGAGGGCAACGCAGATAGTCATGGCATTCTGAATTCACTCAGAAACCCAAATTTCCCCATGAAACACTATATGTTTATATATATTAGTGATTAATACATACTGAAAAAAAGAACTTAGCAGTGATGAAAATAGGTCATCATAGAAAATTATGAGACTGGGACTTGAATGTTAAAGATTTCATCCTGAAGTCTGTATTCTTAACACTTCCAACAATTCTAGCCCACTGTACCTTTCATTTTTAAGAAATATGCTTTTGTGTTGCTTGAAACAATATTGCCTTAAAATTTATTTTGCACTATATATATTTCTATGCTTTCTTCTTTTATAATTTTCTCAGTGATACCTTTTTTTTAGCCATTTATCTCAACTTTCCTCTTACAAGTTCCAACCAATCTTCCAAGTTTTCTTTTGTTTTCTTTTTCTTCACAAGTGGTTGGGAAGATATATACCTATTTCTAGTATTCTAAGAATATTTTATGACAAAGAGCAGTAGAATTAACATAACCCAGGTCAAATTGATAAATGTATATAGTGGCTGTCCCACATGAGTCCTTCTTTCTGATAAGAATGGAAAGGAATTGGGGAAGGGATGTTAGCAAGATAGCATAGAAGGAAGTCTCAGCCTTTGGTTCTCCACAGAGACACTTTATTTTGGGAAAATTACAGACAAAAATATCTTTATAAGATGTCTAGAATCCAGTTGAGAACTTGCCATACCCTAGTCAAACACAAAACCAGGTAAAGTCACATTGAAATGAGTAAGAAGAGCAATTTCACTTTCCCCGTGTTGTTCCCTCCCAAATGCTGTCACAGCTTAGTGCTGAAAAACACCACCGCAGCCCATAAGTTCTCACTGGGTAAAGGAGTAACTGGAGCATGCATACACCCTCCTGGTCTTTCAGTGAGAGGCCTGAGGGTTTGGTTTCTGTCTTGCTTCATCCACAGCACTGATGGAAGTAACAGAGATTGGTGGGGACAGTTAACAACAAAGGAAAAGGCACAGTCTTCTGACTGCACTTAGCACAGCTCTTCAAGATGGGGAGAAGCTGAATCTACTCCCATAGGAGGGAAGGAGAAGACTAGAGTGTACCTCCACATCCCAGCCTTTCAAAGTGCTTACAGAATGATCAGTTTCTGTCCCTTCTGACCTTCAGTACAGACAGAGCCAGCACATATTGTTGGGGGCAGCTGAGTACAAAGGAGAAGTTGTGGGATGATTGATGTTCCTGACAAAGCTCTGCTAGAATAGAAGCAGGTGAAGAAATTTAAATAACTTCCCCAGGAGGTATGGGAGAAATGAAGCATGCATACAACGTCCTGACCTGTGTTACAGCAGTAAGACAGCAGAAGAAGCCAGACAGGACACATCCCTAAAAACAGTTGGAAGACCTTCCAGAATCTCCAGCCAGGCAGATTGGGGCAGGTCTTTCCCTGTAAAAGTCAGTGCACAGAGACCGGGAGCAGAGGCTCTTTCCTAAATTCTCAGACCAACAAAGCCAAAAGGAATACAAAGAATCAGAGAAATATGCTACAGTCAAAGAAAGGAAATATATCTCAAGTAATAGACCCTAAAGAAAAAGGAAATGTATGTATTGCCTGCCAAAAACTTCAAAATAATCATCTAAAAGAGGATGAGTTTGAACAATGATAGACAATAAAATGAAACATAAAAAAAGCACTAACAAAATGAGAATATCAATAACAGAAAATATGAATTGGAGGCAAAGAGATTTTCTGAAGCAGAATACTACAATAACAACTGAAATATTCAATAGTGGGTTCAACAGATGATTTACTCAAGGAGAGGAAACAATAAGTGAATTCAAAGTCAGGTCATTTGAAATTATCCAGTCAAGAAGCAAAAAGAAAACAAAATTAAAAGAGTAAGGAAAGCTTAAGGGACTGGTGGAACACCAGAAAGAGAAACAATATATGCAATATGAAAGTGAAAGTAGGAGAAGAGAAAGAAGAAGGGGCCAAAAGATTAATTAAATATTAATGAGTGCAAACTTCTGAATTCTGGGAAGGAAATTAAACATTCAGATTCATGAAGCCCAAAAGATTTCCAAAGCTGAAATAATCCCTAAACATTACAACAAAACACAGTAAAATCAAATTGTCAGTATCAAAGACTAAGACAGAATTTTGAAAGCAGTATGAAAAAAGAAACACATCACATAAAATGGTTTGCCTCCCAAACTGACAGCAAATTTTGTAGCAGAAATGTTGCATGCCAAAGGGAGTGGGATGATATATTCAATGTTCTGAAATGAAAAAACTGTCAACCAAGAATACTATATCTGGCAGAACTGTCCTTTAAAAATGAAGGATAAATAAAGCCTTCCCAGACAAACAAAAGCTGTGGGAATTCATCACCACTAGATCTACCTTACAAGAAATGCTAAAGTGAGTTCTTCAAGTTGAAATAGAAAGACACTAAAGAGCCACTCAAAAGCATATGAAAGAAAACTCACTGGTAAAAGTAAACATATAGACAAATGAAGAACATAGTTATACTGTAGTAGTGTTATATTAATTACTTTTTATTATACTACAAAAGGTAAAAAATAAGAGCATTAAAAACAACTATAACTTAAAAAGCATGTTAATGGATACACAATATAAATTGTGAGATGAATAACATAAAGTGTGGGGAAGAGAAGTTAAAGTATACGGATTTCTTATACAACTGAAGTTAAGTTTGTATCAGCTTACAATAATTGTTATAAGATTTTTGTATGTAAACCTTATGGTAACAATGAAGAAATCATCTATAGAAGATACATAAAAGAAAAAGAGGATGGAATCATAGCATATCAGTACAAAAATCAGCATATCACAAAGTAAGTCTGCAAAAGAGGGAAAGATGGAAAAAAGAAGTATAAGGCAGATAACAATTAACAAAATGGAAATAGTAAGTCTTTACATATCAACAGTTACTTTAAATAAAAATGGATTAAATTCCCTGAATCAAAAGACATAAGAATAGCTCAATGAAATAAACAGCAAGATTGACCAATATACCTCCGACAAGAGACACTGTAGATATAAGGACAAACATAAGCTGAAAGTGAAGAGATTAAAAGAGATAGTCCATGAAATAGTATCCAAAAGACACCAAAGTTGGCTATACTTACCAGGTAAAACAGACATTAAGTCCAAAATTTTCACAAGAGAAAAAGAGAGACATTTTATAATGATACAAGGATCAATCCATTAGGAAGATACAATTATAAATATATGTACACCCAACATAATAGCCCCTAAATAAATAATGTAAACATTGGTATAACAGAAGGGAGAAACAGAAATCAATACAATAAAAGAGGCTTGAATACTTTCTTTCAATAATTAATAGAATATCCAGATAGAAAATTAATAAGAAAACAGCAATCTTGAACAACATTATACAGCAAATGGACCAAACACACATATACGGAACATTTCACCCAATAGCAGTAGAACACACATTCTTTTCAAGTGAACATAGATCATTCCCCAGGATAGAACATATGTTGGCCATAAAACAAGTCGAACAAATGTAAGAAGATTTAAATCATCTCAAGTATCTTTTCTGACAACAATGAAATGAAAATAGAAATAAACAACAGAAGAAAACTGGGAAATCCACAAATATATGGGGAAATTAAACAACACAGAGCTGAACAACCAATGGGTCAAAAATAAATCAAAAGGGAAATTAGAATATATCTTGAGACAAATGAAAATTAAAACACAACATACCAAAACTTATGGGGAGCAGCTAAAGCAGTACTAAGAGGCAAGTTTATAGTGATAAATGGCTCCATTGAGAAAAAAGAAAGATTTCAAATAAACACCCTAACTTTAAACCTCAAGGAACTAGAAAAACAGGAACAAACTAAGACCAATGTTAGCAGAAGGAGGAAAATGATAAAGATTGCAGTGGAAATAAATGACGTTTAAAACCTCAAGGAAACTAAGAGTTCTTTTTTGACAAGATAGTCAAAATTGACAAACCTTTACTCAGACTAACCAAGAAAAAAAGAAAGAAGAAAGGAAGAAAATTAGAAGTTAAAGAAGGGACGTTACTACAGACTTCACAGAAATAAAAAGTATCATAAGAGACTGCTATGAACAATTATAACCCACTAATTCCATAACTTGGAATAAATGGATAAATTTCTAGAAACATACAACCTACTAAGTCTGATTCACAACGAAATAGAAAATCTGTACAGGCCAATAATGAGTAAGGAGATTAAAGCCATAATCAAAAATCTCCCTACAAAGACAAGTTCAGCACTAGATGTCATCACTCATGAATTCTACCAAACACTTAAAGAAAACTGAACTCAAAACCTTCTCAAGTCTTCCAAAATATTGAAGAAGAGGGACTTCTTCCAAACTCATTTCATGGGGCCAGTGTATCCATATAGAAAACCAGACAAAACACTTCATAAAAGAAAACTACAGGTCAATATCTCTGATTTACATTGAACATAGATTCAAAAATCCTCCATAAAATACTAGCAAATCTAACTCAACAACACATGAAAAAACAAGATCATACACCATGACCATATGGGACTCTCTAGGATGCAATAGTGGTTCAACACATGCAAATCAATGAAAGTGATACATCAAATTAACAGAATCAAGGATAAAAATCACATGATCATCTCAATATATGCAGTTAAACTATTTGACAAAACTCAATGTCCTTTCATGATAAAATCTCAACAACTAGGTCCAGAGGAATTTATCTCCACATAATAAAGGCCATTTATGAGAAGCCCACAGCTGACATCATACTCAACGCTGAAAAACTGAAAGCTTTTCTTATAAGATTAGGAACAAGACAAGAACGCCACTCTAGCCACTTCTATTAAACATAGAAGTCCTAGCCAGAGAAATTAGGCAAGAAAAATAAGTCATCCAAATAGGAAAAGAAAAGGCAAAATTATCCCTTTTTGTAGATGACATGATCTTATGTAGAAAACCATAAAGATTAAAAACATTCTTAGAATTAATGAACAAATTCAGTAAAGTTGCAAGATACAAAATTAACACACAAATATCACTTGATTTTCTAATCACTAACAGTGAACTATCTAAAAAAGAAATTAAGAAATCAATCCCACTTATAATAGAATTAAAAAGAATAAAATACTTAGTAATAAACAAGAGGGTGAAAGATTTGTTCTATGGAAGATACAAAATGCTGATGAAAGAAATTAAAGACACAGAAATAGAAAGACTTGGTGTTGGTGGATTGGAAGAATATTGCTAAAATGTCTATACTACTCAAAGCTGTATCACAATTCAAGGTAATCGCTGTCAAAATCCCTATGGAATTACTTACAGAAATGGAAAAATCAATTCTAAAATTTGTTTGGAAACACAAAAGATCCTGAACTACCAAAGACATCTTAAGAAATAAGTATAAAGCTGGACATCAGACATCCTGATTTCAAATGTATTAGGAAGCAACATTAATCAAAACAGTATGGTACCAGCATATATATAGAAACATAAACTAATGAAATAGAACAAAGCCCAGAAATAAACTCACATGTGTACTGTCAAATGATCTCTGAGAAGAATGGCATGACTATAAAATGGGAAAAGAATTGTTATTTCAATAAATGGGATTGGAAAATGGATATCCACATGCAAAAGAATACAAATGGGCTCTTGTTCCATACACAAAAATCAGCTCAAAATACATTAAAGTCTTAAAAATAATACCTGAAACAATAAAACTGCTAGAAGAAAACATAGGGGGAAACTTCATGACTTTGATTTCTTCATGACTTCATGATTTCTAGGATATGTCACCAAAAGCACAGGTAAAAAAAGCAGAAATAAATAAATAGAACTACATCAGACTAAAAAGCTACTGCAAAGAAAAGGAATCAATCAACAGAGTGAAAAGATAATCTACTGAATGCTAGAAAATATTTCCAAAGCATATATCTGATTAGGGGGTCATTTCCAAAATATATAAGGAACTTCTACAAATCAATAGCAAAAAACCTAATACCGAAATAAAAACCGGACTTAAGCCTTGAGAAAATATTTCTCCAAGGAAGATCTTTGGCAACGTGCTAGTCAATAGGAAGACTTATGTGGCACGGACATAAGAAAAATATTACCTTTAAAAGTGACAGACGTTAAAATCAAAATTATATAGAATGTCTTCATATCACTTTTCTGCCATTACCTCCCACAAGACTGGATGTCTAATGAAGAATCAAAATAGAAATATAATTTGCCAAAGCGTTCTGAGAAATATGGGTTGATTCTATTCAGTTCTGTAATGCAAAGCAAACCACATAACAGGTATACCGTCTAGAAAATGTCATAGAAGTTCTGCTAAACACCCTAACTTCATTATAGCATAATGACCAGAATATGCCATTCAAGAATGATACAGTACCTTCAAAATCATTACTCCAAGTTCGTCTGTTATGTCACATTAGGCATCTGAAAAAGAACGTCAATAAGTTTTCAAGGACTTAAAAATTATTGATATTTATTAAGAACTAATGATATTATGGATCTCAAGCTCCACTTATAACCATGGATAGGAACCCAGCAGAAGTTACAACATGTTAAAATCATGTATGTGGTCTAATCATTGTCACAATTATCACCTTTGTAGCTGTTTCATCGTGGTGCACTGATGAATATAGGATTGCATTGAAAGAAAAATCAAAGTTTGTCCAGAACATTTCACTGATCTTTCTAAATTTTTTTAAATGTTATATTCACACTAAACGATTCAAAGGATTGAATTCCTTTAGTCATTAAGACATTAATTTATTAAGCACTCCTGAGTACCAAAGTACCATTAGATCCCAAAAGCAGTCGAAAAATGTGACATCACAGATCCAGTGGGTCAGAAAAAGCAATTTTATGCCTACTTTCCCTCTTACATGAAGATCCTGATTGGAAAAGAGAGAGATAAAGAGTGCTTTTGTGAGTAGAATCCAAGAAGATATTTGCCCCCTGCCTTGTCATTTATGCAAATTCTAACACTAGAGTCATTCTCATCACTCTGACTCCAGAACTTAACTTCAGGCAGGTGTATTTAGCATCCGTTTCTCAAGTTCTCCCATGAAGAGTTGCCTGCAACTTGCCTAGGTGCCCCGCATTAAAGTCCAGTGCATATGGATCTTTTTACAATCCTCTCAGAATTTTAACCTCAAGAATCTCTGCACCTTTGAAGCAAAGTTTCTCTGCCCACAAGGAGGATTGGCAATTATACCAAAGGAAGCATTCCCTCTGTGGGGTTTCTTTAGTTTCCCAGACCTGCAGAGTCTCCTCTTTGTCTTGATTTTCTTCTCTCAAGAGACTATCTTAACTGCAAATGTGTCCATAATGGGAGTCATCCAGCTCAGTCACAGACTTCACACCCCCATGTACTTTTTCCTCTGTAGCCTGTCCTTTTCAGAAACTTGTACCACTATGGTAATTCTCCCCACATGTTAGCAGACTTGCTATCAGACAGCAAGACCATTTCTCTTCCTGAGTGTGTCACACAGATATTTTCTGTCTTAGGCTTAGGTGGAAATACCTGCTTCATCACGGCTGCCATCTCCTATAACTATTAACCTGCCATTCACAACCCACTGCATTATGCCATCCAGATGACCCATAAGATCTGCTTTCAGCTGATTTTGGCCTCTTGGATGGCTGGGTTCATGGTTTTTCTGTGCGTCGTCATCACCATATTCAACTTGTCTTTCTGTGACTCCAACACTTTCCAGCACGTCTTCTGCAACATCTCGCCTCTGGTCTCCCTTGCTTGTGGTTACATTTTGTATCATGAAATGGATATTGTTCCCTGCCCCTGTGTTGGTGTCCAGCTTTATTTTAATTATGGTTTCTTATGTCTTCATTGGTTCTATAGTTTTGAAGATGTCTTCTGCAAAGGGGAAGTATAAGACCTTCTCTACTTACTCCTCTCAACTCACTGTACTGTGCATCCACTATGGATTTTTTTGCTTTGTTTATTTGAGGCCCAAGGACAGTGACTCATTCCATGAAGATATGCTGATGGCTGTGACATATACAGTGCTGACATCTCTGCTTAATCCTGTCTTTTACGTTTAGGAAATAAAGAATTGCAGAAGCCCTAAGGAAGATATTAGACAATGCAAATATGTTTATCCCTCAGATCCAAAATAAAAGAACGCTTAACATTTAAAAACTTTACATAATTTTAATAAGTAAAAGTGGATAAAGTTGTGGGGGCCAGTCTGGTGATGTAGTGGTTAAGTTCGCGTGCTCCACGTAGGAGGCCCAGGTAAGGATCCCAGGCACGGACCTAGCACTGCTCATCAAGCCATGCTGTGGCAGCATCCCACATAAAATACAGGAAGACTAGTGCAGATGTTAACTCGATGACAATCTTCCTCAAGAAAAAAGAGGAAAGATTGGCAGCAGACGTTAGCTCAGGGCCAATCTTCCTCACACATAAAAAAGTGGATAAATTGGAGTACTTCACTAAAAATCATCACTTTGAGTACAAAGTAATCAAAGTATTATCTAATTACCTGATATTTCCTGGCATCACTATTTTTCTAGTACAAACAGGATATAGTTTTAAAATATTGTTAATATGCGGATGTGGATGTCTGTGTGTATGCTTGTACATGTGTGTGTATAAATATATATATTCACAGATATATATGCATATAAGCAAGCAGGAAATAAATCAAAACATATTTTGGAACACGGTATTTTCAGAAGATTAGCTGGATAACCTTTCCATTTATGGATTGTATTCTTAGTGTGAATTCCCAAAACTTTTGACTAGTCTTATATCTTCAATATTTTCTCCTCTATTTTCTGAAGGTATATAGTTTATAATTCTATATTTTACATTTAAGTATATGGCCTATCTTGAGTTATTTCTTGTATGAGGTGTGAGGCTTAGGTTGAGGTGCTTCCATCCTCCATGGATGTCCAGTAGTTAGAGCATCATTTTTGAAAAGCCTTCCTTCTTTCAGTGGATTGTTTTCGCACCTCCTGAAAAGATCAGTCAAGCATACTTGTGTGGGTCTCTCTCTGGGTTCTGCAGTCACCCTCATTGATCTTCACTGATCTTGTACCACACTGTCCTGATGACTGTAGCTACATACTAAGCCTTAGCATCAGGTAGAGTGATTCCTTCCACTTGATTTTATATCTTCTAGGACCTTTTCTCTTTAGAAATGTAAGCATTTAGTGCAGTAAATTTCTCTCTCAGTACTACTTTATCTGAATATCATATGTTTTCATATGCTGCCTTTGAATATTTTCATTCTATTCTATGTATTTTTTAAATACCAGTGTTCCAAGCCTTCTTTTTATTATTAACTTTCTGGATAGAGAACTTCCTTTAGCCATTAATTGAAGATAGATTTGTTGAGAACAAATTCTCTTAGCTTTCCTTCTTTGGAAATGTCTTGATCTCTCCTTTATTCCTGAAGGCTATTTTTCCAGATATAGAATTTGCATTTGAAAATCCTTTCCTGTTAGTACTTGAAAAATCTTGTGCCACTTCCTTCTGGCCTTCACAGTTTCATGAGAAACCTGTTGTCTTTATATTGCTTCTTCCAATGAGGGATGATTCCTTTCTCCCTGGGACTTTTTAGATTTTTCTTTTTTTAACTTCAGTGATTGCAGTTTGAGTTCTAGAATTTCCTCATGATTATTTTTTTAACTTCTAGTTCACGTTAATATTTTGTTTTTTTATTTGTATCAAAAAATTTAATGATAGACTGTTGAAGCATTTGGTTGATGGCTACTTTAAAACCCTTGTCAGATAATTTCAACATCCTATTCATCTTGGTGTTGGCATATATTGTCCTTTCTCATTGAAGTTGTAATTTTTCTGCATCTTGGTATGACAAGTGATTTTTTATTGTATCATACACATTAAGGATATTATATTATGAGACTGAACTATATTCAATCTTTTTTTAGAAAGAAGTTCCCTTGTGAAGTGTCTATACAACCACCAGTTTCCTGATCAGCACTATTGACACAACTCTGGCAAAAATGAAGTGTTGACTCACACTGCCTCTTTACAGATAAGAGAGAGGGAAGCTCAGCTCCCCCCTCTACCCTGTTGTCTCCTTCCTAGTGATAGTATTACCATGACTTCTATGCCTCAACGCCTCTAATAAAGCTCAGCTCCTTGTTGGGCCAGAATGCCACTAGGGAAGGGGGAAGTGGAGAGCTGGTTCACACTGCTTTGTTGTTGAATGGTGGAGGAGGAAGCTCAGTTCCCCACTTCTCGACTTTCAGAGGTTTGAGGGGAATGCTAGCAGAAGGAGTAGAGTACCAACGAGCCCCCCTCATGCTAGCTCAAGTCTCATTGGTGCCACATGGCAGAGGAGGCTCATTTCCTCACTGGACCCCACTGACACTACCTTGGCTGCAGAATTGGAGGGTGGGTGGGGTGAAGATCAGTTCCCTGCTTGGCCCTATTGAAACCTGGGGCTGGGAAGCACGTGTGGTTTTTCCATTGGTGTTTTGTCTTCTTTAGGGCAGGTACTGCCAAAAGGTCTTTCGTTCTGTTAAGGCCATCATTTTCCCAATTCTTTGGCTAAAAGGAATAGGCTTTTCTAGAGTTCTTCCTGTCTGTGTCTCTTAGTGGTTCACGGTTGCAGGCATATGCAGTCCTCTGTCCAGGATATACAGGAGCAATAAGGAAACTGAGGGACTCATTGCTAAGTGATTCCTCAGGTCCTGAGGTCCTTAGGAATCTGCCTTCTTTTTCCTCCTTTCAGAGTCTTCTTATGCTTGTTTGTTGTGACACATCTATGGATATTTTTGGTAATACTAAGGAAGATCTGGAGGAATAGAGCTGCTTCATCTTCAATGGAAGGAGAAGTCTATGCCTTCAAACATTTATAGATATTTATCAGACATTGCTGGGAATATGGCAGCATATGCAGACTGAATTCACTTCCCCTCGTGGACACAACAAATTTACAACTACATTTGGATCAATTAGCCCTGAGAGAGACCTGAAAACTGCATTAAAAATCCTCCACAAGAAGGAACAGTGCTGACTGAGATGGAAGAGACAGAAATTCCTTTCTGGAGAGTAAAAGCCTACATTCTATCCACAGCACTTCACAGCAGTGAGCAATCTTAAGGTAAAAAATGTTCCCTGGATGAGCGGGGGACCTGAGAAGGAGAGCTTTGCTACAATAAGCAGCTTTTGGACTCAGCACAACCAAGATGAGTGTCATAATATCATGTTTTGCTGGCTATTAACAACAATAGGAAATACCACACAAAAGCTATTGAAAATAAGGGAAAGCAAAGCTTGCTCTTAAAGGGCCCATGCACAATTCACCCATTTCAGAAAACAATCTAAAACCACCAGAAAGAAAAGTGCACAGTCCTTTGGTGAAAAGAGACACACTGTATAGGCTCTGGGTGCATCTTGGTGAGAGAGGTGACCTCCCCAGACTGGAACCACCTGCCCAGGAACTGAGACATTGGTGGCAGCCATTGTTGTGACCTAGTACAGGCATGCTGACATAGATGCTGGCAGATGCCATTGGACTTCTTCCCCTGGCCTGTTAGCACAGAGATCTGCCCCACTCACTAGAACAACGATTTAATTCAGTTCAGCTGGGGCAGGCAGCCCTAGGTATTGGCCTTATCCAACCTCAAGCCCTCCAGCAACTTGTGGGCCAGCATAGGTAGGGTGTGTGGGACATTTGCAGTGGGGTGAATGGGTCCACCTCTGCAGGTCAAGAGATGCATGAGGGGCACAGCATGTGCAAGGGGCAGGCCTGCATTAACAGAGTGTGTGAGGCCTCTGTGGCAGGGTGAGTGGGTCCACATTAGTGGGTTGGGTCATGCACACAGGGCAGAACTCTGTTGACAAGGTGTGTGTGCCTGCAGGCAGTGGCGCTCATCAGCTGCAGCAGACTTGTGCTTCTCAAACAGCTACATAGGGGATCAGACCCAACTTGAAATGCCTGAAACCTTTGTGTGCTGCCACATCTGTGGCTTGCCCTACCCAGTTGCACTACTGATAGAGCTGAGAAAAGACTTGCAGGCTAGAGGGCTATAGTAATTGCAAGCCACTGAATGTAGCAACAAGCCATGCTGAGGGCCAAGTCACTTAACAGAAAACCTGCAGCAGGAATCTTCTATTAGGCCTTGCAACCAACTGTACTAGGGCTCTCCACACCCAATAAAGTGACTGAAGAGACCATAGCAGCCACACACACCTGAGCATTACAACCATCTGACCCAGGTGACAGCCTAGCTTCCTCATGTACCTGCAGCAAAAGCAACCCTGCAACACAGAAGGACAGATGTAGTCCACAAAGGGGACACTCCTAGAACATTTGGAACTGGTGATGAGAGGCAAGCACACTGCTGGAACTCATAAGGCATCTCTTACATAAAGCCACTTCTCCAAGATCCGGAGACATAGCTGATCCACATAATACATAGATAGAAGCACAGAGAAAGAGGCAAAAAGAGAAGACAAAGTAATATTCTGCAAATAATGGAACAGGACAAATCCTCAGAAAAAGAACTAAACAAAACAGAGATACACAATCTACCTAATAAAGAGTAGAAACAAGGCTGTAAGGATGCTCACTGAGCATGGGAGAAGAATTGATAAATTCAGTGAGAACTTCAACAAAGAAGCAGAAAATATAAAAAAAGAATCAATGAGAAATGAAGAATGCAATAATGGAAATGAAAAATTCACTAGAAGGAATCAATAGCAGAGTAGATGATACAGAGGAACGGAACAGTGAGCTGGACAAAAGATTAGAGAAAATAACCTAAGCTGAACAGATAAAAGCAAAAAGAATTAAAAAGAACAAGGATCTAAGGGACCTCCATGATAACATCAAGCATGTAGCTGTCTAGAAGGAGAAGAGAGATACAAAGGGGCAGAGAGTCTATTCAAAGAAATAATAGCTGAACACTTTCCTAACCTAAGAAGGAAACAGTCATCCATCTATAGGAAGCACAGAGAGCACCAAACAAGATAAACTCAAAGAGGCCCACACCAAGACACATTATAACTAAAATGTCAAGAATTAAAGACAAAGAAAGAATCCTAAAATTACAAGGGAAAGACAACAGGTTATACACAAAGGAAACACCATAAGGTTATCAGCTGACTTCTCAGCAGAAACCTTACAGGTCAGAAGGCAGTGGCATGATATATTTAAAGTGCTGAAAGGAAAAAATCTACAGCCTATAATACTCTACCCAGAAAGATTCTCTTTCAGAATGGAGGGAGACATAAAGACTTTTCCAGGGGCCGGACCAGTGGCACAGTGGTTAAGTATGCACGTTCTGCTTTGGTGGCCAGGGGTTTGCTGGTTCACATCCCAGGTGCAGACATGATACTGCATGACAAGCCATGCTGTGGTAGGCGTCCATATATAAAGTAGAGGAAGATGGGCATGGATGTTAGCTCAGGGCCAGTCTTCCTCAGCAAACAAGAGGAGGATTGGCAGTAGTTAGCTCAGGGCTAATCTTCCTCAAACAAACAAACAAAAAAGACTTTTCCAGACAAGCAAAAGCTGAAGGAATTTATCACCAAGAAACCAGCCTTACAAGAAATGTTAATGGGACTTACTTACGTGGAAAAGAAAAGACCACAAATAGGAATGAGAAAATTACCAAACAAAATTAAATCACTGGTAAAGGCAAATATACAGTAAAGGTAGAAGATAAACCATATATGAAGTTAATATGAAGGCCAAAAGACAAAAGTACTAAAATTATTTATTTCCATAATAAGAGGGGAAAGGATAAACACTCAAAAAAGAGGTTAAATACGATATCAAAAACATAAAATGTGAGAGGAGCGGAGCAAAAGAGTAGAGCTTTTAGCAAGAGGTGAAACTTAACAGACCATCAACTTAATATAGATTTCTGTATATGCAGCATCTTATATATGAATCTCATGGTAATCACAAACCAGAAACCTATAAAGAACACAAAAAAATTAAGAGAAAGGAACCCAAATATAGTACTAAAGAAAGCAATCAAGCCACAAGGTAAGAGAGCAAAAGATGAAAGGAACAGAGAAGAACTACTAAAACACCCAGAAAAAAAGTAACAAAACAGCAACAAGTACATACTTATCTAAAGCTACTTTAAATGTCAATGGACTAAATGCTCCAATCAAGAGACAGAGTGGCTGAGTGAATAAAAAAAGAAGACCCATATATATGCTGCATACAAGAGACACACTTCAGACCTAAGGACATCCACAAACTGAAAGTGAAGGAATGGAAAAAGATACTCCATGCAAATGACAATGAAAAGAAAGCTGGGGTAGCAATACTTATATCAGACAAAATAGACTTTAAAACAAAAACCATAATAAGAGACAAAGAAGGCCATCACATAATGATAAAGGGAACAATCCAACAAGAGGATATAACACTTGTAAATATGTATGCACCCAATATAGGAGCACCTAAATATATAAAGCAATCATTGACAGACATAAAAGGAAAAATAGACAGTAAGACAATAGTAGGGGACTTTAACACTCCACTTTCACCAACAGATAGATGTCAGTGTTGCAATCCAATGTACACATCAGGATAGATGCAGAGAGGGCTGATGGCCACTCTGAGTTTATTGTAACCAGTGTTTCAATATATACATAGCTTACATCTGTTGAACATACACAGGTGTTCTGGATGAAGTAATTAGCAAATGCCAAGAATTCTTAGTGATTTCTCAAGGAGCCCTCTCTTGGCCTCTGTTTTGATATTATCATGTTATTGCTGTGCTCGTATATTTTTATCTTGGAGCAGGCAAGGTCTCTTAGGCAATGGTCCCTCCTGCTCCTGATATCGATATCGTTTCTCCATCTGTGCTCCTGGGCGGCTGATGCCTGTCTTAGATTGCCTCCCCCTGGAGGTCTTACCCGTCATTGGCTAACCGGCCTTCTCACCTCCAGGTCACAGTTTGTTGGCAAGCTTTTTCCAGTGATTATTAACCCTTCCTGTGTCAGGGACGGCTACAATAGATCATCCAAACAGAAGATCAATGAGGAAACGTTGGCCTTAAACGACACATTAGGCCAGATGGACTTAGTAGGTATATAATATACAGAACATTCCATCCAAAAACCACAGACTACACATTGTTTTCAAATGCACATGGAACATTCTCCAGTATTGATCACATATTAGGCCACAAAACAAGTCTCAATAAATTTAAGAAGATTGAAATAATATCTAGCATCTTTTCTGATCACAAAAGTATGATACTAAAAGTCAACTACAAGAAGAAAATCAGAAAAGCCAAAATTTGTAGAGATTAAACAAAATGCTACTGAAATGTTATTGGGTCAATAAAGAAATCAAAGAAGAAATCAAAAAATATATTGAAACAAATGAAAATGAAAATCTGACATGCCAAAATTTATGGGATACATTAAAAGTGGCTCTAACAAAGAAGTGTATAGCACTGCAGGCCTACCTCAACAAACAAAAAAAATCTCAAATAAACAATCTAACAGTACATCTAAAGGAACTGGAAAGAGAACAAAGCCCAAAATCAGTAGAAGGAAGGAAATTATAAGAATCAGAACAGAAATAAATGAAATAGACTCTAAAAGAAAAACAGAAAAAACGCAATGAAACTAAGAGCTGGTTCTTAGAAAAGATTATCAAAATTGTCAAGTCTTTAGATAGACGCACCAAGAAAAAAAAAGATAAGACTAAAATAAACAAAATCAGAAATGAAAGATGGGAAATTACAATAGATACCCCATAAATAAGGATTATAAGAGAATACTATGAAAAACTATATGCCAACAAATTGGGTAATCTAGAAGAAATGAATAAATTCTTAGAATCATACAACCTTCCAAAACTGAATCCAGAAGAAATAGGGAATATGAATACACCACTAACCAGTAATGAGATCGAAACAGTAATCAAAAACTTTCCTGAAAATAAAAGTCGAGAACCAGATGGCTTCCCTGGTGAATTCTACCAAACATTCAAATAAGACTTAGTACCTATTCTTCTCAAACTCTTCCAAAAATTTGAAGAGGAGGGAAAGCTTCCTAACTTATTCTACAAAGCCAACATTACTCTGATACAAAAACCAGACAAGGACAACACAAAAAAAGAAAAGAACAGGCCAATATTGCTGATGAACATCGATGCAAAAATTCTCAACAAAATACTAGCAAATTGAATAGAACAATACATTAAAAGGATCAGGGCCAGCCTGGTGACATAGTGGTGAGGTTGGGACACTCCGCTTTGGCGGCCCGGGGTTCACAGTTTCTGATCCTGGGCATGGACATGGCACTGCCTGCCAAGCCTCACAGTGGCGTCATCCTGCATAAAATAGAGGAAGAATGGCACAGATGTTAGCTCAGTGAAAATCTTCCTTAAGCAAAAAGAGGAAGATTGGCAACAGACATTAGCTCAGGGAAAATCTTCCTGACAAAAAGATAAATAAATAAACAAAGATGATACACCATGATCAAGTGGGATTTATTCCAGGGATACAGCAATGGTTCAACATCTAAAAGTCAATCAATGTGATACACCACATTAAAATAATGAAGACTAAAAATCACATGGTCATCTCAATAGTTGCTGAGAAAGCATTTGGCAAGATACAGCATCAATTTCTAATAAGAAACCTGAGTAAAATGGGTATAGAAGGAAAGTAGATAAACATAATAGAGGCTGTATATGAAAAACCTACAGCTAATATCATTCTCAATGGAGAAAAACTGAAAGCTATCCCTCTAAGAACAAGAAGCAGACAAGAATGCCCACTTGAAACACTCTTATTTAACATAGTATTGGAATTACTAGCCAAAACAATCAGGCAAGAAAAATAAGTAAAAGGGGTCCAAATTGCAAAGGAAGAAGTGAAACAGTCACTAATTGCAGATGACATGATTTTATATATGGAAAAACTCTAAATAATCCACTAAAAACTTTTAGAAATAATAAATGAACATGGTAGAGTTGAAGAACACAAAATCAACATACAAAAATCAGTTGCATTTCAATACGGTAACAATGAAGTGGCAGAAAGACAAATTAAGAATACAATCCCATTTCTAAATGCAACAAAAAGAATAAAATACCTAGGAATAAATTTAACCAAAGAGGTGAAGGACTGGTACAGTGGAAACTATAAAACATTATTGAAAGAAACTGAAAAAGACACAAAGTAATAGAAAGATGTTGGGTGCTCTTGGATTGGAAGAATTAACATAGTTAAAATGTCCATATTCCCTAAAACAATCTTTAGAGTCAACGCAATCCCTATTAAAGTCCCAACACTTTTCATAGAAATAGAACAAAGAATTCTAAAATTTAAATGAAACAATAAAAAGACTCCAAATGGACAAAGGAATCTTGAGAAAAAATAACAAAGCTGGAGGTATCACACTCTCTGATTTGAAAATATGTTACAAACCTATAGTAACCAAAAGAGCATGGTACAGGAACAAAAACAGACACACAGATCAAAGGAACAGAATCAAGAGCCCAGAAATAAATGCACACAACTATGCACAGCTAATATTCGACAAGGGAGCCAAGAACATACAATGAAGAAAGGAAAGTCTCTTAAACAAATGCTGTTGGGAAAACTTGACAGCCACATGCAAAAGAATGAAAGTACACCATTATCCTACACCATACACAAAAATTATCTCAAAATGGATTAAAGACTTGAATGTAAGACCTAAAACCAAAAAACTTATAGAAAAAAACATAGGCATTATGCTATTCAACATCAGTCTTAGTAGCATATTTCCAAATACTGTGTCTGACCAGGCAGGGAAAACAATAGAAAAAAATAAACAAATGGGACTACATCAAACTAAAAACCTTATGCACAGCAAAGAAAACCATCGACAAAATCAAAAGACAATGTAACAATTGGAAGAAGATATTTACAAACCATGTATTTGATAAGGGGTTAATATCCAAAATATATAAAGAACTCATACATGTCAACATCCAAAATCTAAGAACCCAGTTAAAAAATGGGCAAAAGATCTGAACAGACATTTCTCCAAAGAAGATATGCAGTTGGCCAGCAGGCACATGAAAGATGTCCAATATCACTAATTATCAAGGAAATGCAAATCAAAACTACAATGAGATATTGTCTTAAACCCATCAGATGGCTAGAAATAACAGGATAGGAAATAACAAGTGTTGGAGAGGATATGGAGAAAAGGGAACTCTAATACACTGCTGGTGGGAGTGCAAACTGGTGCAGCCACTGTGGAAAACAGTATGGAGATTCCTCAAAAAATTAAGAATAGAACTATAGCTATTCCACTGCTGGGTATTTATCCAAAGCATATGAAATCATGAGTGCATAAAGACACATGCACTCCTATGTTCACTGCAGCATTCACAATAGCCGAGACTTGGAGGCAACCTAGGTGTCCATCAGGGCAGGAATAGAAAAAAGATGTGGTATATATACACAATGGAATACTGCTCAACCATTAAAATGGATGAAATCTCCCCATGTTTGACAAGGTTGGACCTTGAAGATGTTATGCTAAGCAAAATAAGTCAGAGGGAGTAAGACAAATACCATATGATCTCACTAATTAAAGGAAATAAAAACAACAACAAACACATGGATACAGAGACTAGATTGGTGGTTATCAGAGAGGAAGGGGGGAGGAAGGAGGGTGAATGGGGTGACTAGGCACATATGTATGGTGATGGATGGTAATTAGTCTTTTCCTGGTGAATATGATGTAATCTGCACAGAAATCAAAATATAATGATGTACACCTGAAATTTATATAATGTTACAAACCAATATTACATCAATAAAAAACAAAAACAGCTAATTTAACCCCCTTCAAAACAATGATATTTATCCACCTTCTCACTTTTTTGTTCCACAAAGTTAGTCTAATACAAAATAGCCTGACATATCCAGTTGTAGAAGTCTTCGTACTATCTTTGAACAGAAAGGGTTCGCTAGAATAGAATGTGTCAGAGACAAATGAACGTCTTCTAGTGAAATCTTCTCAGAGGCCTTTATCCACCCCTTTGCAGAGAGGATACGCCCTAAAAGAGGTCACACTATTAAGAGGATATTTGTGACCTTAAACTTTTGCTTATCTTTTATATAAGTGCCTCAGTTACATCCTCTGGAAAATACAATTGAAAAAAACTTTATAGGATTATTATAGAATTTTAGGACTTTCCATGATTACTCTGAAGATTAATTGGGTCAATACCTGTAAATCACGAGGAGCAGTACCTGGAATGTAGTGAGGAAGCTCATGTTATAGTTCCTATTGCTATTCTCTTACAACTACTACTACTACTACTACTACTACTACTGTTACTACTACTACTACTACTACTACTACTACTACTACTACTACTATCACTAACATTTGGCTTCTAGGTCTTCTAACTCTCCCACCATGCAAACACATAAGGGAGATATGTGTTCTCTAGCAGACGGTGATTACCAAAACTTTTCCTGAACTGGCTGGGATTCCAGTTGCCAATCTGAGTTAAACAATGTCAAGGCAGTGGCATAATTTTGGTGAGTATGGGTTTGTGTAAAAGCCCATAACAGTTGTAGGAGGATCTGACACATCCAGTCACTTGAGTCAGGCGGACATGCAACAGATTCAAAGGCAGCACAGTCATTAGTTCATGCCAGAAAAAGCTTCATTCAGCCATCCATTCATTTAGTATTTTTTTTCATTCATGTCAAATATGCATTTATGCTTACTATGTTCCAGGAACTGGGTGAAAATTAAATACATGGGGAAAGAAGAAAGACACTGTAATGTCTGTATGAAGCTTCCAGCATTGTGGAGAAAACAATACTGATTCTGTAACTACGTGTGCACTGAGTATTCCAGAGAAAATACACAGTGGTCTATGAGGGGTAACAGGTGTCCTTAATTTGGTTTCAGGGCTCAAGAAGGCTTCTGAGAGGATGGGAAACAACATTTAGGTTGGTACCTATAGCATAACTAGGCGTTACCCAGCTGAAGGGAAAAATACATTCAGGTAGAGTTAGTACATGTGAGAGGATGCTGAGGAAGGAAAGGATATGGATGTGTTTAAGGATTTTAAAAAGACCAATGACTGATTCTCAGAGTTTGGACGTTAGAGATTGAGGGAAGAATGGAGAGAGACAGAGAAATAATACATGGGCCATAGTCAGGACTTTGTAAGCCCTTTAAGAAGTGTTGCCTTTATTCTAAGATTTCTGGGTGATATTAACAAAATAATCTATTGAGACTTATTGTCATGATTGGTGTACAGAGAATGAATTTGAAGAGAGTAAGGGAGGGAAGAGGAAAACTTGTTATGGTTCTTACTTGTCAGGATTCTCCAGAGAAACAGAATAGGATATATATTGATAGATAGACAGATGATAGATAGATAGATGGATAGACAGATAGATAGATAGATTTTTTTTTTAGGGAATTTGCTCACACAACAGTGGGTGCCAGCAATTCCAAAATCCAGAGGGCAGTCCAGCAGACTAGAAATTCTGGTAAAAGCTGATACTCCTGATTTGAGTCCAAAGTTAGCCAGGGGAGAATCACTCTTTTTCAGAGAACCTCAGGTTTTTTTTCTTAAGACTTTCAACTGATTGGATGAGGGCCACCCATGTCATGGATGGTAATTTCTTTTATTTAGTCTACTGATTTGAATGTTAATCACATCTAAAAAATACCTTCACAGCAACCTCTAGACTGGTGTTTGACCAAAGAACTAGTCACCATTCTCTAGCCAAGTTGACACATAAAATTAGCTATCACAGAACTACTAATGTAAAATAAATGTATGAATTGGTAGCTTGAAATAGAAGGACTTACAATGAAAATGAAGAGAAATAGGAGATAAACATTGGACATAGAATGACAGGACTTTGTCATTGAAAGTAGGCAAACGGAGGTGGAAAAAGAAATACATTTCTCTCAGGTTTCTGAATCAATAGATTGACTGAATGATAGTGACTCTTACTTGGATAAGGAATACTGAAGGCAAGCAACTTGGCAGTTGAAGGAGATAATTACTTTAGGTTTAGGTAATTTGCACTTGAGATGCAATACACAAAAATACTTTTGTCTAAAACACTAAATAAAGGACGAGAAATGAAAAATAAACATAGTAGTCATCAGGATATTGAGGTCAACTAAGCTTCACAGAGGAAACACGATCCAGTTCCCTCAATCTTCCTTAACAGGATGTGAGTCTGACCATGAACAAGTCTCTTCAAGAGTTTGTTAACCCAGCCCCTGAGGATTTCAGGAGCACTGCTCATTCCCACAAGCAAGTCACCTGTTTTGACCTGACAGAAGAATTCACAGGTTAGTCGTCCTGTTCTTTTAAGGGGTCTCCTATATCTAGGCTGGAGCCAGAGACTAGGAACACGGGACAGCATTTGTGGGTCCAAAAAGCCCATCACTAGCAGATAACCTTATTGCAAATAGAATGTCTGCAATAATTTTACTGTCTGGTTCCATTTGGTCATTTTCCTTCAGAATGTACTCAGTCATAACTATATGCTCATTTCAGGAAAAGATGCAGTTAAAAATGGACACAGTCTTAAAGGTTCATAGGTACAATAACATAAACTTACAGCAGAGAACATCTTTTGAAAAGATATAAATAAATAAAGTGTTAAAATGATTTTAGAGATTAAGTATTTTCATGTTAACCAATTTGTGTTATTAATTAAAAGTTTTATTTTGTTTTATTAAATATTACTCACTATGGCCCTCTGATTTGCAATTTGATATGAGAAAATCCACCCCCTACCTTTAGCTCCACACTGGCTAATGAAATGAGATATGGATGACATATTTAGACGACAGACATTCAATTTCCTTTTCTTATTTTACTTACGGCATATTATCACATACAATCTTATAAAATAACAGGCTTCACTAACAAAACAATTTTCTAGCAAGCTCTTTCTTCAGAGCTCCCTTAATCTCATTGTTCCTGAGGCTATAGATGAGGGGGTTCAACATGGGGATCACTACCATGTAGAATACGGACACCACCTTGTTCTGGTCAGTTGTATAGCAAGACTTGGGCAGCACATAAATGAATGTGATGGTCCCATAGTACAGAGTGACAGCTGTGAGGTGTGAGGCACAGGTGGAGAAGGCCTTGTGGCGCCCCTCAGTGGAGCGCATCTTCAGGATGGTGATGAGGATGCAGATGTAGGAGACAGCTATGACAAACACCGTGACCACAACAATCGAGCCAGCCACAAATGAGGGGACAACTGTGGGGACACTGATAGCCAAACATGAGAGTTCAACTAAAGGAGCAAAATCACAGAAAAAATGATTGACTCGATTTGGTCCACAGAAGACTAAAGAATAGACACCAGCAGTAAAAGCAAAAGCATTGAATAAACCACCTATGTAAGACACTATGAGTAACTGAACACAAACTTGTGTGGACATTTTGGTGGAATAAAGTAATGGGCTGCAGATTGCCATAAAGCGATCATATGCCATGGCAGCCAGAAGGAAGCATTCAGTTGCCCCAAAGAAAGCAACAGAACCAAGCTGCATGGCACATCCATAATAGGAGATGGTATTTCTCTCCACCAGGAAGTTTACAAGCATATTGGGTGTAACAGAAGATGAATAGCCTATGTCAGCCAAAGCCAAGTGGCTCAGAAAAAAATACATAGGATGATGGAGCTGAGAAGAGATTCTGATGAGAATGATTGTGCTGAGATTGCCAGATACAGTCACCAGGTAGATACACAGGATGACAATGAAGAGAATGACTCGAAGTTTCGGATCGTCAGTTAAGCCCAACAAAATGAACCCTGTCACTTCAGTGTAGTTTCCACCAACCAGGGCATCCATGACACAATGTAGCTGCTACCAAAATTCACCTGTGATGAAACATTACATTAAAGAAGTTGTAAATTTAGTCATTTCATTTTCATTACTACATGTAGAGATTATTAAAACAAATAAATTGTTAAAGCTAACTTTAAACTTTTTTTAATTCAGAGTCCAGAGTTTATATATTTATGTGTAATGAATCTTCTATATTTCAAAAGTTCTTTTTAGCAGAAAAACTAGAAAACCTACTTCGAATAATATATTTATAAAATGTACTTAAATTGGCTTTAAAATTAAAGATGAAAAAATATAAGCATTATGAGAATAACAAAAAGAAATGGTATGTATATATTAAAAGTATATAAACATAGGATTATGTAATGGAGATTTGAAATAACAGTTACTGAACAGTTACTAAATGATACAGGCACAGGATGAAGAGTTATATATTTAGAGTTCTATTTTAATTTCCATGAAATAATCATAAGTACTTTAATTTTACTTATACATGAAGAAACTGACTTTGACAGTAAATCATTTATCTGAATTTACATAACAAGTGGTGGAATCAAGACGTGAATCCCAGGCAATCTGAATTCAGTCCATTCCCTTAGTAACTATGCTATAAAGGAAATTAAAAAATACTTACGATGAAGTTGAGTTTCTTGGAAATGGGTGGATAATAAATGACCCTTTCTACTTTCTGAAAGCTATGTATAAAAGAAGTGCCTAGTTAACCACAAGTTAACAATTTCTATCAGTAAAACGAGACTATTTTCAAAAGGAGAAATACAATTTCCCTAATAGGACAAAGATGAAATAGAAAGGAATTGAAAATTAAGGTTATGAGAGAAGTCATCTATTGTAAATTTATTATAGATTTTTAATATTTACAATTAAAGTATTGTTTTGTCAAGTACTTTGAAATATCAATCTAATTATTATGCAAAACATCATACGATTAATAACTAGGACACAAAGTACATTTATTCAAATAAATCAAATGATTTCCTAATGTAATAACATTTTCTAATTTAAGTATTACAGAATGAAATAATATTAGTTTCAACATAATATACAGCTGAGTAAATTTCTGACCTAAAAAGTTAAGTATATCCAGGTTCACCTGGTGAATGGCCAGGTTGAACCTCACCTCCAAGTTTTCTGACTTTATATTCTTTACTTAATCCAAAGTATTTGGTGGCCTGTAAGCTAAAGCATTCAGAAAAATAAACAAAGGAAGTCTTGCCACAAGATGTTTGCTAACAGTAAGTCCCCAAAGCATCTCAAAGCTACTAAATTTATGAACATTATGGCTGAATGCCAAGTTTAGATACTGTTGAAAAATCATGTAAGTTTCTGGTCTTACGGGTGGAAAAATGAGGAATTCTGGTGTCTTCCATTATGCTTGTCTACACACACTAAGAAGACTGAAGAGATCTAGGCTATTTCAGCTAGGGTTACCTGCTAGCAGACTGCTGGATTACATCTGCCTTGCTTCTCAGCTATGGCTGTGAGTACGGACACAGCTTTAAAGAATAAAATCTTCTCAAATGGTAAAAGAAAATCAATACATCAGATTAACTCACAAAAGACAAAATCTTACCCCTTGAAATAAGAATTTATTCCTTTTACAGCAATAAACCCAAAGTTGTTGTTATATAGCAGCTATGCTATCTTGTTGTTTGCCTTTGAGGATAAATCTCTGTAGATTCAAAATTTCAAATGTGAATTCAAAAGAACCAGGGATCATTACACATTCTCAAGTGCATACTGAGTAGTCCACTTCACACAGTCATAACAAATCTTTAAGGGTTCTGTCAATTCTCCAGTGATCCATTTTTTTTCTTTTTAGCTAGGTGTTGATACACTTTCATTTGATGAGTATAGGGAGCATAATATAACAAAATATCTCATAACCAAATGGTTCAAAATTTACTTTGATATTTCAGGTTAAGGACACTAAATCTCAAATATAAAAGAGTAACCTTAGCTTCATTCGTTCTACATGTATTCATTTCATAAGAGTTTTACATGGTACATGTAAGGCACCCATTAGGTGCTTTGGGAAATGGGGTGGAATGCCATGAAACTTGAATTTTAAATAACACAAATATTTAAGACATGTATACTTTTTTTCCAAGCAAAGAGTGTGAAGTGAATGAATATCTTTAAAATTCTATAGAGAACTATGAAGTGAAAAGAAGTTTGGATGACTTCCGGCTCAGATTTAGTCTACATGCCTCAAAGGGATGATTACCTGCTAGTGGTTTATTGGACTAGACGGATGATGGTACAAACAGCTTTCAGTGTAAACACAGTCTAGTTCTCTTGCTAATTCTAATTATAGAAAGTCCTATCTCACCCTCCTGATGCTCCCCCTTAAGGACTCTGCACTAATAATACCAACCAACTTTCATTCAGACCTTACTCTTTACCAAGCACCACGCTTAACACTTTACTTGCATATTTTCATTTATTCCTCACAATAAATTGGTGAGCTAAGTATTTCTATTATCCTAATTTCACAGACAGAGAACTCAGGCTTACTTCAAGATACTTGTCCAAATGTGCTCAACTGGTTAAATTAAATCCAGGTTTAAAATTCAGGTCAGAGTAAATGTTGGAGTGTGTACTACTACTCTACACTACTGCTGTCGTCTAATCAACTTCAAGACCTAAGTGCTAAGTGATGACCACTGGTTCCCAACTAGTTGCTGATTCAGTTTCCTCTCCCCACCGTCAACACTCTGCCTAATTCCCTAAAACTGACTAGGCCTACAGTCTGTCCCTGACCCCAGGCCAGTACTCAGGACCCTAACTTTCTCTCATACTCTCACCAATAAACTGCTGTTGATCTTACTGCCTACATTCCTATCACATGAATCCACTTCTCTCCATCTCAAAACTACAATAGCTGTCCTATCTGACCTTCCTATATGCATTTTTGGCCTTGTATACAACAGCCAAAATGAGTTATTTATTAAAAGAATTTAATATTATTCATTTTTAGCACTGTCAAATAATAACATGCACTTAGTTAAAATGGCTCTTAAGAGAAAACAATGGTCCTTTGCCCCATCCTTTACAAATCCAAAGTTCAACTGGAATTTCTCTCTATGTTCCTGCTACTTTTTGTATATATTTAATTTGAACGTAATTGATACAAGGAGAAAACCAGTGGTTTTTCCAAGTCTGAGAGGATCATTACAGATTTTTGTTTTGCTAGGTTCATTATAACAAGGTCAAAACAGAAAACCAGTGGGTTAAATATCACAAAAGAGAATAAATTTTAATTCAATATTGTTTTGTAAAGATAAAATAAAAATAATCATCTGGCAGCTAACAAGCAATAGAATGTGGTAGTATCAAGTTTAAAAGTAATATAACAATAAACCAGTAGAGTCAAAGTGGAATCCCACACCCAAGTTATTACAAATAAGGAATTCAACTCTATTCTAGCAAAGTAGAGAATAAATATAAATCTGAGCCCCCCAAAAACATGTTTTTAGTTTGTGTAAATAAAGATCATATATGTTTTCCAACTTTTTATTCATGTCTATATAACAAAATACAAGGGCTAGCTCAGTTCATTGTCACCTCAAAGTCTAATACTGAATAATTCAGTTTCTTAATCTTTCAAAGTTCTATTATGATAAGTCCCCTGGTTGTAACTAAATTTTAGTCAAGACTGTATTAAATAATTTGGAGTTTAAAATTTTATTTCTACAGCTTATACCATTCTTCATTGGTCCAGAATTTTTATATATTCATCTATTGACGTTCTGCACACCTCCACAATTCACATTAATACATGCACACTCACTCACATATCTTCCACTCTTTCAATGATGTAGCTATAATGCAGATAGATCAATTAAATTTTAAAGTATTCAAATAATCCAAAAGAAGGCAAGAAGGGGAAGAGAGGAACAAAGCATAACTTGATAAAGGACATCCATGGAAAACATTCAAGTAACATCCTTAATGGTACAAAATTAAATGCTTTTTCTACTTAGATTGGGAAGCAAGAAGGCCCACTCACCCGAAATCTATTCAACAACTGACTGAAGGTCCTAGGCATTGCAATAGGCAAAAGTTATAAAATAAATAACAATCAGACAGGAAGAGGTAAAATTGTCTCTATGTGCACATGGCACATGTTTGGTGCTTTTTTTTTTTTTCCAAACTAAGGGGTATCTTTTTTTATTTTTTTATTCTAATAACATGGGTTTATAAGATGATATAAATTTCAGATGTACATCATATTTTGATTCCTGTGTAGATTACTGCATGTTCTATGTGATTGTTTGTTGTTGCTTTTATCTTCTACTTATGCATGAGATCATATGGTTTTTGACTTTCTCCCTCTGACTTATTCAGCTTAGCCTATCATCCTCAAGGTCCATCCGTGTTTTCACAAATGGCCAGATTTCATTGTTTCTTATGGTTGAGTAGTATTCCATTGTGCATATATACCACATCTTCTTTATCCATTCATCCCTTCTTGGGCACCTAGGTTTCTTCCAAGTCTTGGCTATTGTGAATAATCCTGCAGTGAACATAGGTGCGCAGGTATCTTTACACATTCATGTTTTCATGTTCTTTGAACAAACACCCAGCAGTGGTATGGTATGGTAGTTCTATTCTTAATTTTTTGAGGAATCTCCATACTGTTTTCCATAGTTGTTGCACCAGTTTGCACTCCCACCAGCAGTCTACGAGGGGTCCCTTCTCTCCTCATCCTCTCCAACACTTGTTGTTTCCTGTCTTGTTAATTATAGCCATTCTGGCAAGAGTAGAGGTGATATCTCACTGTAGTTTTGATCTGTATTTCCCTGATAGTTAATGATGTTAAACATCTTTTCATGTGCCTGTTGGCCATCTGGATATCTTCTTTGGAGAAATGTCTGTTCAGATCTTTTTCCCCTATTTTAACTGAGTGGTAGGTTTTTGGTTTCAAGATGTATGAGTTCTTTATATATTTTGAATTTTGACCCCTTATCAGACATATGGTTTGCAAATATCTTCTCCCAATTGTTATGTTGCCTTTTCATTTTGTTGATGCTTTCCTTGCTGTGCATAAGGTTTTTAGTTTGATGTAGTTCCATTGGTTTATTTTTTCTATTGATCCCCTTGCCCGTTCAGACATGGTTCTTGAAAATATGCTGCTAAGACTGATGTCCAAGAGCATACTGAGTATGTTTTCTTCTAGAAGTTTCATGGTTTCAGGTATTACATTCAAGTCTTTAATCCATTTTGAGTTAACTTTTGCGTATGTTGTAAGATAATGGTGTACATTCATTCCTTTTCAGGTGGCTGTCCAGTTTTCCCAACACCATTTATTGGAGAGACTTTCCTTTCTCCATTGTAAGCACACCTGTTTACATGGAAGATTTTGAGAGATTTCTAAAGAATACACTAGAACTAAATGGCAAGGTTCTGGGATATATATGTCTAAAATATAAGAAATAAATTATATTTTAGATATTTGGAGTAAACGATTGGAAATTAAAAGCAAAACTTTGGGGCCCATGGGTGGCATAGCAGTTAATTTTGCATGCTCCCCTTTGGCGGCCTGGGGTTTTCAGTTCAGATCCCAGGCACAGACCAACACATCTCTTATCAAGCCATCCTGTGGCAGTCATCCCACATATAAAATGGAGGAAGATGGGCACAGATGTAAGCTGAGGGCTCATCTTCTTCCAAAAAGCCAAAAAATCCACTTACAACAGGTCAAAAAACACAAAATACTTAAGAATAAATTCATGAAAACTCACACAAGACCTCTTCACTAATAATTACAGAAGCCTCATGAAAGAAAATGAAGATCTAAATAGAGAGTGATACACCATGTTGATGGATTAAAAAACATATTATTAAAATGTCAATTCTTCAAAAATTGATGTGTAATTAATGAAATGCTTATTAAAATTATTTTAATAAGCTTTGCAGAGAGTGATAAACTACACCTGAAGTTTATATGGATATGTATAGTAAACAATTTTATAAAGGAAGAACAAAGTTGGACTATTTGCTATACATAGATTCAAGACATCATAAACCTTCAGTAATCAAGTCGGTGTTGTATTGATGAAAGGATAGGCATACAGATCAAAGAAGCAGAAAAGAGAGTCCAGAAATAGACACAAATATATATGATCAAATGAGTTTAGGCAAATGCTAAAGGCAATTCAATGAGGAAATAAAGTGTTTTCAACAAATGTTAACTGCAACAACAGGATATACAAGTGGAAAAAAATTTAAAAACCCTTACTTACACTATATATTAAAATTAACTCAAAATGTATCATAGCTATAAATGCAAAAGATTAAAAAGTAAAATTTATAGAGATAAACATGGGAGAAAATTGCTGCATTTTGGCAAAAATTTCACAAGAACTGCACAAGCACAAACCAAAAGTAAATATATATATATATATATATGTTTTTATGAGCTGAATTTGCTTACTCAAAAAATTCATATGTTGAACTCCTAATCCACAATGTGACAGTATTTGGATTTGGGGTTTTGGAGGGTAACAACGGTAATGAGGTCATGAGGGTAGGGCCCTGGTCTGATGGGATTAGTGCCCTCACAAGAAGAGGCACCAGAGAGCTTGCTGCCTCTCTCTCTCTAGGTGCAGACACTGAGGAAAGCTCATGTGAGCACACAGTTAAATAGCAGCAGCCTATAAGCCAGGAATGAGGCCTCACCAAAAACCAACCATCAAATGACACCAAATAAACGCAGGATGGATATAATATTTGTAGTGCATATATATGACAAAGGACTTTTATTCAGAAGAAAAGTTGGGAAATTGCAGTCTGTGGGCTGACCACCTGTTTGTGTAAATAAAGTTCTACTAGCACACAGCCATGCCTGTCTGTTTACACACTGTCTGCATCTGCTTTTGCACTACAATGACAGAGATGAGTAGTTGTGACTGAGATCATATGTCCTGTAAGCCTATAATATTTACTCTCTGGCCTTCAAGTAAATGTTGCCGTGGGGCCGGCCCCTTAGCCAGGGGTTAAGTTCACATACCCAACTTAGGTGGCCCAGGGTTCACTGGTTCAGATCCTGGGCAAGGACCTAGCACAGCTCATCAAGCCATGCTGAGGCGGCAAGCCACATAGCACAACTAGAAGGACCTACAACTAGAATATATAACTATACACTTTGGGGATAAGAGGAAAATAAAAAGATTAGCCACAGATGTTAGCTCAGGGCCATCAAAAAAAAAAGAAAAAGAAAAAGAAAATGCTGCCAATCCTTGATTTAGAATATATAAAGAACTTATAGAACTCAATCAGAAGTAAAACAGGCAATTTAACAATAGATGAAAGATTTCAATAAGCACTTAAACGAGATACATAAGTGGCCAACAAGCAATGAGAAAATGCTAAATTACATTAACCATAAGGAAAATGCAAATTAAAATCCTAAAAATATATCACTAATCTCCCACTAAATGGCTAAATTCAAAGAAGTCTAACAATATCAAATGTTGGCAAGGTTTTGAAGCATTTGGAACTCTCATGATAACAAGTGGGAATGTAAAACAGTACAACCACTTGGAAAATGGTTTGAAAATTTCCAAAATCTTAAGTACATCTCTTAGCAATCCCACTACAAGGTGTTTACCGTAGTCAAATGGAAATATATATCCACAGAGAAATGACTCCAATATTCATAACATCTGCATTCACAATAGCCCCAAACTGGAAACAACCCCAAAGCCCACCAATTAGTGAGTGCATAAAAAAACATGGTATATCATATAATGAAATATGGCTCTGTGTTAAAAAGAAACTGCTGATACACACGTTATAAACGAATCTCAAAATAATTCTACTCAGAGATAGTCACATGAAATAGTGTACATATCATTCTCATTTTACAGAATTCCAGACAAAACACACTAATCTATATTGTTTAAAACCAAATCAGTAGTTGCCTGGGGCCAGGATCAGAGGGAAGAATGGATTGCAAAGAGGCATAAGGAATCACTGGGAGGTATTGGAATACTCTTTTGCTTGATTGAGGCTGTGGTTTCATGATTTGTATACAACACACAAATATGATGAAACTGTATACTTTACATGTGTATTTGTTATGCTTCAAAAAAGGTTAAAAAAAAAAAAACTCTGCATAGTGGGATCAGCAATATGGTGGCATAGGAAGCCCAGGACCTTCCTTAACCCCTCAAAAACACCAATTCAGCAACAATTCACAAATTATCTTTGTTAAAAATCAGAAAATAATTGAAAGTTTCCTGCACCCTGGGAAAATTCAAAACCAGACTCACTGAAACGGGTAAGGAGACTTGAGACATCCTCTCACCAGAGTTCCTGTCCCCAGCACAGCGCCATACTATCAGGAGACACCCCGTAGTTCCCCAGGTAAGGGAAATGGTTGATTCATGCAGCCAGTGCCCCGACGTTTCCAAGAGAGCTCAACAGAGGACTGATTTCTGTCTTACTGATCTTGGAGCTCTGATAAGTCAGGTACTGTCAAGCCACCCAGGAGAGAACAGACGAAGTGGCTTGGGTTGGCAGACACCATTGATCCTTTCCCGGGCTCAGCACAGAGCTATCAGACGAAAACCACAACTGCCTGCTTTCCTGTGGAGGGAAAATGTTGGGAGGGGCCCCCAGAACCTCTGACCAGACTACTGGTGGTATAAAGAGGTCAAGGAATTTTGAGGTTACGTTGTCCACATGGCTATAGTAGGTGTGAAGTGGTGCATCACTGTAGTTTTGAATTTCATTTCTCTAATGTCTAATAATGTCCAGCATCTTGGCATGTACTAATTAATCCTTTGTATCTCTAATTTGGTTAAAAGTCTGAGTCCTTTGCCCATTTTTCAATTGGATTATTTGTATTGAATTGTGAGTTCTCTTTATGATTCTAGATACAAGTCCCTAGTCAGATATGTGATATGCAAATATTTTCTCCTATTCTGTGTGTTATTTCTTCACCTTCTTGATAGTTTCCTTTGAAGCACAAAAATTTTAACTCTAATGAAGTCCGATTTATCTAGTTTTTCTTTCATTGCCCTTGCTTTTGATATCATAACTACAGATCCATTACTAAATCCAAGATCATGAAGACTTACCTCTATGTTTTCTTCTAAGAATTTTACAGTATATTAGCTCTTATTGTAGGTCTTTGATCCACTTGGATTAATTTTTGTAACAGTGTGAGAGAATGATCCAAATTTCTTCTTCTGAATGTGGATATCCTATTGACCCAGCACCATTTATTGAAAGGACAATTCTTTACCCGTTGAAAGTTCTTGGCACCCTTGTTGAAAATCTGTTCACCATAGGCACATGAGTGTATTTATGAACACTCAATTCTATTCCTTTCATTTGCATATCAACCATAGGCCAGTACACACTGTTTTGATTACTGCTGCTTTGCAGTAAGTATCAATATTGTGAAGTGTGACTCCTCCTACTTTGTTGTCATTTTTCAAGATTTTGGGGGCTATATTGGGTGGCTTACATTTCCACACAAATTTTAGAGTCATCTTGTCAACTTCTACAAAGAAGCCAGTTGGAATTCTGATAGAGACGGTGTTGAACCTGTACATCAATTTGGGGAATATTGACATCTTAACGTTATTAAAGATCCATGAATATGGGATGTTTTTTCATCTATTTAGATTTCCTGTCATTTCTTTCAGCAATGTTTTGTAATTTCTAGAGTACAAATTTTGTATTTCTTTTGTTAGTTTATTCCTAAATATTTTACTTTCTTGGATGCTATTGCAAATGAGATTTTCTTTATTTCATCTTTGGATTGATTATGGCTAATGAAAAGAATTATAATTTATTTTTATAATTATTTTGCATCCTACAAACTTGCTGAGCTTATTCATCAGTTCCTATAGTGTTTCATGTATTTCTATATCTTTCTATACAACATTGTGTTGTCTGCAAACACAGATAGTTGTACTTCTTCCTTACCAATCCAGATGACTTTTCTTTAATTTTCTCTCTAATTTCCCTGGGTAGAACTTTGAGTACAATGTTGAATAAAAGTGGCAAGAGCAGACATCTTTGTCTCTTTGCTGATATTAGGGGGAAAACACCCAGTCTTTGGCCATTAAGTATTATGTTAGATGTGGGTCTTTCATAGATGCCTTTGATTAGGCTCAAGAAGTTCCTTTCTATTAATGGTTTGTTGAGTGTTTCTAGGACGAGCAGATGTTGAATTTTGTCAATGGATTTTCTACCTACATTGAGAAGATCACATGGGTTTTGGTTGTTATTATATTATATGGTATAAACATAATTGAATTCAAGATGTTAAACTACCCTTGCTTAACTGGGATAAATCCCACTTAGCTGTATGTAAAATTCTTTTTGTATGTTGCTGAAATCACATTGCTGCTATTTTGTCAAGCATTTTAACATATGTATTCCTGAGATATTGGTCTGTAGTTTCTTTCCTTGTAATATCTTGGTATGGTTCAGGATCAGGGTAATAATGGCCTTATAGAATGAGTTGGGAATTGTTCCATTCCTTCTGATTCCTTGGAAGAGATTGTGAGGAACGGGTATTAATTCTTCTTTAAATTTTCAGCAGAATTCAGCAGTGAAACCATTTTTGCCTGGGCTTTTCTTTATGGATAGTATTTTTGATTAATAATTCATTCTCATTAATTGTTTCAGTCTATCCAGATTGTCTATTACTTCTTGAATGAGTTTTGGTGGCTTGTGACTTTCTAGGAATTCACTCGTTTCATCTTTTATCTAATTGGCCTACAATTTTTTACAGTATTCCTTTCTAATCTTTTATTTGATTACGATGGCACTAATGTCATGTCTTTCATTTCTGATTCTAGCTATTTGAGACCTCTTTCTACTTTTTTTAAGGCTTTATTTATTTATTTTTTTTACAGCAGGTTTAAGTTCACAGCAAAATTGGGAGGAAGATTCAGAGATTTGCAATATGCCCTCTGGCCCTATATATGGATAGCCTCCCTCATTATCAACATCCCTCATCAGAGTGGTACATTTGTTAGAAGTAATGAACCTACTTTGGACACATCATAGTCACCCAAAGGCCACAGCTAGCTTCAGGGTTCACAGTTAGTGTTGTATATTCTATAGCTTTAGACAAATGTCTAATGACATATAGCCTTCATTATAATATCATAGAAGTATTTTCAGTGCCCTGGAAGTGAAAAGGACAGGCCACGGAGTAAAAGGTACATGGGGGTGCGAACAAAACACATGTACCACTATCGTAATCCTGCCCCACATGTTAATGGACTTGCTCTCAGACAGTAGGACCATTTCTCTTTCTGTGTGTGCCACACAGATGATCTTCTTTTTTGGTTTTGGAGAAAACAAGCATTTCTTGGCTTCCATGTCCTGTGACCATTACATTGCCATTCACAACACACTGTACTACACCATCCTAATGAGCCAAAAGTTCTGCTTCCAAATCATGATGGCCTGTTGTATCACTGGGATTGTGGTATCTCTGGGCATTGTCATCATAGTATTCAACTTATCTTTTTGTGGCTCTAACATTATCCAGTGCTTTTTTGGTGACATCACTCCTGTGGTCTTCTTGGCCTATGATTACACCTTTTTTTAGAAAATGGTTCTTCTTGCATTTACTGCCTTTGTGTTGCTGGACACCTTTATTTTAATTATAACTTCCTATGTCTTTAATGTGCCCATAGTTGTGAAGATGCTTTCTGTCAAGGGGAAGTATAAGGCCTTCTCAACTTGCTCCTCCCACATCACTGCGGTGTCCATACTTTGTGGATTTACTTGCTTTGTCTATTTGAGGCCCAATGACAGTGATTCATTCCATGAAGGTATGCTGATGGCTGTGATGTATGTAGTGCTGATACCTCTGCTTTCCCCATTGTTTACAGTCTAAGAAACAAAGAAATGCAGATAGCCCCAAGGAAAGCACCAGGTAGTCTAATTATGGTCTTCCTTCAGATGGCAAATAAAAGAGCTCAGAATGTTTAAAAATACAGAGTATTGATAAATAAAAGTGGAGTACTTCCAATAAAAATCATCACTTTCTGTAGAGAGCAATAAAAGTATTTTCCAATTGCCTGATATGTCTTAGTATAATGCTTTTCCTACTACAAAACCAGATGTAGTTTCAAAATATTTTTAATGTTATTATTCAAAATATTTTTAAGGTTATTATACATATATGTGTATACACATATGTTTGTAGTAAATGTGTCAAAAATGGTTTGGAACACTGTATTTTCATAACTTGATTGCCTTTAGGGAAAGAAGAAAATTATACTAGAAAGGGCAGAAGAAAGAATGAAAAAGAGAGGGACAAAAGAGAGAGACAGAGGGAGACAGAAAGAGAAAGAGAGTGAGAGAAAGGGAGTAGAGAGAAAGGTCACTAATTTACTTAATCAAAAAAGAAAGAGAATGCATAAACATAACAAGTTTAGAGCTGAAATGAGAGGATGACCATAACACCGAGAAACTTAAAAGAATGTTAAGAAAATACCTTGTTCAAGTCTGTTCAAACAAATATAGAAACTAGATTAGCATGAGTGAACTTATGGAAAAAATTTAACTGACATATACACACTTTTGACATATGAAATTCTACGGAAGATATAGAAGTCTGTCACAGAGCTGTTCTTCCATCTCCAACCAAGGGATTAGGCTAGTGACAAGAGATTTTCACATATTGAGTTATATAGGGTCAAAGCTAATTTGGCTTGAACTAAAGAAGCCTGACTTAGGCCTATCAAACATATATTGTACATCTTTAACCATTAAAGTAAATAATGCACTCTCTTAAAAGTACCTAAAAGTAAAGTACATTAAGTCATGGCTTTACAGACACCCTCATAATCTACTTTCACAATGTTATAAACTATTATGACCTCAATAAAATATTTTTAAAAATTAATTGAATTGTTTAATGCTGCTAGGAATAGTTCCTGTTTGCCCCAGGTGAAACTTGACAAGATATTTAAAAAGATTTAGTAACACAACTGCTACTGCTCCATCATATACATTAATTAACCCACTAGGCACTGGAGAAGATGATTTTAGGGATAAAACAATATTTTTGGAAACTTTCTCCCCCAGTGGTTCATAAAACATATGCTCTTTGTACTATATGACCTAAATACCATTCTGGGAAAACACTTCATGAGTCAAAATGTCACTTTTCCCTTCGTAAGGGACACTTTGAGGTATGACAATTGAACTTTGTTCAAATGCCACCATCTCAGGGATATAAATATACCTTAGTAATGACTTCTGTATTCTCATGTTGGGTTGAGGCCTTTCCTTGCAGAAGAGCAATGGCTTTAGCACTAGCCAAGTTATTATTGGAAATGATAATTCCTGTTTGAGGAATTCCTTCCAAGTTTTATCATCCTTGATCCCCAAGATTGGTGGAAAGAGGTAACAGCACACTCAAAACTCTACTGGAAAACTTTCAAGAGCTTTAATCTCTCATGGCCAAAAGTTGTTCTCCTAGTACTTAACAATATTAAATCTACACCTTTTGGTAAACATCAGCTGTCTCCTTTTGAAATAATAACAGGACAGCTAATGCAATCAGATGAGGAAATGTATGAAACAACTTTGATTAAGGGAGATACATTACATTATTCTCAAGGTCTCATTGAGTTGTTTATGAGAAATGAAAAGTTGGTAGCTGATTCCTTTCACAGAGGGCTCCCAGGAGATAAAGACCTTCAGGGTCATGGACTACAACCTGGATATTTTGTTTATTAGAAGAGGCATAAAATAAAAGAGTCTCTGGTGCGACATTGGAAAGAACCATAATAGGTTATTTTAATAAATTCATGCACTGCAAAATTAAAGGTCATAGACTCATGGATTCACTTTTCTCATTTAAAAAGTTGCCTCCACCTAAATAGGTTTCAACTCTTGTTTCTGAAACATGACTTCAACTGACCAAGGCAAATACCTCCAAACCACAATGAGAAGATGGCATCTGTTGTAGAAAGCTGCCCCAGGACTCCAGACAAGGCTTATTTCCAACCTTATATATCTCCTCATATAACCCCTTTAGTGTAAGACTGGCATGCAGGCTAGAGTGATGATTGCTCAATGGATTGAGATAGTTGATCAGTCTTATAACTCTGGATGAATTTCTTTTTCTGATAAAGACTATGCTTAAAACTCATTCTAATAAACACATCATTTTAAGTATTAAATTTGTTACCATTGTTATAAGCAATGTAGTCAAAGGAAGGCATGTAAAAGCACATGTACAATGTTTGTGCAATAGTGTAAAAGTAATGGACAAACTACATAACCTATGAAACTCTACCCCTGTTAATATATACCTCTATGCTTGTCCACTATATCCAAATATTTCACCCCAACGTGGATAACCAGACAAATAAATGAAATAAAAGCCTAGCACTGAGGGTTATGATGAACACAGGGCAGGCAGCAACTACCCTGGCACCTAGGGACAATATCTTTATCATCAATGCTTTCTACCAAAAGATTCTTTATCTAAAGGGAAAAATGACAAGATAATTTCACATCTTGAGGGATATGGGATCAAAACTTCTTCTGCTTGAACTAAAAAAAGGCTGATTTATAGCCTATCAAACATACATTGTACATCTGCTTTAACCATTAAAGTAAAGAATGCACTCTCTTAAGATAAGAATGCATACTTCCCCACCTATGCCAGTATCATTAATGCCATATGCCCTAGTGGTAAGGCCCATATGATCCATTTCCAGACATCAAGATCATGTTCACCTGCTAATTTGTAACTGAATACTTCTTTGAAACTTTGATGAATATGTATCCTGGGCAGGTTTAATGTATGTTCTTTGTTCTAAAAATGTATAAGACTGTACTTAAAATCATACTTCTCCAGAACACTTTCTTCCTTTCTGAAACTGCCTTCCTGGACTATAATTCTCACCCTGGCTCAAGTAAAACTTTATCTCTCTTATCTATAGAATGCTTGTGGGTTATTTTTCACTGACATTGTTTTCACAATTACCTTCAGTAACTTCTCAAAAACAAATAATTCAAATCATATTTAAATTAAGTTAGAGCACAGATAAAGATAAATATTTTCTAACTTATGAAACCCACAGAGGTGGTGGGTATACTGTGTAACTACAATCTGATTGAGGCCACTGTGTGAGGTTCCCACATGGATTTTGTAAGATACTAGATGCACATCTAATGGTTGTCCGAGAAGGGCACATTTGCTTCTCAACTCTATTGAGAGAAGTGGCTCAGTCTCCTATTCTACAGGCACCAGCACACAATATGGACATTCTCATACCTTCTTACCATATTTCTAAATCACTTATTTGCATCTTCATGACAAAACATTTCCTTCATTGACACCAATATTATCCAGCTATGAAATAATATGCTATTGTCCTTTGAGTCCTTTACTAATCACCCAGTTTCTTCTCCTCATTTGTTAAAGACTGCCACCAGCTTCTCAGTCCTTTCCCCACCTCAGTCCTTCAGTCCTGCCACAGTGTTGGTAATGGCATGCACCATGTGGATGGAACATTAGACAATGTGACTTCAAAGTAGCTAGATGTCCTTACAGCATCTAATATCTTCCACAATCCATGTGAGAACCTCACACAGCAGCCTCAATCAGATTGCAGTTACAACATGTACCTACCAGCTCTGTGGGTTTCATAAATTAGAAGCTACTTATCTTCATCTGTGCTCTAACAATTTAAATATGATTTGAATTATCTGTTTTTGAGGATTTAATGTAGGTAAGTGTGAAACAATGTCAATGCAAAATAACCCATAAGCGTTCTATAGACAAGAGAGATAAGGTGAGTTTTACTTGAGCCAGGGTGAGAATTATAGCCCAGGAAGGCAGTTTTGGAAAGGAAGAAAGAGTTCTGGAGAAGCATGATTTTCAGTACAGTCTTATACATTTTTAGAACAAAGAACATACATTAAACATGCCCAGGATATATAGTCATTAAAGTTTCAAAGAGGTATTCAGTTGCAAATTAGCAGATCAACATACCCAGGTTGAGTTAAGATGAAGAGGTAGATGATGTAGTCTGTGAAACATTGATGGGTGGAGTGCAGAGAATATTCCAGAATGAAAGTAAAATATCTTGAGAGAACCCCCAGCAAAAAAAGAAGAATCCAAAGAAAGGAAGCATGGAGTTGTGTTGGAGTGAGTGCAGGTGAGGAGAGCTCCCAAAGGGCTTGCAACTGGGATTCAAATCACAGCTACATTGACTTTAGGTAATGTCAGAGCCTATTAGGTCTCCAAGTCTCATTCTTGGTTCAACATTGAATCATAATTTGGTGGCAGATTCTCTGACCACCCATTTCACAAACTTCAGCATTCCATTTTCACAAACGTCCCCTACTAAGAGTTAAATCCTTAACCTCCTCATATAACTATTTTAACTTTTTCATTTCATTAATTATTTTGGGTTTCCATCTTGGACCATGTCTACGTTTTTTACATCAGCATCAAGGTCCAATTCTCAAAAGGCTAAAAACCAGAGCTATGAGGAAAACGAAATTTTTCTTAGTACTCTGGTTTTTCATTTGCTAATTTTATATATCAAGTGGATCATACATAAACAATACATTAAAATATCTTTGGATCAAAATAGAAGTTTTATTTTTTATAGACGTACTAATTTTCAGTAAGCCTCTGATTCATGTTTTGATTATTAAGTATATTTAATTAATTGAAAAGTTAAACATGTAAACAGCTTGTTAGCTATAGCCAAGCATTCTTTCCAAGTCATAAACTGCATTTTCAAAATAACCAAAATGTATTTCTATTCCACTCTTCTCAAAAATAGGAAAACATATTCAGTCAAAGGTTAATCATAAAAAAACTATAAATTTTACTTCTAGGAATTTCAAGAGGTTGTGTGACCTATAATGATAGGTGAAGGAGATATCTGAATAGAAGTGGAACTCAGCTGGTTCTAGAGATCAGGGGACTTATATACAAGAACAGCAAACTAAAGAAATTGTGGGCTGGTTTGGAGGACAATAAAACCAATCCTCAAGTAGAGAGGTACAATAAGAAACCAACTTCGTATATTTTAAGTCACAAAAGCATGTTTTACGTTATTCCAGGGATGAAGTCCTAAACACCACTCATACCTTCACTGCCTTCGATTGGTTTTTAATCCATCTCCTTTCCCTGAATCTCAGTTTGTCTGCTTTCATAGCATGGGGTTTGTGTACATGTTTGTGTCCCACAGATTGTGATGTTCTAAATTCCAGTTGCAAATAGGAAAACAAGAATTTACCTGGAAATTGAGTTGGGGGTAAAAAGCAAGGAAGAAGGAAATGGAGGAAAGAATAATTAGAGAGGAAGGAAGCTGTAAGTAAGTTAAGGAGCTAGGGAATGAGAGAAGATAAATGTGAAGAGGAAGAAAAGAGAGAAATCCATTGTTGACACCTCAACTGACACAACGCTTTATGCCCTACATCCAGGAGATTTGCCCTGTTGGTCAATTCTCTAACAACATGCTAAGTTCTTCTCTTAAGATCTTCATTACCCATTCTAATTCTTACATTGAGCCCCTGGAATAGGTATTATTATAATTATTATTATTATTATTATTATTATTATTATTATTATTATTATTCCTGTTTTGTAGATAAGGAAATTAAGACTCAAGAAGTCAAACCATTTGCCCAAATCAAACAGTTAATAACTAGAGGAGCCAAAATCTAATCCAGCTCTTCCAAAAACTAGCCTCTATACAGGACATTCCAATCTGGAGCTCACTTCAGACATGAAATCCCTTATGGCTTATAGCAGAGAGGATGACTGTCTATATATGAAGAAAGAGTCCTGGTGTCTGGACAGAGAACTTTGAGAGTTGGTACTAAGAAAAATGAGCAGCAATTTAACAGTAATTTTATATTGGTTGGCTCTAATAACACTAAGAAACAGGGGATGGAGGAAAAAAGACATGAGGGAAAAAGGAAAGGAAGGGTGAGGGAAGGATCCAAAGAAAGAGAAGATAAATGTGAGGAGGAAGAAAAAAGTCATGAAAAAACAATTATTAAGATTTACCCCTATGTTTTCTTTTAAGGGTTTGAGAGTTTTAACACTTACATTTAGATCTACCCTCCATTTTGACTTAATTTTATATATGGAGTGAGGTAAGGGTGTAACTTCATTCTTTTACGTGTGGATATCTAAGTGACCTACCACATTTGTTGAAATTACTCTTCAATGCTTATTGAGTGGTTCTGGAACTCTGTTTGGAAATCTATTGACCATATGCACATGAGTTTAATTATTCACTCTGAATTCTGATCCATTGATTGATATGCCTTTCTGTAGACCAGTACATACTATCTTGAATATTGCTATGTACTAAGTTTTAAAATTAAGAAATGTCAGTCTTTCAACCTTCTCTTTCTTTTTAAAGATATTTTGTCTATTCTGGATCCTTTGTAATTCTCTATGAACTTTAGAATCAACTTGTCAAGTTCCACAAAGAAGCCACCTGAGATTCTGTTATGGATTTTGTTCAATGTTTACATCAATGTGGGAGTTTGGCCATTTTAACAATATTCTGTTCTCTGATCCATGAACACAGGGTGTTTTTCCATTTATTTTGGTTTTCTTTCATTTTCTCAACAATATTTTGTAGTTCTCAGGGCATACATTTTACTCCTGTTTTAGTAAATTTTTCCTAAATATTTTACATTTTGATTCTATTAATGGGATTGTTTTCTTAATTTCATTTTTACATTGCTCATTACTAGTATACAGATATACAATTTTTATATATTAGTCTTGTATTCTACAACATTGTTGAGCTCGTTTGTTAGTTCAATGAACTATTCATACACACAAAAATATGGATAAAGTTTAAAAACATTATGCCAACTGAAATAACATTACAGAAAAAAAGGCATATCATTTGACTCCATGTTTGTGAAAATCTATAACTAAGTCATGGTAAAATCATCATCATCATCATCATCATCATCATCATCATCATACAATGGGTGTCTCTGTAGGATACTAACTAAGTCTGAAAAGAAAAGGTCATAGGGGAACTTTATGAATGAATAGCAAAGATCTATATCATGATAGGTGCATGGGTTACACAGGTGTATTCATTTGTCAATACCTAATAATTGTACCCATAAGATTAGCATATTACTTTATGTAGGTTTTCTATAAAGCAAAATGTGACAAGTATTGGCCTCTAGCTATTAATAGATTGGCAGAAGCATTTTGAGTGAAGGATGCTATTGTATGCAATTAATGGAAGGCAAAATGTTTTCCAGTGGATGTTGTAGGAATAATAATGACCCCCTAAAGGTGTCCACATCATAACCCCAGAAATGAGAATATGTTAAGTTTACATGGCAAAGAGGGATTAAGGTTGCAGATGAAATTAATGCTGTTACTCAGCTGACCCTAAAATAGAGAGATTATTCTGTATTATTCAGTTAGGCTAAATATAATCACAAGCATTGTTCAAAGTAGAAGAGGGAAGCTGAAGAGTGTCAGTTGAAGTTGTGACTAGAAAAGGAAGATGCAGGGAGATGTAACATCACTGCCATTGAGTATGAAGGAAAGAGACCACAGCCAAAGACTGTGAGTGACCTCTAGAAGCTGGAAAACCCAAGGAAATTGTTTATTCCTGAGAACTTACAGAATGAAGTCCCAGCCTTCCAACTCCTTGATTTTAGCCCAATGAGACTCATATTGGACTTCTGACCTCTGGACATATAAAATAATAAATTTGTATTGCTTGTAACCACTAGCTTTGTAGTAATTGGCTCCAGGATCAATGGAAAGCTAAAGCAATGTGTTGTCTAATGTAATAGTGAGAAATACCACTCCTCCCTCCACTCCCTTGGAATCTGGAACCATGCATTCTGTCTCCTTTTTTTAAAGCACATTTCTCATTCTGTCGGACAGAAATCCCAACTTCCAGGTATTATCTCTCAGCTGGCACAATAACCAAGCATTCAACAGGCCAGATGGAAGGGGTCAAATGTAATCAAGCTGGCATCAGCTAGCCAGTTGAACTCCTGGGCAACTGTACTGTCCCAGGATCAAATTGAAGTATTTTGTTGGCAGATTGGCGCTCAGCAATGGCGGTAGACAGATCAATTGGGAGGATGTGAAGCCCAGAGAAGAGTTAATCTGGAGAATTTTCAGTATCAGAGGCAATAGGAATAGAAGGGAAAAAAATTGGTTCAATAGACATTCAGCAGTGTGTACATATATTCCCAAGATTAAAATACCCTAATAAAAAAATCCTAACTTATTCACCCTGACAGGAGTTAGGTCCTGGCAATTAGCTCCCAGTGGGCTGCCCTCTGGGGACTAGTTCTACAGTATTTGGTGGAATCGATTCCTGAAATGGAAGAAGTACTAGCAAAAGGGGGTTTTCAGATATCTTCTGAGTTGAGTGGATGAAGCTCATTTGCAGAGGTACGTACTGTGGGAGGGATATTATTTGTCAGGTTTGGGTCAAAGGACAATAGAAGCTTTTCAACCAGCAGTATCACTGGTTTCAACCCTTAAATACTCTGTAGAATATAGATACCACCTCTATCAGATGATGAGATCTTGGATACCAACATTACCCTTTATTTCCCATTCAAGGAGTCTCAGATGCTTCCAGATGCTAATTCAGAAGACTGAATTCAAAGAGAATACAACTTATTTGAAAAGGTATTACCTATAGGTACAAGAATGGTAAGTGATAGAAGGAGGAAGCAAATCATTATTTATATTTTTTTGGTAAGATGGGAACTAGATGTTCCCATCTTAGTGAATCCATATTTATTTTTTACACTGAAAATTTTCTTGAGAATGACATAATGAAATTTATGAGTTTAGGATACTATGAATATAAAGTGAAGTTTACTTGGTACATTGTCCATTCATCTTCAGAAGAGGTCCTCATTTTACAGTCTTTATTATTAAAATCTGATTGATTCAGGACAATCAATGTTTTCTAGCCATCAGTTTTCCCATGGCCTTTTTAACCTCCTTGTCCCTCTTACGGTAGATGAGGGGATTCAACTTGGGGATCACAGCTGTGTACAACACAGACACCACTATGTTTTGTTCAGCTGAGTAGTTGGACTTGGGCATCACATAAATGAATGTAATGGTCCCAAAGAACAGAGTGGCAACTCTGAGGTGGGAGGTGCATGTGGAGAAGGCTTTGTGCCGCCTCACAGTAGAGTGCATCTTCAGGATGAAGAAAAGGATATAGACATAAGAGAGAGCAATGATAAACACAGTGACCACAATGATGGATCTAGAAGATATGGCTGGAATTATTTCAGAAATATAATCTTGAGAACAAAAAGTTTTAAAAGTGATGAACAGTCACAGAAAAGGTGAGTGACATTATTTGGTCCACAGAAGGACAGACTTAATAAACAGCTAGTAAATTGTCCAAGCTTTCACACATCCATTCAGGTAGAACATCCTCACTAAGAGAATGCAGATTCTGGAAGACAGGTGAGTGGAGTGGAGCATTGGCAAGCAGATGGCCACATAGCAATCATAGGCTGTGGCAGCCAGCAGGAAGCATTCAGCTCTCCCAAATGTGACTCCAGAACAGATTTGAGCCACATGGCCAGCAACAGGAAGAGAGGCTCCTTCCCTGAGGATGCCTATGAGCATGACAAGTATGACTGATGAGGAGTACCCAATATCTACAAAGCCCAAATGGAAGAGGAAAAGGTACATCAGGTATGAAGCTGAGGTCTGCTTCTGATTAACGTGATTATGCTGACATTGCCCACTAATATGACCACATAGATTTCCTTGAAACCCAATAAGTAAAATGCCACAAAGTGCAGTATCCTCTGTTAACCCTAAAAGAATGAACACAGTTGTGTAGTTACCAGTGCCCATCTGCACTGGAAATCGTGCCCACTGAAAGAAGAACAAGTGGATATTAAAATGGAAGAAAATACTAAAATTCGAATACCTATTTTTACAATGGTTATGTAATAAAAATTGCAAAAATTTAGGAACTGAAGTTTAGATTTTGTAGGAAGTACTTTTACACATCATACCTCAGGTAAAACTTGATAGTATATATGTTCATTGATATAAGACCAAGAATACTCAGGAAAAAAAAGTATTTTAACTTAACAGACTTAACTCTTATTTGCATCATGTTGTCAGCTTAGGAGATCCTTGAATGATAGAGGTCATCTAAAATTTCAGAACAATATTTTCACTTCAAATATTCAATCTCCAGAAGATTGAACATATAGTCAGAAAACACCAGCATCACAGCCATGTGCTCAGCCAGCTACATGTCACAATTTTATTAACAGAAATGATTGAAAAATGGTGTATGGGAATTAATTGAGCAGTAACATACCATGTTATGAACACCTTGTAATTATGTATCTGAACTCCTAAGTTCTAGCTTCCTTATCTTTATTCAGGTCAGAGCTAAGAACTTTATTAACTAGGCATGGACCTAAAACTGAATTAAAGCTTAAAATTTTAAAGAAAATAAATATATATGACACTAATTCACAGTTAGTTCCAAATGCCATTAAGACATGGAAGCAAAGTGTTGTGCAAAAATGCATTGAGCTTTGGAGCCATACAGGCTTCAGATCAGATTCCAGCTTTGCCAGTGACTATCTATGGAATCTTAAACAATTTATGTCAACTCTTCAATCCATCATTGCCTTATCTGTAAATATATGTATATACTTCATAGGATTTTTGGTTTGAAAAAATGACGTATGTGGAAACGCCAAGCATGGCTCACAGAGGTAAGTGGATGCTCAACAAATAGTTATTTCCTTAGAATAACTAAACCTTAAGTTTTAATACAAAAATAAGAAACACACACTTCTATATCAATATAAAATGAAAAATTTTTACCTGCATATATTTGTATCTCTCAATAAGAACAAATGCCAAAGAACTGTCACTGTAAAACGAGGATACGTTTATGAGATTTGGAGTCTTTTGGGATATAACTCCTTGAGTACGTTACTTGTTTGTGAAAATTCCACTGAAAATCCTCAAGACAGAGAAAGTTATAAATACACATGTTCCTGTAAATATGTCTTGTCTACAAATATCTATACATGTTTTGAGTGTGCCTTAGTTTTCTTTTAATTAAAACTTTTGATGGGTTGCTAAAATTATTCAAACTCACAAGAATAAACCTAGTGTAGTACATATAATTTCATTTTAAAATAGAACTCTTTCAGGGATAAAATGAGAGCTTATATTTTTATATATTTCTAGATAATATCACCTTTTTAATTGAATGTTTTAATTTGAGATAATTACAGATTCACATGCAGTAGCAAGAAATAATAGTACAAAAATCACTAAGTTTTTTACTGTATTTGTCCAAGTGGTAAAATCTTGTGAGACTATAGTATAATATCACAACCAGGATATTCAAAGTGATATAGTCAAGATATAGATCACTCACATCACCTGCTAGAGCCACAATGACTTCCCTTTTGTCTCCATTCCTCCTTGACGTCTGGTAACCCTAATGTGTTCTCAACTTCTATAGTTTTATCATTTTGAGAATTCTATATTTATATTATATTCGTCTCTGAATTTAGTAATTTTCTTTGCTGAAGACTATACTATCTGACATTAAAATAGCCACTCCCACTTTCTTTTAATTAATGTTTACATGTTATATCCTTTTCCATCTTTTAACTTGCAACCAGTTTCTACCATGTTTGAAACAAATTTCTTGTAGAGAGCATAGAGGAGCCATGTTTTATAATTCACTCTATCTGAAGGGCTCAGAAAGAAATAAGGAACATATCTTTGGAAAGTGGAGAAAAGGTTATCTTTGTTATATGTGGCAAGAGTCCTAGATGAATTGTGTCCTACAGTTACATGGAAAGCAGGACCTGTAAGAGAGAAACTTGGATATTTTCCTAGGCTATTTACAAGCAAAATGCTGAAGGTGCAGACTGGTTTCTTCTTACATATACTAGTGAAATGTGAGAAGATAGAGATAATTTAAGAAAGGACAGTAAGGAAATGGAACCAAGACTTGATGATTTGGGAAATTCTTGTCTTCTCTAAATTGAAAAAAGTGCTAAAATTATGATATTCACTGTCCAAAAAGTATGCATTAGAGAGAAAGCCAAGGTGTGGTAGGAAAATGCTTTCCAAGTGCTGAATAGTTTAGACATGTGACTAAGGAATACCTCAAAAATATCAGAATAAGCCATGAATAGATATGGGATTATGCAGGAAAGATTTGTAGAGGGCCCTCTTGTATACTGGTGTGAATACCATAACATACATAGGAGACACAAAAGATTTTTTTAAATCAGAAACCATCAGAAACATTTCCACTTAGATTGAAAGAGACAGAGACAAAACTAAATAAAAGAAATCTGTGATATTTAAAATTCTACAGAGAGGAAGCAGGCTGAGAAAACTACTCAGTTCAAACATATGCTACCATTCAAGAAAAAGGAAGGATGTCTTCAATGGAAGAAAATTTGGCCCAGAAACTGAAGCCTTGGTTCCAGGGTACAGACCATGGGCAAAGAGGCTGGAGTCGTGCTAACAGAGATCTCACCTGCAGGATCACAGAGTGGATCCATAGAGAGTGTGGCATTGAGCCACAGAGTATTATTCCTAGGCCTTGAAGCATAGTGGATTTGTGATACTTAATTTCATAGGTGCTTGGGATTGAGGACCCTTTCCTTTATTCCAAAAAGTCAGAAAGAAATTCCTGATCTCAGCGAACTCACATTCTGGTATTCCAGTCTTGAGAGACCGATAATAAATTACACAACTGAATGAAGTGAGAGAACAAATAAGTTAAGGTATGGGGTGAGAGCTTTTCATGTAGCTTTTGTTCCCTTCACATTCAGGAAAGAAATTCAAAAATCCATGAGAGAAATGAGCCATTGAGGCTAGAAAAGAGTAAGGAAACATTAAAATGGTTGTATATATCTGGGAATAGCAAGTGTCTAAGAAAAACGTACTCTTCTCTATTATCGAAAAGATATGGATTTGCTAGAAATTTGGGGGAAATATTCTCGCAAAAGTTGTTAAAATTTTAAATACTATCCTTTAAATTCCACTTTGAGGAATCTATCCGAGAATAATAACCCAAGAATATAAATATATCTATAACAACATGTTCATTATATGATTGTTTAAATAGTGAAAATATGGCAAAAGATCTACTGTGCATCAATAAGGGTATGGTTAAAAATATACAACACCTTCATCCTATAGATTACTGTGAAGCCATTAAAACAATGAAATGACTCTCTAGGTTGAGCCTCTGAAATAAGGCCAAGATATATTCTTATATTTTTCCTTTCAAAAATCTCCAATGGAGTTTCCTAACTTCTTGTTAATGTTTCATAATCATCTGTTCTTGTTTTATGTGTGTAGTACTTTCTCCTGAATCACTAAAGATACTCATTACATTTATTTTAATGTCATCTTATTATGATAGCTTTACAAATTCTATTTCTTTGGGTTTATCTTTTGTTGTCTTTTGAATTTGTTGTCATTTTTGTGTGATTTTGAAAATCCTAGAATATTGTGGGAATGGTTATCATAAGTACATCTTTAGAACTGAGATTTTCTGATAAACTGCCCACTGTTTGTACAACCCACATGGAAAGGGACAAAGTCAGTGATATTGCTCTCTGTTATTAATTAGAGAGAGAAGTGGGCAAGATGTATAGCCAGGCACTGTACCTCAGTTGCTTGTATTCTAGACCTTACTGCCTTCCTTTGTCTCTACCCAAAGAACTGTTCCTGTTTGGAGACATACACTCCAATCAGGGTGACCTTTCCCTTTTGAAGAGGTATTAGGCCATAAACAGGGGTAAGCTAGCCTGGCTTCCTACCCTAAGGGACCATTACTTATACACTTGTTAGCTGTCTGGAGCCTGACTGGTTTCTATCCACTTTTACTGGGCACATTCTCAGTATTTTGGAAAACCCTCCATACGATTCTGATGTACACTAAAGTTTGACAATGACATCCTCAGTGCTCTCAACCTAGACTGAAGATCAGAATCACCAGGAAACTAAAATATACTCAAATCTGAATCTCATCCAAAGATTTTTATTTAATTGATTTGGAGCATGGCCTGTGCATTGTGATTAACAAAAGTTCCTCAAGTGATTTTATATGTAGAGAAATATGAAAAACACTGATTTTTTTTATTTACATTTGCATAACTGGAAAATCACTGTGAACAGATTCCCCTTTGATCTGCCTCAGAGTTTGGTTAGTGCAAATTCATTGACCAATATTATCACTCTCCCAAGTTAATGGGGTTTATGCATCTATTTTCACACTTTCATGATTTTTTCAGAGGGAAAACTGTGACAGAATCCTGATATATGTATTGGTCACATACTGTGACTGTAATTCAAAAGTCTAGAACTGGTCCGTACTTGAGGTGGGCCACGAAGAAATTTGATAGGCGGGAGAAGTTGTTTTCTCTATTCATTTATTCATTTAGCAGATATTTATGAATACTAAGATGTCCGGAATCAATGAAGGAAATGTTTTGTCATGAAGATGCAGATAAATGATTTAGAAATATGGTAAGAAGATAGGAGAATGTCAACATTGTATGCTGGTGCCTGTAGAATAGGGCAGTTGAGTAACTTCTCTTCAATAGATCTAAGAAGCAGATGTGCCCTTCTCAGACAACTAGGTTTAGTTAAGATGAAGAGGTAGAGAATGAATTCTGTGAAAAGTTGATGAGTGTAGTGGAGAGAAGATTCTACAATGAAAGCAAAATACTTTGAAAGAAACCCCAGAAAAGAAAGAAGAATCCCAAGAGAGGGACCATGGAGTTGTGCTGGAGTGAATGCAGCTGAGGAGAGCTCCCAAAGGGCTTCCAACTGGGATTCACATCACAGCTACATTGATTACATGTGATATCAGAGCCTATTGAGTCTTCATGTCTCATTCTTTGTTCAACATTGAATTATAATTTTCATAGAGGTTCTCTGACCACACATTTCACAAGTTTCACCATTCCATTTTCCCAAATGCCCCCTGCCAAGTGTTAAGTCCTCAACCTCTTCACGTAATTTTAACTTTTTCATTTCATTAATTACTTTGAGTCTCAATTTTGAACCATATCTAAGTTTTCTACATCAGCATCAAGGTTAAAGTCTCAAAAGGCTGAAAAGCCTCCAGAGCCAAGAGGAAAATGAAATTCTTGGCAGCACTCTGATGTTTCATCTGTTAATTTTATACATAAAGTAGATCATACAAAAACAATTTATTAAAATGGTTTTTGTGCTGAGATAAAAGCTATATTTTTATAGACCTGTACTAATTTTCAGTAAGCCTCTGATTTGTTTTGTAATTATTAAGTGTATTTCATTAAGTGAAAAAATTGAACGTTGAAACACGTATTTTGCTATAGTCAACAATTCTTTCCAAGGTAACAACGCAGTTTCAAAATAAAGAAAGGTATTTCGATTTCACTCCTACCAAAAATATGAAAACACTTGCAGTCAAAGGTTAATCATGAAAAAACTATAAATTTGACTTCTAGCAATTTGAAGAGATTGGGTGGCTTATAATTAAAGGTGAAGGAGATAGCCTAAGAGAACTAGAATTCACCTAGTGCTAGAGATAAGAGGAACTTTACAAAGAATAACTGAAAATGAAGAGATTTTTGGCTGGCTTAGAGGACAATAAAACCAATGCTCAAGTATGTAGGAACAGTCAGAAGCCAACTTTGTATCTTTTCATTCACAAAAACATGTTTTACATTATTCCAGGGATGAAATCATAAACACAGTTCATACCTTCACTGGCATTGATGTTTTTTTCCTGCATCTCTTTTTCCTGAGTCTCAATTTGTCTCCTCTCATGGCATTGGGTTTGTTTATATATTTGTGTCCCCACAGACTCTGCTGTTTGCAAATCCACTTGCAAAATAGGGAAACAGGAATTTACATGACAATGGATTTGGGGAAAAGAGAGAGTGAAAAGGGATTGAGGAAAGAAGGAGTAGAGAGGAAGGAAGGTGGAAGTAAGAGGAGCCAGTGAAGGAGAGAAGATAAATGTGAAGAGGAAGAAAAGAGAGAAATCCATTGTTGATGTCTCAACTGTCACAGTGCTCTGTGCCCCACATCCAGGAGATTTTCCCTGTTTGTCAGTTCTCTAACCACACACTAAGTTCTTCTCTTAAAATCCTAATTACCCAATTTAATTCTAACAGTGAATCTCTGACATAGGTATCATTTTTATTATTCCCATTTTGTAGATAAGGAAATTAAGACTCAAGAATTCAAGCCATTTGACACAATTGAAACAGGTGATAACTAGAGGAGCCAAAATCTATCCAAAAACTAGCTTCTGGTTTGGATATGTACAGTACATTCCAATCTGGAGCTCACTTCAGACAACAATTTTCCTGCAATTTCCCTTATGGCTTCCAGCTGAGAGGACCATTGTCTACATATCAAGTAAGCATCCTGGTGTTTGGACAGAGAATGTTGACAGTTTGTACTTAGAAAAATGAGTAACAATTTAACAGTAATTTTATACTGGTTGGCTCTAATAATATAAAGTAAGAAAAGTAGAATGGAGGAAAAAAGCAAAGGGTCCTACCCTGTGGCCAGGTGGTTAGGTTCAGTGCACTTTGCTTCAGTGGCCCAGGTTCATGGGTTTGGATCCCAGGCATGTACCTATATCACGTGACAGCCATGCTGTGGTGGTGATCCACATACAAATTAGAAAAAGAGTGGCACAGATGTTAGCTCAGGGCTAAGTTTCCTCAAGCAAAAAAAATAAAAAGAGGAAGATTGGCCATAGATATTACCTCAGGGCGAAACTTCCTCAGCAAAATTAAAATAAAATAACAGGAAGGAGAGAGTAAGAGAAGGAGCCTAGGAAGGAGAACATTAACGTGAAGAGGAAGAAAAAACTCAGGAAAAAACAGTTGTGAAGATTTACCCCTATGTTTTCTCCTAAGAGTTTGATAGTTTTAACACTTACATTTAAATCTTTCCACCATTTTGAGTTAATTTTCTATATGGTGTGAGGTGAGAGTCCAACTTCATTCTTTTACTTGTGGATATCTAATTGACCCAGCACATTTGTTGAAAATACTCTTCATTACTTATTAAGTGGTTCTGGCACCCTGTTTGGAAATCGATTAACCATGGACACATGAGTTGAATTGATTCTCAATTCCCTTCCACTGAACTACTTATCTATCTGTAGATCAGCACACACTATCTTGAACTATTGCTTTGAACTAGGTTTTAAAATTAGGAAGTGTCAGTCTTCCAACTTTGTCTTTTTTTAAAAAAATGTTTTGGCAATTCTGGATCCCTTGTAATTCCATACGAATTTTAGAATCAGCTTGTCAATTTCTACAAAGAAGCCACCTGAGCTTCTGTTAGGGATTATGTTCAATGAATACATCAATTTGGGGAGTTTTGCCATCTTAACAATATTATGTTCTCGATAAAGAACATAGCATGTTTTTCCATTTATTTAGGTTTTCTTTCATTTTTTCAACAATATTTTATAGTTATAAAACTATACATTTTGTTCCACTTTTGGTAAATTTAATCCTAAATATTTTATATTTTGATTCTATTAATGGAATTTTCTTAAATTATTTTTTGTATTGTTCACTGCTAGTGTATAGATATACAATTTGTATATGTTAATCTTATGCAATGTCATTGAGCTTGTTTATCATTTCAACAAACTATTGATACACAAAACAATGTGGATAAAGTTCAAAAACCTTATGCTGCCTGAAAATAATCTTATGGAAGAGAGGCAGAGTATTTGACTCCATTTCTATGGAAATCTAGAATTAAGCCATGGTAAAAATAATAATAATAATAATAATAATCAGCACAATAGGTGCATCTGTAGGATACAAACTAAGTCGGAAAAGACTGGGTGATAGGGAAACTTTATGAAGGGATAGCAATGTTCTATATTATGCTGGGTGCTTGAGTTACAAAGGTGTATTCATTTGTCAATACCTAATAAATGCACACATAAGATTAGCATATTACTTTAAGTAGGTTTTACATAGAGAAAAATGTGAAAAGTATTGGCCTCTAGTTATCAGTAGATTGGCAGAAGTATTTAGAGGGAAATATGCTATTGTCTGCAATTGATGGAAGGAAAATGTTCTTCAGTGGATGTTGTAGGCATAATTATGGCGCCATAAAGGTGTCTATATCCTAACCCCAGAAAATGAGAATATGTTAGTTTACATGGCAAAGAGGGATTAAGATTGCAGATGAAATTAAGATTTCTACTCAGCTGACATTAAAACACTGAGATCATCTTGGCTTATTTAGTTAGGCCCAATATAATTACAAACATTCCTAAAAGTAGAAGAGGGAATCTGAAGAGTGTCAGTTGAAGCCGTGACTAGAAAAGGAAGATACAGGGAGGTGTAATATCACCAATTTTGAATATGGAGGAAGGAAGCCACAAGCCAAAGAATCTGAGTGGCCACTGGAAGCTGGAAAATCCAGGGAAATGGATTTTCCGTTAGAACATACAGAACAAAGCCCCATCCCTTGAATTTAGCTCAGTGAGACACATATTGGACTTCTGACTTCCAGAATTGTAAGATAAAAAAAATTTGTATTGCTTTTAACCACTAAGTTTGTAGTAATTGGTAACAGCAGCAATAGAAAACTAAACCAGTATGTTGTTTAACATAATAGTGAGAAAGACAATTCTTACCTCAACCCCTTTGTAACCTGGAGCCATACGTTCTGGCTCATATTTTTAAGGCATATTTCTCATTCTGTAGGACAGCAATCTAAACTTGCACGTGTTGTCTGTCAACTGGCACCATAACCAAGCATTCAACAGGCCAGATGGAAGGGGTCAAACATAACCAACCTGCTGCCAGGTGAACAGCTGGACTCCTTGGGAGTGGTGCTGTCCCAGGGTCAAATCAAAAGATTTCATTGGCGTATTGGCACTCAGCAATGGTGGTAGCCAAATCAATTTTAGTGAGGAGACGTCCAGAGAAGACTTAATCTGGAGAATTTTCAGTATCAGAGGCAATATAAATAGAAGAAGGGGAAAATGGTTCAAGAGACATTCACGAGTGTGCTACATACATTCCCAAGATTGAAATACCCTAATTTAAAAAATCCTTACTTCTGGGGCCGGCCCAGTGGCATAGTGGTTGGGTTTGTATGATTCACTTTGGTGGCCCGGTGTTCATGGTTTCAGATCCCAGGAGCAGACCTAGCACCACTCATCAAGCTAAACTGTGGTGGCATCCCACATAAAGTAGAAGAAGACTGATGCAAGTGTTAGCTCAGCAATAAGCTTCCTCAAGCAAAAAGAGGAAGACTGGCAACAGATGTTAGCTCAGGGCCAATCTTCCTCACACACACAAAAAAATCCTTACTTCTTCACAACTACGGAAGCCAGTTCTTGCCAATTAGCTCCCAGTAGGCTGTCATTTGTGGATTCTTTAAGATATTTAATGGAATAGATTCCTGAAAGGGAAGAACTACTGGCTAGGGGTGGTTTTCAGGTATCTTCTGAGTTGACAAGATCAGGCTCATATGTAGGGGTAGGTACCATGGGAGGCATCCTGTTTATCAGGTCCAAGTCACAGGACAATAGAAGCTTTTCAACCATCAGTGTCACTGTTTCAAATCTTTACATCATCTGTAGACTACAGACATCATCTCTTTCAATTGGTGAGAACTTGGATAGCAAAACTACTCTTTATTACCCATTCAAGGAGTTTCAAATGCTTTCAGCTGTTGATTACAAAAACTGAATTCAAAGAGCATAGAATTTATTTGAAAAGATTTTTACTTATAAATGCAAGAATGGTGAGTGGTGGAAGGATAAGGAATATATTTGTTTTTTTTTTTTTTAAATAGATGTTCCTATCTTAGTCAATCCATATTTATTTTTTAAGGCTGAAAATTTTCTTGAGAATTATATGTGAGTCTAGGATACAATGAATATAAACTGGAAATTTGCTTAGTACATTGTCCATTCCTTTGCAGAATAGCTCCTCATATTACAGTGTTTATTATTAAAAACAGATTGGTTCAGGACCACCGATGTCTTCCAGTCATCAGTTTTCCCATGGCCTTTTTAACCTCCTTATTCCTCAGACTATAGATGAGAGGGTTCAACATGGGGATCATGACTGTGTAGAACACAGACACCACTTTGTTTTGTTCAGTTGAGTAGCTGGACTTAGGCATTACATAAATGAATGTAATGGTCCCATAGAACAGAGTGACCACTGTGAGGTGGGAGGTACAGGTGGAGAAGGCTTGTGCTGCCCCTCAGTAGAGTGCATCTTCAGGATTGAGAAAAGTATGGAGACATAAGAGAGAGCAATGATAAACACAGTGACCACAATGATGGATCCAGAAAAGATGGCTGGAATTATTTCAGAAGTAAAATCATGAGAACAAAAAGTTTCAAAAGTGGTGAATAGTCACAGAAAAAGTGATTGACTTTATTTGGTCCACAGAAGGACAGACTCAATAAACAGCTAGTAAATGTCCAAGCATTTACGCATCCACCCAAGTAGGATATTCCCACTAAGAGAATGCAGATTCTGGGGGACATGTGAGTGGAGTAGACCACCGGCAAGCAGTTGGCCACATAGCAGTCATAGGGCATGACAGGCAGCAGGAAGTACTCAGCTGTCCCAAATGTGACTACAGAACACAGTTGAGCTATACAATCAACAACAGGCAGAGAGGTTCCTTCCCTGAGGAAGCCGATGAGCATGACAGGTGTGACTGATGAGGTAAGACAAAAGCATTAAAAATAACTATAACTAATAAGGTATGCTAATGATTACACTATATAAAAAGATTAAAATAGTAACATCAATGACATAAAGTGTGGAGAAGTTAAAATATACAGTTTAAGTTTGTATGAGCTTAAAATAGACTATTATAACTATAAGATTTTTGTATGTAAACCTCATGGTAACTACAAAGGAAACACCTATAGAAGATATATAAAAGAAAAAGAGGATGGAATCATAGCATATCAGCACAAAAATCAGCAAATTACAAAGAAAGTCTGCAAAAGAGGGAAAGATGGACAAAAGTATAAGTCAGATAACAATTAACAAAATGGAAATAGTAAGTCTTTACATATCAATAGTTACTTTAAATAAAAATGAATTAAACTCCCCTCACTTAAAAGACATAAGAGTAGCTGAATGAAATAAAAAGCGAGATGAAGCAATATGTCGCCACATTCAATATCACTATCAGCAAAATGTAAATCAAAACTACAATGAGATATCTCCTCACTCCTGTCAGAATGGTTATAATTAACAAGATAGGAAACAAGAAGTGTTGGAAAGGATGTGGAGATGAGGAAACTCTCAAACACTGCTGGTGGAAGTGCAAGCTGGTGCAGCCACTATGGAAAAACAGTATGGAGATTCCTCAAAAAATTAAGAATAGAACTACCATACAATGCAACTGTTCCACAGCTGGATATTTATCCAAAGAACATGAAAATACAAGTGTGTAAAGATACATGCACGCCTATGTTCATTGCAGGATTATTCACAATGGCCAAGACTTGGAAACAAACGAGGTGCCCATCAAGGGATGAATGGATAAAGAAGATGTGGTACATGTACACAATGGATTACTACTCAGCCATGAGAAATGATGAAATTCAGACATTTTGACAACATGGATGGACCTTGAGTGTATTATGCTAAGTGAAAGAAAGCAAAGGGAGAAAGTCAAATATCCTATGATCTCATTTATAAGTAGAAGATAAAAACAACAACAAACAATCACATGGAGACAGAGATTGGATTGGTGGTTACCAGAGGGGAAGGGCAGAGGGAGGAGGGCGAAAGGGGTGATTAGGCACATGTGTGTGGTAATGGATTGTAATTAGTCTTTGGATGGTGAAAATGATGTAATGTACAAAGAAATCGAAAGATAATGATGTACACCTGAAATTTATGTAATGTTATAAACCACTGTTACCACAATAAAAAGTAAATTTTAAAAATTAAAAAAAGAAATCTCAGAAGGAAAGAAAAGTTTATTTTAAATGTGCCTTCTTTAAAAAATAAATATTGACTTTAAATGGCTTGAAGAAAAAGATATGAATAAAATTTTAGGAAGGATTTTTGTCAGATTAAGTAGTTCTTCCTATTAATCAAATTTTGTTACTAATTATAAATTTATTTTAATTTTACTGAAGGTTATGAACTCTGGCCCTGAAATTTACCATTTGACACTGAAAATCCATCCCCTACATTTACCAAGAAGCTCCACACTGGCAAGTGACATATGGACTGAAATATTTAGATCAAAACACTCAATTTCCTTTTATTATTACATTTATGGTACATTATTATATCAAATCCTACCAAAAACTAGGCTTCACTAAGAAAATATATTTCTAGCAAGCTGTCTCTTCAGAGCCCCCTTAATCCCATTGTTCCTGACACTGTAGATGAGGGGGTTCAACATGGGGATCACTACCATGTAGAACACGGACACCACCTTGTTCTGGTCAGTTGAGTAGCAGGACTTGGGTGTGGCATAAACGAATGTGATGGTCGCAAAGTACAGAGTGACTGTTGTGAGGTGTGAGGCACAGGTGGAGAAGGCCTTGTGGTGCCCCTCAGTGGAGCGCATCTTCAGGATGGTGATGAGGATGCAGATGTAGGAGACGGCTATGACAAACACTGTGACCACAATGACAGAGCCAGCCACAAATGAGGGAACTGCAGAGATACTGACATCAGAACAGGACAGTTCAACTAAAGGAGCAAAATCACAGAAAAAATGATTAACTTGATTTGGTCCACAGAAGAAGAAAGTAAAGAAGGATATAGTAACAGTGCAAGCATTGAGAAAACCACCTCCATAAGCCACTTTGAGCAATTTAACGCAAACTTCTGTGGACATTTTAGTGGAATAAATCAATGGGCTGCAGATTGCCATAAAGCGATCATATGCCATAGCAGCCAGAAGGAAGCATTCAACTGTTCCAAAAAAAGCAACAGAACCAAGCTGGATGCCACATCCAAAATAGGAGATGGTGTTTCTCTCCACCAGGAAGTTTACAAGCATATTGGGTGTGACAGATGATGATAAGCCCGTGTCAGCAAAAGCCAAGTGGCTCAGAAAAAAATACATAGGATGATGGAACTGAGAAGAGATTCTAATAAGAATGATTGTGCTGAGATTGCCAGTTATGGTCACCAGGTACATAAACAAGATGGTCATGAAGAGGATGATTTGAAGGAGTGGGTCGTCAGTTAAGCCCAATAAAATGAACCCTGTCACTTGAGTGTGGTTTCCATCTCCCAGGGCGTCCATGTCACAACACAGCTTCTATCAAAACAAACCTGTGATGAGACATTACATTAAAGAAGTTGTAAATGTGGTGATTTCATTTTCATTGATACACATAGAGGTTATTAAAAAAAATAAATTGTTCAAGCTAAGTTTGGATCTTTTTTTCACTTCAGAGTCCAGAGTTTACATATTCATGTGTAATGAATCTTCTATATTTTAAAAGTTGTTTTCAGCAGAAACATGAGAAAATCTACTTTAAATAATGTATATTTATTTTTCTTTATATTATACATCTAAAAATGGACTTAAATTGGCTTTAAAGCTAAAGACGAAAACCATAAGCATTATGAGAATAACAAAACTGATTGATGGATTAAAAATGATAAATGTGTATAAATATAGAATTATTCAATGGAGATTTGAGTAATAACCAAGAGTTATTGAATTCTTACTAAATTGTATGGGCACAGGCTGAAGAGTTTTATATTTAGAGTTCTATTTTAATTTCCATGAAATAATATTAACTAATTTAATGTTATATATACGTGAAGAAACTGACTTTGACAATGTTACATAATTTATGTAAATTTACATAGTAAGTTGCAGAATCAAGATGTGAATCCCAGGTAGTTTGAATCCACTCCATTCCTTTAGTAACTGTCCTATAAACGAAATTGAATAATATGAGGTCAAGTCTCTTGGAAAGTGGTGGATAATAAATGACCCTTTCTACTTTCTTGCAGCTATGTATAAAAGAGGTGCCTAGTAAACCACAAGTTTCAATTTATGTCAGTTAAAGAAGACCATTCTTTAAGGGGAAACACAATTTTCCTAATTGGACAAACAAGAAACAGAAAGGAACAGAAATAGAAAGGAATTGAAATTAGGGTTCTGAATGAAGCTACCTATCGTAAATTTATTATAGATTTTTAATATTGACAATTAAAATATTGTTTTGTAAAGTAGTTTGAAATATCAATGTAATTACAATGCAAAACATTGAATGTTTAATATCTAGGACATAATGCACATTTATTCAAAAATTCAAAACATTTCCTAATGTAACAATCTAACAATGTGATAGTTTTCTGATTGGGGTAACATAGAACAAAATAATATTAGTTTCAACAAAATATACAACTGAATAACTTTCCAGGATAAAAAGTTAAGAAGTTTACCCTGGGGATAGCCCTGTGGCAGAGAGGTTAAGTTCACATGCTCCACTTTGGCAGCCTAGGGTTTGGCAGTTAGGATCTAGGGCATGGACCTTTACACTGCTCATCAAGACATGCTGTGGCAGCATATGACATAGAAGAACTAGAATGACTTACAACTAAGATATACAGCTATATGTTGGGACTGTGGAGAGAAAAAAAAGAGGAGGATTGGAAACAGATGTTAGCTCAGGGCCAATCTTCCACACCAAAAAAATTTTTTTTAAAAAGAAGCTTACCCTGGTTCACCCAGAAAGTGTCCAGGTTGAGTCTCACCTCCAAGTTTTCTGACTTTATATTCTCGACTTTGTCCAAAGTATCTGGTTGCCTGTAAACTACAGCATTCAGAACAATAAACAAAGAAAGTCTTTCCCCATGATGTTTACTAACAGAAAGTCTCCAAAACATCTCAAAGTTAGTGAATTTATTAACTCTGTGGCTGAGCACCAAGTTTAGATAGTGTTGAAAGACCATGTGAGTTTTTGCTCTTCTGGGTGGAAAAATGAGGAATCCTATCTTCAAACTGTGCTTCTTTTAACACACTCAATAGACTATAGAAAGTTAGGCTAATTCAGCTAGGGTTACTCACTAGGGTTACAGCTAGGGTATACATCTGCCTTGTTTCTCAACTATGGCTGTGAGTACTGTTTGGCTTTGAGGATAATTCTCTGAAGATTCTAGAGACTCAAATGTGAATTCAAAATTGCACGGGCTCATTATCACATTCTCAAGTGAATATTGAGCAGTTCACCTCACACAAACATAACTGATCTTTAAGGGTTCTGTCAATTCTCAAGTGATCAGTAATTTTTCCTTTCTTCTAAATGTTGATACCCTTTCATTTCATAATTATTGAGAGTATAACATATTATCCCATACTTAAATATTGGTTTTAAGTTTAATTTGATATTTCAGGTCAAGCAGCTTATATTCTAGAGGGCAACACAGATATTAAACTGTAAACAAATGTATAATAACATAATGATCATTATAATGGCTATAGAGGGAATAAACAGGGCAGTTTCTAATAAGTAACTTTCTGTCATGGCATTCTGAATTCACTCAGAAACCCAAATTTCCCCATGAAACACTATATATTTATATAAATATAAAAATGCTTAATACATATTTAAAGAAACTTAGCAGTGATGGAAATAAGGTGAACACAGAGAAGTATAATATCTGCCTGAGGTCACATAGAAAATGATGAGACTGGACTTGAATGTTAAAGATTTGATCCTGTAAACTGTATTGAACACTTCCAACAATTCTAGCCCACTGTACCTTTCATTTTTAAGAAATATGCTTTTGTGTTGCTTGAAACAATATTGCCTTAAAATTTATTTTGCACTATATATATTTCTATGCTTTCTTCTTTTGTAATTTTCTCAGTGATATTTTTTTTTTAGCCATTTATTTTCAACCTTCCTCTTACAAGTTCAAACCAATCTTCCAAGTTTTCTTTTTCTTCACAAGTGGTTGGGAAGATATATACCTATTTCTAGTATTCTAAGAATATTTTATGACAAAGAGCAGTAGAATTAACAGAACCCAGGACAAATTTATAAATGTACATAGTGGCTGTCCCACATGAGTCCTTCTTTCTGATAAGAATGGAAAGCAATTGGGGAAGGGATGTTAGCAAGATAGCATAGAAGGAAGTCTCAGCCTTTGGTTCTCCAAAGAGACACTTTATTTTGGGAAAATTACAGACAAAAATATCTTTATAAGATGTCCAGAATCCAGTTGAGAACTTGCCATACCTTAGTCAAACACAAAACCAAGTACAGTCACACTGAAATGGATAAGAAGAGCAATTTTGCTTTCCCCGTGTTTTTCCCTCCCTGTCACAGCTTAGTGCTGAAAAACATCACCACAGCCCATAAGTTCTCACTGGGTAAAGGAGTAACTGGAGCATGCATACACCCTCCTGGTCTTTCAGTGAGAGGCCTGAGGGTTTGGTTTCTGTCTTGCTTCATCCACAGCACTGATGGAAGTAACAGAGATTGGTGGGGACAGTTAACAACAAAGGAAGAGGGGCAGTCTTCTGACTGCACTTGGCACAGCTCTGAAAGATTGGGAGAAGGTGCAGAAGCTGAAGCTACTCCCATAGGAGGGAAGGAGAAGACTAGAGTGTACCTCCACATCCCAGCCTTTCAAAGTGCTCCAGAATGATCAGTTTCTGTGCCTCATGACCTTCAGTACAGACAGAGCCAGCACATATTGTTGGGGGCAGCTGAGTACAAAGGAGAAGTTGTGGGATGATTGATGTACCTGACAAAGCTCTGCTAGAATAGGAGCAGGTGAAGAAATTTAAATAACTTCCCCATGAGGTATGGGAGAAATGAAGCATACATACAACGTCCTGACCTGTGTTACAGCAGTAAGACAGCAGAAGAAGCCAGGCAGGACACATCCATAAAAACAGTTGGAACACCTTCCAGAATCTCTAGCCAGGCAGATGGAGGAAGGTCTTTCCCTGTAAAAGCCAGCGCACAGAGACTGGAAGCAGAGGCTCTTTTCTAAATTCACAGACACCAACAAAGCCAAAAAGAATACAAAGAATCATAGAATAATGACACAATCAAAGAAAGAAAATATCTCTCGAGTAATTGACCCTAAAAAAAGGAGATCTATGTATTGCCTGCCAAAAACTTCAAAATAATCATCTTAAAGAGGATGAGTGAGATAAACGAGTTTGAACAATGATAGACAATAAAATAAAACATGATAAAAAACATTAACAAAAGGAGAATATCAATAACAGATAGAAAATATGAAATAGAAGCAAAGAGATTTTCTGAAGCAGAATACTACAATAACAAGTAAAAAAATTCAATAGTGGGTTCAACAGATGATTTGCTCAAGGAGAAGAAACAATGAGTGAATTCAAAGTCAGGTCATTTGAAGTTATCCAGTCAAGGAGCAAAAAGAAAAAAATTTAAAAGAGTAAGGAAAGCCTAAGGGACTAGTGGAACACCAGAAAGAGAAACAATATATGCAATTTGAAAGTGAAAGAAGGAGAAGAGAAAGAACTGGATGAAAGATTAATTTAATATTAATGGCTGAAAACTGAATTCTGGGAAGGAAATTAAACATTCATATTCATGAAGCCCAAAAGATTTCCAAAGCTGAAATAACCCCTAAATGTTACAACAAAACACAGTAAAATGAAATTGTCAGTATCAAAGACTAAGAGAGAATTTTGAAAGCAGTAAGAAAAAAGCAACAATCACATACAATGGTTTGCCTCAAAAACTGACAGCAAATTTTGCAGCAGAAATGTTGCATGTCAAAGGGAGTGGGATCATATATTCAATGTTCTGAAATGAAAAAACTGTCAACCAAGAATACTATATCTGGCAGAATTGTCCTTTAAAAATGAAGGATAAATAAAGTCTTTCCAGACAAACAAAAGCTGTGGGAATTAATCACCACTAGATCTACCTTACAAGAAACGCTAAAGTGAGTTCTTCAAGTTGAAATAGAAAGACACTAAAGAGAAACTCAGAAGTATATAAAAGTAAAAAACTCACTGGTAAAGGTAAATATATAGACAAATGAAGAACATAGTTATACTGTAGTAGTATTATATTAATTACTTTTATTATAGTAACAAAGCTAAAAAACAAGAGCATTAAAAATAACTATAACTTAAAAAGCATGTTAATGGATACACAATATAAAAAGATATAAATTGTGATGTGAATAACAAAGTGTGGGGAAGAGAAGTTAAAGTATACAGATTTCTTAAACAACTGAATTTAAGTTTGCATCAGCTTATAATAGACTGTTATAACTATAAGATTTTTCTATGTAAACCTTATGGTAACAATGAAGAAAACATCTATAGAAGATACATAAAAGAAAAAGTGAATGGAATCATAGCATATCAGTACAAAAATCAGCATATCACAAAGGAAGTCTGCAAAAGAGAGAAAGATGGAAAAAAGAAGTATAAAGCAGATTACAATTAACAAAATGGAAATAGTAAGTCTTTACATATCAACAGTTACTTTGAATAAAAATGGATTAAATTCCCTGAATCAAAAGACATAAGAATAGCTCAATGAAATAAACAGCAAGATTGACCAATATATCTCGAACAAGAGACACGCTTTAGATATAAGGACAAACATAAGCTGAAAGTGAAGAGATTAAAAGAGATAGTCCATGAAATAGTATCCAAAAGACACCAAAGTTGGCCATGCTTACCAGCTAAAACAGAGATTAAGTCCAAAATTTTCACAAGAGAAAAAGAGAGACATTTTATAATGATACAAGGATCAACCCATTAGGAAGATACAATTATAAATATATATACACCCAACATAATAGTCTCTAAATAAATAATGTAAACATTGGCATAACAGAAGGGAGAAACAGAAATCAATACAACAAAAGTAAGAGACTTGAAACTTTTTTTCAATAATTAATAGAACATCCAGAAAGAAAATTAATAAGAAAACAGCAATCTTGAACAACATTATACAGCAAATGGACCTAACACACATATACAGAACATCTCACCCAATAGCAGTAGAATACACATCCTTTTCAAGTGAACATAGATCATTCTCCAGGATAGAACATACGTTGGTCATAAAACAGGTCTTAACAAATGTAACAAGATTTAAATCATACCAAGTATCTTTTCTGACAACAATGAAATGAAAATAGAAATAAACAACAGAAGAAAACTGGGAAATCCACAAATATATGGGGAAATTAAACAACACACAGTTGAACAACAAATGGGTCAAAAAGAAATCAAAAGGGAAATTAGAACATATCTTGAGACAGATGAAAATTAAAACACAACATACCAAAACTTATGGGGAGCAGCTAAAGCAGTACTAAGAGGCAAGTTTATAGTGATAAATGGCTCCATTGAGAAAAAAGAAAGATCTCAAATAAACACCCTAACTTTAAACCTCAAGGAACTAGAAAAACAGGAACAAACTAAGACCAATGTTAGCAGAAGGAGGAAAATGATAAAGATTGCAGTAGAAATAAATGACATTTAAAACCTCAATGAAACTAAGAGTTCTTTTTTGAAAATATAGTCAAAATTGACAAACCTTTACTCAGACTAACCAAGAAAAAAGGAAAGAACAAAGAAAGAAAATTAGAAGTTAAAGAAGGGACATTACTACAGACTTCGCAGAAATAAAAAGTATCATAAGAGACTGCTATGAACAATTATAACCCACCAATTCCACAACTTGGAAGAAATGGATAAATTTCTAGAAACATACAACCTACTAAGTCTGATTCACAAAGAAATAGAAAATCTGTACAGGCCAATAATGAGTAAGGAGATTAAAGCCATAATCAAAAATCTCCCAACAAAGACAAGTTCAGCACTAGATGTCATCACTCATGAATTCTACCAAACACTTAAATAAAAATGAACTCCAAACCTTCTCAAAGTCTTCCAAAAAATTGAAGAAGAGGGACTTCTTCCAAACTCATTTTATGGGGCCAGTGTATCCATATAGAAAACCAGACAAAACACTTCATAAAAGAAAACTACAGGTCAGTATCCCTGATGTACATTGAACATAGATTCAAAAGTCCTCCACAAAATACTAGCAAATCTAACTCAACAACACGTGAAAAAAAAAAGATCATACACCATGACCATATGGGACTCTCTAGGATGCAAGAATGGTTCAACATATGCAAATCAATTAATGTGATACACCAAATTAACAGAATCAAGGATAAAAATCACATGATCATCTCAATATATGCAGTTAAACTATTTGACAAAACTCAACGTCCTTTCATGACAAAATCTGAACAACTAGGTCCAGAGGAATTTACCTCCACATAATAAAGGCCATTTATGAGAAGCCCACAGCTGACATCATACTCAATGGTGAAAAACTGAAAGCTTTTCTTATAAAATTAGGAACAAGACAAGAATTCCCACTCTAGCCACTTCTATTAAACATAGAAGTCCTAGCCACAGAAATTAGGCAAGAAAAATAAGTCATCCAAATAGGAAAAGAAAAGGCAAAATTATCTCTTTTTGTAGATGACATGATCTTATGTAGAAAACCATAAAGATTAAAAACATTCTTAGAATTAATGAACAAATTCAGTAAAGTTGCAAGATACAAAATTGACACACAAGTATCACTTGATTTTCTAATCACTAACAGTAAATTATCTAAAAAAGAAATTAAGAAATCAATCACATTTATAATAGAATTAACAAGAATAAAATACTTAGTAATAAACGTAAACAAGAAGGTGAAAGACTTGTACTATAGAAGATACAAAATGCTGATGAAAGAAATTAAAGAAACAGAAATAGAAAGACTTGGTGTTGGTGGATTGGAAGAATATTGCTAAAATGTCTATACTACTCAAAGCTGTATCACAATTCAAGGTAATCGCTGTCAAAATCCCTATGGAATTACTTACAGAAATAGAAAAATCAATTCTAAAATTTGTTTGGAAACACAAAAGATCCTGAACTACCAAAGACATCTTAAGAAATAAGTATAAAGCTGGACATCAGACATCCTGATTTCAAATGTATTAGGAAGCAACATTAATCAAAACAGTATGGTACCAGCATATATATAGAAACATAAACTAATGAAATAGAACAAAGCCCAGAAATAAACTCACATGTGTACTGTCAAATGATCTCTGAGAAGAATGGCATGACTATAAAATGGGAAAAGAATTGTTATTTCAATAAATGGGATTGGAAAATGGATATCCACATGCAAAAGAATACAAATGGGCTCTTGTTCCATACACAAAAATCAGCTCAAAATACATTAAAGTCTTAAAAATAATACCTGAAACAATAAAACTGCTAGAAGAAAACATAGGGGGAAACTTCATGACTTTGATTTCTTCATGACTTCATGATTTCTAGGATATGTCACCAAAAGCACAGGTAAAAAAAGCAGAAATAAATAAATAGAACTACATCAGACTAAAAAGCTACTGCAAAGAAAAGGAATCAATCAACAGAGTGAAAAGATAATCTACTGAATGCTAGAAAATATTTCCAAAGCATATATCTGATTAGGGGGTCATTTCCAAAATATATAAGGAACTTCTACAAATCAATAGCAAAAAACCTAATACCGAAATAAAAACCGGACTTAAGCCTTGAGAAAATATTTCTCCAAGGAAGATCTTTGACAACATGCTAGTCAATAGGAAGATTTATGTGGCAGGGACATAAGAAAATATTACCTTTAAAAGTGACAGAATTTAAAATCAAAATTCTATAGAGTGTCTTCACATCACTTTTCTACCCTTACCTCCCACAAGACTGGATGTTTAATGAAGAATCAAAATATAAATATAATTTGCCAAAGCGTTCTGAGAAATATGGGTTGATTCTATTTAGTTCCGTAATGCAAAGCAAACCACATAACAGGTATACCGTCTAGAAAATGTCGTAGAAGTTCTGCTAAAAACCCTAACTTCATTACAACATAATGACCAGAATATGCCATTCAAGAATGACACAGGACCTTCAAAATCATTACTCCAAGCTCGTCTGTTATGTCACATTAGGCATCTGAAAAAGAACGTCAATAAGAAGTTTTCAATAACTTAAAAATTATTGATATGTATTAAGAACTAATGATATTATGGATCTCAAGCTCCACTTACTACCATGGATAGGAACCCAGCAGAAGTTACAACATGTTAAAATCATGTATGTGGTCTAATCATTGTCACAATTATCACCTTTGTAGCTGCTTCATGGTGGTGCACTGATGAATATAGGATTGCATTGAAAGAAAGTCAAAGTTCGTTTGGAACATTTCACTGATCTTTATAAATTTTTTAAAATGTTGTATTCATTCTAAATGATTCAAAGGATTGAATTCCTTTCTTCATTCATACAATAATTTATTAAGCATTCCGAGTACCAAAGTACCATTAGATCCCAAAAGAATTTGAAAAATGTGACATCACAGATCCAGTGGGTCAGAAAAAGCAATTTTATTCCTACTTTCCCTCCTACATGAAAATCCTGATTGGAAATGAGAGAGATAAAGAGTGGTTTTGTGAGTAGAATCCAAGATCTTGCCCCCTCCTTGTCAGTTATGCAGATTCTCATGCTAGAATCATTCTCATCGCTCTGATTCCCAAGCTTGACTTCAGGCAGGTGTATTTAGCATCCATTTCTCAGGTTCTCTCGTGAAGAGTTGCCTGCAACGTACCTATGTGCCCTTCACTAAACTCCAGCGCATATGGATCTTTTTAAAATTATCTCAGAATCTTAACTTCAAGGATCTCTGCATCTTTGAAGCAAAGTTTCTCTGTCCACCAGGAGGATTGGCAATTATACCACAGGAAGCACATTCCCTCTGTGGGGTTTCTTTAGTTTCCCAGACCTGCAGAGTCTCCTCCTCCTTATGATTTTCTTCTCCCAAGAGACCAGCTTAACTGCAAATGTGTCCATAATGGGAGTCATCCAGCTCAGTCACAACCTTCACACCCCCATGTACTTTTTCCTCTGTGGCCTGTGCTTTTCAGAAACTAGTACCACTATGGTAATTCTCCCCCATGTTAGCAGACTTGCTATCAGACAGCAAGACCATTTCTCTTCCTGAGTGTATCACACAGATGTTTTCTTAGGCTTATGTGGAAATAACTGCTTCATCATGGCTGCCATCCCCTATAACTGTTACCCTACCATTCACAACCTACTGCGTTATGCTGTCCAAATGACCCATAAGATCTGCTTTCAGCTGATTTTGGCCTCTTGGATGGTTGGGTTTGTGGTTTCTCTGTGCGTCATCATCACCATATTCAACTTGTCTTTCTGTGACTCCAACACTTTCCACCATGTCTTCTGCAACATCTTGCCTCTGGTCTCCCTTGCTTGTGATTACATTTTGTATCATGAAATGGTTATTGTTCCCTGGCCCTGTGTTGTCCAGCTTTATTTTAATTATGGTTTCTTATGTCTTCTTTGAGTCCGTAGTTTTGAAGGTGTCTTCTGCAAAGGGGAAGTATAAGACCTTCTCTACTTGCTCCTCTCACCTCACTGTACTGTGCATCCACTATGGATTTTCTTGCTTTGTTTATTTGAGGCCCAAGGACAGTGACTCATTCCATGAAGATATGCTGATGGCTGTGACATATACAGTGCTGACATCTCTATTTAATCCTGTCTTTTATGTCTAAGAAACAAAGAAATGCAGAAGCCCTAAGGAAGATATTAGACAATGCAAATATGTTTATCCCTCAGATCGAAAATAAAAGAACCCTTAACATTTAAAAAATTTACATAATTTTAATAAGTAAAAGTGGATAAAGTTGTGGGGGCCAGTCGGGTGATGTAGTGGTTAAGTTCATGTGCTCCAATTAGGAGGCCCAGGTTCGTGGGTTCGGATCCCGGGCATGGACCTAGCACTGCTCATCAAGCCATGCTGTGGCAGCATCCCACATGAAATAGAGGAAGGCTGGTGCAGATGTTAACTCGATGACAATCTTCCTCAAGAAAAAATAGGAAAGATTGGCAGCAGACATTAGCTCAGGGCCAATCTTCCCCACACATAAAGAAGTGGATAAAGTGGAGTACTTCACTAAAAATCATCACTTTGAGTACAAAGTAATAAAGTATTATCTAATTACCTGATATTTCCTGGCATCACTATTTTTCTAGTACAAACAGGATATAGTTTTAAAATATTGTTAATATGTGGATGTGGATGTTTGTGTGCATGCTTGCATGTGTGTGTGTGTATAAATATATATGTGCACAGATATATATACATATAAGCAAGCAGGAAATAAATCAAAACATATTTTGGAACACAGTATTTTCAGAAGATTAGTTGGATAACCTTTCCATTTATGGGTTGTCTTCTTAGTATCAATCCCCAAAACTTTTGACTAGTCTTATATCTTCAATATTTTCTCCTCTATTTTCTGAAGGTATATAGTTTATAATTCTATATTTTACATTTAAGTATATGGCCTATTTTGAGTTATCTCTTGTATGAAGTGTGAGGCTCAGGTTGAGGTGCTTCCATCCTCCATGGATGTCTAGTTGTTAGAGCATCATTTTTGAAAAGCCTTACTTCTTTCAGTGGATTTTTTTGCACCTTCTGAAAAGATCAGTCAGGCATACTTGTGTGGGTCTCTCTCTGGGTTCTGCAGTCGCCCTCATTGATCTTCACTGATCTTGCACCACACTGTCCTGATGACTGTAGCTAATGCTAAGCCTTAGCATCAGGTAGAGTGATTCCTTCCACTTGATTTTATATCTTCTAGGACCTTTTCTCTTTAGAAATGTAAGCATTTAGTGCAGTAAATTTCTCTCTCAGTACTACTCTACCTGAATATCATATGTTTTCATATGCTGCCTTTGAAAATTTTCATTCCATTCTATGTATTTTTTAAATACCAGTGTTCCAAGCCTTCTTTTTACCATTTACTTTCTGAATAAAGAACTTCCTTTAGCCATTAATTGAAGATAGATTTGTTGAGAACAAATTCTCTTAGCTTTCCTTCTTTGGAAATGTCTCGATCTCTCCTTTATTCCTGAAGGCTATTTTTCCAGATATAGAATTTACATTTGGAAATCCTTTCCTGTTAGTACTTGAAAAATCTTGTGTCTTCCTTCTGGCCTTCACAGTTTCATGAGAAACCTGTTGTCTTTATATTGCTTCTTCCAATGAGGGATGATTCCTTTCTCCCTGGGACTTTTTAGATTTTTCTTTTTGATAACTTCAGTGATTGTATTTTCAGTTCTAGAATTTTCTCTGGATTATTTTTTTAACTTCTATTTCATTCATGTTAATATTTTATGTTTTTTTATTTGTATCAGAAAATTTAATGATAGATTGTTGAAGCATTTAGTTGATGGCTACTTTAAAACCCTTGTCAGATAATTTCAACATCCTATTCATCTTCGTGTTGGCATATATTGTCCTTTCTCATTGAAGTTGTAGTTTTTCTGCTTTTTGGTATGACAAGTGACTCGTGATTGTATCATAAACATTTAGGATATTATATTACGAGACTGAACTATATTCAATCATTTTAGAAAGAAGTTCCCCTGCGAAGTGTCTATTCAACCACCAGCTTCCTGCTGAGCACTATTCTGACACAAATCTGGCAAAAATGAAATGTTGACTCACACTGCCTCTTTACAGATAAGAGAGATGGAAGCTCAGCTCCCTCCTCTACCCTGTTGTCTCCTTCCTAGTGATAGTATTACCATGACTTTCTATGCCTCCATGCCTCTAATAAAGCTCAGCTCCTTGTTGGGCCAGAATGCCACTAGGGAAGGGGGAAGTGGAGAGCTGGTTCACACTGCTTTGTTGTTGCATGGTGGAGGAGGAAGCTCAGTTCCCCACTTCTCGACTTACAGAGGTTTGAGGGAGAATGCAAGCAGAAGGAGCAGAGTACCAACTAGCCCCCCTTCACTCCCTCAAGTCTCATTGGTGCCACATGGCAGACGAGACTCCTTTCCTCACTGGACCCCACTGACACTAACCATGGATGGAGAATTGGAGGGTGGGTGAGGTGAAGATCAGTTCCCTGCTTGGCCCTATTGAAACCTGGGGCTGGGAGGCACATGTGGTTTTTCCATTGGTGTTTGTCTTCTTTAGGGCAGGTGCTGCCAAAAGGTCTTTTGTTCTCTTAAGGCCATCATTTTCCCAATTCTTTGGCTAGAAGGAATAGGCTTTTCTAGAGTTCTTTCTGTCTCTGTCTCTTGGTGGTTCAGGGTTGCAGGCTTATGCAGCAGTCTGTCCAGCATATACAGGAGCAAGAAGGAAACCGAGGGACTCATTGCTAAATGGTTCCTCAGGTCCCGAGGTCCTTAGGAATCCGCCTTCCTTTTCCTTCTTTCAGAGTCTTCTTATGCTTGTTTGTTGTGACACATCTATGGATATTTTTGGTAATACTGAGGAAGATCTGGAGGAATAGAGCTGCTTCATCTTCAATGGAAGCAGAAGTCTATGCCTTCAAACATTTATAGATATTTATCAGACATTGCTGGGAATATGGCAGCATATGCAGACTGAATTCACTTCCTCCCGTGGACACAACAAATTTACAACTACCTTTGGTTCAATTAGCCCTGAGAGAGACCTGAAAACTGCATTAAAAATCCTCCACAAGAAGGAACAGTGCTGACTGAGATGGCAGAGGCAGAAATTCCTTTCTGGAGAGTAAAAGCCTACATTCTATCCACAGCACTTCACAGCAGTGAGCAATCTTAAGGTAAAAAATGTTCCCTGGATGAGCGGGGGACCTGAGAAGGAGAGCTTTGCTACAATAAGCAGCTTTTGGACTCAGCACAACCAAGATGAGTGTCATAATATCATGTTTTGCTGGTTATTAACAACAATAGGAAATACCACACAAAAGCTATTGAAAATAAGGGAAAGCAAAGCTTCCTCTTAAAGGGCCCATGCACAATTCACCCATTTCAGAAAACAATCTAAAATCACCAGAAAGAAAAGTACACAGTCCTTTGGTGAAAAGACACTCACTTTACAGGCTCTGGATGAATCTTGGTGAGAGATGAGACCTCCCCAGACTGGGACCACCTGCCCAGGAATGGAACATTGGTGGCAGCCATTGTTGTGACCTAGTACAGGCATGCTGACATAGATGCTGGCAGATGCCATTGGACTTCTTCCCCTGGCCTGTTAGCACAGAGATCTGCCCCTCTCACTAGAACAACGATTTAATTCAGTTCAGCTAGGGCAGGCAGCCCTAGAGATTGGCCTTACCCAATATCAAGCCCTCTAGCAACTTGTGGGCCAGCATAGGTGGGGTGTGTGGGACATTTGCAGTGGGGTGACTGGGTCCACCTCTGCAGGTCAAGAGATGCATGAGGGGCACAGCATGTGCAAGGGGCAGGCCTGCATTGGCAGAGTGTGTGGGGCCTCTGCAGCATGATGAGTGGGTCCACATCAGTGGGTTGGGACATGCACACAGGGCAGAACTGTGTTGACAAGGTGTGTATGCCTGCAGGCAGTGGCGCTCATGAGCTGCAGCAGACTTGTGCTTCTCAAACAGCTACACAGGGGATGAGCCCCACCTTGAAATGCCTGAAACCTTTGTGTGCTGCCATATATGGGCCTGGTCCTACCCAGTTGCACTACTGAAAGAGCTGAGAAAAGATTTGCAGCCTAGAGGGCTACGGTAATTGTAAGCCAATGAGTGCAGCAACAAGCCATGCTGAGGGCCAAGTCATTTGATGGAAAAACTGCAGTAGGAATCTTCTATTAGGCCTTGCAGCCAACTGTACTAGGGCTCCCCACACACAATAAAGAGACTGAAGGGACCATAGCAGCCACACACACCTGAGCGTTACAACCATGTGGCCAGGGGGACAGCCTAGCTTCCTCAACACAGCAACACAGTTGCTCCCTGCAACAGAGAAGGACAGATGTAGCCCACACAGACTGGTGATGGGAGGCAAGCACACTGCTGGGCATCATAAGGCATCTCTTACATAAAGCTACTTCTCAAAGCTTGGGAGACATAGCTGATCCACTTAATACATAGATAGACGCACAGAGAAAGAGGCAAAATGAGAAGACAAAGTAATATGTTCCAAATAATGGAACAGGACAAATCCTCAGAAAAAGAACTAAACAAAACAGATACACAATCTACCTAATAAAGAGTAGAAACTAGGGCTGTAAGAATGCTCACTGATCTTGGGAGAATTGTTAAATTCAGTGAGAACTTCAACAAAGAAGTAGAAAATATAAAGAAGAATCAATGAGAAATTAAGAATGCAACAATGGAAATGAAAAATTCACTAGAAGGAATCAATAGCAGAGTAGATGATACAGAGGAATGCAAGAGTGAGATGGACAAAAGATTAGAAGAAATCACCCAAGCTGAACAGATAAAAGCAAAAAGAATTAAAAAGAATGAAGACAGTCTAAGGGACCTCCATGACAACATCAAGCATGTAGGTGTCTAGAAGGACAAGAGAGAGACAAAGGGGCAGAGAGTCTATTCAAAGAAATAATAGCTGAACACTTTCCTAACCTAAGAAGGAAACAGACATCCATCTATAGGAAGCACAGAGAGCATCAAACAACATAAACTCAAAGAGGCCCACACAAAGAGACATTATAACTAAAATGTCAAGAATTAAAGACAAAGAAAGAATCCTAAAATTACAATGGAAAGGTAACAGGTTATACACAAAGGAAACACCATAAGGCTATCAGCTGACTTCTCAGCAGAAACCTTACAGGTTAGAAGGGAGTGGCAAGATATATTTAAAGTGCTGAAAGGAAAAAATCTACAGCCTATAATACGCTACCCAGAAAGGTTCTCTTTAAGAATGGAGGGAGACATAAAGACTTTTCCAGGGGTCAGACCAGTGGAGCAGAGGTTAAGTGAGCATGTTCTGCTTCAGCGGCCCAGGGTTTGCTGGTTCAGATCCTGGGTGCAGACATGGCACTGCATGACAAGCCATGCTGTGGTATGTGTCGCATATATAAAGTAGAAGAAGATGGGCATGGATGTTAGCTCAGGGCCAGTCTTGCTCAGCAAAAAAGAGAAGGATTGGCAGCAGTTAGCTCAGGGCTAATCTTCCTTAAACAAACAAAAAAAAGACTTTTCCAGACAAGCAAAAGCTGAAGGAATTTATCACCAAGAAACCAGCCTTACAATAAATGTTAATGGGACTTATTTATGTGGAAAAGAAAAGACCACAAATAGGAATGAGAAAATTGCCAAACAAAATAAAATCACTGGTAAAGGCAAATATACAGTAAAGGTAGCAGATAAACCATATATGAAGTTAATATGAAAGCCAAAAGACAAAAGTACTAAAGTTATCTATTTCCATAATAAGTGGGTAAAGGATAAACACTCAAAAAGAGGTTAAATACAATATCAAAAACATAAAATGTGAGAGGAGCGGAGCAAAAGCTCCCTTAGAGCTTTTAGCAAGAGGTGAAACTTAACAGACCATCAACTTAATATAGATTTCTGTGTATGCAGGATATTATATATGAATCTCATGGTAATCACAAACCAGAAACCTATAAAGAACACAAAAAAATTAAGAGAAAGGAATCCAAATATAGTACTAAAGAAAGCAATCAAGCCACAAGGTAAGAGAGCAAAAGATGAAAGGAACAGAGAAGAACTACTAAAACACCCAGAAAAAAAGTAACAAAACAGCAACAAGTACATACTTATCAAAAGCTACTTTAAATGTCAATGGACTAAATGCTCCAATCAAGAGACAGAGTGGCTGAGTGAATAAAAAAAGAAGACCCATATATATGTTGCATACAAGAGACACACTTCAGACCTAAAGTCATTCACAAACTGAAAGTGAAGGAACGGAAAAAGATACTCCATGCAAATGACAATGAAAAGAAAGCTGGGGTAGCAATACTTATATCAGACAAAATAGACTTTAAAACAAAAACCATAATAAGAGACAAAGAAGGCCATCACATAATGATAAAGGGAGCAATCCAACAAGAGGATATAACACTTACAAATATCTATGCACCCCACATAGGAGCACCTAAATATATAAAGCAATCATTAACAGACATAAAAGGAGAAACAGACACTAACACAACAAGAGTAGAGGACTTTAACACTCCACTTTCACCAATGGATAGATCATCCAAACAGAAGATCAATGAGGAAACGTTTGCCCTAAACGACACATTAGGCCAGATGGACTTAGTAGGTATATAATATACAGAACATTCCATCCAAAAACCACAGACTACACATTGTTTTCAAATGCACATGGAACATTCTCCAGTATTGATCACATATTAGGCCACAAAACAAGTCTCAATAAATTTAAGAAGATTGAAATAATATCTAGCATCTTTTCTCATTACAAAAGTATGAAACTAAAAATCAACTACAAAAAGAAAATCAGAAAAACCACGAATATGTGGAGATCAAACAAAATGCTACTGAAATGCTATTGGGTCAATGAATAAATCAAAGAAGAAATAAAAAAATATCTTGAAACAAATGAAAATGAAAATCTGACATGCCAAAATTTATGGGATACATTAAAAGTGGCTCTAACAAAGAAGTTTATAGCACTACAGGCCTACCTCAACAAACAAAAAAGTCTCAAATAAACAATCTAACAGAACACCTAAAGGAACTGGAAAGAGAACAAAGCTCAAAATCAGTAGAAGGGAGGAAATTATAAGAATCAGAGGAGAAATAAATGAAATAGACTCTAAAAAAAAAAAGAAAAAAATCAATGAAACTAAGAGCTGGTTCTTTGAAAAGATTATCAAAATTGTCAAGTATTTAGATAGACTCACCAAGAAAAAAGGAGATGAGACTAAAATAAAATCAGAAATGAAAGAGGGAAAATTACAGTAGACACCTCAGAAATAAAGATTATAAGAGAATACTATGAAAAGCTATCTGCCAACAAATTAGATAATCTAGAAGAAATGAATAAATTCTTAGAATCATACAACCTTCCAAAACTGAATCCAGAAGAAATAGAGAATGTGAACACACCAATAACCAGTAATGAGACGGAAACAGTAATCAAAACTTTCCCGAAAATAAAAGTTGAGAACCAGATGGCTTCCCTGGTGAATTCTACCAAACATTCAAATAAGACTTAGTACCTATTCTTCTCAAACTCTTCCAAAAATTTGAAGAGGAGGGAAAGCTTCCTAACTTATTCTACAAAGCCAACATTACTCTGATACAAAAACCAGACAAGGACAACACAAAAAAAGAAAAGAACAGGCCAATATTGCTGATGAACATCAATGCAAAAATTCTCAACAAAATACTAGCAAATTGAATAGAATAATACATTAAAAGAATCAGAGCCAGCCTGGTGGCATGGTGATGAGGATCAGACACTCTGCTTTGGCAGCCCGGGGTTCACAGGTTCAGATCCTGGGCATGGACCAGGCACTGCTCGTCAAGCCTCACAGTGGCATCATCCTGCATAAAATAGAGGAGGATTGGCACAGATGTTAGCTCAGAGACAATCTTCCTCAAGCAAAAAGAGGAAGATTGGCAACAGACATTAGCTCAGGGAAAATCTTCCTGACAAAAAACAAATAAATAAATAAAGATGATACACCACGATCAAGTGGGATTTATTCCAGGATTCAACATCTGGAAGTCAATCAATGTGATACACCACATTAACAAAATGAAGACTAAAAATCACATGGTCATCTCAATAGATGCTGAGAAAGCATTTGGCAAGGTAGAGCACCGATTTATGATAAGACACGTGAGTAAAACGGGTATAGAAGGAAAGTAGATAAACATAATACAGGCCGTACATGACAAACCTACAGCTAATATCATTCTCAATGGAGAAAACCTGAAAGCTATCCCTCTAAGAACAGGAAGCAGACAAGGATGCCCACTTGAAACACTCTTATTTAACATAGTATTGGAAGTACTAGCAAGAGCAATCAGGCAGAAAAATAAGTGAAAGGGGTCCAAATTGGAGATGAAGAAGTGAAACAGTCACTATTTGCAGATGACATGATTTTATATACAGAAAAACTCTAAAGAATCCACTAAAAACTTTTAGAAATAAGAAATGAACATGGTAAAGTTGAAGAATACAAAATCAACATACAAAACAACGTACTATTGCAACAAAAAGAATAAAATACCTAGTAATAAATTTAACCAAAGAGGTGAAAGACCTGTACAGTGGAAACTATAAAACGTTATTGAAAGAGACTGAAAAAGAAATAGAAAGATGTGGGATACTCTTGGATTGGAAGAATTAACATAGTTAAAATATCCATACTTCCTAAAGCAATCTTTAGATTCAACGCAATCCCTATCAAAGTCCCAGCACTGTTCACAGAAATAGAACAAAGAATTATAAAATTTAAATGAAAAAATAAAAAGACTCCAAATGGACAAAGGAATCTTGAGAAAAAATAACAAAGCTGGAGGTATCACACTCTCTGATTTGAAAATATATTACAAACCTATAATAACCAAAAGAGCATGGTACTGGAACAAAAACAGACACACAGATCAAAGGAACAGAATCAAGAGCCCAGAAATAAACCCACACAACTACGGACAGCTAATATCCGACAAGGGAGCCAAGAACATACAATGAAGAAAGGAAAGTCTCTTCAATAAATGGTGTTGGGAAACCTGGACAGCCACATGCAAAAGAATGAAAATACACCATTATCTTACACCGTGCACAAAAATTAACTCAAAATAGATTAAAGACTTGAATGTAAGACCTAAAACCAAAAAACTTCTAGGAGAAAACATAGGCATTACGCTATTCAACATCAGTCTTAGTAGCATATTGCCAAATATTATGTCTGACCAGGCAAGTAACACAATAGAAAAAAATTAACAAATGGGACTACATCAAACTAAAAACCCTATGCACAGCAAAGGAAACCATCGACAAAATGAAAAGACAATGTAACAATTGGAAGACGATATTTACAAACCATGTATCTGATACGGGGTTAATATCCAAAATATATAAAGAACTCATACATCTCAACATCCAAAAATCTAAGAACCCAGTTAAAAAATGGGCAAAAGATCTGAACAGACATTTTTCCAAAGAAGATATACAGTTGGCCAGAAGGCACATGAAAAGATGTTCAACATCACTAATTATCAAGGAAATGCAAATCAAAACTACAATGAGATATCATCTTAAACCTGTAAGATGGCTAGAAATAACAAGTGTTGGAGAGGATATGGAGAAAAGGGAACTCTAATACGCTGCTGGTGGGAGTGCAAACTGGTGCAGCCACTGTGGAAAACAGTATGGAGATTCCTCAAAAATTAAGAATAGAACTATAGCTATTCCACTGCTGGGTATTTATCCAAAGCGTATGAAATCATGAGTGCATAAAGACACATGCACTCCTATGTTCACTGCAGCATTCACAATAGCCGAGACTTGGAGGCAACCTAGGTGTCCATCAGGGCAGGAATAGACAGAAGATGTGGTATATATACACAATGGAATACTGCTCAACCATTAAAATGGATGAAATCTCCCCATGTTTGACAAGGTTGGACCTTGAAGGTGTTATGCTAAGAGAAATAAGTCAGAGGGAGAAAGACAAATACCATATGATCTCACTAATTAAAGGAAATAAAAACAACAACAAACACATGGATACAGAGATTAGATTGGTGGTTATCAGAGAGGAAGGGGGGAAGAAGGAGGGTGAATGGGGTGACCAGGCACATATGTATGGTGATGGATGGTAATTAGTCTTTTCTTGGTGAATATGATGTAATCTGCACAGAAATACAAATATAATGATGTACACCTGAAATTTATATAATGTTATAAACGAATATTACGTCAATAAAAAACAAAAACAGCTAATTTAACCCCCTGCAAAAAATGATGTTTATCCACCTTCTCACTTACTTTGTTCCACAAAGTTAGTCTAATACAAATTAGCCTGACATATCCAGTTATAGAAGTCTTTATACTATCTTTGAACAGAAAGGGTTCGCTAGAATAGAATGTGTCAGAGACAAATGAACGTCCTCTGGTGAAATCTTCTCAGAGGCCTTCATCCACCCCTTTGCAGAGAGGATACGCCCTAAAAGAGGTCAAACTATTAAGATGATATTTGTGACCTTAAACTTTTGTTTGTCTTTTATATAAGTGTCTCAGTTACATCCTCTGGAAAATATGATTGAAAAAAACTTTATAGGATTATTGTAGAATTTTAGGACTTTCTATGATTACTCTGAAGATTAATTGGGTCAATACCTGTAAATCACCGGGAGCAGTGCCTGGAATGTAGTGAGGAAGCTCATGTTATCGTTCCTATTGCTATTCTCTTACTACTACTACTACTACTACTACTGTTACTACTACTACTACTACTACTACTACTACTACTACTACTACTACTGTTACTACTACTACTGTTACTACTACTACTGTTACTACTACTACTACTATCACTAACATTTGGCTTCTAGGTCTTCTAACTCTCCCACCATGCAAACACATAAGGGAGATATGTGTTCTCTAGCAGACGGTGATTACCAAAACTTTTCCTGAACTGGCTGGGATTCCAGTTGCCAATCTGAGTTAAACAATGTCAAGGCAGTGGCATAATTTTGGTGAGCATGGGTTTGTGTAAAAGCCCATAACAGTTGTAGGAGGATCTGACACATCCAGTCACTTGAGTCAGGCGGACATGCAACAGATTCAAAGGCAGCACAGTCATTAGTTCATGCCAGAAAAAGCTTCATTCAGCCATCCATTCATTTAGTATTTTTTTCATTCATGTCAAATATGCATTTATGCTTACTATGTTCCAGGAACTGGGTGAAAATTAGATGCATGGGGAAAGAAGAAAGACATTGTAATGTCTGTAAGAAGCTTCCAGCATTGTTGAGAAAACAAATACTGATTCTGTAACTACATGCGCACTGAGTATTCCATAGAAAATACACAGTGGTCTATGAGGGGTAACACGTGTCCTTAATTTGGTCTCAAGGCTCAAGAAGGCTTCTGAGAGGATGGGAAACAACATTTAGGTTGGTACCTATAGCATAACTAGGCGTTACCCAGCTGAAGGGAAAAATACATTCAGGTAGAGTTAGTACATGTGTGAGGATGCTGAGGAAGGAAAGAATATGGATGTGTTTAAGGATTTTAAAAAGACCAATGACTGATTCTCAGAGTTTGGACATTGGAGATTGAGGGAAGAATGGAGAGAGAGAGAGAAGTAAAACATGGGCCATACTCAGGACTTTGTAAGCCCTGTTAAGAAGTGTTGCCTTTATTCTAAGATCTTTGGGTGTTATTAACAAAATAATCTATTGAGACTTATTGTCATGATTGGTGTACAGAGAATGAATTTGAAGTGAGTAAGGGAGGGAAGAGGAAAACTTGTTATGGTTCTACTTGTCAGGATTCTCCAGAAAAAGAATAGGATATATATTGATAGATAGATATAGATAGATAGATAGATAGATAGATAGACAGATAGATATTTTTTAGGGAATTTGCTCACACAATAGTGGGTGCTAGCAATTCCAAAATCCAGGGGGCAGTCCAGCAGACTGGACAGTCCAGTAAAAGTTGATACTCCTGATTTGAATCCAAAGTCAGCCAGGAGAGAATCCCTCTTTTTCAGAGAACCTCAATTTTTTTCCTTAAGGCTATCAACTGATTGGATGAGGGCCACCCACGTCATGGATGGTAATTTCTTTTACTTAAATTCTACTGAGTTAAATGTTAATCACATGTAAAAAATACCTTCACTACAACCACTAGACTGGTGTTTGACCAAAGAACTAGTCACCATTCTCTAGCCAAGTTGACACATAAAATTAGCTATCATAGAACTACTAATGTAAAATAAATGTATGAATTGGTAGCTTGAAATAGAAGGACTTACAATGAAAATGAAGAGAAATAGGAGATAAACATTGGACATAGAATGACAGGACTTTGTCATTGAAAGTAGGCAAACGGAGGTGGAAAAAGAAATACATTTCTCTCAGGTTTCTGAATCAATAAATTGATGAATGATGGTGACTCTTACTTGGATAAGGAATACTGAAGGCAAGCAACTTGGCAGTTGAAGGAGATAATTACTTTAGGTTTAGGTAATTTGCGCTTGAGATGCAATACACAAAAATACTTTTGTCTAAAACACTAAATAAAGGACGAGAAATGAAAAATAAACGTAGTAGTCATCAGAATATTGAGGTGAACTAAGCTTCACAGAGGAAACATCATCCAGTTCCCTCAATCTTCCTTAACAGGATGTGAGTCTGACCATGAACAAGTCTCTCAAACAGTTTGTTAACCCAGCTCCTGAGGATTTCAGGAGCACTGCTCATTCCCACAAGCAAGTCACCTGTTTTGACCTAACAGAAGAATTCACAGGTTAGTCATCCTATTCTTTTAAGGGGTCTCCTATATCTAGGCTGGAACCAGAGACTAGGAACACGGGACAACATTTGTGGGTCCAAAAAGCCCATCACCAGCAGATAACCTTATTGCAAATAGCATATCTGCAGTAATTTTACTGTCTGGTTCCGTTTGGTCATTTCCCTTCAGAATGTACTCAGTCATAACTATATGCTCATTTCAGGAAAAGATGCAATTAAAAACGGACACAGTCCTAAAGGTTCATAGGTACAATAACATAAACTTACAGCAGAGAACATCTTTTGAAAAGATATAAATAAATAGTTAAAATGATTTTAGAGATTAAGTATTTTCATGTTAACCAATTTGTGTTATTAATTAAAAGTTTTATTTTGTTTTATTAAATATTACTCACTATGGCCCTCTGATTTGCAATTTGATATGAGAAAATCCACCCCGTACCTTTAGCTGCACACTGGCTAATGAAATGACATATGGATGACATATTTAGATAACAGACATTCAATTTCCTTTTATTATTATATTTATGGCAAATTATCACATAAAATCCTACAAAATAATGGGTTTCACTAACAAAACACTTTTCTAGCAAGCTCTTTCTTCAGAGCCCCCTTAATTTCATTGTTCCTGAGACTGTAGATGAGGGGGTTCAACATGGGGATCGCTACCATGTAGAATACGGACACCACCTTGTTCTGGTCAGTTGTATAGCAAGACTTGGGCAGCACATAAATGAACGTGATGGTCCCATAGTACAGAGTGACAGCTGTGAGGTGTGAGGCACAGGTGGAGAAGGCCTTGTGGCGCCCCTCAGTGGAGCGCATCTTCAGGATGGTGATGAGGATGCAGATGTAGGAGACAGCTATGACAAACACTGTGGCCACAATGATGGAGCCAGCCACATATGAGGGGACAACTGCAGGAATACTGATAGCCAAACATGAGAGTTCAACTAAAGGAGCATAATCACAGAAAAAATGATTGACTCCATTTGGTCCACAGAAGACTAAAGAATAGACACCAATAGTAAAAGCAAAAGCATTGAATAAACCACCTATGTAAGACACTATGAGTAACTGAACACAAACTTGTGTGGACATTTTGGTGGAATAAAGTAACGGGCTGCAGATTGCCATAAAGCGATCATATGCCATGGCAGCCAGAAGGAAGCATTCAGTTGCCCCAAAGAAAGCAACAGAACCAAGCTGCATGGCACATCCATAATAGGAGATGGTATTTCTCTCCACCAGGAAGTTTACAAGCATATTGGGTGTGACAGAAGATGATAAACCCATGTCAGCCAAAGCCAAGTGGCTCAGAAAAAAATACATAGGATGATGGAGCTGAGAAGAGATTCTGATGAGAATGATTGTGCTGAGATTGCCAGATACAGTGACCAGGTAGATACACAGGATGACAATGAAGAGAATGACTCGAAGTTTCGGATCGTCAGTTAAGCCCAATAAAATGAACCCTGTCATTTCAGTGTAGTTTCTACCCACCAGGGCATCCATGACACAACGTAGTCGATACCAAAATTCACCTGTGATGAAACATTACATTAAAGAAGCTGTAAATTTAGTCGTTTCATTTTCATTACTACACATAGAGATTATTAAAACAAATAAATTGTTAAAGCTAACTTTAAACTTTTTAAATTCAGAGTCCAGATTTTATATATTTATGTGTAATGAATCTTCTATATTTCAAAAGTTCTTTTTAGAAGAAAAGCTAGAAAACCTACTTCGAATAATATATTTTCCCTTTATATTACATATTTATAAAATGTTCTTAAATTGGCTTTAAAACTAAAGATGAAAAAATATAAGCATTATGAGAATAACAAAAAGAAGTGGTATGTATATATTAAAAGTATATAAACATAGGATTATGTAATGGAGATTTGAAATAACTAACATTTACTGAATATTTACTAAATGATACAGGCACAGGATGAAGAGTCATATATTTAGAGTTCTATTTTAATTTCCGTGAAATAATCTTAAGTACTTTAATTTTATTTATACATGAAGAAACTGACTTTGACAGTAAATCATTTATCTGAATTTACATAGCAAGTGATGGAATCAAGACGTGAATCCCAGGCAATCTGAATTCAGTCTATTCCCTTAGTAACTATGCTATAAAGGAAATTAAAAAATACTTACAATGAAGTTGAGTTTCTTGGAAATGGGTGGATAATAAATGACCCTTTCTACTTTCTGAAAGCTATGTATAAAAGAAGTGCCTAGTTAACCACAAGTTAACAATTTCTATCAGTAAAACGAGACTATTTTCAAATGGAGAAATACAATTTGCCTGATCGGACAAAGATGAAATAGGAAGGAGTTGAAAATTAAGGTTATGAGAGAAGTCACCTATTGTAATTGAAAATTAAGGTTATGAGAGAAGTCACCTATTGTAAATTTATTACAGATTTTTAATATTTACAATTAAAGTATTGTTTTGTCAAGTACTTTGAAATATCAATCTAATTATTATGCAAAAACATCATATGATTAACAACTAGGACAAAATTAAAGTACATTTATTCAAATAAATCAAATGATTTCCTAATGTAATTAACATTTTCTAATTTAAGTATTACAGAATGAAGTAATATTAGTTTCAACATAATACACAGCTCATTAAATTTCCAACCTAAAAAGTTAAGTATATCCAGGTTCACCTGGTGAATGGCCAGGTTGAACCTCACCTCCAAGTTTTCTGACTTTGTATTCTTTACTTAATCCAAAGTATTTGGTGGCCTGTAAGCTAAAGCATTCAGAAAAATAAACAAAGGAAGTCTTGCCACAAGATGTTTGCTAACAGTAAGTCCCCAAAGCATCTCAAAGCTGCTGAAGTCATTAACATTATGGATGAGTGCCAAGTTTAGATACTGTTGAAAAATCATGTAAGTTTCTGGTCTTACGGGTGGAAAAATGAGGAATTCTGGTGTCTTCATTTATGCTTGTCTATACACACTAAGAAGACTGAAGAGATCTAGGCTATTTCAGCTAGGGTTACTTGCTAGCAGACTGCTGGATTACATCTGCCTTGCTTCTCAGCTATGGCTGTGAGTACGGACACAGCTTTAAAGAATAAAATCTTCTCAAATGGTAAAAGAAAATCAATACATCAGATTAACTCACAAAAGACAAAATCTTACCCCTTGAAATAAGAATTTATTCCTTTTATAGCAATTAATCCAAAGCTGTTGTTGTTATATAGCAGCTGTGCTATCTTGTTGTTTGCCTTTGAGGATAAATCTCTGTAGATTCTAGAAATTCACATGTGAATTCAAAAGAACCAGGGATCATTACACATTCTCAAGTGCATACTGAGTAGTTCACTTCACACAATCACAGCAAATCTTTAAGGGTTCTGTCAATTCTCAAGTGATCCATTTTTTTTTCTTTTGTTAAGTATAGGGAGCATAATATAACAAATTATCTCATAGGCAAATATTAGTTCAAAGTTTACTTTGATATTTCAGGTAAAGGACACTAAATTTCAAATATAAAAGAGTAACCTTAGCTTCATTCATTCTACATGTGTTCATTTCATATGAGTTTTACGCGGTACAAGTAAGGCACTCATTAGGTGCTTTGGGGAATGGGGTGGAATGCCATGTAAACTTGAATTTTAAATAACACAAATATTTATGACATGCATACTTTTTTTCCAAGCAAAGAGTGAGAAATGAATGAATATCTTTAAAGTTATATAGAGAACTACGAAGTGAAAAGAAGTTTGGATGACTTTCAGATCAGATTTAGTCTACATGCCAAGTCATAATACTGCATTTTCAAAATAACAGAAATGTATCACTATTCCACTCCCTCAAAAATATGAAAACATCTTCAGTCAAAAGCTAATTGTGCAAAAACTATAAATTTGACTTCTAGCAACTTCAAAGGATCAGGTGGCCTATAATGATAGGTGGAGGAGATATCTGAATAGAACTGGAACTCAGCTGGTTCTAGAGATCAGAAAACTTATATGAAGAATAACTGAAGTTGAAAGTTTTGGGTTGAGTAGAGGACAATAAAATCAAGCACAGGTAGGCAGGAAGAATCAGAAACCAGCTTTATATTTTTTCATTCACAAAACATATTTTAGATTATTCTAGGGATGAAGTCATATTTGATACTTTCACTGCCATTGGTGTTTTCTTTCTCCATCTCTTTTCCCTGAATCTCAATTTGTCTCCTCTCATGGCATGGGGTTTGTTTACACGTCTGTGTCCCCACAGACGGTGATGTTCTCAAATCCAGTTGCAAAATAGGGGAAACAAGAACTTACATGGCAATGGAGTTGGGAGAAAAAAGTAATCAAAGAGATATGGGTGAAAAAAGTAATCAAAGAGATATGGAGGAAAGAAGCAGAGAGGAAGGAAAGTGTAAGTAAGAGAAGGAGTCAGGGAAGGAGAGAAGATAAATGAGAAGAGGAAGAGAGAAATCCATTGTTGATGCCTCAGCTGTCACAACGCTCTGTGCCCCACATCCAGGAGATTTGCCCTCTTTGTCAATCTCTAACCACATGCTAAGTTCTTCTCTTATCATAATTACCCAATTTGATTCTTACATTGAGCCTCTGGCATAGATATTATTTTTACTATTCCTGTTTTGTAGATAAAGAAATTAAGGCTCAAGAAGTCAAACCATTTGCACAAATTCAAACAGCTAATAACTAGAGGTGCCAAAATATAATATATCTCTTCCAAACCCTACCTTCTGTACAGGACATTCCAATTTGGAGCTCACTTCAAACAATGATTTTCCCATAATTTCCCTTATGGCTTCAAACTGAGATGACTACTATCTATATAAAAAGAAAGAGTTATGGTGCTTGGACAGAGAATTTTGAGAGTTGATACTTGGAAAAATGAGTATCAATTTAACAGTAATTTTATATTGGTTGGCTTTACTAAAGAAAAGAAGGGGGTAGGAAAGAAGGAGGGAGAAAGGAAGGAGGGAATGAGAGAAGAAGCCAAGGAAAGAGAAGATAAATGTGAAGAGGAGGAAAAAAATCAAGAAAAAACAATTACGAATATTTACCCCTATGCTTTCTTCTAAGAGTTTAATAGTTTTAACACTTATATTTAGGTCTTATCTCCATTTTGGTGTGAGGTAAGGATCTAACTTAATTCTTTTACATGTGGATATCTAATTGACCTAGCACATTGTTGAAAGTACTCTTCAGTATATATTGAGTGGTTTTGGCACCTGTTTGAAAATTACTGACTTTAGCCACATGGGTTTAATTCTTGACTCTCAGTGGTCCTCCATTGATCTATATGTCTCTCTATAAACCAGTACACACTGTTTTGAACTCTTGCTATATACTAAGTTTTTAAATTGGGAAGTGTCAGTCTTCAAACTTTGTCTTCCTTTAAGATATTTTCAATGTTCTGGATCCTTTGTAATTCTATATGAATTTTAGAATTGGCTTGTTAATTTTAACAAAGAAGACACTGGAGATACTGACAGGGATTGTGATCAATGTATACATCACTTTGGGGAGTTTGGCCATCTAAACAATATTATTTTCTTGAACTATGAACATGGGATGTTCTTCCTTTTTCTAGGTTTTCTTTCATGTTTTCAACACTTTCTAGTTCTCAGAGTATACTTTTCCTCCTGTTTGGGTAAATTTATTCCTAAATATTTTATATGTTAATGCTATTAATGGCATTTCTTAATTTCATTTTTGCATTATTCATTGCTAGTATATAAATATACAATTTTTATATATTAATCTTGTATCCTGAGTTTATTTATTGGTGCAATGAACTAGTAATGCACACAACAATATAGATAAAGTTCAAAAACATTGTGCTGACTGAAAATAACCTTACAGAGAAAAGGAATATCATTTGAGTCCATTTTTATGAATATCTAGAATGAAGCTGTGGTAAAAAGAATAATAATAATAATCAGCACAATGGGATATCTCTGTAGGATGTAAACTAAGTGTGAAAAGATAGGACTATGGGGGAACTTATGAAAGGACAGCAATGTTCTATATCATGATGGGTACTTGAGTTACACAGGTGTATTCAGGAGTCAACACTTAATAATTGAGAAGAATGAGCCAATGAGGCTGGAGAAGAGTAAGAAAACATTAAAATAATTATATATATATCTGAGACAAGCAAGTGTCTGAGAAAAAGTTACTCTTACCTATTACGGTAAAACTATGGATTTGCTAGAAATTTGGGGGAAGTAATCAGACAAAATTTGTTAAAGTTTTAATGTTAGCCTCTAAAATTCCACTTTGGGAAATCTATCCTACAAATAATAATGATCTAAAGGATATAAATATACATATAAAATGTTTATTACATGATTGTTTAAATAGTAGAACTATTGAAAAGAGTCTAGTGTACATCAATAAAGAATGGTTAAAAAAAATTGACACCTTCATTGTATGGATTAGTATGCAGCCATTGAAGTGATGAAATGGCTCGATGGGTTAAGCCTCTGAACCAAGGCTGAGATATATTCTTATATTTTTCCTCTCCACAATGTCTAATGTATTTTTTCATTAAAAAACATTTTTCACTAACAATTTGTTAATATATCATAACAATCTACTCTTGTTTTATGTGTGTAATATTTTCTACTATATCACTAAAGATGTTCATTATATTTACTTCAATATAGTATCTTGTTATGATAGCTTTAAAAATTCTGTTTCTTTGGGTTCATGTCTGTTGTCATTTGAATTTGTTGACATTTTCATGTAATTCTGGAAATCTTAAAACATTTTGGGAATGTATATTATGAGTGCCTCTTTACAATTGAGATTTTGTGCTAAACTGCCCACTGTTTCAGTTTGTACAACACACATGGAAAAGTACAAAGGCAGCTTCATTGCTCCCTGTTTTCAGTTAGAGATGGAAGTGGGCAAGAGGTATAACCAGACACTGTACCTCAGTTCCTTGTCTTCTGGGCTTACTTCCTTCCCTTGATTCTACAGAAAAGACCCGTTCTTGTTTGGCAACATACACCCCAATCAGTATCTCTGTCTCTCTCCCTTTGGAAGAATTATTAGGCTATAAACAGAGGTAAGCTAGCCCGGCTTCTCTCCCCAAAGGACTAATATTTATCCACTTGTTAGTTGTATGGAGAACTTCAAGCTTCTATCCTCTTTTAACAGGAACATTCTTGGTATTTTAGCAAACCCTCCATATGATTTTGATGCACACTAAAGTTTGAGAATGGCTCATTTTTCTCATTTTCATTTGGCTGAACATCAGAATCACTTGGAAAACTAAAATATGCTTATATCTGAACATCATCGCAAAGAATTTGGCTTAACTAATTTGGAGTATGGCCTGGGTATTGGGATTAATAAAAGTTCTTTCAGTGATTTTATACATAGATAACTATGCAAACTACTGATTTTGTCATTTCAATTTGAGTAGCCGGAAAATCTCTGTATGCAGAGTGCTCTCTCTTCTGTCTCAGATGTTTGTTTAGTGGGAATTCCTCCTGATGTCAAAGATCATTGACCAACATTATCACTCTCCCGAGATAATGGGATTCACGCATTTCTTTTCAAGCTTTCATGATTATTTCATAGGGAAAACTATGAGAGAGTCTGATATATGTATTATTCACCTGCTGTTACAGTAATCCAAAACTCTTGAACTGATACTTGAGGTGGACTATAAACTAATTTGATAGAAAGGAAAAGTAATTTTCTCTATTCATTCATTCCTTTAGCAGATATTTATTGAACATTAACAGTCTTTCATGCTGTCTTCCAGGCAGTGGAAATAAAATGGTGAACTAGACAAAGTTCCTGCCGCCATGGGGTTTATATTCTAGTGGGCAATAAAAATAGTAAACTATAAACAAATGTATACGATAATGATCAGTTGCAATGGCTATGGGAGAAATAAGCAGAGCAATATCTTATAATAAGTAACTTTCTGTCAGGGCATTCTGAATTCACTCAGAAACACAAACCTCCCAAAGGTAGACTATATATATATATACACACACTTACGCAGGTATGCTTGCTACAGATCAAAAAGACTTAGCAGTGTTCAAATGAGGTAAACACAGAGAAGTTAAATAATCTGTCTGGGATCACATAGAAAATAATGAGATTGGGATTTTAGTGTAAGTAGTTTGATTCTGAAACCTGCATTATTAACACTTTTCACCATTCCTTGGATATAACACTCCATCCAATAGCAGTAGAATACAATTCTTCTCAAGTGAACAAAGATCATTCTTCAGGATAGAACATATGTTGGTCATAAAACAAGTCTTAATGAATGGAATACAATTCAAATCATACCAAGTACCTTTTCTGACCAGAAAGGATTAAAAATAGAAATAAAGAACAGAATAAAAATTGAAAAATACACAAATATATGGAATTTAGACAACACACAGTTGAACAACAAGTGGGCCAAAAAAGACATCAAAAGGAAAATAAGAATACATATTGAGACAAATGAAAATGAAAACACAACATACCAAAACTTATGAGCAGCAAAAGCAGTAGTAAGAGGAAAGTTCATAATAAGAAATGCCTTCATTAAGAAAAAAGGAAGATCTTGGGGCCATCCCAGTGGTGTAAGTGGTTAAGTTCACATGCTCTGCTTCAGTGGCCCAGGGTTCACAGGTTCGGATCCTGGGCATGGCCTACACATCCTTCAACAAGTCACGCTGTGGTAGCATCCCACATACAAAATGGAGGAAGAGTGGCACAGATGTTAGGTCAGAGCTAATCTTTCTCACCAAAAAAGAAAAGAAAAAAGAAAGATTTCAAATAGGCAACCTAAGTTTATACCTCAAGGAGCTAGTAAAGGAACAAACTAAGCACAAAGTTAGAAGAATGAAGAAAGTAACAAAAATTACAGTAAAAATAAATACAATAGAAAAACTCATTGAAACTGAGTTCTTTTTTTGAAAAACAGATAAAATTGACAAACATTTACCCAGACTAACCAAGAAAAAAGGAAAGATTATTCAAATAAATAAAATTTTAAGTTAAAGAAGAGACAATCCTATTGATTTTACAGAAATAAAAAGAATCATCAGACTGCTACGAACTATGATAAGCCAACAAAGTAGATAACCAACAAAGGATATAACCTGAAAGGAATGGATCAATTCCTAGAGACATACAACCTAGCAAGTCTGACCAAAAAGAAATAGAAAATCTGTACAGATGAATAACAAATAAGGAGATTGAACCTATACTCAAAAATCTCTCTGCAAAGAAAAGCTCAGGACCAGATGTCATCACCAGTAAATTCCACCAAACATTTAAAGAAAAATTAACTCCAATTCTTCTCAAAACCTCCCCAAAAATTGAAGAAGATGGACTACTTCCAAACTCATTTTGTGAGGCTGTACTACCCTTATACAAAGCCAGACCAACAAAACTTCACAAAAGTAAACTACAGGCTAAGATCCCTAATGTACATTGTAGGTAGATGCAAAACTCCTCCACAAAATACTAGCAAATATAACTCAACAGCACATTAAAAAAAACCAAGGATCATACACCATGACCAAATGGGATTTCTCCCTGCGAAACAAGGATGGTTCAACATACAAAAATCAGCTTATGTGATACATTACATTAAAAGAATGAAGGATAAAAATCACATGATCATCTCAATATATGCAGTTAATTTGACAAAATTCAACATCCTTTCACGACAAAAACTCAACAATTAGGTACAGAAGGAATTTACCTCAATGAAATAAAGGCCATATATGATAAGCCCACAGCTGACATCATACTCAACAGTGAAAAACTGAAAACTTTTCTTATAAGATTAGGACAAGGCAAGAATGCCCACTCATGCCACTTCTATTAAACAAAGGAGTCCTAGCCAGAGCAATTAGGCAAGAAAAATAAGTCATGCAAATAGGAAAGGAAGAGGCAAAATTATCTCTACTTGAAGATGGAGTGATCTTATGTAGAAAACCATAAAGATTAAAAAAAAACTCTTAGAATTAATGAACAAATTCAGTAATGTCATAAGATATGAAATTAATGCAGAAATATCAGTTGCTCTTCTAAACATTAACAATGAACTATCAGAAAAGAAAATTAAGAAAACAATCCCACTAACAATGGAATGAAAGAGAATAAAATACTTAGGAATAAACTTAACCAAGAAGGTGATAGTTGGTACCATAAAAAACTTCGATGAAAGAAATTAAAAGCACAAATAAATAGAAAGAAACCCAGTGTTCACGGATTAAAAGAATTTTGTTAAAATGTTCATATTACTCAAAGCCGTATACAGATTCAATGGCACTGCTATCAAAATCTCTATGGTATTTTTTTCAGAAATGGAAGAGTCAATTCTAAAATTTGTTTGAAAACACAAAAGATCCTGCATAGCCAATGAGATCTTTAGAAATAAGTACAAAGCTGTAAGCATCACACTTCCTGATTTCAAACGTATTAGGAAGCTACAGTAATTAAAGTACTATCAAAGCAGCATAAAAGTAGATATAGAGACCATATAAGAATTGAATAGAACAGAGAGTTCAGAAATAAATTCACATGCATATTGTCAGTTGATCCTTGAGAAAAGCGTCATGACTACAAAATGGAAATAGGACAGTCCTTTCAACATGTGGTGTTGCAAAAATGGATATCCTCATGCAAAACAATGAAGTTGGACTCATACCATACAGAAAAGCCAACTCAAAACATATTAAAGACTTAAATATAATACATGAAACTGTAAAACTCCTAGAAGAAAACATAGGGGAAGCTTCATAACTTTGGTTTTGGCAATGATTTCTTGGATACAGCACCAAAAACAAAGGCAAAAAAAAAAAAAAAACAGACAGATGTACTATATCACTAAAAAGCCTCTGCAAAGCAAAGAAATGAATCAACAGAGTGAAAAGGCAACCTCCTGAATGGTGGAAAATATTTGCAAACCACATGTCTGATAAAGGGTTAATATATTAAAGTCTTTAATATATTTTGAGTTGACTTTTGTATGTGCTATGAGTCCAACTTCATTGTTTTGCATGAGGATATCCATTGTTGCAATACCATATGTTGAAAGGACTGTCCTATTTGTATTTTGTAGTCATGACACCCCTCTCAAGGATTATTTGACAGATATGCCATTCTAGAATGAGGAGTACCTTCAAAACCATGTTGACTCCAAGCTAGTTCATTATATTATATTAGGCATCTGGAAAATAACATCAATGAGAAGTTCTTAAGCACTTAAAAATTATTGATATTTATAAAGAAATAATGATATTATGTATCTCAAGCTTCAATCATTCCATGGATAAGAATGCAGAAGAAGTTATAACATGTTAAATTCATTTACATGGGCTAGTCATTTTCACAATTATCACCTGAGCCACTTTATGGTGGTGCACTAGTGAAAAGATGATTGCATTGAAAGAAAAAAGTCCAAGTTATTTTGGAAAATTTCACTGATCTTCCTAAATTTTTAAAAACAATATATTTATTTTAATGATTTAAATGATTGAACTATTGATTTCATTCAATTAATAGTTTATTAAGCACTTCTGAATACCAGGGTAACACCAGATAACAAAATGTGTTTGAAAAATGTGGCATCACAAATCCAGTGGTCAGAACAAAGCAATTTTTTTATTTTTTTTATGTGTATCAAGAAATTTAACCATAGGTTGTTGAAGCATTTACTTCATGGCTGCTTTAAAACCTTTGTCAGATAATTTCAATGTCCTATTCATCTTGCTGTTGGTATACGTTGTCTTTTCTCATTGAAGTTATGATTTTTTCTGATTCTTGGTATGACAAGTGATTTGTGATTGTATCATAGATAGTTAGGATATTATACTATGAGACTCTGGATCATAGTCATTCTTTTTTTATAAGTAAGTTTCCCTGCTGAGATGTCCCTGCAACCACCAAGTGAGTGTGGATGTTCAGCTTCCTGCTGAGCACTATTGAGAACAACTCTGGTGAAAATGGAGTAGTGCCACACATTGCCTCCTTGCAGAAGAGTGAGATGAAAGTTCAGCTCCCCCCTTTCTCCTCTTGTCTCTTTCTCAGTGATAGTGTGACACTGACTGCCTGCCTCCTTACCTCCAAGTAAACTCAGCTCCTTGTTTGGCCCAATGAAAACCACCAGGGAAGGGAAACATGGAGAGCTGGTACACACTGCTTTGTTGTTGCAGGGTGGAGGCAGTTGCTCAGCTCCCTACTGGTCCATTTACAGAAGGTTGGGGGAGAATGCTAGCAAGGGAAGCAGAATACCAACTAGCCTCACTTCATACTCCCTCAAGTCTCACTACTGCCAGATGAGAGTGGAGGTTCATTTCCTCTCTGGACCCCACCAACACTACACTAGCGGGGGAATTGGAGGGTAGGTAGGCTGAAGATAAGTTCCCTGGTTGGCCCCACTAAAACCTGGAGGTTGGATAAAGGTATGATTTTTCCATTGGTGTTTTTCTAGAGCAGGGCACGTATTGCCAAAAGGGTTTCTGTTCTGTAAGGTCACCCTTTTCTCAGCAATTTGGCTCAGAGGAACAGTCTTTTCTTAGAGCTCTTTTTGTCTGTGTATCTTGGTGGTTCTGGGTGGGAGGCTTGTGCAGCAACTTATTCAGGATATACAGAAGCAATAAAGAAACCCAGGTACTCATCACTGTGTAGTTCCTCTGGTCCAGAAGTCCCTAGGAGTCGCCTTCTTCTTCTTCCTTTCAGAGTCTTCCTATGCTTCTTTGTTCTGTATTTTTAGTAATGAGAGGGAGGACCTGTAGGAACGGAGCTACTTCGTCTACAATGGAACCAGAAGTATGCCATCAAATATTTAAAGTTATTTATCTAGCTTCTTATTTATCTTGTGTCAGAGAGTTAGTCTAGTACAAATTAGCCTGACGTATCCAGGTATAGAAGTCTCCATACTTACTTCAAACAGAGAAGGTTGGCTCCAATAGAATGTGTCAGAAAAAAATGAAAGTCCTCTAGTGGTGAAGTATTCTCAAAGAGGCCCTCACTCTACCCCTCCACAGAGAGTATATGCCCTAAAAAAAGTCAAAGTATTAAAAGGATATTTGTGACCTTGAGCTTTTGCTTAACCTATATGTGCCTCAGTTACATCCTCTGTAAAATTTATGGATTGAAAAAAAGTTTATAGTGTTATTCTGAAGATTAATTGGGGCAATACTTGTAAATCACTGGGAACAGTACCTGAAATGCAGTGAGCAACCTCATATTATAATTCCAATTGCTAATTTTCTGAATAATGCTACTACTACTATTACTAACATTTGGATTCTAGCTCTTCTAACTCTCCAACCACGAAAACACATAAGGGAGATATTTGTTCTCCAGCAGAGGGTGATTACAAAACTTTTAGTGAACTAGGCTGGGATTCTAGTTACCAATCTGAGTTAAATACTGTCAAGACAGTGGCATAATTGTGGTGAGCATGGGTTTGTATAAAAGACTGTCACAGTTGTTGCAAGATCTGATGCAAATTGGCATTGTTTCTGTTTGTTTCTGGGATTCAGTCACTTGAATCAGGCTGACGTTCAACAGATTCAAAGGAAGCACAGTCAATGGTTCATGCCAGAGCAAAAGCTTCATTCAGCCAACCATGCATTTATTAATTTTTCTTTAATTCACGTCAAATATGCATTTATGCTTAGTATGTTCCTGGAACTTTGTGAAAATTAGACATATGGAGAAAGAGGAAAGACATTGTACTGTCTCTATGAAGCTTTCAGCATTGTGGAGAAAACAAATGCTGATTCTGTAACTACAAATGCAGTGAGTATTCCAAAGAAAATACTCAGGGTTATACAGGGGATAACATGTGTACTTAATTTAGTCTCAAGCTTCAGGAGGGTTTCTGAGAGGATACAAAACAACATTTAGGTTGGTACCTATAGCATAAGAAGATGTCAGCCAGGTGAAGGGAAAAATGCATCCAGGTAGAGGTACTGCATGTGAGAGGGTCCTGAGACAGCAAAGAAGATGGGCATATTTAAGGATTTAAAAGAACCAGTGATTGCTTCCTAGTGATTGGTTGTTTAGGGATGAAGAGAAGAGTGGAAAGAGAGAGAAATAGAACAAGTGTTATGTTCAAGACTTTGTAAGCAATGTTAAGAATGGTTGCCTTTATTCTAAGACCTTTGGGGCACGTTAACAAATGAACTAATCTGTTGAGATTTATCACCATGGTTGCTGTATGGAGAATGAATTGGGAGAGAGTAAGAGAGGGAAGAGGAAAACTGGTTTAGGTTCTATTAGTTAGGATTCTCCAGAGAAAGAGGACCAATATGATATATAGATATCATATATAATATGTGTATATATATACACACACGCACACATACGTGCTTTTTAAAAGATTTTGCTCACACAATAGTGGGTGCTGGCAATTTCAAAATCCAAAGGGAAGTCCAGAAGACTGGAAATTCCAGTAAAAATTGATGTTGCAGACTTGAGTCCAAAGGCAGCCAGGAAACATAATCCCTCTTTATCAGAGGAACTCAGTTTTTTCTCCTAAAGCTTTCAACTCTTGGAGGAGGGGCTTCCACATTATGGATGGTACTTCTTTACTCAAGGTCTAACGATTTAAATGTTAATCACATCTAAAACCTACCTCACAGAAACATCTAGACTGGTGGTTGACCAAACAACTGGTCACCGTTCCCTAGCCAAGTTGACACATAAAGTCACCATCTCAGAAGTACTATTATAAAATAAATGTATGAGTAGATATGTTGAAATAAAAGTACTGACAATGACAATGAAGAGAATTAGGAGATAAATATTGGACTCAGAATGCACAAGACTTTGTGATTGAATGTAGAGACGGGTGAGGGGGAAAAAGAAATAAATTTCTCTCAGGCTTCCAAATCATAAGTTAATTGAATGATGGTACCTCTTACTGGGAAACAAAACATTGGAGGGAATCAAGTTGAGAGTAGAGGGAGATAATTACTTTAGATTTAGACACTTTGTGCTTGAGACTCAACAGATAAAAATACTTTTGGCCTAATGACATTCTTTACAGAAATTGAAGAGAGAATCCTAAAACTCATATGGGGCAACAAAAGACCCAAAATTGCTAAAGCAATCCTGAGAAAGAAGAACAAAGCTGGAGGCATCACAATCCCTGATTTCAAAGCATACTACAAAGCTACAGTAATCAAAACAGCATGGCACTGATACAAAAACAGGTGCACAGATCAATGGAACAGAATTGAAAGCCCAGAAATAAAACCACACATCTATGGACAGCTAATCTTAGACAAAGGAGCTGAGGACCTACAATGGAGAAAAGAAAGTCTCTTCAACAAATGGTGCTGGGAAAACTGGACAGCCACATGTAAAAGAATGAAAATTGACTATTCTTTTTCACCATTCACTAAAATAAACTCAAAATGGATCAAAGACCTACAGATTAGGCCTGAAACAATAAGTCTTCTAGAAGAGAATATAGGCAGTACACTCTTTGACATTAGTTTCAAAAGAATCTTTTCGGACACCATAACCCCTCAGACGAGGGAAACAATAGAAAGAATAAACAAATGGGACTTCATCAGACTAAAGAGCTTCTTCAAGGCAAGGGAAAACAGGATTGAAACAAAAAAACAGCCCACTAATTGGGAAAAAATATTTACAAGTTATTTATCTGACAAAGGGTTAATCTCCATAATATATAAAGAACTCACACAGCTCAACAACAAAAAAATCAAACAACTCAATCAAAAAATGGGCAGGAGGCATGAACAGACATTTCTCCAAAGAAGATATACGGATGGCCAATAGACATATGAAAAGATGCTCATCATCACTAATCATCAGGGAAATGCAAATCAAAACTACACTAAGATATCACCTTACACCTGTTAGAATGGCAAAAATATCCAAAACCAAGAGTGACAAATGTTGGAGAGGCAGTGGAGAAAAAGGAACCCTCATACACTGTTGGTGGGAATGCAAACTGGTGCAGCCACTAAGTAAAAAAGTATGGAGATTTCTCAAAAAGTTAAAAATAGAAATACCTTATGACCCAGCCATCCCACTACTGGGTATCTATCCTAAGAACCTGAAATCAGCAATTCCAAAAGTCCCATGCACCCCTATGTTCATCGCAGCATTATTCACAATAGCCAAGTCATGGAACCAACCTAAGTGCCCAGCAACTGATGATTGGATAAAGAAGATATGGTGTATATATATATATACAATGGAATACTACTCAGCCATAAAAAGGACAAAGTTGTCCCATTCACAACAACGTGGATAGACCTTGAGGGTATTATGTTGAGTGAAATAAGCCAGACAGGGAAAGACGAACTCTGTATGACTCCACTCATAGGTGGTAGTTAACGCATAGACAAAGAGAACTGATCGGTGGTTACCAGGGCAAGTGGGGGGGGGGGGAGGGCACTAAGAGTGAAGTGGTGTACCTACAACATCACTAATAATAACGTACAACTGTAATTTCACAAGGTTGTTAACTATCATAATCTTAATAAAAAAATACTTTTTGCCTAAAACACTGAAAAGAGGGCAGAGAATGAGAATTTACTTCAGTATGTAGAGGTAAATTCAGCTTCACAGGGGAAATACAATCAAGTACCTTCAGTCTTCCTCTATGGGATGTAAGTCTGACCATGAGCAAGTCACTCCAAGAGTTTCTCCCACCTAGTCGTTGATGAGTTCAGGAACCCTGATCATTCCCACAGGGAAGTCATCCGATTCGACCTGACAGAATTCACAGGTTGATTGGGGGCATCTCATCCTCTTCTTTCCTAGGGTCCCCTTTAACTAGACTGGAGCCTGAGACCAGGAACACAGGTCAGAATTTATGGGTGCAAAAAAATCCCTCTCCAGCAGGTAACCTTATTGCAAGAAGAATGCCTCCAGTCATTTTACTGTTTGATTCAACTTGGTCATTTGCTCTCATAATGTTCTCAGTCCTAACTGTGACTATCATGTTCATTTCAGAATAAGTTGCAGTTAAAAATGGGCACAGTATTAAAGGTATGGAGGTATACTAACGTTAACTTACAACAGAGAACAACTTTTGAAGAGATATAAACAAAATTTTAGACAGATTTTCAGCAGATTCAGTATTGTTTCATGTTAACCAATTTGTGTTACTAATTATAAATTTATTTTAATTTTATTAAAAGTTATGCACTATGGCCCTCTGATTTACAATTTGATACCTGAAAATCCACCCCATACCTTTACCAAAAAACTCCACACTGGTTATTGACATAAGGACTGAAATATTGAGACCACAGACAATTTCCTTTTATTATTTATGGTATATTATTATATCAAACCCTACCAAATAACTGGCTTCACTAAGAAAACATTTTTCTAGCAAGCTGTCTCTTCAGAGCCCCCTTAATCTCATTGTTCCTGAGACTGTAGATGAGGGGGTTCAACATGGGGATCACCACCATGTAGAACACAGAGATCACCTTGTTCTGGTCAGTTGTGTAGCAAGACTTTGGCATCACGTAAATGAATGTGATGGTCCCATAGTACAGAGTGACAGCTGTGAGGTGTGAGGCACAGGTGGAGAAGGCCCTGTGGCGCCCCTCAGTGGAGCGCATCTTCAGGATGGTGATGAGGATGCAGATGTAGGAGACGGCTATGACAAACACCGTGACCACAATGATGGAGCCAGCTGTAAATGACGGGACAATTGTGGAAACAGTGATATCTGAACAGGAGAGTTTAACTAAAGGAGCAAAATCACAGAAAAAATGATTGACTCTATTTGGTCCACAGAAGACTAAAGAATAGACACAAATAGTAAAGGAGAAATCATTGACAAAACCACCTACATAAGCTACTACAAGTAATTGAACACAGACTTGTGTGGACATTTTGGTGGAATAAAGCAATGGGCTGCAGATTGCCATAAAGCGATCATATGCCATGGCAGCCAGAAGGAAGCACTCCATTGTCCCAAAGAAAACAACCGAACCAAGCTGGATGGCACATCCAAGATAAGAGATGGTGTTTCTCTCCACCAGGAAGTTTACGAGCATATTAGGTGTGACGGAAGATGATAAGCCCATGTCAGTAAAAACTAGGTGGCTCAGAAAAAAATACATAGGATAATGGAGCTGAGAAGAGAGTCTGATAAGAATGATTGTGCTGAGATTGCCAAAAATGGTCACCAGGTAGATACACAGGATGATCATGAAGAGAATGATTCGAAGGATCTGGTCGTCAGTTAAGCCCAATAAAATGAACCCTGTCACTTCAGTGTTGTTCCCATCCACCAGGGCATCCATGATACAACGTAGCTGTTACCAAAATGAACCTGAGATGAAACATTACATTAATGAAGATGTAAATTTGATGGTTTCATTTTCATTAATATATACAAAGGTTATAAAAATAAATAAATTTTTCAAGCTGAGTTTGGACCTTATTTCAGAAACCAGAGTTTATACACATATGTGTGATGCATCTTCTTTATTTTAAAAGTTAGTTTTGAAGAAACACTAGAAAGCCTACTTCAAATAATGTATATATATATATATATATATATATATAACATATACTTATATTGGCTTTAAAGCTAAAGATGAAAAAAATAAGCATTATGAGAATAACAAAAAGGAATGGTATGTATAACACAATGATAAAAGTGCATAAATATAGGATTATACAATGGAGATTTGAGTAATAACTAACAGTTATTGAATGCTTTCTAAACAATATGGACACAGGATTAAGAGTTTTATATTTATTCTATTTTAATTTCCTTGAAATAATATTATGTTCTTTAATTTTATTTATAGATGAAGAAACAAATTAGTTAACATTGTCAAAGTCTATCTAAATTTATACGCCAAGTTGTGGAATCAATATGTGAGTCCCAGGCAGTTTGAATCCAGTCCCTTCCTATGGTAACTATGCTATATAAGAAATTAAATAATGTTTACAATGAAGTCAGTCTCTTGGAAATGGGTGTATAAAAAATTACCCTTTTTACATTCTCACAGTTATGTATAAAACAGATGCCATAAGTTTACAATTTCTATCAGTAAAACATGACCATTTTTTAAAATGAGAAATACAATTTTCCCGACAGGACAAAGATTAAAAAGAAAGCAATTTAAAATTAGGGTTATGAATGAAGTCACCTATTGTAAACGTACTATAGATTTTTAATATTCATTAGTAAAATAGTGTTCTGTAAAGTAGGTTGAAATATCAACCTAATTACTATGCAAAATGTCATATGTTTAATATCTAGTACATAATTAAAACACACTCAGAAAATCAAATCATTGCCTGATATAACTATATAACAATTTAATAGTCTTCTAATTGAAGTCTTATAGAACAAAATAATATTAGATTCAACATAATATACAGCTGAATAAAGTTCTAGCCTAAAATGTAAAGAAGTTCACACAGGTTCACCCAGTGAGTGGCCAGCATAAACCTCATCACCATGTTTTCTGACTTTATATTCCTGACTTTGTCCAAAGTATCTGTTTGTCTGTAAGCTAAAGCTTCAGAACAATAAATAGAGGAAGTCTTTCCACAAGATATTTACTAACAGTAACTCCTCAAAGCATCTCAAAGCAACTGAATTTATTAACATTATGGCTGAGTGCAAATTTAGATAGTGTTGAAAAACCATGAGTTTCTAGTCTTATGGGTGGAAAATGAGGAATCCTGGTACCTTGAATCATGCTTCTTTATAGACATTAAATAGACTGTAGAAATTTAGGGCAGTTCAGCAGGGTTACTGGCTAGCTGACAGTGTGTTACATCTGCCCTTTTTCTCAGTTATGGCCGTGAGTACAGATACAACTTTAGAGAATAAAGTGTTCTCAAATGGTAAATGAAATTTAATACATCAGATAAACTCACAAAAGCCAAAGTCTTACCTCTTGACATAAGAATTCATCCTCTCGCAGCAACAAATTCAAAGTCATTGTTGTTATACAGTAGCCAGCCTATCTTATTGTCATTTGCATTTGAGGATAAATCTCTGAAGATTCTAGAGGTTGAAAGGTGAATTCCAGTTACCCAGGATCATTACACATTCTCAAGTGAATATTGAGCAGTTCACACAATCATAACTAATCTTTCAGGGTTCTGTCAATTCTCAAGTGATCAGTGTTTTTTTCTTTTTATCAAGGTGTTGACACACTTTCATTTGGTAATTATTGGGAGTAAAATATAATATATTATCTCATAGATAAATATTAGTTCTAAGTTTTCTTTGATATTTCAGGCTAAGGAATACTAAATTTCAAATATAAAAGAGTAACTTTAGCTTCATTCTTTGTATGTGTTAATTTCATAAGCATTTTATGTGATTTATGTATGGCACCCTATTCCCTGCCTTGGGGATTAGGGTGAAATGCCACATAAAGTTGAATTTTAAATAACACAATTATATAAGATATGTATATAATTTTTTCTAGTAAAAAGCATAAAATGAATGGATATCTTTAAAGTTGTATATAGAGAGAACTGTGAAGTAAAAGGAAGTTTGGATGAATTCCAGATCAGACTTAGTCTACATGCCTCAGAGGTGTGATTACTGGCTAGTGGCTTACTTGACTAGATGGATGATGGTAGAAACAGCTATTTTCAAGCTAAACACAATCAAATTCTCTTGCTAATTCTAACAGTAAGTCCTATCTCATCCTCCAGATGCACCTCCGGATGGATTTTGCACTAATAACACCAACCAACTTTCATTCAGGCCTAACTCTCTGCCAAGCACTGCACTTAACACTTTACTTAGATTTTCTCATTAAATCCTCACAAAATTTGATGAGCTAAGTATTATTATTGTCCTAATTTTACAGGTAGAGAGCTGAGGCTTATTGCAATATACTTGTCCAAATGTGCTCGGTGACTTAAACTTAATCCAGCATTAAACTTCAGGTCAGAGTGAATGCTGGAATGCACAATCTTCAGCACTGCTGTCGTCTAGTCAACTTCAAGACCTAAGTGCTAAGTCATGACCACTAGTCCCCAAATAGTCCCTGATTCACAGTTTCCTCTCCCCACCCTCAGCAGTCTGCCTAATTCCCTAAAACTGACTAGGCCTACAGTCTGGCCCTGAGCTCCAGGGCAGTACTCAGGATCCTAATTTCCTCTCATATGCTCACCAATGACCAACTCCTGCTGATCTTACTTCCTAATTCCTATCAAATGAGTCCACTTCTCTCCATCTCAACACCACAATAGCTGTCTTATTTGATTTTCCTATATGCATTTTTGGCCTTCCACACAACAGCCAGACTGAGTTATTTATTTAAAATTTTAGTATTATTCATTTTTAGGACTATCAAATTATTACATGTGCTTAGTTAAAACGGCTCATAAGAGAAAACAATGGTCCTTTGCCTCATCCTTTACAAATTCAAAGTTCAACTCCCCGTAAAAATCACTTTTGACTCTTTAAACTGTTTCAGGATTGAGATAATTCAGTATCTGTAAATAACATACTTTACTAAGAAAAACAAATTGGAATTTCTCTCTGCGTTCCTGCTATTTTTTCTACGTATTTAACTTGAACATAATTGGTACAAGGAAAAAAAAACACCGTTTTTTCCTAGCCTGAGAAGATCATTGCAGACATTATTCATTGAGTTTATTATAACAAGATCAGAACAGAAAATCAATGGGTTAAATACCAAAAAGGAGACTAAATTTTAATTCAATACTCAATTTTAAAAACAAAGTAAAAATTAATCATCTCACAGCTAACAAGCAATAGAATGTGGTGGTATCAAGTTTGAAACTTATATAACAATAAACAAAGAGGGTTAAAGTGGAATCTCACAAGCAAGTTTATTACAAATAAGCAATCCAGCTTTATTCTAGTAAAGTACAGAATAAATTCTTATCCCTTAAAGAGCATGTTTTTAGTTTCTTTAAATAATGATCATATATATTTTTTCCAACATTTTATTCATATCGGTGTAACAAGATATAATAGCTACCTTAGTTCATTGTCATCTCAAATTCTATTATGAAATAATTCAATTTTTAATCTTTCAAGTTCCAGCTATTACTATGAGTCCTCTGGTTATAATTTTAATTTTATTCAAGGCTGTATTAAATAACTTGCAGTTTAAAATTTGTATTTCCACAGCTTACGCCCTTCTTTATCGATCCAGAATTTTTATATATTCATCTATTGACATCCTGCACACCTCCACCGTTCACATTAATACACACACACAAATGCACATGCAAACTCACTCATATATTTTCCACTCCATTAGTGCTGTAGCTATAACGGAGATAGATCAGTCAAATTTTAAAATATTAAAACAATCCAAAAGAAGGCAAGAAGGGGAAGAGAGGAACAAAACACAACCTGACAAAGGGCATCTATGGAAATCATTCAACAAATATCCTTAGTGGTACAAAATTAAACGTTTTCCCCCCTTAGTTTTGGAAATAGGAAGGCTCACTCACCACATCTATTCAACAACTGACTGAAATTCCTAGGTATTGCAATAGGCAAAAGTTATAAAATCAAGAAAGATCCGATAGGAAGAGGTAAAATTGTCTCTATTTGCAGATAGCACCACTGTTCCACAGAAGATTTTGAGAGATTTCTAAAGCATGCGCTAGAACTAAATGACAAGGTTGCAGGACATACACCTAAAACATAAGAAAATAATTATATGTTAGATACTTGGAGCAAATGATGGAAAACGAGAAAAGTCCACTTACAACAGGTCAAAAAACATAAAATGCTTAGGAATAAATTCATAAAAACTCACACAAGAGCTCTTCACTAAAACTTATAGAATCCTGATGAGAGAAAATGAAGATCTAAATAAATTCCAAACATATGTCATGTTCACGGATTAGAAGACACTATACCATTAAAATGTCAATTCTGAAAAAATTGACATATAGTGAAGGAAATCCACTTCAAAATTATTTTATTAAATTTTGTAGAGACTGAAAACCTAAACCTAAAATTTATGTAGATACTGGCTGGAATAAGAAAAACACTTTTACAACGGAAGAAGAAAGTTGGAGTATTTGCAATACATCATTTCAAGACATCGTAAACCTACAGTAATCAAGACAGCGTGGTATTGATGAAAGGATGGGCATACAGTTCAAAGGAGCAGAAAAGAGAGTCCAAAAATAGACTCAAAAATATATGGTCAATTGAGTTTAGACAAATGTCAAAGCAATTCAGTGAGCGAAGAACATGTTTTCAACAAATGTTACTCGAACAAATGGATATCCACATGGAAAAAAAATAACACAAACCATTACTCACAGTGCATATGAAAATTAACTCAAAATGTATCATAGCTACAAATGCAAAAGATAAAACAATAAAACTTCTAGAGGTAAATATGTGAGAACATCATCACATTTTGTCAAATATTTCTCAGGCATTACACAACAAGCACAAACCAAAAATCAAGAAAATATATATTGATTTATATGCACTGAACGTTTGTTTCCAAAAATATTCATCTGTTTAACTCTTAAATCCCAATGTCTTAGTATTTGGATTTGGGGTTTGGGAAGGTAATTAGGGTTAAATTAGGTCATGAGCATGGGGCTCTGGTCTGATGGGATTAGTGCCCTCATAAGAAGAGGCACCAAGGAGCTTGCTCCTTCTCTCTCTCTAGGTGCAGACACTGAGGGAAGTTCATGTGAGCATACGGTGAGATGGCAGCTGCCTACAAGCCAGGAATGAGGCCTCACCAGAAACCAACCATCAAATGACACCAAATAAATACAGGATGGATATAATATTTGTAGTGCTTATATCTGACAAAGGACTTGTATTCAGAAAAGAGGTTGGCAAATTACAGACTGTGGGGTGACCGCCTGTTTGTGTAAATGAAGTTCTACTAGAACACAGCTGTGCCCTTCTGTTTACACACTGTCTGTGTCTGCTTTTGTAGTACAATGACAGAGATTAATAGTTGTGACTGAGATCATATGGCCTGTAACCCTATAATGTTTACTCTCTAGACTTCAGAAAATGTTGCCAATCTTTGATCTAGAATATATAAAGAACACTTAGAACTTAATAAGAAGTAAAACAGGCAATTTAACAATAGATGAAAGACTTGAACAGGCACCTAAAGGAAATGCATAAATGGCCAACAAACAATGAGAAAATGCTTAATTATATTAACCAGTAGGAAAATGCAAGTTAAAAGCCTAAAGAGAGATCACACACCAAGTGGCTAAATTTAAAGAAGTCTAACTATACCAAATTTTGGCAGGGTTTTGAAGTATTTTGGAACTCTCACCACAAGTGGGAATGTAAAACAGTACAACCACCTGGAAAATAGATTGAAAATTCTCAAAAGCTTTAACATCATTTCTCTAAGCAATCCCACTAGGAAGTATTTACCCAAGACAAAGGGAATATATATACACACAGAAATGACTCCAATCTTCATAGCATCTTCATTCACAAAAGCCCCAAATTGGAAACAACCCCAAAGTCCACCAATTAGTGTGTGGATAAAAAAAGAGGTATATCTATATAATGAAATAGTGCACATAATTAAAAAGAAATTGCTGATGCACACATTATTAATGAATTTCAAAATAATTATGCATAGAGAAAGAAGTCACATGAAATAGTTACATGCTTTATCATTCTCATTTTATAGAATTATAGATAAACACACTAATCTATATTGTTCAAAACCATATCAGTAGATGCCAGGTGCCAGGATCAGAGAGAAGAATGGAGTGCAAAGGGGCACACAGAACCATTGGGAGGTGATTGAAATGCTCTTTTGCTTGATTGGAGCTGTGGTTTCAAGACTTGTATACAACAGACAAATCTGAAGAAATAGTACACTTTATCTGCATGAGTTTATTAAAGTTTATTATACTTCAAGAAAATTTAATAAAATGAAAACTTCTGCACAGTGACATCAGCAACACAGTGATGCAGGAAGTCCTGGACCTTCCTTACCCCCACAAAAATACCAATTCAGCAACAATTAAAAGACAAATTATCTTTGTTAAAACTCATAAACTACTGAAAAGATTCCTGCACCCTGGGAGAATTCAAAACCAGTCTTGCTGAAGCTGGTAAGGAGATTCGACTCACCCTCTCATCAGAGATCCTGCCCCCATCACAGCGCCATACTATCAGGAGAGACTCCCAAGCTCCCCAGGTAAGAGAAGGGGTTGGTTCACACATCCAAAACCCCAACTTTTCCACAAGACCTTCCAGAGGACTGTTTTCTGTCTTGCCAGCCTTGGAGCTCTGAAAGGCAGGCACAGTCTAGCCACCCAGGGGATAACAGAGGAAGCAACTTGAGTTGGTAGACACCGTTGATCCTTTTCCCTGCTCAACACAGATCTAGGGGACAAAACCACAGCTGCTTGCTTTCCTGGGGAGGGAAAGTGTTGATAGAGGGCCCCTGAATTTCTGGCCAGGCTGATTGGTGGTGTAGAAAGGTCAAGGAATTTTGAAGTTACTTTGTCCACATGGTTATAGTGAGGGTAAAGTGTAACACTGTGGTTTTGAATTTCATTTCTCTGATGTCTAATAATTTCCAGCATCTTGTCAAGTAATAATTGGTCATTTGTATATCTAATTTGGATAGAAGTCTATTTGAGTCCCTTGTCCATTTTTTAATTGGGTTATTTGTATTGAATTGTAAGTACTCCTTATAATTCTAGATACAAGTCCATAATCAGATATATGATATGCAAATATTTTCTCCTACTCTGTTGTTGTTTCTTCACTTTCCTGATAGTTTCCTTTGAAGCACAAAAGGTTTAACTAATGAAATCTGATTTATCTACTTTTTCTTTTATTGCTCATGGTTTTGTTGTCTTTTAAAATTTTCATTCTGTTCTATGTATTTTTTAAATACTGGAGTTCCAAGTCTTCTTTTTATCCTTTACATTCTGAATGGAGAAATTCTTTTAGCCATTACTAAATGTAGATTTTTTTAGGAACAAATTCTCTTAGCTTTCCTTCATCTGAAATGTCTTTATTTCTCCTTTACAACTGAAGGCCATTTTGCCAGATATAGAATTTATATTTCAAAATTCTTTGCTTTTAGTACTTGAAAAATGTTGTGCCACTTCCTTCTGGTCATCATGGTTTCATGAGAAACTTGCTGTCTTTCATATTACTTTTTCCAAAAGAAATGATTCTTTTCTCTCTAGTCATTTCAAGCTTTTTCTTTTCTTTTCTCTTTAACTACAGTGACAGTATATTCACTTCTAGAATTTTCAAATTGGTTATTTTTTATAATGCATATTCATTTGCTGAAATTTCCTATTTCCTTCACTTGTATCTAAAATGTAATGATAGCCTATTGAAGCATTTGTTTGATGCCTGCTTGTCAGGCAATTTTAACATCCTATTTATCTTGGTGTTGGCATATACTGTACTTTCTCATTGAAGGTGTTATTTTTCTGATCCAAGATATGACATGTGATTTGTGATTGTATCAAAGACAGTTAGGACATTATATTGTGAGACTCTGGATCATATAAAGTCTTTTTTTAGAGGGAAGTTCACCTCTTGAGGTGGCCACCCAACCATCAGCTGAGTGTGTGCGTTCAGCTTCCTGCTGAGCTCTCTTGGCATATCTCTGGCAAAGAAGGAGGGCTGACTCACACTGCCTCCTTACAGATGAGTGAGATGGAAGTTCCACTCTCCCCTCTGTCCTGTAATTTCCTTCTCAGTGATAGTGTGACCATGACTTGCATGCCCTCTTTCCTCCAAGAAAGCTCATCTCCTTGTTGGGCCTCACTACTACTAGGGAAGGGGGAGGTAGAGAGCTGGTCCACACTGCTTTGTTGTTGCAGGGTGGAGGTGGATGCTCAGCATCCCACTGGTCCATCTACAGGGAGCTGGGGTGAAATGTTAGTGGCAGGAGCAGAGTACCAACTACCCCACCTCATACTTCCTCAAGTCTCATTGTCCCTGATAGCAGAGGAGGCTCATTTACAGACTGAACTCCACTGACACTACCTGGGCAGGAGAATCGGAGGGTGGGTGAACTGAAGATCAGTTCCCTACTTGGTCCCACTGAAACCTGGGGGTGAGAAGCAATACAATTTTCCCATTGGTGTTTGCATTCTGTAGGTCAGGTATTGCCAAATGTTTTCTATGCTGCTAAGGTCACCTTTTCTCCCAGTTCTTTGGCTAGAAGGAACAGGCTTTCCTGGGAGCTCTGTTTCTCTGTGTCTCTTGGTGGTTCTAGGTTGGAGGCTTCTGCAGCACCCTGTCCAGGATAAATGGAAGCAATAGAGAAACCTAGGGACTGACCGCTATGTGATTCCTCAGGTCCAAAGTGGGTAGGAGTCTGCCTTCTTCTTCCTCCTTCCAGAGTCTTCCTGTGCTTGTGTGTTGTGTCACATCTAGGGGTATTTTTGGTAATAAGAGGGAGAACCTAGAGGAATGGAGCTACTTCATCTACAATGGAACCAGAAGTCTATGCCATCAAACATTTACAGATATTTATCCAGCTTCTTATTTATCTGGTGTCAGAGAGTTAGTCTAGTGCAAATTAGCCTGACATATCCAAATGTACAAGTCTCCATATTCACTTTGAACAGAATGGGTTGACTAGAATGGAATGTGGCAGAGACAAACAAAAGTACTTTAGTGGTAAAGTATTCTGAAAGAACCCTTCACTCCACCCCTCCACAGAGATTATAACCCCTAAAAGAAGTGAAAATATTAAGATGATATTTGTGACCTTGAGCTTTTGCTTCACATTTAAAATATATATATATATATATATTTATATATTTTACATCCTCTGTAAAAAAAAAAAGATTGAAACAAAAAAACCTTATAGTGTTATTCTGAAGATTAATTGGCTCAGTACTAGTAAATCACTGGGAACAGTATCTGGAATGTAATGAGAAATCTCATAGCTCCAATTCCTAATGTTCTTACTACTGCTACTGTTACTATTATTAACATTTGTCTTCTAGAGCTTCTAACTTTCAAACCACACAAACACATAAGGGAGATATGTGATCTCTAGCAGAGAGTGTTTACAAAACTATTACTAAACCAGGCTGAGAGTCTAGTTGCCAACCTGAATTAAACAGTGTGGACGCAGTGGCATAATCTTGGTGAGCATGGTTTGTGCTCTTTTTCACTGTTGCAGCAGGATCTGACACATTCAGTCACTTGAATCAGGCTGACACTCAACAGGATTCAAAGGCAGCACAGTCAGCGGGCCATTCCAAAGCAAATGCTTCATTCAGCCATCCACTCATTTACTAATTTTCCATTCATTCATGTCAGTAGGCACTTATGCCTATGATGTTCCAGGAACTGTGTGAAAATTAGAGGTATGGGCAAAGATGAAAGACATTGTAGTCTCTGTATGAAGCCTCTAGCATTGCGGAGAAAACAAATACTGATTCTGTAGCTTCAAGTGCAGTGAGTATTCCAAAGAAAATATGCAGAGTACTATGGGGGATAACAGGTGTCCTTAATTTGACCCTGAGTTTCATGAAGGCTTCCAATAGGATGAGAAACAACATTTAGATTGGTACTTAAAAGCACAAAAATGTGTTACCCACATGAGGGGAAAAATGCATCCAGGTGGAGGTAGTGCATTTGAGAGGGTCCTGAGGTAACAAAGAAATGGACATGTTTAAACATTTAAAAGAAGACCAATAATTGATTCCTAGAGGTTGGGTGTTTAGGGACCATGGAAAAGTGGTGAGAGAGACAGAAATAAAACAGGGGCCATATTAAAGACTTTGTAAGTCATGTTAAGAATTGTTGCCTTTATTCTAAGTTCCTTGGTGCATATTAGCAAAGGAACTAAACTATGGAGATTTATGACTATGATGTGTGGAGAATGGATTGGAAGAAAGTAAGAGACGGAAGAGGAAGATAGGTTGGGGTTCTATTAGCCAGGGTTTTCCAGAGAAACAGGATCAACAAGATACATTTTTTAAAGGAATTTTCTCAGACAATAGTAATGTTTGCAATTCCAAAATCCACTGGACAGATGGACCTTTGTTAGACAGAGTATCCACAATTTGATGGGTAGATGGCAAGCATAAATCTGGTTGGAGTCTCAAGATCCAGCAGAATGGAAATTCCAGTAAAAGCTGATGTTGCAGACTTGAGCCCAACGGCAGGAGAGTGAATCCCGCTCTTTCAGAGGACCTCAGCTTTTTCTCTTCAGGCTTTCAACTGATGGAGGAGGGCCACCAACATTAAGGAGGGTAATCTGCTTTACACAAAGTCTACCAATTTAAATCTTAGTCATGTCTTAAAAATACCTTTACAGGAACATCTAGACTGGTATTTGACCTAAGAACTGCACACTATAGCCTAGCCAAGATGACACATAAAATTAGCTATCACAGGAGTACTATTGTAAAATAAGTGTATCAGTTGGTAGCTTCAAATTGAAGTACTAACAAAGAAAATGAAGACAAGTAGGAAATAAATTTTGGACTCAGACTGTACAACTTTTTGAGTGAATGTAGGCAGGTGGAAGGAGGAATACAAATAAATTTCTCTCAGATTTATTTCCGCATCAATAAATTAATTGAATGCTGGTGCCACGTACTAGGTTACAGAATACTGGAGGGGAGCTAGTTGAGGATGGAAGGAGATAATTAGTTTTAGACACTTTGTGCTTGAATTTCAACAGAGAAAAACATTTTTTTCTCAAAGAATAAAGTATAGGGAATGAAAGTGTGGTAGTCAGGATTTAGAGGTAAATAAAGCTTCACAGGAGAAACACCATCCAGTTCCCTCAATCTTCTTTAACATGATGAAGAGTCTGACCATGAACAAATCACTCCAAGAGTCTGTTCCACTCAGTCCGTGAGGAGTTCAGGAATCCTGCTCTTTCCCAGAGGCAAATCACCTGCTTTGACCTGACAGAAGAATTACAGGTTGGTCAGGGGCATCTCATCCTGTTCTTTCTTGGAGTCCCCTTTAACTAGACTGGAGCTTGAGACCAGGAAGACAAGTCAGAATTTATGGGTCCAAAAAAGCCCACTGCCAGCAGATAATCTTACTGCAAGAAGAATTTCTCCAGTCATTCTACGGTCTGATTACACTTGGTCATTTCTCCTCAGAATGTACTCAGTCCTAAATGTAATTATCACACTCATTTAAGGATAAGCTGAGGTTAAAAACAGACATGGTCTTAAAGACTTGGAGGTACAATAACCTTAACTTACAGCAAGAACAATTTCTGAAAACATATGAATAAAATTTTAGGAGGATTTTCAGCAGATTCAGTATTGTTTCATGTTTACCAATTTGTGTTACTAAATAAGTTTAATTGAATTTCATTAAAGGTTACTCACTATGGCCCTCTGATTTAAAATTTTATATCTTAAAATCCACCCTATGCCTTTACTAAAAAACCCCACACTGGCTATTGACATATGTACTGAAATATTTAGACCACAATTTCCTTTTATTATTATATTTACAGTATATTATTATGTCAAATCCTACAAAATAACAGGCTTCACTGAGAAAATATTTTCTGCAAGCTCTCTCTTCAGAGGCCCCTTAATCTCATTGTTCTTGAGACTATAGATGAGGGGTTTCAGCATGGGGATCACCACTGTGTATAACACAGACACCACCTTGTTCTGGTCAGTTGAGTAGTAGGATTTGGGCATCATATAAATGAATGTGACAGTCTCATAGTACAGACTGACTGCTGTGAGGTGTGAGGCACAGGAGGAGAAAGCCTTGAGGCAGCCCTCAGAGGATCAGATCTTCAGTATGGCGATGAGGATGCAGATGTAGGAGACGGCTATGACAAACACTGTGGCCCCAATGATGGAGCCAGCTGTAAATGAGGGGACAGCTGCAGGGATACTGACATCAGGACAGGAGAGTTCAACTAAAGGAGAAAAATCCCAGACAAAAATGATTGACTTGATTTGGTCCACAGAAGATGAAAGAAAAGACACAAACAGCAAAAGAGCAAGCATTGACAAAACCAGCTATGTAAGTCACTATGAGTAATTGAACACAGATTTGTATGGACATTTTGGTGGAATAACACAGTGGGCTGCAGATTGCCACAAAGCGATCATATGCCATGGCAGCCAGAAGGAAGCACTTATTTGAGCCAAAGGAAGCAACAGAACCAAGCTGGATGCCACATCCATAAAAGGAGATGGTATTTCCCTCCACCAGGAAGTTTACAAGAATATTGGGTGTTACAGAAGATGATAAGCCCATGTCAGAAAAAGCCAAATGGCTCAGAAAAAAATACATAGGGTGATGGAGCTGAGAAGAGATTCTGACAGAGTGATTGTGCTGATATGGCTGAATGTGGTCATCAGGTAGATACACAGGATGATCATGAAGAGAATGACTGGAAGGATTGGGTCATCATTTAAGCCCAATAAGATAAACCCTGTCACTTCAGTGTGGTTCCCAGCCACCAAGCCTACCATGACATAATGTAGCTGCTACCAAAATGAACCTGAGGTGAAACATTATATTAAAGAAGTTGTAAACTTGATGGTTTCATTTTCATTAATATACATAGAGGTTATTAAAACAAATAAATTGTTCAAGCTAAGTTTGGACTCTTCTTTACTTCAGAAACCAGAGTTTATACACGTATTTGTAATGAATCTTCTAGATTTTAAAAGTTGTTTTTGAAGAAACACTAGAAACCTACTTCAAATAATGTATATCTTTTTTGCTTTATACTGTATATCTATTATATGTTATTTATCTATTATTTATCTTATATATCTTAAATTGTCTTTAAAGCTAAAGACAAAAAAATAAGCATTATGAGAATAACATAAAGTTGTTATGTATAACAAAAAAGATAACACCATATAAATATAGGATTATGCCATGGAGATTTGAGAAGTAACTAACAGTTATAGAATGCTTACTAAATGATATGGGCATAGGACAAACAGTTTTATATTTATAGTTCTGTTTTAATTTCCATGAAATAATATTAGTATTTTAATTTTATTTGTACATGAAGAAACTGACTTCGACAATGTTAACTAATTTATCAAAATTTGCACCGCAAGTAGTGGAATCAAGATGTAAATCCAAGGCAGTTTGAATTCAGTCCATTCCTTTAGTAACTATGCTATAAATGAAATTAAATAATATGATGAAGTCAAATCTCTTGGAAATGTATGGATAATAAATAACCCTTCCTACTTTCTGACAGCTATGTATAAAAGAGATGCCGAGTTAAGCACAAGTTTACAATTTCTATCAGTAAAACAGGACTACTTTTTAAAAGGAGAAATACAATCTTCCTAATGGGACAAAGATGAAACAGAAAGGAATTTCCAATTAAGACTATGAATGAAGTCACTTATTGTAAATTTTTTTTCACATTTACACTTAAAATATTCTTTTATCAAGTAGCTTGTCATATCAGTCTAATTACTATGCAAAACCCTAAATGTTTACCCAAAAATTTCATATGTTGAACTCTTAAACATCAATGTGATGGTATTTGGATGGGGGTATGGGAAGTAATTAGGGTTAAATGAGGTCATGAGGGTGGGGCCCTGGTCTGATGAGATTAGTGCCCTCACAAGAAGAGGCACCAGAGAGCTTGCTCCCTCTCTGTCTCTAGGTGCAGACACTGAGGAAAGCTCACGTGAGCACACAGTTAAATAGCAGCAGCCTATAAGCCAGGAATGAGGCCTCACCAAAAACCAACCATCAAATGACACCAAATAAACGCAGGATGGATATAATATTTGTAGTGCATATATATGACAAAGGACTTTTATTCAGAAGAAAAGTTGGGAAATTGCAGTCTGTGGGCTGACCACCTGTTTGTGTAAATAAAGTTCTACTAGCACACAGCCATGCCTGTCTGTTTACACACTGTCTGCATCTGCTTTTGCACTGCAATGACAGAGATCACTAGTTGTGGCTGAGATCATATGACCTGTAAATCTATAATATTTACTCTCTGGCCTCCAAAAAAATGTTGCCAATTCTTGATCTAGAATATATAAAGAACTCTTAGAACTTAATAAGAAGTAAAACAGCCTTTAACAATAGATGAAGGATTTCAACAGGCACTTAAAGGAGATACGTAAATGGCCAACAAGCAATGAGAAAATGCTTAATTACCCTGACTATCAGGAAAATACAAATTAAAACCCTAAATAGTCATCACTACACACCCATTAAACAGCTAATTTTAAGGAAGTCTAACACTATCAAATGTTAGCAAGGTTTTGAAGCATTTGGTACTCTCACCACAACAGGTAGGAATGTAAAACTATACAATCACTTGGAAAATGGTTTGAAAATTGTCAAAAATTTAAACACTTTCTCTCTTAGCAATCCCACTATGAAGTACTCACGCAAGACAAATGGAAATATATATCCACACAGAAATGACTACAATGTTCATAGCATCTTCATTCACAATAGCCCTAACTGGAACCAACCCTAAAGCCCACCCATTAGTGAGTAGATAAAAAAGTAGTCTATCTACATGATGAAATACTTCTCAGCATTTAAAAGAAACTGCACATACACACATTGTGAATAAATCTCAAAATAATTATGCTGAGAGGAAAATCATATGAAATAGTATACATACTGTATCATTCTCATTTTATAGAATTACAGAAAAAATACACTAATCTATATTGTTTGAAACCAAATCAGTAGCTGATTGGGGCCAAGGTCATAGAGAAGAATGGGTTGCAAAGGGGAATAAGGAATCATTGGAAGGGAATTCAAATGGCAATGGCTCTTTTGCTTGACTGGGACTGTGCTTTCACAATTTATATACAGTAGATAAATATGATGAAATTGTACACTTTATGAGCATATGTTTATTATACTTGCATTTGATTATTCTTCCAAAAATGTTTTTTAAAAAAAAAAACCCTGCACAAAGATGTCAGCACAGGTGTAGGAAACCCTGGACCTTCCTTACTCCCACAAACACACCAATTCAAGAACAATTCACAGACACATTATCTTTGTTAAAAAATATAAACTAATTTAAAGACTTCTGAACTCTAGGAAAATGCAAAACCAGACTCACCGAAGCTGTTAAAAAGTTTTGCGACACCCTCTCACCAGAGATCCGGCCCCCAGCACAGCACCATACTACCAGGAAGAGAACCTCAAGCTTCCTAGGTAAGGGGAGGGATTGGGTCAAACACCCAGCACCCCAACTTTTTCCATAGAGCTCCCCAGAGTCCTGGTTTCTCTCTTACCAGTCTTGAAGTTCTGAAAAGACAGGCACAGTCTCACCCAGGGGACAACAGGGTACGTGGCTTGAGAGAAAGAAGAATTCACAGAGAGGAAGCACTGAGTTCTGCTGCAGTGGAAGAAGCTGAGAAGAGCTCCCAGAGGGTTTCCACCTGGGATTCAAATTGCAGCTACATTAATTATAGGTGATGTCAGAGACTATTGGGTCTCCAGGTCTCATTCTTTGTTCAACATTGGATTATAATTTGGCTGGAAATTCTCTAACCACCCATTCCAGAAACTTCACTATTCCATTTTCACAAACGTCCCCTGCTAAGTGTTAAATCCTCAACATCCTAACTTATTAAATCCTCAACATCCCCAAGTAATTTCTTCAACTTTTTCATTTCATTAATTATTTTGAGGCTCAATTTTGAACCATATCTAAGTTTTCTATGTCAGCATCAGGTTCAAGTCTCAAAAGGCTAAACACCAGAGCCATGAGGAAAATGAAACTCTTGGTAGCACTCTGGTGTTTCACTTGTTAATTTTATATATAAAGTAGATTATACAAAAAGAATTTATTAAAATGTCTTTTGCACCAAAATAAGAAGTTCTTTTTGGTAGACTTGTACTAATTTTCAGTAAGCCCCTCTTTTATGGTGTGACTATGAAGCATATTAGTGAAGTGAAAATGTTGAACATTGGAACAGATATTTAGTTATAGCCAACCATTCTTTCCAAGTCATAACATAGCATTTTCAAAAGAACAGAAATGTATTGTATTCCACCCCTCTCAAAAATAGGAAACCATCTTCAGTCAAAAGTTAATCTTGAAAAAACTATGAATTTGACTTCTAGCAATTTCAAGAGATTAGGTGGCCTATAATGACAGGTGAGGGAGATATCTGAATAGAACTGGAACTCAGCTGGTTCTAGAGATCAGAGAACTTACACAAAGAGTAATGAAGAAATTTTACGCTGGCATAGAGGACAATAAAACTGAGCTCAAGTGAGTAAGAACAATCAGAAGCCAGCTTTATATTTTTTCATTCACAAGAACATATTTTACATTTTCATAAGGATGAAGTCATAAACACAATTCATATGTTCACTACCATTGATGTTTTCTTTCTCCATCTCCTTTCCCTAATTCTCAATTTGTCTCCTCTCGTGGCATGGGGTTTATTTACATGTCTGTGTCCCCACAGACTGTGATGTTCTCAAATCCAGTTGTGAAATAGGGAAAACAGGAGCTTACATGGCAATGGAGTTTGGAAAGAAAAGTACGTAAAGAGAGATGGAGGAAAGAAGTAGAGAGGAAGGAAAGAATAAGTAAGAGAAGGAGCCAGGGAAGGAGAGAAGATAAATGAGAAGAGGAAAAGAAGAGAGAAATCCATTGTTAATACCTCAACTGTCACAATGTTCTGTGCCCCACATCCAGGAGATTTGCCCTCTTTGTCAACTCTCTAACCATAAGACAAGTTCTTCTCTTAAGATCTTCATTACCCATTTTAATTCTTACATTGAGCCTCTGGAATAGGTATTATTTTTATTATTCCTGTTTTGTAGATAAAGAAATTAAGACTCAAGAATTCAAACCATTTGCCCAAATTCAAACAGCCAATAACTAGAGAGTCAAAATCTAGTACAGCTCTTCCAAACCCTACCCCCTGTACACCACCTTCCAATATAGAGCTCACTTCAGACAATGATTTTCCTGCAATTTCCTTTATGGCTTCTAGCTGAGAGGATGACTGTCTATATATGAAACCAGAGTCCTGATGCTTGAACAGAGAACTTTGAGAGTGGCACTCGGAAAAATGAGTCACAGTTTAACAGTAATTTTATATTGGTTGGCTCTAATAACATAAATAAAAGAAGGATGTAGGAAAGAAGGAAGAGGTAGAAAGGAAAGAAGGAATGATGGAGGAAGCCCAGGAAGGAGAAGATAAATGTGAAAAGGAAGAAAAAAAATTAAGAAAAACCAATTATGAAGATTTACCCCTATGCTTTCTTCTAAGAGTTTAATAGTTTTAACTCATATTTAGGTCTTTCGTCCATTTTGAGTCAAGTTTGTATATGATGTGAGGTAAGGTTCTAACCTCATTCTTTTACACGTGGATATCTAATTGAACTGGTACGTTTGTTGAAAGTACTCTTCACTACACATTGAGCGGTTTTGGCATCCTATTTGAAAATCTATTGACCATACACATGTGGGTTTAATTCTTGACTCTGAATGCTCTTCCTTTGATCTATATGTCTTTCTGTAGACCAGTACATACTGTTTTGAACTATTGCTATGTACTAAGTTTTAAAATTTGGAAGTGTCAGTCTTCAAACTTTGTCTTTCTTTATTTTTTATATTCTTGATCCCTTGTAATTCCATATGAATTTTAGAATCAGCTTGTCAATTTCTACACAGAAGTCACCTGAGATACTAACAGGGATTGTGTACAATGTATACATGAGTTTGGGGAGTTTGGCCATCTTAACAATATTATTTTCTCAAGCTATGAACATGGAATGTTCTTCTAGTTTTTTAGGTTTTCTTTCATTTTTTCAACAATATATTGTAGTTCTCAGAGTATACATTTTGTTCCTGTTTTGGTAAATTTATTCCTAAATATTTTATATTTTGATGCTATTAATGGCATTGTTTTCTTAACTTCATTTTTGCATTATTCATTGCTAGTATATAAATATACAACTTTTATATATTAATCTTGTATCTTGAGTTCATTTATTACTTCAACAAACTAGTGATACACATAACAATATAGATAAAGTTCAAAAACATTGTGCTGACTGAAAACAACTTTACAGAAAAAGGACATATCGTTTGACCCCATTTTTAAGAATATCTAGGGAAGCTGGAGAGTATCAGTTGAAGCTGTAACTAGAAAAGGAAGATATAGAGAGATGTAATAAAACTGTCTTTGAATATCAAGGAAGGAGACCACAAGCCAAAAAATCTGAGTGGCCTCTAGAAGACAGAAAACCCAAGGAAGTGGATTTTCCCCTAGAACCTACAGAAAGGAGCCTAGCCCTTCCAATTCCTTGATTTTAGCTCAGCAAGAACCATATTGGACTTCTGACATCCAGAATTGTGAGAAAATAAATTTATATTGCTTTTAACCACTAAGTTTGTGGTAATTGTTAACAGCAGCAATAGACAACTAAATCAGTATGCTTTTTAGTGTATAGTAAGGGAGACCACTCCTACCTCCACTCACTTAGAACCTGGAACCATGCATTCTGGCTCATACTTTTTTAAGGCACATTTCTCATTCTGTACTACAGCAACTCAAACTCGCAGGTGTTCTCTGTTATCTGGCATCATAACCAAGCCATCAACAGGCCTGATGGAAGGAGTCAAATATAATTAACCTTCCACCAGGTAGCTAGCTGGACCCTTAGGGAATGGTGCTGTCCCAGGGTCAAACTGAAATATTTTGTAGGCAGGTTGTCACTCAGTAATGGTGGCAGCCAGATCAATTGTGGCAACGGGAAGTCCAGAGAAGACTTAATCTGGAGAAATTTTAGCATCAGAGGCAATAGAAATAGAAAAGGAAAAATGGTTCAGCAAACTTTCAGCAGTGTGCTGCGTACATTCCAAAGGTTGAAATACCCTAACAAAAAAAAATCCTTATTTATTCACCCCTCCTCCCCTCGCCAGAGCTAGATCTTGCCAATTGGCTCCTAGTAGGCTGTCCTTTGGGGACTCTTTAAGTTATGTTTTGGAATAGATTCCTGAAAGGGAAGAACCACTAGCTAAGGGACGTTTCAGATATCTTCTGAGTTGTCTGGATCAGGCTCATCTGCAGGGGTAGATACTTTGGGAGGGATCCTGTTTCTCAGGTCCAAATCACAGGACAATAGAAGCTTTCAACCATCAGTATCACTGGTTCAACCCTTAGATTCTCTGCATAGACATCTCTTTCAGTTGATGAGATCTTGGATACCAACATTTCTCTTTACTTACCATTCAAGGATTCTCAGACGCTTCCAGCTGTTAATTCCAAACACTGAATTCAAAGAGCATACAACCTATTTGAAAAGGTTTTTGCTTATAGATGCAAGAATGGTGAGTGGTGGAAGGATAAAGCAAATATTATTTTTTTCTTTCTTTGCTAGATGTTCGTATCTTAGTGAATCTCTTTTACTTTTACACTGAAAATTTCCTTGAGAATGACATAATGAAATTTGTGAGTTTAGGATACTATGAATGTGAACTAAAACTTACTTAGTACATTGTCCATTCATCTGCAGAAGAGGTCCTCATTATAGAGTGCTTATTATTAAAATCAGATTGGTTCAGGACCACCAATGTTTTCTAGCCATCAGTTTTCCCATGGCCTCTTTAACCTCCCTGTTCCTTAACTGTAGAGGAGGGGATTCAACACGGGGATCACGACTGTGTAGAACATAAACACCACTTTGTTTTGCTCACTCGAGTACCTGGACTTGGGCATCATGTAAATGGATGTAATGGTCCCAAAGAACAGAGTGGCCACTTTGAAGTGGGAGGGGCAAGCGGAGAAGGCTTTGTGTCACCCCTCAGTGGAGTACATCTTCAGGAAGGAGAAAAGGATGGAAACAAAAGAGAGAGCAATGATAAACATAGTGACCCAGGTGAAAGAGTCCAAAGAGATGGCTGGAATTATTTCAGAAGTAAAATCATGAGAACAAGAAAGCTTCAAAGGTGATGAATAATCACAGAAAAAGTGATTGATTTAATTCATCAACAGAAGGAAAGACTTAATAAACAGCTAGTAAATGTCCAAGCGTTCACACATCCACCCAGGTAGGACATCCACACTAAGAGAATGCAGATTCTGGGGACATGTGGGTGAATTAGAGCAGTGGTGAGCAGATGGCCTTTGGTGGTCATATACTCTGGCAGCCAACAAGAAGCACTCAGCTGTCCCAAATGTGACTCCAGAACATCATTGAGCCACAAAGTCAGCAACAGGGAGAGAGGTTCCTCCCATGAGGAAGCCCATGAGCATGACAGGTGTGATAGGAGTACCTAATGTCTACAAAGGCCAAATGGCAGAGGAAAGGTACATTGGGGTATAAAGCTGAGGACTGCTTTTGATAAACATGATTGTGCTGACATTGTCCATGAAAGTGACCACATAGATTCCTAGAAACACAACAAATAAAATGGCACAAACCGTAGTATCCTCTGTTAACCCCTAAAGAATGAACTCTGTCACAGTTGTTGCGTTTCCAGTCTCATTGTATACCGGGAATGGTGCCCACTTTAAGAAAAACAAGTGCATATTAGAAAGGGAGAAAATATAATTTGCATACTTATTTTTACAATGGTTATATGATAAAAATTTTAAAAACACAGAAACTCGGGTGTACTTCTGGTGAGAAGTGCTCTTATACATAATAATTCATGTAAAACTTGATGTTATATATGTTCATTGATGTAAGGCCAAGAATACCCAGAAAATAATGTTTAAACTTAACAAACTTAATACATATTTGCATCACATTTTTACTTTAGAAGTTCCTTCAACATTGAAGATGAACTAAAATTTCAGAATAATAATATTTTTCCTTCAAATTTTCAAAGTTAAGAATATAGAATATACACACACACCAGCATCACAGATGTTCTCAGCCAGCTATCTGTCACACTTTCATTCTTAACAGAAATGCTTAAAAATGGTATATGTGAATTAACTGAGCAATAACACGACATGTTATAAATACCTTGTAATTGTGTATCTGAACTCCAAAGTTCTAGCTTCTTTATTTTTATTCTGTATGCAGCTAGCAACTTTATTAACTAGGCACAGACCCCACACTGAAGGAAAGCTTTAAATTTAGAGAAAACGGATGTATATGGCACAAATTCACAGTTGGTTATGGGTGCCTTTATGGCATGGAAGTAACGTATTGTACAAAAATGCATTGAGCTTTGGAGCCATACAAGCCTAGGGTCAGATTCCAGCTTTGCCACTGACTATCTATGGAATCTTAGACAATTTACAAGTCTTCAATTCTTCATTACTTTATTTTTATAAAATATGTAACTCATAGTATTATTGGTTTGAATAAGATGACGCACATGACAACACCAAGCATGGCTCACAGAGGGAAGTGGATGCTCAACAAAGGATTATTTCCTTCGAATAATCAAACCTTAAGTTTTAATACAAAAATGAGAAACACACACTTCTATAGCAATATAAAATGAAAATTATTACCTGCTGATGTTTGTACCTCAACAATAGGAACAGATGAGAAATAATCGTCACTGTAAAACAAGGCAACAGTTATGAGATTTGCCGTGTTTTGGGGCATAACCCCTTGAGTACATTACTTGCTTGTGAAAATTCCACTGAAAATCCTCAAGATGGAGAAAGTTGTAGGTACACATGCTCATGGAATATATCTTGTCTAAAATCTTATATACATTTTTCTAGTGGGCATTAGTGTTTTTAATGAAAATTTTGAGGGATTGCTAAAATTATCCCGTTTTGTGACTCACAAGAATAAACTTAATGTAGCATGCATAATTTCATTTTAAATTAGAAATCCTTCTGGGGAAAAAAAAGAGCTCACATTTTTTATATAATTCTAGATGACATTACCTTTTTCAATTAAATATCTTACTTTGAAATAATTATAGATTCACATGCAGTTGTCCAAAATAAAAATACAAAAATCCCTATACCCCTTACTGAGTTTCTCTAAATGGTAACATCTTGCAAAAGTATAGTACAATATCACAGCCAGGATGTTGAAAGTGGTACAGTTAAGATACAGATCCCTCATGTGACCTGTTACAGCCCAAATGGCTCCCCCCTTGTCTCCATTCCCTCCTTAACCTTTGGAAATCCCTAATATTTTCTTCATTTCTATAGTTTTAACATTTCAAGGATTGTATGGGGCCAGCCCCGTGGCCAAGAGATTAAAGTTACACACTTCCCACTTCGGCAGCCTGGGTTTGCAGGTTCAGACCCTGGGAACGGACATACTCCACTCATCAGCCATGCTGTGGTGGCATCCTACATACAAAATAGAAGAAGATTGACACAGATCTTAGCTCATGGCTTGTTTTTAATACAGAGCTGAAAAAAAAAATGGCTAGAAATGGAAAACATCTAACTAGGACAGGGCAGAAGGAAGAGGTCTAGATATTATCCAAAATGTTTAAACTGGACATGAGAGAGAAAATCCTCAAAATGAGAAACTGGTTCTTATGAAGGACAGCAAAATTCTCATGAAAATTAAAAATTAAATGTGTATATCCTTAGTCATAAATATGAGAAAATATTTGAGCATGTATATTTGAATCTGTATTGGTAGGGTCAAGCGACTTTATGAAAAAAGCAGGCTTTATTGGTAATAGAAGCTGGGATTATAACAAAACAATATAGAACAAGTAGCATCAACAAAATGGGGGAAAATATTGCAATGGCTGTTACCAAAATAGGGTGACTGGATAGCATGCTGTGTTAATTGTGAAAGGATATAAACAGAGAGGAGCAGAAGGCACGGGAGTCTTAAAGTGAATGAAGGACCATAAGTAGTTTATCTTAGGCAAGAAATGACTCATGAGGGAAATTGACAAATTATTTACTAGTCCAGTGTTTCAGTTCTTAGAAGGACTGAGGATATGTAAAATATCTATTCAGTACATGGAAGAGCTATCAAATAGTCACAACTGTACCAAATTGGAATGAGCTGCCTTTGGAGTTAATGAGCTTCTGCCTGAGAATTAGTGAAAGCATTATAAAAGAGATTGAGGTGTTAAAGTTCTGCCTGAGCTACTGTGACTGTGTGACCTTTTACAATCAAATCAATGTGGATATTCTAGGATTCAGCACAAATTAACCCACTATAGTCTACACTATATGAAGAAAATGCTTTGGGTTTCTCGAAAGAGTACTTTATTTCTGGAGACTGCAATCTCTTTGTTCCTATGTAGTTTAAATGTTCAATTGACACCTGTAATAAAATTAAGAAAGGAAGAGAAGAAAAAGTCTTATAAAAATAAGTGGAGAGGAAATGATGGAGCAGGGAAAGATGAAGGACAGACTATTCAGAAGGAGAAAAAGAGCTGTTGTAGCTGAGAAAATAAGAGAGGAAATTTCTATTCGCATGTCAACAATTTCATTCCATTTTATCAATTATAACCTTTTCTACTGGAAGAAAATTAGGACAATTCAGTGTTTTCCTATTTCATTTAATATAAGGTTTATTTACTCTTGAAAACCTCTGTTCTTTATTGCAGCATTTTTATTGTCACAACTCCTCAACAACAACAGCCACAAGCATTCCTATAATTTGTGTTCTAAAAGCAAACCAAAATTAAAGAATAATTCATTTTTCCTTCAAAGATTCAGTGTTAAGCAGATTGAATTTACACACACACACATACATATATGCATACACACACACAACGGTATCATCAGCCATGTGCTCAACTGGCCACATGTCACATTTTTATTCTGATCAGAGATGCATGAATAATGTTATATGTGAATTAACTAAGCAAAAGCATGCCATGTTATGAACACCATGTAGTTACATGTCTGAACTCAAAAATCCTACATATAACTAGAGCTAGGAATTTTATTGGCTAAGTGTGGACCCAAGACTGAATAAAAGCTTAAAATTTTAAAGAAAATAGATGTATATGATACAAATTCAGAGTAGGTTATAAGCACCACACCCCAAGCAGTGCTCTCTCTCCCTTTGGAAGAGGCATTAAGATATAAACAGGGGTAAACTGGCCTGGCTTCTCTCCCTAAAGGACCACCATGTATACCCCTGTTAGTTGCCCAGAGCCCCTGTAGCTTCTATACCCTTTTAAAAAGAATATTCTTGGTATTTTAGTAAACCTATGCGATTGTGATACACAATAAAGTTTGATAATCACTGCCTCAGTGTTCTCAACCTTAACCAAACATCAGAATCACCTGGAAAAGTAAAAAATATTAACGCCTGAATCTCATCCCAAAGATTCTGATTTAATTGATCTGGAGTATGGCCTGGGTATTGAGATTTATAAAAGCTCCTCGAGTGGTTTTATGCAGGTAACTTTGTGAATCACTACTCATGTCATTTCAAATTGCATAGCTGGAAAATCACAGTGTGCAGAGCCCCCTCTGTTCTGTTGCAGATGTTTAAATGAGCTTTGGTTAGTGAGAATTCTTCCTGGAGTCAAAAAGTATCGACCAAAATTACTATTTCCCAGAACTCATAGGAGTCATTCATCCCTTTTCATGCTTTCCTGAGTATTTCAGAGGGAAAACTGGGAAAATCCTCATGCATGTACTGCTCCCCTGCTGTGATTATAACCCAAAGGTCTTGAAGTGATACTAGACCTAGATTGTGAAGTAGTTTAATGGGTGGAAAGGGTAGTTTTCTTTATTCACGCATGCATTCATTTAGCAAATATTTATTGAACGTTAGCATTGTTTCAGAACTGTCTTTTAGGCAGTGGGGATAAAATGATGAACTAGACAGACGAGGACCCTGCCCCTATGGAGCTCATATCTATTCTAGTGAGCAAGACAGATAGTAAACTATAAACAAATTTATAATGAGATAATGATCAGTTACAATGGCTATAGAGGAAGTAAACAGAAAAATTTCTTACAACAAATTAACTTCCTGTCATGGCATTCTTGTAACCTCAGGACCAGTTTTAACTGACCCCATCTTATCAACAGAAAGTTAAAGCTGTTTTTCAGAAGCAAACCAAAGTGCAAGTAAGGTAGCCAGAACATACGCAGAGGAGAAAATCTTGACCTGAAATAACACCCAGAACCAATGATTTCCCCCCACGGAAACAAAGGACAGGGACGCAACCAGAATTTGAAAGTCGGATTCTTGTCAAAAGTGAAGGGTCCATTGTCTAGCAAGATCTGGTGTTAAAGCTCCTTTCCATGCCTTATCATAAATGTTTAAAGCCCTCTAAGTAAAATCTATCCCACCAGCACTTCCACGTACTAGCCTGTTCCCCCAACCTCTTAAATTTTACCCCAAGCCCTGGATCAGGGAGACAGATTTGAGGGCCTTGCCTCCTGTCTCCTTGCTGGTTGACCTTGCAATAAAGCGTTTTCTTTTCTCAAAAGCCAATGGCATAATTATTGGCTTTTTATGCGCAAAGGGCAAAGAATTCCCTTTTTTGTGTGGTAACATTCTGAATTCACTCAGAAACCCAAGCCTCTCCATAGTAGACTTAGCAGTCCTCAAAAATGGAGAAGTTAAATAATCTGCATGAGGTCATGTAGAAAGTGATGAGAGTGGGATTTGAATGCTAGCAGTCTGGTTCTGAAGCCTACATTCTTTTTGTTTGTTTGTTTGTTTGTTTGTTTGTTTCTTTGCTGAGGAAGACTCACACTGAGCTAACATCTGTTGCCAATCTTCCTCTTTTTTTTTTCTTGAGGAAGATTAGCCCTGAGCTAACATCTGTGCCAATCTTCCTCTATTTTGTATGTGAGTTGCCACCACAGCATGGCTGATGAGTGGTGTAGGACTGCACCTACGATCCAAACCTGCAAACCTGGGCCACTGAAGTGGAGAACACTGAACTTAACCAGTATGCCATGGGGCTGGCCCCCTGAAGCCTACTTTCTTAGTCCCCTCAATCACTTCTTGGTCAAGTGTACCTTTCATCAATATGAAATATCCTTTTTGTCCCTTTTAACAATTTTTTTCCTTATATCTATTTTGTACTATACTTATCTTGTTATGCTTTCTTTTTCTGTTATAATTTTCCTGGTGATATCTTTTTTTTTTTTTAAGATTTTATTTTTTTTCCTTTTTCTCCCCAAAGCCCCCCTGTACATAGTTGTATATTCTTCGTTGTAGGCCCTTCTAGTTGTGGCATGTGGGACACTACCTCAGCATGGTTTGATGAGCGGTGCCATGTCCACGCCCAGGATTCAAACCAACGAAACACTGGGCCGCCTGCAGCGGAGCGCGTGAACTTAGCCACTCGGCCACAGGGCCAGCCCCCGGGTGATATCTTTTGACAACCACTTATTTTCAACCTTCCTCTTCCGAGTTCCAACAAACCTTCCAAGTTTTGTTTTGCTCCTTTTTTTCCTTCATGGGTAGTTGGGAAGATATATATTTTCTTCTAGTATCCTGAGATTATGACAAAGGGCAGTAGAATTAATATCACCTTGGGCAAGATTATAAGTGTATATATTGTCTGCCCCACATGAATCCTTCTCTCTGATAAGGATGAAAAAGAATGCATTGGCCAGATCAATAGCCACATCACATATGTGAGGCTGTGTTAATCTCTTTAAGCAAGGATACCATTCATCTTTATATACGAGCATAGCAGCTGCAAATCAGGCCACTACTTGGTTGATTTTATAGGATCTGTCTGATTTTTTGTAGGGCCTAGACTGCTGAATTCATGGAATTCAATGGAAAGAACAAAGAACTGCCAGCCCAGGATCAGTAGGTCATTAAAGGTGGCACTGATCTCTGCCTTTTCTCCTGAGATGAGATTTTATTTTTTCTATCTTGGTCAGAAGATTGGCAGTTTCAGAGGTTTCCACTTGGGCTTCACCACCATGACAGCTCTTAACCCAAAGCTAAGGAACCAATGTGGATGTTTTGCCAACCACTATTTTACCATTTTGTCCATTCCAATTATACATTCAAGGACTGAGAAAATGGCCATTGGATGGGTCCATGGATCCATGGATCCTCTGGGAGCCATAAATGGGCCCAGGATTCCACTTCTTGGATAATTCCCTTCCCCTAGAATGTAGTTACCCCAGTAAATAATCATAGTTTCCTTTGGGGAAAGGCCAAAGTAATCATTACTGCACTTGTCATGGTGTTTCAGGGTCCTTCTTCCAGGGAACCTGGCCTCTCCTCAGTCAGAGGGCTCTGGGTCTCAAAACTGGTTCAGGTCTGGAAACTGGGTGAGGCATCATTACTTTTTTAATTTGATTTGAGCAGCTTCAATAAGCCTCCTAGTCCATCCTCGATTTCTTCTAATTGTGTAAATTGATGATGTCCCTGCTGTGTATTTATTCACTTAGCCTCCAGGAACATCGCATATGTTACTCTGACCTCCTATCATCTCCATTTCTATCAAAGGTTCAGTTCCATAATGACGTCTTTTACGATCAGCCCTGTCCTATACAGGACAGCCACCACTGAGCTGCTAAGTGATTTTGGTGTCCCTCTTACCAGTGTATTCCATTTGCTTTAGTAAAAAGAATGTCTTTTGGGACCTTTCATAGAGCCTAGTCAGCTGGCAGGTGTTCCATCTTCACCTTATCCATTCTAGCAATTTCACTGTCTAAGCTTTTCTATCCTTTCTTCTGCTGTCTTCCATAGCAATTCTGGTATTTCTACTTCGTATGGGCTATCAATTTCTGCAAGCTTCTAAGAGCTTCTGCAGGTTCTTTGTATCAACTCCTGCAGTCCTTGCCAAAATATTAAATCTTGCATCATGAGAAAGTTCTCCCATATTGATAAATTATCTCTTTTACAACTTAATATTTTGAATATGCTCTTCCAGCTCCTGATGCTACATATTGACTATGTCATACAGCTCCAGTGCTAGGCTCAGCCCTTCTGGACTAAGTTACATGATTTACCCCTAGTTATAATAGAGTGGCTAGGAAGAGAAGATTCTAAGGATCCTTAGGAGGACACGTGTCTTGCAAGATAGAGTCCTCTCATTTATCTTCACCTGAAGGTGGAGCACTAATTTTTGACAGGGAAGAGTCCAGAGATTTTGGAGGAATTTGGTGATTCAGGATTTTTAATAGCATCAATAAAAATACCCCCGTTCGAGTCCTGAATTTGGTAGTCACACTGTAGGGGCTTAGAATTGTACCTTAACCTGTACTCCTCTTATAATTAGGTCCTAGACCTAATCTTCAGCTTTTTCTGACCACAAGCTACAGGAGATACAAGTTTCTAAATGTTTCAAGGAGGTGCTATGGCTTACAAGCTTAACTTTTAGTGGTTATTAATCAACCTCAATCTTTCATTATCTTTCTCTGAAGCTTTGATTGAGTCTAGCAGCAGACATCCAATTCTGTTGTCCTTGTAATTACTATTCCCCCTTTATGTCTCAAATACTTAACACGTTAAATCTGCCAGTGCATTTTTTCCCAATGGTATGCCATCCCTGTTCATCACTGGAGAAATTTTTAACAATTACATCACTAGTACCTGTAAGGGGCTATTCAAACTCCACTTACCACCAGTGATGGGTCCTCATTGCCAGCCAGCTGGTGGGTGATCCCACTCCAAACTCCAATTTTACAGCCTATTTTTTTCTTTCCACTCCCAGCATCAAATGCTACAGGTCAGGTTTGCTGGGTGGTAGACCCTGAGATTTGCAGGCAAGAAATTCATTAGGGAGTGTTCTCAGAATTAACACCCATGTGGTGTGAAGAAAAGAGAATTGGGTATAGAGAGAAGTAGGGCTACAGTACAGTCACAACAAAGCCTTCAGCAGATCCCTCAGGGAACACTGAAGCTGGGACAGCCTTGTAAGTTGTTTCAAATTTGGGCCTTTATGCCAGTGTATCAATCAATCTCAAACTGGGACAAAGGGACATCATCTAGGACTTCACCCAAAGACAGTCTCCAGAGACACTAGGGAAAAAATGCTTCAGTCCCAAAGGGTGGAATGGGAATCTGGACAGTATACCAAAGCATCCACTTTAGATGTAAAATGGTACCTCATTTCTCTGGTTATTCCTAAGATAATGTAGCTTTTCATAAATTTATTGGCCAATTTGCAGTTTTGGTATCAAGGGTGTACATTGCCTCATGAAATGAGTTAAATAACTTTCTTTATCCACTGAACTAATTTTTAAGACAAAGACTCTCTGTACCTCAAAACTTTAGTAAAATTGGCTGGTTAACAAGTGTGGGCTTTTGGAGGGGTGTTGTTTTGTGAGGATTAATGACATTGTTCTGCTTTTAGGACCCTGACCCACTCACTTTTCCAGCTGTAACAGATACCTCTATTACTCACTGCTTTCCACTAGTGAAGGAGGAAAGAACGTCTGCACTACATTTAATTTACTACAACTACTCCCTAGTGTGCTACTCTTACTTTTTTATTATCATTATTATTCAGTCCTACCAGCATGCTGGCTCTGATCTGAAACCAAGGCTGACTTATCATATTGCATCATAAGCAAATAAGTTTTCAAGCTCATTAGAACAATTACTTGCCTTTGATGTGAAAGTTGTTTTCCCGAAACTAGACTGTAGGTTTGGATTAGTTGGCTCAGAGTAGGTGTTTTTATTGGCTCCTCAGGGAGGAGGGCAGCCTTTGCTCATAGTTAATTTTAGAGACCACATTAAGTCTGAGGATTAGTCCAGGGATTCACTTCTATTAGATTTGAGACTGAAGCTGAGGTGCAGAATTGAAGACTAGACCCAGAGGACTCCTGGGTGAGACACCATCTCTGCTTATCCCTGCCTCCCCAGCAACACAAGTTGATACATCTGCAAGTCATGACACATCCCCAGACAATGGGGGCATTAGAGGAACAGAGCATGTTATTAATTCTCAACCTGATTTATATATGTGTATATTCAAACAGAAATTACAAATACTAGAGAAATACACCTTTTCCTCCTTTGGGGCCTCAAACTATGTGACTTTTTGAAATTAAACAAAATTGAGATTTTTAATGAAATTTCTAAAATCTCTGCTAACTGCTTTGTGGATGACTGGTGAGTACCATCTGAATCTGTAGCTTGCTCCACCACTGAGAGGGGCCATCTGGCTGGTCAGGTTTCATTCAGGAATCAATATCAAGCTTGAAAATAATCTCCTACATTAGTAGCATTCTAAGCATATGTGCACACATTGACCAAGTGAGAGATAGAAAGGTTCTAGGAATAGTAGGGATTCAGGTTTCAAGCAAATAGAATCTGACTCATAAATAGTGACTCTAGAAGAACGTGAATGAGTCTAAAGAAGACATTTTTACTTTTTTTTTTTTTGGCACTGAGGAAAATTTGTCCTGAGCTAACATCAGTTGCAAATCTTCCTTTTTTTTTTTTTTTTTGCTTGAGAAAGGTTAGACATGAGTAACATCTGTGCCAATCTTCCTCTACTTTATATGTGGGTCGCCACCACAGCATGGCCAGTGAGTGGTGTAGGTCCATGGCCAGGATCCGAATCTGCAAACTCAGGCTGCCAAAGCAGAGCATGCTGAGCTTAACCACTACGCCACAGGGCCAGCCCCAAAGAAGACATTTTTAACCTCACGTAAAAAGATTGCCTTTGTAGAAATAACTCATGACCAAAAAGTTATAGTAAAATGCTTATAGTAAAATGCTTAAGAAAATTATCTACATTTTCAATTGCTGTCCTGTTTTATCATATTGCTTTTCTCATCTAAGTTCTATAATATTAAGGAGATGAGTATTTCAATTTTTGATGTATTTTCAAGTTACATACAAAGTATGTTTTAAGCTTGTGCATTTACAAATTAAGTACTTGGAGGAGAAGTATCCAAACATATAATAATAGTACAATAACAAATGCAACAGGAGTACAAAACACACACACAAAAGGAATTTAAAACTTAAAATTGGGCATGAGTAAGTACATGGACCAAAGCAAGAAGATCCTCTTATTCAACTACATGTGCTTGTGAATAAGTCAAAATAATTTTGAAAATAGATTGGAGACAATTAGAGAGCCTAGTATGTAACAAGAGCCTTGAAATATGCATTAGCTAATTAATGCTACGGTTCTAGATATTCAATTGGTCAATAAAGGACATTTTTCACATAAAGTCATGTTGAAAAGAACAGGAAAGAAAAGGATGTGAGGGTTCAGTCTAGCAATGGATGTTCTGCAATCTCTTTGAATGCCTCTCCCTACGGGAGGAGGACACACCTGGAGTACCAGTCAAATACCAACATCTTATTATCTTGTCATCCATTCATTCATTCATCTTTATTCACCTTATCATCATGCTTTAAGTCATATGAAGAGATTAACTGTGCCTCATGCCAGTTGTATTTTAATATCTTTTTAAATAGAAAGATCAAACAATGATGCGTCATCAGAATTCCTTCCACTGAACGCTTTTTTATAGACTACCCTTTTACCAGGACATTTTTATTCCTCAGAAATTAATTGCTAAAATTAGGCTTAAATATAAGGTAGAGTACTGTCAGAATGCATGCCTTTAGTGGTGTAATTTAAGGAAAGGAAGAGGGAAAAGAAGATTTAAAAATGACTTCTGGTGAGAAGATCCACAGGAGCAAATGACAATTTTTTAAAAATCATGCTCAATGTTGTTTGTACACACTAACAATATGTGAGTTATGTTTGCAGAACTAATACCAAAAATGTGTGAAGGAAAGCTATTTACATGTAATCTCAATCCCTCTGATTATCCATTTTTTTCCTCAATGTCTGTTATTTTCTCATTTTTCTTGCAGAAGAAAAAAATTCAAGAACAAACAAAATGATTGGAGAACTTCAGTGCACCAGACCCAAGCACTTCCTCCATGGGTCCCAAAAAATCAAGAGCACCAAAGGTCTCTCTCTGTTTTTCTTAGCATTGAATGTCATCATCCTTGTATGGAAACAGGAGACAATCCTGATACTCCAACTTGGTTGGAATTTCCCTTATCCAAGCACATGTTAGTCTATGTGGGCGGCTGCCACCCCCTCAGGGTACTGCACGGTCCTTTCTTACAGAGGACAACCATTGTCATGATGGGTACCTTTACGCAGATTCATTTCTTACATGCTCCACTCACCAAGGATCATTGTCTCCTGTCTAGAGTATCCTATGGCCGATCTATGTTCATTGGTCCCCTTGTGAGCTACACACTCATGGTGTCTAAAGAAATTCTTAATAACCTGCTTGCCTGGGCTCCACTGAATTCAAGGACACCCAGAGGTAGTAGCCTTTCTGCTGCTGCTGGCCAACTGGACCATCATCCACCTCTTTTTTTTACACAGCCCCACAGTCTCTAGCTCTTGGCTGTTAGGGATTTTGCTCAAAAAAGTACCAGCTTTTTAATTAGTGTCTCTGTAAAGATCACCAGTGCTATTAGAACTGTATCCATCTCCCAGGCATCCAAACTGGCTTTGGTCCAAAGGATTGTTCCCTTTGAAGTTTCTTTAAGCTACATCTTCCGCCTCTCATTCCTGGGTCTTTCCAACTTTATTCTTTGAGGTTACGTAAAAAAACTGGCTCAAGTCTTGTCTAAACTTGAGCCAGGTAACCATGGCCATAAGCATGCTGAATCCTCTGTCACACACCTCAAGGCATTCCGAGGGAAGGAATTCCCCAGATACAGCACCAAAGAAAAAGACTGTTGAATGTGCATCAGAGGAAGGCAAGCCTTGCTGTTAATCATTAAGACAAACTAGAGCCCAATCTGTTTGGTGTCACCTGGCCTTGGAAACTGGGATAATATATTTGAATTCTAAAAATAATTACCAAATGCAGAAAACCAAAATGTTCTACATAAAACAAGAGTAAAAGTCCATATTAGAAAATTTGCTTGGTGGTTGTTAATCTATTGTTTTCTCAAATAAAAATTTTCTTCATGTCATTCCTTTTTTCTGTTATACTCTGTGGGCTCTATGAGTGGTAAATACAGAAGGCATTTATTTCTCAGATCACATAACACACCTTATTTATTTTGAGTTTATGTAGTAAATGCCAAAAATCCTGAGTTACTCTCATCTGCGGTCTTTTCTATCTGAAGGAAAATGTATATCAAGTTAATTGTAATTTCCAAGTACTATGTGAATCATTTTCTTGGAAAATAATTTTCTGTTGTGCACATTACTGAACAAATCCCTCAGGTCTATATGTCCAGGTCATTCAATCAGATACAATCAATCAAGCATTTGAATTGTGATATCCCCTGTGTAATCACAGCTCAGAGTGTCTCTTTTCTCAGATCATAAAGAGAAGAGACCTTCCTCAAGCCAGACAGCTAAGCTGTTTAATGGGAAGTCACAGCATAAGTATGGCTCACACAGACAAAGATAGTAAATGCCCAGAGTGAAAAATTCTTCCTTTGCTCTGAAGGTTGAACTTTTCCACTCAAAGGATGACACCAACATTTCTTCCAGGCCTGTTTAAATTTTGGTAGCATTAGAACAGAATTATACATGGGTGTTCCTAGTTGCTTAACTTACTCCACCCTGTATTAATGTGGGAAAATTTCACCAAGGGAAATCTAAACATATAATTAAGCCTCAAACCAAGTGCAACAGCAGCACATCAGCTACTCCAGGGCAAACATGGTAACTCAGAGTACCTACCAACTCACGATGCAGTGAAAGAATCATTAAATCCATATGGGTTCCTTGTTGTGGTTGAACAAAGTATCAGTGATATTGAGTTATACTTCTGACACTTTTACTAGTCACCACCCTCAAGAGTTAACACTACCAAGATTCTTGCTCTTGGTAGAAAATGCTCTTTCTCAAAGAGTATCCCCAGCTGAAGGCATGAATTTTATGTGTGTCTTCCTTTAATACAAGTCCCTCTTAAAAACTAGAATTACATCTTGCAATCCAGTGGATCCTTAAAGACACCTTCCTCTTCTTTAGAATCTCACTGGTGACTTTCTGACACTCCTAGGCTTGGAACTTCTCTTTCCCAGTTTTGCTGAGCAATGGAGTATAGAGTGTAAATATTGGCTCAAAAGTGTCATGGTCAGTTTTCCTCAGCTCTATGAGACCCACAGGGTCAGTTTCTCTCCTTATCTTCCTCCTGCTAGGCACTCTCCCAGACAAGATGCATGATGTCATCTGCTTTCTGCAAAAACAGCCTTTCGGAGACCTGGCTTTTTCCCCCCCAGATTTTCAATTTCTATAACTGGCTTATTATGGTATGAGAATTCCATAGAAAGACCAATTCTTAGTAAAAAGTAGATTATCATTTGAAATGGAAGTAGACATGAAATGTGACATAACTGGCAGTAATTCAGCTGACTCTCTGCCTCTGTCCTTTACTCCAGCCCTCTTGGTCACTACTCAAGATGGGTGTACAGTCCTAACAACTCTGAAAATTGAAGTCCCATTGCTTATTGTCAAGGTATGGCATTTGCAAAATCCTGACTTCAATCAGCAAATCAAACTTACATTTCACTCCACGTCGTATACAGCCTCTCCTCTAACCAAAATGAAAAGTCATAGATTTCCCTGGTGTGAGTTACTTCAAAGGGCAAAACTGACTAGGAAAGGCCGCTAGAACCATGCCTCTGGTGCCGACACAAACACACTTCTCTTCCAGTTTCTTCCTGTTGGGTTTGAATTAATGAACTTGGGGAAGGCTGAGAGACAGAAAATGTACTTTCCGATTAGAGAATGTTCTCACCTTAGCTCCGCCTGGCTTTGAAACCTGAAGTTGAGGGCAGTGTTCTTTGCAGCAATACTCTTAAGAGCTGTGCTAAATTGCTGCGATTAATGACTTAGAGGAGCAGGTTCTACTCTCTTTTCCCTAGTGGCCATGGGGAAAGACCAGATGCATTGAAAAACTGACTCTGGCCACATCGAACAGTACTGATTGCCCCAATTTCAATCCAGAGGGGAATGGGGAAGGGAGAAAGAAAGGAAGGGAGGTCTATGGAACTATTAGAACATTCAGTCTCTGACCTGGTTTTGAATATGGCTTTACTCCTTAATTTGATTCAATGAGAAATACATAACAGTGAGAAAAATGAAGACTGTTTTTCTCTTACACTGTCTGTTGTGATAAATATGCTAGGCAGACCATTTTTTCTTTGCAAGCAAAAATGTCCTTCTGTGCATCTTCATCATACAATCTTTGCATAACCTTACCTGGTCCCCTATGAAATACTCACTGGGCCCTCACTCAGCCACAGCTTCAAGATCACGCACTGCAGAGGTCCTGCCAATGGAAGAAGGCTGCCTCTAAGCATCACACCAGAAGTTCTTGACTTGGAAGTCACCCTGGAGAATGTTTCCCAAAGCATCATAATCTGAGTCATCTTTAGTTACCAGAATGATTCAGGGTGATTTAGAATTAGAATGGTTCTAAATTTAGATTCAGAATGATTTATTTACCAGAATGATTAATTCCCAAAGGTGGTTTAAATCAATGTAAAATGTCTCATACAAACTCTGTGTAACTGTTCCCTTGGTACCCAGGAAGTTCTGGAATAACAGGAGATAACAGACTCCTTACACTTTAACTTTATAAATACTCATGGGTTTATCAATGTGGAAACTAAGCCTCCCAGTTAGTCATGAAGAAGCTTGTTTATCTGATCAGAAATACTCTAAGTGGACACTTCCAGGGCACTGGGAATCCTGACTGACTGTCCGATAGGTGCTCGGTAAGTTGCATTTACCTCTAAGGCTGTCATAGCAAAAACCTCAAGGTAGCCAAGAGAAGGGCTCCGGCTCTGAGACAGCAAAGAGGACAAGGCTTTAAAACAGCTGTGCTTTGCTTCTGTCAGAGAAGCGAGTGGCGAAGGACTGGTTGACTCTTACTTGGAAACGCTGGGATTTTTTTTTTTGTCAGTGTGTTATTCTATGAGGACACCATAGCAAGGACCTGATAAACTCAGGAATCCTCTGAAATTGCACACAAAATTTTGTATGAGTAAAACTTTCCTAGGAACAGATCCTTAGCTTTCACCAGATTCTCAAAGTAGTTTATGTGCCCTTCTTAAATATTCTTAACATATTTCTTAGGTTATTCAACAAAGTTGTTTGAATTGTTCAAACAATGACTGGTAAAGAACAAAACAACACTCTGAATTATCAAACGTTTAATGTATTAGTTAAACACATACACACAAAAAGTTAAAGTGCCTGAACAAACTAAGAAGTACTACTGAATTCATCCTAATATGTCTAAAATTTTCTCATGGGAGTCTGAATGTGCAAGAAAAAAATAGGAAAAACAAAACCATGAAATGAATAAATACTGAGGAATCATAAGTGGAAGGCAGTATAGTTTAGGCTGAGGACTCTAGAATCACTAATTTCTTTCATACATACCTACTCTTACCTGAAAAAATGCTCACAGTCGCTCAAACATGCTCTGAGCTGTTCTGACTCAACTCCTTGCTCAATCACTCCTCCTACAGTGCTCTCCTCTAATCCATCCTTCACCTTTTGAAATTCTTTTCATCTTCCAATGACCATCTCAATTCATTTCAAAGGCTGCCTACTCCCTACTCGATACAGAACAAATTTCTTCTTATGGTAAGAGACCCTCAACTATCTGGCCCAGACATGCACTCTAGCCATGTTTCTTATCACTCGCTTACAGCCACTACTACCCTTAGATCCAAACAAAAGGGACTCATGTGGTAGCTCCATTCTTTAGAGCAATTCTGGGCCTCTTCCTACTGTACCACCTCCCATGGGACATGGCCAAAGGGATACACCCACCTGGAATCCATTCTATCCATCCCTTCTAGACCATCTTCCAGGTAAAAGGACCCTAAAATTCCTTGCCCAAATGAACCCTTTCTTAAACCCAGAGACGACAAGAGTCTCTTTCCCAGATCATCTTTGTAAGGGTGAATCATGCCGCTAATGTTCACAGATCTAGGCCTTAAGGGTAGCCAAAGGATGGCTGCTTGCAGAGGTGTGAACAGAGCATGTGCATGCAGGCTGGCATCTCCATGTCGGTGCAGCCACATGTGCGTAAGCTGGAGACAGATTCTCCTCACGCCACCTCATTCTAGTGTGGAACTCCAAGGGTCCTAAGAATTCTACCTTTAAGGTTATTATAAAAGAGGGAGGATAGAACATATTTTATTAGTTTGTTTTATTTATTTTTAACTTTTAAATATTGAGGCATATGATATGAGAACCTCCATTCGTTATCCTGATCCTGGGCCCTGCCAATGTCAAAGGTGGGCCCACTCCTAGGGAACCCGTTTTTAACCACCCCAAATACTTGCAGTTCTTTAACATCTTGTCTTTTTCAAACATCAGTAACATTTCACAGGCTATTCTGTCTGTCTGTGATGCCTGATGGTCTCAATGTACTCCTGAAGCATCCTTCAAGAAGTTGAGAGTCAGCCCCGGCGGCCTAATGGTTGAGTTCAACATGCTCTGCTTTGGCGGCCTGGGTTCAGTTCTCGAGCATGGACCTACACCACTCATCTATCAGTGGCCATCCTGTGACAGTAGCTCACATACAAAATAGAGGAGGACTGGCTACAAATGTTAGCTCAGGGTGAATCTTCCTCAGCAAAAAGAAGAAGATTGGCAGCAGATGTTAGCTCAGGGTGAATCTTCTGAAAAAAAAAAAAAAAAGGTTGAAAGATAAAAATTGCCCCCATTGTCACTATTTTTTAACATTCTCTGGAAGTACTAGCTAATACAAGTAGAGAAGAGAAAGGAATGAGAGATAATATATAGGAATGAGGGAGAAAATTCACATCCTTTTCATATTATATGAATTTGTATTTGAAAATACCAAGAGAATCAACTAAAAACTATTTTTAAATGATAAGAAACTATGGTAAGGAAGATAGTTATAAAATTAATTCAAAAAATCAATAGCTTTCCTATATGTAAACAATTGTAAATAAACCACAAAATGAAAAAAAAAGATTTCATTTTCAATAGTTACTAAAAGAGAAAATACCTGTGAATAGTCTTTAAAGAAATATGTAGGATGTTTATCTGTAAAGTTTAAAGAAAACTTTAAAACTCTATTAAGGAAAGTCTTTACTAAATGAAATACATACCATATTATAGAAAAGAAAATTCAGTTGTAAAGATGTCAGTCTCCAAATTAATATATTGATTCAATGCAACAGCATTCCAAGTACAAACAGGGTTATTTTTATTTTTTTGGAACTTAATAAAATGATGCTAAAGTTCATCTGGAAAAATATACATGTGAGAATAGCTGGAAAATTTGCTACCAGCTATTAAAATCAATTACAAAGCCATTGTATTTAAATATTTGGTCTTGGTTCTAGAAGAGATTGCAAAGAAAAAAGAATCCTAAATTGATCCAACTACTTATGAATGTTTTCCTATGCGACAAGGCTAGAGTTTTAAATCAACATAATCAACTGGAAAATGATTTCACAAACAAATGGTATTGGAACACCTGGCAAGCTATTTGGAGAAATAAATAAAAAGAGTTGATATCTCATTCTTTAAATCAAAATTAAACTCCAGATAGATTAAAGATTTTAAAGTAAAATTGAAATCTAGTAAAGCTCTAGAACAGAATAAGAGATAATTTTTTAAATAATTTTAAATTGAGGAAGGCTTATCTAACCATGTCACAAAGATCACAATTGAAAAAGGAAATGATTGATAAATTTGATGTCAAACCATTTAAAACTTACTGCATAGCATGAAGGAAAAATACCATACCAATGTGAAGGGATAAGTAACAAACTGAAAAATAATTTGCAATAGACATATCAAACAAATGGCTGATTTCTGTAATAAATAAAGAGCTCTTGTCAATAAAATGCTTAGAAGACCAACAACCTAATAGAAAAATTAACAAAGGAACTGAACTGACCATTCATAAAAGAAGAAATGCACATGCAAATAATGGCTTGAAAAAGTGCTAATCCCAGGGTGGCCCAGTGGCATAGTGGTTAAATTCCTGTGCTCCACTTTGGTGGCCCAGAATTCACAGTTTTGATCCCAGGCATGGACGCCACACCGCTTACCAAGCCATGCTGTGGCAGGCATCCCACACATAAAATGGAGCAAGATGGGCATAGATGTTAGCTCAGGGCCAATCTTCCTCAGCAAAAAAGAGAAGGATTGGCAGTGGGTGTTAGCTCAGGGCTAATCTTCCTCAAAAACAAATTGCTAATCCCTACTCATAATTTTTTATAAAAAAAATACAAATCAAGAGGATATGCATTACTAATATTCACCATCACAGTGGCAAAGATTTAAAATTTCATAAAACTTTGGGTTTGTGGGAAAACCAGTATTCATGTACAATATTGGGAGAGTAACTTAGTGCAACTTACTTGGAGGTCAATTCGTCACTCTCCATCAAAAAAGAAAATGAATGAGCTCAGACTTCTCTGAGTCTATTTTAGCAGAATAAAGCCCTGTGGCTAATGACAGCCTTAAACCATTGGGAATGTGAAGCCAAATGTTTCTCACCTGGTACTGGAACAAAGCGATAAGAAGCTTTTGTTTTTAAGTATTTAATCATTTTAAAGTCATATGTTTTCTTTTTCCAATAAGAGAGAGAACAAAATGGCAAGAGGAAATCGTAGCACAGTGACAGAATTTATCCTCATGGGACTCACAGACCGTCCTGAGCTCCAGCTTCCCCTCTTCGTGGTGTTCCTGCTAATTTATCTCATCACCCTGGTGGGAAACCTTGGCATGATCCTGCTCATCAAGGTGGATTCAAGGTTCCACACGCCCATGTACTATTTCCTCGGCCACCTGGCATTCATTGATCTTTGTTATTCATCTTCTATTGGGCCCAAAATGCTGCAGAATTTATTGGCGAAGAGAAAAACCATCTCCTTTTTGGGCTGTTTTGCTCAGCTCTACTTCTCCAGTGCTCTTGCCACTACCGAATGCTTCCTCTTGGCCACAATGGCCTATGATCGCTACATGGCTATCTGCAACCCCCTGATTTACACAGCCATTATGACTCAGCGGGTCTGCAAGGAGCTGGTGATAGGAGTCTATACCTATGGCTTCCTGAACTCCGTGATCCAGACAGTGCTGACTTTCCAGTTGTCTTTCTGCGACTCTGTCATCCACCATTTCTACTGCGCTGATCCCCCTCTCCTTGCCGTCTCCTGCTCTGACACCAGCAACAAAGAGAAGCAGCTCTTGATCTTCTCTGCAGTGAACCTCACTGGGTCCCTCCTGACCGTCCTTGTCTCCTACATTTGCATCCTCTTTTCCATTATAAAAATTCAGTCTTCTGAAGGCAAGTGCAAAGCATTTTCCACCTGTGCCTCCCATCTCACCATGGTTATCATTTTCTATGGAACACTGTTTTTCATGTACTTGAAGCAACCTAAAGCAGGGAATTCATGGAAGTACAACAAAGTGGTCTCCGTATTTTATAGTCTTGTAATTCCCATGCTCAACCCTCTCATCTACAGCCTGAGGAACACGGAAGTAAAGGAAACCCTGAAAAAGATGCTAGAGGGCAGAGAGTCATAGTGAATGAGTTTTCAGAGTGCAGCATTGAGAAAGCACGATATACTGACGTGGTATACCCAATCTGATTGAAATGTAGCAGGCCAATTGACATCCAATCAGGATAAACAAACAGTCCATCCAATTTTGATTTTTTAATGACCAAAAGTACTGAACCACTTGCTTGACATTGTAATATTTAATCCAACCAATTATGGACTAATCAGAATTGACTTACTAGACTGTTCATAACTATGCCCTTCCTATGTTGAAAATTAAGTGGCTTACTACCAATTAGGTAATAATATGAGGTCCAAATTCACAAAGATCTTAAAAAGCAAGACTCTTTTTGGGCAGAACTATAAATTAACAAAGCTGGGTACAAAATCACACATGAAAATCTGTTAGTAGAAACATTTTTATGGCTTAAAATGGGGTATATTGTAGCAAATCATTTGTTAGTCTTAAAACACATTTCTTCATAAGATTTCTGCAGATAGTGGTTAAATTTCAAGATCAGATCACAATAAGCTTACTTAATCTAAACGTAGCTGAAATACTGAATGCTTACAATGAACAATAGAAGAAACAGTATTGCAGCAATAATAAGGGGGTGGGGAAAGAACAGAAAAACTATGACTCAGTTACATGTGGGGTTGATTTTATTGTTTGTTTAGAAGAGGAAGATTAATTAGAAGAGACACAGAGGGTTTCTGGTACTTTCAGAGATGTAAAAAGTGCTCATTTATTCAACAGCAAGAGTTTAATTTTTCTAGTCTCTGGAAAGTACAGCTACAGTCATTTTTTTTCTAGGTGGGGTGGAGAAGAAGGGAGTCACCATGAGCTTAAGAAAGCGAAAGAGAAATAAGGAGCAGAGGAAGGGAAAGAGGAAGAATTTCCTGAGGAAACCAGGCCAGAGTAAGCATGTTTCTGAGAAATAAAATTATTGTCGTAAACAATTCGAATGATCTGGAGAAATACTTTAGTTTTGTGACATTTTCCATGTTCTTTATTTTTGTTTTCACAGATCTGATATTCCAATTTTCTTGGAGACAAATATATATAAGTTTTTACTGTTAGTGAGAGTAGGTGAAAAAAAAAAACTCTTTAATTTTTTTTAGGCAAGAATATAAGCACTCTATGGTTTTTCCAAGCCTCAGTTCTAATACTTCTTTCAAAGTAATCCTTAAGAAATACAAATCTGCCATAAACCTTAGATTTTCCCCTGTTTTCAAATGTAATTACTATTTTGACTTTTTTTTTAATGGTTAAGAACATGTATCACCAATCAATTACAGATAAGTTTAAAATTAATCAACAAACTAAGGGGTCCCTTTTGCCCCCAAATTAACTCTTGACATAATATAATGGGATCTTTGTTTTTATTGCTGCTGTGAACCTGCAATTTAGAAAAATAAAAGTAGTCAAATATTTATTACTTCTGTTACTTAGCTCAGAAACCCTTTCTGGAGAGTTGAGTTACAAGCTGTATTCCTAAACACTTGGGGATGGAGAATTGGCTGTGGTTAAGAAGAAAGATACTACCAGGATAAAGGAACAGAGTGAGGAAAGGTATGAAGCAAGCCCAGGAGGTAGGAGAGATTGCACATGTAATGAACAAATGAGGAGCAAGCAAAGTGGGAAGAATACCACAAGACAGATGTTAGACCTTAAGCTCCTTGAGACTAAACAGATTCTCTCTTCATTTTGCACCCTAGCACCTACAAGTCCTGGCACAGAACACACACGTCATAACTGTTTGCTGAATTGAATTGAACTCTTCTATATTTATTGCTAATTCCAATGGGTGGGTAGACATAGTGCCCAGTAATGGCCCTGTTGTTGGGAAGTGACAGAGAAAAGCAAGTTACTGGGATCTTGACAGGAAGACTGTTTTCAATATCCTCCCATGAAGCTAACATCTTTAAGGCAGGAAGACGTATGAAGGCAACAACACAACCCAGCCAGTGAAAGAGATGCCTCTGGGAAATTGGTATATTAGGAAGAGGGTAGCAGCCAGAGTTGTTGATGGACTATGACAGGCAAGGAAACATTACTATAGGAAGAGGTTGCTACTAATTGAGATAAAGAAAATGAGCAGGTATCAACACTTAGATGACAAATTATGACGAAGAAAAAGCCACACCCATTTCTTAAATTTTTCTCAAACTATTTCCATGTCAGTTTTGTTTAGAAAGAGAAAAAAAAGACAGTAAGTAGATATCACGTTTTAATACATGCCTCTCACAAATGAGTTATACTCATGTTTTTAAAGAAATATTTGGTCTAAGAGTATATTTAATCAATCTTTTAGTTCTTTTTAGAGAAAACTGAAGAAAATACATCTCGAGACATCTCCATAATGCCTTTCCAGCTGTTGGATTTGTGTACTTTTTTCAACACACATCCTCGATTTCCTCTAAAACAAAGTAGAAAATTGAGAATATTATATTCATGGATTATGAAGGATGTAAGCGCACATTTTCCTAAATTTCCCAAAGATCTAGAAAGCATAGAGTTGGCATGAGGAAGGATCTGAATCAGCTAAATTTTAAGCTAATATTTTGTATTTCCTTTCCCATTGGGGCTCCTTAGTCTTGTACATTTATCTCCCTGATTCAGGCCTTACTATAGTAAGAAAATTCTCCAATCAATTACTCACATTTTTAAGAAATATAGCACACTATACACATGTGTAGTATTAAAATGACAATATTTAAGCCATAAGAGAAACCAACATGATTATACATCTTTGTTCATTTATAAAATGAGGCTGTTTTAACCAATACTCATAATAATTATACTAATTTTTCAGCCTACAATAAACAAATATCTTCTGAATATGCAAATGTTATCAAAATAATGAAAATTTCACCTTTATCAGATTTTACAAGCTCAACATTTCACTTAAAGTAAAAATAAAACTGCTCTCACATATAACTAAAATGTAAACCCATTTTCCTCTTGGTAATCCTAAAAATGAATATTTTCCAACATTGACCACATAGACAATTTCCATTAAAAGTCTAATATGTAACTGAAACATGACATATTCATATGTATTGTAAATGTACACTCATTTGCATATAAAGTACTGGGTTTTTAAATCAGCTTAAATTTAAATGTCTTATTTCTCCTCGTCTAATACTCTGTTGATTTGTCATGCTTAGAAACATGCCAAAAGGATTTTTTTATTATGTTGATCATGAAGAAGGAAATATGAGAGAGCAAATACTATTCATTTTCTTTCATATTATTTGACATATATATATAAGTATTTTAGAAACTTAATAATCTTAAAATTTCAAATGTGCCTCCAAATTTTCAGCTCTGCCCTGGATGTATAATTCTAGCATTCTTTGGAGAGCAAGATGGAATGTGAAAATGTTAATTCAGTGCTTAAGAGTGGCCCCTGCCTGCAATTAAGCGGTGCATCCACTAGAGAGATAGGGAGCCGCGGATGTCAGATACTTGGGGAGTTCAGGCTCCTGGGAAGGTGACAGATTTAGCCTTTTCTTCCAAGCTTTTTTTATTAATGTTTGTATTAACTAGAACTTCCATTTCTGGTAAGATAGGGCAAATTGAAGAGCAGAAAAGACAATCTTTATTTTAAAAAATCAAATAAGTAGCTCTTATACCATTGCAAGCAGCTTAAGTGTCCTAACAGAGACAGTTTCCAGAAGGTTTTATACTGTAGCCTGAAAGAAAATGTTTTATTCCTTCAAGCTCACTTTCTTTGCTTGGGTGTGTTAACCACTCTGGCTCTGGACACCTACCAAGCCGCAGCTTCTGCTCCTCCTTACAGACAATCTTGCTTGCTGACGACATTGGACGTGGTACAAGGAGAAGAGATAGAACAATGAGCCAGCCATGCTCAAGCGCTCTCCAGCCCACCTCTGGCTCGTCCTCAGCTAGGGACGCTACATGCTGCAGGCTTCTCAAACTTCAGAAAGAGCAGGGAGAGCTCCTAGGTCCATCTCTGGGTTTCACACAGATTGTTTTTATTACATTATTATTGTCTTTCCTTTTAGAAAGAACCATTTTTAACTCTCTTTATCCATATCATCTCCTGTTTCATCTGAAAGCCGATATCATTAATAGTATGTTTACTTATCTCTTCATTTGCCTTAGCAAAACTAGCAACTAGCTTTCCTTAGTAATCATTCAGATGCAGAGTTTAAATTAATGTTAATTATAATAGAGCAACCAATTGAAAGGAAACTCTGATTAATGTTATTTATGTTAAGGGGAATCATGTTTATAAAGAAATGTTAAAATACCTTTCACAAATGTTGGACTATCTTTCCTTCATATAGGTGGGTCCTAAAGTGTCCGCAGGCACAAAATAACAACTCTGCCAGCTTGAATCTAACAGCATAGTTCTCTGCTCTTCTTTAACTAATTAGGTATTAAAACACTGCTAAGCTTTTCTCTCCTGGTCTATTCGTAGTTCCTTGTATGTTAAATTATTAATTTATCAAAACAAGGCTGTGCCTGCATAATCACTTCACTAAACATATAACTGACTTCTGATAACATCTATAAATCCACATTTGGGAACTATGTAACAGATGCCTGCATGCCAAGCAAGCAAAATATAGCACACCAAGCCTGAAAAAATGTGTGATCTGAGAGGTGAAGATTTTGCTCTCCAAGATTTTGAAAGAAGTGTGGCCTCTAAAAGCAGTGCTTCAAAGCCTGTAGAAGTGCTGGTGGTGGAGTAAGAAAGAGACTGGGTAGGAAACTCAAGGTCTTAGCTTGAGTCTTGGGTCTGCCCTGAACCATGATATCAGTCAGGTGGCTTGATCCATCTGAGCCTTAGCTTTTTCATCTAGAAAATGAGGAAAATCAGGATAAAATAGTATAGGGTATGCTAAAGTATATTTTAAACATTTAAAAGTATAAAGCATTTATTTTTGATAACCAGACTCTACCACTTCTGACTAGGGTTCAGCTTTCAGAATCTTTGATTTGAAGCAGGTATTTGAAAAATTCTTGCCTGAAAAATGTTTTTATAAATTGTGAAAGTTTGTTTGTGTCTCCAATAATGGATTTTCCTCATTTCATCTGCTTCATTGGAAAACTTAGAACAGCCCATTGCCAACTTTCAGGAGCCCCAGTCCCAATGTCTGTTTTACAAGTTAATGATTTGTAACATGAACACACTGTCCCGTGGAAACACAGCTGTACCTGGTCTGCTCTGACCACAAAAGTCTTAATTTATAATAAGTCTATGATAAATCTCCACTGATATCTCTTTGACCCTGAACCACTGCAGCTAATATGTTCCCATAGAACAAAGGTCTGACATTCCAAAGTGGCCAGTAGGAACTCCTCTAGTTGTCACAGCTACAGTTGTGGAAGCCGGCGTTCCCATCCCCAGGACAGTGACTGCTCTGAGCTTCTGCTGGCCTCACCCCAGCCTAGGAAAGAGCAATTAGGGGTGAGGCCAAGGTGTGTGGTGGGGCAGAGGGGAGGGGTGTCTTATTCACACTCTTCCTTCTCCTTTTCCTTGGCCTCTGCTTGGACTAGCAGAAGCCTGGAAGAGGTTGAGAGGAAATAGCACGAGATTTAAGATATGCAGAACCCTCTTCCTCTACCTTCTTTCTCCTCCAGTGTGCTCCACCTTCTTACAGCAAGACTGCTAGGCTGGGAATTCCACACGCTCTCTCACACTAGGAGGAGGGTGATCAAGGACCTGAGATGTGAGGATCTAAAGCTGGGCAGGAGTGGAGGAAAGAGGGTGGGGGAGAGGACTAGGGAGAAGCTGATGTGTCATTCCTGAGACTCCATGAAAGTGCTGGCTATTGCTTTCCTTCTTTGAGGAAGAGTGTAAATTCTTAAAGTGCTGATGAACCATCCAGAAAAATGCAGCAGCATTGCCTATTAAATACAGTAGGTGCTCAATAAAAGCTAACTGAATCTTGGTTTAATCTGCTCTCTCACTCTCGCTCTGTCTCTGTCTCTCTCTCACATACACACACACCCCATCACATAGATACTCTGTTGGGACCACAAACTCAAAATCTTAATATCAAATTGATCATCATCTTCTACTTCACAGCCAACTTCTTCTGCTTTTCCCATTTTTGTACATAGCACTTTTCTCCAGTCACCTGCTTCAAAAAATTTATAGTTACTTTTGACCTCTTATTCCTAGAAAATATTTTATAAGGAAAGAACTAAGGTCAGAAATTGTAAATAAAAACTGTGACAAATTTGATGAAATCAAAATGTTAAATTTCTGTTACAATAATTAGTAAATACAGACAAATATCAATGGGAAAATTTCACAATGTCTATAACATAATTAATATAGGGAAATAAGAAGGTAAATCAATAAAAAAGTAGGTACAGGATATGAACAGACAATTCACATAAGAAGAAATATAAATGGCCTACAATACACAAAAGATCTTCAATCTCATTACTAATCAAGGAAATACAAAGTAATGTAATAATGAGGTCATTTTTCACCTATGAGTTTGGCAAAGATATTAAAGAATATTAATAACCAGGTGATAACGTACAGAGAGAGGCTACAGGCTGCTTTGGGGAGTGTAAATTGGTATAAAATTTCCAGAAAGCAATTTTACAATGTTCAACAAAAGCCTTATATCAAGTATCTTTTAATCCAGCAATTTCCTTTACAAGAATTTATTTAACGAAAATATTCCAAGAAATGCATACAGGTCCATGTATTTTTGGCAATTTACTATAATAATATTTATAATAGTAAAAAATATGTAGCAATATAAAGACATAGTGAAGGATTGATTAAATAAATTAAGAAACAGTGATACAATAACAAAATATGTATAATAATGCACCAATTAAATGATGTGGATATATTTTCTTTTCATGAAAACACTCATGATATATGTATAAAGGGTTTCAAATTATGCATATGACATCATTTTCTTTTTCTAATTATATATGTGAAATATATAGAGATATGTAAATTGCTGGCAGTGATTGGTACTGGGTGAAAGAATCCCAGGTACTTTTTACTGATTTCTTTATTTGGAATTAAACAACAAAAAATAAGAAATCAATCCTATTCAGGATATATATAGTCTTAAACCCTCAGTCAAGATTCCACTGCACATTTTTAACTCCAAATTACCTTCCTAGTGCCAGTGCCAAGTCTAGAGACAGGGGGCCAAGTGGAAAGGGTGCTACCGGAATCTAGATGTATAGTGAGTAAGGACAGTGGGAGGAGGGGGAAAGAATGAGATGATGGAAGAGTAAAAGATGATGCTGGGTTTTCAGATCTGTCTGACTGAAAGGCCTTTGGCCAAAAGGGAAGATGGTTTAGCAGAAAGATACTGGGTCTTTAAACCCCCAATACAGAGCCTTGAACACAGCAGTGATTTGACGTTTTTTTAACAGATGAATGTGGTTCCATATGATTCTTATTATAGTCAGTTGTATCAGTCAGTGCTCTATCCAAACGTTTCCTGGAGATTCCAAGAAGACACTGATACAGGCAGTTCGATGCAATAATGGAAACATGGAAATGGGAATCAGGAGACCTGTTTTACCCACTGACTAGCTATGTGTCTTCTCACCCTGTCCTCTGCCTAGAAGCCCTCTTGGTCTGCACAGGGACTTAAATGCCGCCTTTTCAGAGAGCTCTTCCCTGACTTTCAGTTCTCAAGAAAAAGGAAGAGATGGAACCTCCTATTCTCATTCTCTGACAATATCTGGTTGTCAGAATTCAGCTGGCGCCTGGGAACTCACAAATCTCTGCCCTTCATGTCTGGACTTGCCACAGACATATTTAGTGTCCTTATTGTGTATTGGACTTAACTGATGTAAAGAATTCACCAAACCGTCTGTTCAGAATATCCAGGATATCAGCCCAAGAGAGCTGGGCCACTATCAGGGGTCTTGATCCCCACACTTACCAGGCACTGGGCTCTCATTTCCCTTCTGGAACTGCACTAAGCACTTTGCGTACTTGGGTAGATCTCACTTCATCATCACAATGGCAGATGCTATTATGATTAACCACAAAATGGATGAGTAAAGCGGAATTTAGAGAAGCTCAGTGACATATCCTGGATTGGATAAGGTGCAACTAGTGGAGGTCAGATTCAAATGTGGAGAGGAGATTGGTCATCTGCTATTACTTACAGAGGTACAGGAGCTGATGGCAACACTTGAGGCCCTCCTGAGAGGTTTTACAGCTTTCTTCACTAAATTTTTTCCTTTTGTTTTTAAGAAAAAATAAGAAATATAGTGACCTGGCAAGCATGTTAATGGAATGGGGTCTGAATATAGCACAGAAGCCCTCTGGTCTGTGCTGCATGTCTAAATGATGGGGCTGGATTCAGACTCCAAACTGCTTCTCGGGAGCTCTGGAGTGGGCTGTGACCTATTGTTCCTGTGCCCACGGGGATTGAGCTGCTTCTCCACCGTTCTCACCACAGGGAAGCCCAGAGCTGGGCTGGGCAGGAAAGCTGAGGATGGGCTGGCCTGGACACACAGACAAGCTTTTCACACTCAGTCTGCCATCTGCACCGGAGCCAAGCTTGCTTTTGTCCAAAGTTCCCAGATGCAAAAATATAATAAGGAATTGGACAAAGTACCTCTGTAGACTTCCTGCAGGCTTTACATATTCTCTTCCAAGAACACACACTTGAGGCTCTTTATGACAAGAGGTGGCTCTGCTCCCGTGGGCCATTCTGGCAAATCATTCGCATCAGAATAGATGTCTGAGCCCTACAATTCCTTTTCTTCCATATTCTCTATATTCTTAAGCTACGGGATCAAATTACTGGCACGATTCAAAAAGCATTAGAGTGAACCCAATTTCTTTGACAATTTAAATCCTATTTGAACCTCTCCGTTTTGTAGTGAAAACCAATTTTTGAGATGTGATATCTGAGGACCTGATAATTGCAAAAATTCTGGAAAAAGAATAAAAGAAAAGAAAGATCTAGCCTCTAAAACCTTACAAACTGTTGCTTGATTTTAAGGAGCAACAAACAATTCATAAGCCCCTGCAAAAAAACACAACTAAGAAGAAACATCTTAATTAGGAGAATTTAAAGCATTTTTTAAATAATGTTCCAAGTTTTGATACCTTGAAAAACTTTGCAGAATTCAAGGATATTATAGTATAAATAGTGATTAAAAAATATTGATTTAAAAATTTGAGTTGAACTGTCAGATATATTACACATGCCTTTTGATGAATTCAAGTCTAACTTTTTAAGCTTCCTTAAACCAAATATAATGCCTAAGTTATAATTTTAAAATAACTTTGCAAAAAATATCTGAGGCATTGCAGCTAGAAGCCACTTACTTGAATGTCCTTGTCATCTTGAATATCTTGCCACCAGGTTCATACTGCGGTATAAATGGGGGGAGTTTGTCGAGTCTGAGTTTTAAATAACTTGAGAAAATGGGTTCTTGCAACTTTCCCTTGAGATTTAATACTAATTCCGCTATTTAGAAAATTATGAGGATATTATTAGGAAAGTTACAGCACTTGTGCCCTCTTGAAAAACATGAGAGTTGTGGTCACAGTACAGTTTGATCTTTCTAGTGTAAACTCTACGTAAGTCACATATTATTTCTGCTTTCAGTACATAGCTTTATTTGTGTAGCTTCCTTAGTTATAAAAGCAGTGGTAGCCTGAAACTACAAACCCTGTAGAAAGAATGCAAAAACCAAAAATTAGCCCAAGCCAAAAGGACAGCACCCACTCTCTCCTCCACAGACTCCCTCTACTGCACCCACCACCTATGTTGAAAGTGGCTATTGATGTGCCTGCGGTCCCCACTGGACTGCAAGCTCCGTGAGGACAGGAAATGTGTCTCAATCATCTCTGGATGCTCAGCTCCTCTCATTTTTATTGGTGTTCTCTTCATTCTCCATTCATATACTATGGTTCTGGTCCTTATAAAATAGTACACAGAATTCTTCATATTTCAGAACAAGGTGCCATTTAAAAGAAGAATGTGTCAGTTAAGAAAGCAAGAAGGTTGGCAGAGCAAGAGATAGCAGTGCCACCTAAAAACTATCCATGGAAGAGGGGTCCTGTGTGTCCACCCCAAAAAACTGGTCCTCCTGATTTGCAGAATGGATGCATCAAGACATTAGAACCTCCTACCTTTTAATGCTACATCACAGCAGAACTCCCCTACTCTGATCCAGGCTCGACAGTCAAGCAGAGGAGGGAGGGTTTCCAGATCAATTAACTGAAACTGTAATTGAGTAAAGTAGTATCTGACTGTATCCACAAGGCTCTTGTGAGCTTTATTAGGGAGACTCAGAATCCCTGATTCAGATCAACCCCGTGACAAAGAGAGAGTTTCTATGCATGGATGATGGTGAGTTCACAAGTTGGCCCCTTTTGGACGACACATCTACCTCCAAAAGCATTCTCTTTTGCATTTCCTCAGCCCCAGGCTGGGTGCTGAGTGTGTAAGCTGAATGGAACATGATCCCTGACTGCAGGAGTCTCACAGCCTGACACGTGGAAAGGGAGGAAATATGTCTGATGTCCTGTGTGCCAAGATGGAAGATTGTATGGGCAGAGTGGGAGCAAAAGAAGGAAACGGTCAGTACTTCCTGGGTGTGGGAGAGGGGCCATGCACATTTTGGGAGAAAGATGTGTTTCCCATTAACATGCTCTAGGAATGGGACAAGGTTCATTAGAGAGCAGATGGGAGGAGGCACTAACTAAAGAAAACATAGGGAGCCACTGAAAACCTCAGGGAACCTTGAGGTTGACTGACTTTATTGGTTAAGTAATGTTTTCTACAAGGCTGACTGATTGAAGATCAATGGTTTAAATAATGTCAGAAGGCATTTATAGGGTTTATGTGAAGTAAATACATTTTTGGAGTCTTCAAATGCCTTTATATTTTGAGGAGCCTCCTTTATTAAGTGAATGGGGGACCCAGCAGAATAAGAATGTAGGATTCTTTCCCCTAAGACGACAGACCTTCCCCTTCACTGGGAAGAAGCCCATGGCACCGCACCAGGCCTGGGGCCAGCAGTCAGCAGCCCGCTGGCCAGAATGAGGGGCAGGATCACAGAGTGGTTAAAGGCTCCAGAGTCGGGCAGCCTGGGTTCGACTATGGGCTCCACCACTCATGTAACCTCTCTGTTTCAACTTCATAAAATAGGGTCAATAATAGTATCACCTGCACAGGTGTACTGAGGATTAAATGAGGTAACATGTGTAAAGCTCTTACAGCAGGGTAAGCACTCAATGAACGCCCACCACTGGGCCACGGGGTTGACTCCTAAGCTATTCATTCTGTATAATGCATACATATGCGCATAAAAATGAAGACATTAATACACTTATATAATGAATACACACACATATTTCAGAGTATTTCACGCACATGGTTATAAGCAAGAATCCCTTTGACCCACTGCTTTTCTATTTTTCAGAAGCGACCATTTCTCTTTTAGCTCCTTTTTCTGGAGATAAACATCATATTTCTAAGTAATATACTCCTATTAGCATTTCTTAATTGATCCATTTTAACCATAGTCTATGAATATTCTGCTATGACAAAATACGTTGCTCACTTATTTCACACTCATTGCCTTTTTCTCCATCCTCCATTGATATTTTTGTAACAGTGGTAATCTACTGAAAACTTTATTTCTTGCTTCACAAACTCTGGTGCTTCATTCTTTTAAATGAAGATATTAACAGCTTTGTGCTACCCTCTCGTGCTTCCACCTAACACCTCCCAAAAACTGTCATCTCCAAATTTATTCTTGCTTTGTCAAAGTTAATAACATTCACATTCTGTTCTGAAATTGTAATTGTTCATGTTTCTGTAATTCTAAACTTGAAAGTCAATAGTGTTTATGCCAGACAATCATATAAATATTTTCATTAGAAACATAGACATCGCAGTACTGACATTTCTCTTATTGTATAGCATTTTGAAGAGCTTGTAATTGCTTTCATTTTTATCTTGTACTCTTTGCCTTTATAAAAGTCTGGTTTTCTCTACATTTCTATTCAATCACATTTTCTATGAGTTTCTCTTTATCCCAGATGCCTCCTCCAAGGTCCTCCTTCCTCCTCCTCCCAGCTGAACTGGTAGTCATCCAGGTCACAGTGACACATGGGGATCATCTTGGAAGTTCGCTGGATTTGTGGTTTGGATCCACGATTTTATGGATCCCATTTCTCCCTCTCTCTCGGTGTTCTCCATCATTTTGCTATAGTGAAACTCAAGAAATTCTCTTGGATGTAATAAGAAATAACTTTTCTGAGTTCTTGCATGTCTCAGAATAACTTTATTTTAGCTTTACTCTTGATTGATAGTTTGGGGACAAATACAATTCTAGATTGAAAATCTTTTTCCCTCAGAACTACAGAGCATTTTCGTATGATCATTCTGTGATCATTATTTTATAATCATTCTAGGTGATTCTATGATCTTCTAGTGAACAGTGTTCCATTCTGATTCTTGTTCTTTTTAAGAAGTACATATGATGGTTAATTTTATGGGTCAATTTGACTGGGCCATGGAGGTGCCCAGATATTTGGCTAAACATTATTCTGGCTGTTTCTGTGAGGGTGTTTCTGAATGAGGTTAACATTTGGATCAGTAGACTGAGTAAAACAGATTGCCTCTCCTATGTTGGTGGGCTTAATCCAATTCACTGAAGTCTTGATTAGAACAAAAAGGTGGAGAAAGAGAGAAGGTGCCTTCTCTGCCTGAGTTGCCTTGGTGAGACATTCTCCCTAATCAGAATGACCCTTGTTAGAGGTGACATCTCCCCAATCACATTATCCTCAGCTGAACTCAGAGGAAGTGATCATTGAGCTCTGGCTGTATCCGGATGATAGTAACCTATTGCTCCAGTTCTGCAGGATGCCAACAGCACTGGAAGCACTGGGAGCCAGAGGGGGTTTGCCGTTATAACCCAGATCTCAATTGGGCTTTCTTACTCCTGAGATCTAGAAAAGTCTTTGAAATTTTAGCCGTGATCAGATTTAGGAGACTATAAATATTGAAAAGAAACAGATCAAATCATCATTATTTGCTGACGATGCCTGTGAAGCCCAAGAAAATCAACTAAAAAAAAGGACTGTTAGAAACAGTTTTTCTGCGAGTTGGCTGTTTCCCTAATAGTCATAAAATGTATATTAGTCTTGATTCGTCCCTCTTCCTAATGTCCCATGACCTATCAGATACTAAGTTTGGTAATTCCAGCTAACATTTCTTGAATCTCTCCACTCGACTCCATTTTTGCTTTGAACTTCCCGGGCTATTCAGGTTCCACAGCAATCAAGGCCTCTCTGCAATGGCGACGTCTCTCCATGAGGCACAGTCAGCCAAGAGGATCGGATAGGCTGTCTGGAGGTCAAAGGCAGGTCAAAGGCATCTGAGCTCCTGCTGGGCCAGCAGGTGGCAGCAGGTAAATGATCAAGGGAACTGATTCACAAACGTTATGTTGAAGCAAGAAACAGAGATGCATGTATGTGAGTGTGTGTGCTTAACTTTAGATCCCAAAAGGAACACATATGCTTTTAAATGACTATGTCACACACCTACATAAATTGATCATATATTAGGCTACAAAGATCTAAGTAAATCACAAAAGATAGAAATCATACAGAGTACAGTATTTCACCAAAATAAACTAAAAGTAAAAGTCGATAATGGAAAATAGAAAAAAAAAGAAAGTTTATAAGCGCTTAGAAATAAATATCTCTCTTATAAATGACTTGAGTTTTTAAAAATAAGCTCTGTTTTATGGAATAATTAGAAATGAGTCATTGGCATCAAATGAAAGCATTGCATATCACTATTTGATCAGAGGTAAACTGAAGAAAATTTGTAGCCTTAACACTGTTTATTTAAAAGTGAGAATGATTTATAAAATGAAACATTCAAACAAAAGGAAAATACTAGTAGTAATATAGCAAAACAGATGGAATAAACTGATACATACAAAGATATGAATTAGATGAGTTACAGAAAATCAGCATACTTAATTGAAAGGGAAAAAATCTACTTCTTTGAAATTACCAATAATTGGCACCTCCTGGGCAAGTCTACTCAAGGGAGTTTTTTTTTAAAAAAAAGGAAAGAACAAAAAGAAATGTAGGAAAAGAGAGAAGAAAGCACAAAAAAAATCAGAATGTGGAAAAAGATATATAACCAGAGATAAAAATAACTTGCTAAGTTTAATATGACACTACGTATTATTTTGTAACAAATCATTTTTAAAATATAAAGGAAGAGGGTTATTTTCCACACTGTTCTAGAGCAGTAGTTTCCAATCTTTTTCAAATGGTAACATATTTGAAAAATAATAATTTTTATGGCATGATGGTGTAAAAGAATTTGACTTGTGCCAGGAGACAATAGGTATCAAAACTCTGTCCATCCAGCATATCTGTAACCCATTTGTGGTAGACTGGTGGAATGCTGTAGTCTAGAAGTCCTGGAATAAACAGGGAGTTTCAATCTGAAGGTGAGATGACAATCAAGAACCACCAAGTATTTGAGGAAAACGTATGCTTTGAAAAAGCAAACTCCCATCTCTTAAATAAAAGACATAATATCTATTAAAACTGATCACAAAACAAAAAGATGTTACAATTACTTCAATTAATATAATCACACATTTTTACCAGATGATGCTTCCATTAAACAAGAAACACTTTAAATTATGATCATTGGAAAAACATATGAAAACTTATTAGATAAGAAGAGAATGGGCTGAAGAAGAGAACGAACACGGTTGAGGAAGGGATTGATGGACTAGGGAAGAAAACTGAGTTATTCTTCCCTAAAAGCAAGATGGAGAAAAGATTCAGAAAACGTAAGAGAAAAATTGTTACAGGAAAGATACGTCAAGAAACTCAATCCCTATTTAAATAAGAAAAGTTCCAAAAAGAGCAAAGAAAGAAAATGGAGGAGAGGAAATGGTCAAAGATAGCTTTAAGAAAATTTCACACAGATGGAGAAACACGAAGTCTTCAGGTTAGAAGTCCCATTGAGTGATAAGCATGATGAAAGTAATGGAGGCCCAAATCCAGATCTCAAGGTGAAGTTCAGAGCACTGAGAATAAAGGGGACTGTTACAAATGTTTCTTGAGAGAAAATTCAGTTTGACTCTAAAGAAATTAAAAAAAATTTACTCTCACATTTCTTTTCAGCAACACAATTTTTCTAGAATGCAACACCGTAGTATGCTCAAAAATCTGAGAAAAGTTGATTTTGAACCTATAATCCTACAGCTGGTCAAACTAGCAGTAAACAGAGGTACAAAACAAAGCATTTTCAAACATAAAAGATCTCAGAAAGTTTATTGCTCTCAGAATCTCCCTGAAAGAACTACTCAAGGGTGTACTCCAGCAAAACAGAACAAAAAAAGTGAATTCAAGTTAAAGGAAGATCTCACACACACACACACAAAAAAAAAAAAAAATTATGAAGAAACAGGTAAATCATAAAATTAAACCCAAATAATTATTGCCACATGTTGCAAAACTAGAAGAGTTTGGAAAGAAATCTCATACAATCTGAACATGAGAGACAATAATGCAGGGTGAAAGAAGGGGTTTGGGAAGGAGAGAAATAAGCATGAACCACAGTTTTAATCTTATTGAAGGAGAAGGATATGATAGATAGAGATATTGCTTAGTTATATACATCAATCTAAAAATATAAATTTAAATTTTTAAGAATTTAACTCATTCAAAAACTTAACTCATCAGTTTACACTGGAATGTAAAATAGTGCAACCATTTTGGAATACATTTAGCCTTATGTAGAAAAATTGAAAATATGCATAACCTAACTGCACTCCTTTCAGCAATCACCTTATTTGTTCTGTTTCTATGTGAATTTGGTTGTACCTTTTTCTTAATTCTGCAGATAATCATTAAGGATAGATCATTTTCCCCATAGAAATATTGCTTCATTCGTGAGAGAGGATTTCAGAAGGCATCTTCAGGCCCCATTCCACCCATCACTCCCCTTTACCAATCCATCACTCACAGCATGCCAGTTTCATCCTAATGCCTCCCCAGTCTGTCTATTCTCATGTCCCTTCTGCCACCACCCGTGTCCTGCTCACCACATCTCTCACTGGCACAGCCTTAGGAGTCAGCCAGCCGGAAGCTCTGCATCCACACCTGTTTCCTTCTGATTCATTCTCTACTCCACAACTTCTCAAAGATCTTTTCAAAATCCAAATCTTTTCAAATCCGCTCTTGGCTTAAAACTTTTCAATGCCAATAGGGGTATACAAGAGACTTCAATTATAATTGAAGTCATATTATTCAAAAGCATCATTCAATTATAATGCTTTATTTAATTTGGTAATGGTGACATAAATATTCTTTACATTCTTCTTTATGGGAAGGAGGAAGGAAAATAGCCCAAAAAAATTTCAAAATAAAACAGCAATAGAGCCTTTTCAACAGCTTCCTTAATGCAGCATTACGACCCTGCATGTCTGGTCCCCACTACCTCTCCAGGCAGATATCACACACTCAGCTTCTCTGGGTTCTTTGCTGGGATTTGCTTCTTGCTGCCACAGGGCCTTTGTTGTTTCTACCATGACAGTCTTTCCACCTACCTTCCCTCCAGGAACTCCCTGGTTAGTTCCTACTCAAACTTCAGATTTTTATGCAAATATCAGTTTCTTGGAGCTGTCTTTCTTGACCTATCCAGCCTAGGTCAAGTTCATGTATGTGTGTGTGTTTATGTATGTCTGTAGATACATATAGTAATTGGTTTGCATTATATATTCCTTCAAAAATGTATCTTGACTTGTAATGATATGCTTATTTTTGTGATTATTTGATTTATGTTTTTTGCTATTTACCATAGGCCCCATGTGGGCAGGAACAAAGTCTAGTTGACTCCTTGTGTTAGGGTCTGGCATGAGAGACCCCTCAGTAAACATTAGTCGAATGAAGAAGTAAATGGGATGTGGTGAGTGTGGGCTATGGTCAAAAACTTGGAACTTGGAGTTAAAGGGAAAGACGTTCTATTTCCACTTCTGCCGCTTGGCCTTAGATGATACATGTCAGCTTTCCACAATAAGATGTCCTCGTGGGTAAAATGAAGGTCATAGTGTGTCCGTGCTACAGGTTTGTTTAGAGCATGAACTGAGAGCACAAAGCACTCAGCACGGTGCCCAGCTCACAGCACGCACTCAAAAGTATTACTCATTATATTTTCATACATCTTGATTTTTCTTCTATGGTTGCAAAATTTTCATATTGAAATGTTCTCCCTATCCACTCACACTCTTTTGACTGTAATTTGGTGATCTTTTAGGTGCTACTGAAACTGTGTCTATACCATCTATAAGGCACTTGAATGATGCTCAGGAAGAGATGGTGGCCCAGCCATTCTATCTGTCAGGGCTGCCATTCTGTAAGCGGCTGGGCTTAGCCTGGTACAGAGCTGCGGTCCACAGGCTGCAGCCCCGAGCAGGGAATCCTCCTGTGGGGGCCCTGTGTGCTCTGCTCTTTGTTCTTTCCTTGCACTTCTATTGGGTTTTCCATTTTGTTTTGTTTTTTCAGGGAAAACATAGCTGTGTTTTGCTTATAGCTTGGTTTTGTTTTTACCTTAGATTCACGTGCTTCTATTAGACAAGTCTTAAAGCTTCAAAGTGTTAGCTGGGGAAAACTCGACTGCGTTAGGCTCAGAGTTGAGACGGATCAAGTTGTCGGAAATTCACAATGGACTGAGGCTGTCTGAAGTTTGGCCAACTTCTCCAGATTCGACAGGCCTTTGTTACTCCTGCTGAAGTCTGTGGGGGCGTAAGGGGCTTGGTGAAGAGGAACATCCGGATTTGAAGTAAAGTTTAATTACATCTCACATCTCTGCTCTAGACCAGTGCTTAACTCCATCTCACATCTCTGCTCTAGACCAGTGCTTAACTCCATCTCACATCTCTGCTCTAGACCAGTGCTTAACTCCATCTCACATCTCTGCTCTAGACCAGTGCTTAACTCCATCTCACATCTCTGCTCTAGACCAGTGCTTAACTCCATCTCACATCTCTGCTCTAGACCAGTGCTTAACTCCAGCAGAGGCTGGACAGTGCGGCTTCATTAGAAACTCAGGAGTCGTTTTAACCTAATTGCTCCCTCATCCCAGCTTAAAACTAACAACTAAACCTTCAAGAATAAACTCACAGTTCCTGAATCCTGATGCTGTTCACCCTTGGTAAGTGCTCCCCAAGGATCTGAACGCTATTACTAATTTCAGTAAATGTTTTCATGATCTTGGCTGTGGAGTTAACATTTAACAAGTTCCAGAGGAACCAATTTCCTGCCTGAGGAAACTTCCTTACCAAGTTCCCTAATTATTCCCAGACAGTCACCGCCCTGTGGAACCCAGCAGGCCGGGGGAAGTTGTTAATAGGCCACAGGTGGTGGCTACAGTTTAGTTACCAAGGAAACAGGTCTACTGTACAGAGAGGCGTGTTTAACACCGGGAGACCAGGGACCCGTAAACACATGTATTTCTGCTGCCTCTTGTTTTCTTTTAGCAGGAGGAGGGTGCCACGTAAATCAGGACACACTTCCTCCTCTCAGAAGCATTGAGAAATTGCCTACAGTGAATTCTCTAAACCACCATTCTCAAACGTGTTAGTCTCAGGACCCCTTCACATTCTGACAATTTATAGAGAACCTCAAAAAGCTTTTTTTATACAGATTATAGTAATTGATAGTTACTATATTAGAAATTAAAACTAACATTTAAGAATATTTATTTATTAGCTCATTTTAAAGTAACAATAACAATAAGCCATTGCGTATTAACAGAAATAAAACATTTTGATGGAAAATGACTATATTTTCAAAAAACATTTAGAAGAGTGTCACTGTTTTACATTTTTGCAAGTCTCTTTAGTGTCTGGCTTAATAGAACACAGCTGAATTCTCATATCTGCTCTGCATTCAATCTGTTGTGATATATTGCATCATAGAGCTTCTGAAAAACTGTACTATACATTTCTCAGAGAATGAGAGATAAAAGGTAAATAATATTTTAATATTATTATGAAAATAATTTTGACTTCATAGAACCACTAAAGGGGTCTGAGGGTCTCCCAGGTGTCCCCAAACCAACTTTGAGAACCACTACTCTAAACAAAACTGCAATAAAAGATGGCCACTGAATAGCTTTATCTCTGAACGAAACATAAAGCAAAGTAATAGACCAAGAAAAAAGTGTGCAGCTACGCAGATGGAAGTGTTAGTGCCCCACTCCTGGTATTTCCATTGCTTTAGGCCAGCCCAACCTATAAGGAGTTCTGGCCTCCTGCGGGGACGTCCTTACAATGCCATCTGGGACGGTCTGCCCCAGTTTCTGGATGGTAATCAAAAATAACAGATAAATAGCCCATCTAGAAGCACTGACACCAAAAACAGTTTGATATAATTTTGTTTTGAAACGGTGACTTGATGTTCTGTAAATTGCCAAATATCACAAGTCCACAGAGTTTATTCTCAAAGGCTACACTGTTAGGAAAAAAAACACATAATACTTGGAAACAGTAATAACAAAGATCGAAAGAATTTTCATGTGCAATGAACACCTGGTTTTTCCCTCTTAAGGCCTGGCTGAGAAATCAAAGGATAAGGGAAACATGAACTTTCTAAAATAATTGCCTTTTTTTATCTCCCCAAAGCAACTGTATCTTATACGCAAATTGCTCATGTTGATGGCATCCTTTTGATCCCAGAAAAGATGCACAAAGACACTCTGATCTCAGGTGGTGCATCACTCCTGCAGGAACAGCCAGTACTGATGGACATTCTGCCCACCATCTCTGGTGATGACCTATTCCAGGCACACAGTTCTGCCCAATGTGTCCACTCCCAGGAGTGTGCTCCAGCCTGGGATGTCCATTGGAGACAACGGCTCAGTGCACGGCCACTGGAGAAACCTCTGGGCATGTAAGCCTAACTTGAGAGTATTTCCAGCTCCCGTGCTTCTATCATGTGAGATGCAGTAAAGCAATCTTAGGTGCCAAGAGCGTGAACTCTGAAGTCCAGGAAACCTGTCTTCTAATCTCATCCACCTACAAAATAATTTTGAATACTTGGACAAGTTATTTAGTATCTCTCGGCTCCCCTGTTAAATGGTATTTTGAAGAATAAAATGAGCTCATCCAGGTAAGGGGCTTAGACGGGTACATAGTCAGAGTTCAATAAATACTGGCTCTTTTTAAAATGCAGATTTGATTGTCTCTTCTCCACACAACATCCTTCAGTGACTTCCCCATACCTTTCAGAATTGAGTTCAAACTCCTCTGTATGGCTCATAAAGTCGATCACAGTCTGGCCTCGCTTCCCACCACTCTCCAAGTATTCTATGCAGCTGTCACACAGTTCTCCTTGAGTTCTTAAAATCCATCATGCTTTTCAGACCCTAGATGTAGAGTATTTTTTCTTGGTTTTGCCATATAACTAACTCTTACTAATCTCACAAACTATGACCACAATCACTTCCTCCGGGAAGACTTCTCTGACTCCTAGTCTTAAGAGACTTACCCAGCAAAGTCTCACAGCACAAGTGTTAACCACAATTACAACACTCACTACACAGTGTTGTAAGAGTTTATTTATCTGCCTCAGTATTTGACTGTAAGCTCCTAGAAATGAGAGACTGTGCCTGATCTTTGTGCCTAACATCTAGCACAGCAACTGGCACATTGTAGGTACCTGATAAATGGTTTGGAATTTACGAATTGATACTCAAATGAGATAACAGATGTAATCCTTTACTGTGAATGTGCAATGTGTAGGGTGTGGGATGACGATTATGGTGATGGTGATGATATGATGGTGATGGTGGTGGTTGTGGTAGTGGTAGTGGCAGTGGTCATGGTGGTGGTGACAGAAGTAGAGAGCAAGATTGGGAAAGGAGAAGGGAAAAGAGGGGAAGAACGGAGGATGCATCTCAGCCCTTCTGTTCCTAAGCCTAACAAAAAGCTATACCTACACCTATTAAGGACATGAAACTTGTCATTGCCATTGCCATTTGCCCAAATTCGTTGTGTCCAGAGCTGATGTGATTGATTCCATTATTTGCTGTGAGTTCGTCAGAGATTATATTGGTGAACCGTGAAAAGTTTAGCTCCCTGGACTTCCAGCAGTGAGATTATGGCAATCACACACTCGAGCCGCCAGATGGCAGTGAGAATTTAGTCCTTCTTTGGTATAGTTGACCAAATTGCTCCTGGAGGTTTCATTCATTTACTGCCCAGAGGCTTCTTCCCAGACCCACTTCCTCTGTCCCCCAGCCCCGTAATGTGAGCTCTTTCATGCCTGGAATCCCTGTAACTTCACAGCCCTCTATTCCTCTCTCTGTTATCAATGTATCACTTCACCCATTTTTGTCTATCTCTTCCTCAGACAGAAACATATCAGCACAAGGCCTGAGCAGCACTGACTCAGTAGCTCTCCTTCTCTCTTGGATTTTTTCCATCGAACTTTGGACACTCTGCGTCTCTTCATCTTAAGAAGACCCTCCCTGGATCATGCATCCCTCTTTAGCTATTGCCACATAGCCCTTGTTCCCCTAATTCAGACCTCTATTCTGAACCTGACCTATATATCCCAGCGATCTACTTGACTTTGATTTCACATGGCAATCGCAGACTTTACTCATCCAAAACTGGATTACACCCCAAAAAGTCTTCTCTAATGTTCCACATCTCAAAAAATAGAACATCCATCCAGTCTCTGCTCCAACCAGAAATATGGGTTCATCCTTGACACCTCTCTGTCTTCTACTCCCTCCCCACATACAATCCACTACCAAGTCTTGTCAATTTGACTTCTTAAATACGGGTAGACTCATTCATGCTGCTGCATAGCCAAAGCCTCCCTCCTAGTCCAAGCCAGGTCACTCTCCCCTGGGCTATAGCAATTACCTCTTCCTTCCTATTTCCATTCTTGAACCCCTCCCATCAATTATCTACTCAGCAGCCAGAAACACATTTTTAACATACAAATATGTCCACGTCACTGCTTTGCTTTACACCTCACCAGCCACCTATCACTAGTAGGTGAAGTTCAGAGTTCTTATCATACCTATAAGACTTCACATAGTCTGGCTTCTGCTCCCTTCTTCATCTCACTCCCCTCGCTCCCTCTCCAGTCTACTCCCTCTCTTGAAATGGCATCAAGTCCCTTCACATTCAGACTTTCAAATACTTCATTCCTTCTACCTGGACCGCTCCACCCTCCACAGCTGGGCCTGGCTAACTCCTATCCGCCTTGAGGCTCAGGTTAAATGTCACTTTCTCAAGGAGGCCTTCCCTGTCCCTCACAGTGCCATTCCTCTCCGTGCCTCCCCCTCCAGGTTAGATAAGGTCTTCCTGTTATAATCCCAAAGTATCTTGTGCTTTTCCTTTATAATAGTTTACACAATGGTAATTCTATTTTTCTTGTGTGTTTATTTGTTTAATAGTTGTCTCTCTCGTTAGACTATTTTGCTTATCTTTGCGTTCCCAGCACCTGGCATGGTGCCTGATACATAGGAGTCATTTGACAAATGTTGTGGTATAAATATTAAATGGCTTTCTTTCCCTTTCTCAGACTGGTCATTCTCCCACCGGTGTCTCTGCACAAGCTGCTAGAAAGTCACAACCCAACACACACACACATGCACACACATTCACATTGGCCCTATACAAATAAGATAACACTCATCCTTCAGTTCTTAATTCAAATATCACACCATCAATGCAACCATAAGAAAACAGTAAAAACTGACGTTGGCTCTAGGATGAAAGCAAAGGGCAGAACCAGGAAGTGTCTTGATAATGCTTCCAATGAAAGTTTGAAGGATTTTAAGGAGATTATTGAATAGGGCTTGCATACAATGAGAAAAGTGTTATTGGATACTTGTTAGAGAGCACCCAAATGACGCAGTGGCAAAATAGTTAGCAAAACTATCTCTTGGAACAATGCAGAAAACAGAAAACATACCAATAAAGTGTCACATCTGACAAAGGAGATTTCCAGGCAGAATATCAGAACTGCCAACTGGTCTCTTTTAACTTCATATAACAAAATACTAGAAGAGAAAAAATGAACTAAGGACCAAACTGTTAAGTTTATCAGCAGAATTTAGAGAAAACATAAAAGAACCAAGACTTGCTAGATTATTTCAGTCTGTCCAAACAAACAATTTTGAAAGAAAGAAACGGTTTTAGGGCAAAAATCAAATCAAGGAGTAATTGTAAAACTCTTTGTTAAAACATCGGAAAGACGTTAAAGGATTTAAAGAGTTCTGCCAGATGCTGTTCTGCCCGCCCTGAAAGCCCACCCATGCCCACCATGGCCACCATTCAGCAGCTGGGAGAACGATGGCACCTGGTGGCGAGCCTAGACTTTGCTGAATACATGAAGGCAGCAGGCATGGGAATGGCTCTGTGAAAAATGGTCAAACCAGATTGTGTCATCTCTGCTGATGACAAGAGCCTTACCATAAAAACTAAAAGCACTTTCAAAATAATGCAGTTTTCTTGTAAACTTGGAGAGGAGTTGAAGAAACTACAGTTGGTGGCAGAAACACTCAAATCTGCAACTTTACAAACGGTGCATTGCATTTGTTCGACACTAGGAATGGGATGGGAAAAGAAAATACAATAACAAGAAAAGTGGAAGATGGAAAATTTGTGGTGGAATGCATGACAAGCAATATCACCTATACTAAGATTTAAGAAAAAGCAGAATAAAAATTTCATCATCTCTTTCAACAGCAATTAGCTGTGAGAACAAACTCAGCCTAAATCTCAAATAAAACAAAATAAAAATAAATAAAAAGAGCTCCATCCCTGCTCAATCAACAGAATGCTGTGGAAGTGATGCCAGACCAGTTTATGGGATCAAGCCTTGAGTGACTGACACCTTCCAGACCTTCCATTTACTCCGGGGTGTCTCAGTTTTGAAGGGAGGGATTGGAAGAAGCTTTAGGCCTCAACTGTCTGTTTATGATCCCGATTGAAAACTTACTAGGTCTTCAGGGAAGTTACTGTAATGGACAATTGGGTTATCTGTCTGGGACCCAGTCAGGAGTCTCTAGAATACAGTTATGATAATGAAGATAATGAAGTAGTAAAACCATGTTCATGTAGATAGTAAGCTGCATGGGGGTCTGGTTTCGGTTCTTTCAGTTCTTACTCTACGTGAAACTAATGTTAAAAGAGCTGTCAAAGTAAGAATTGCACATGGACGAAGTTAAACAGACAAAAGAGACTTTATTGAAGATTATTACAATTGAGGAGAGAGATTGAACCCAAATTCTACTGCAACAAAGACCTAGAGAGATTTTAAGAGCTGGAGTCAGGGGAATCATAAGCCGCCTATGTTCCTACTTGACCTTATCCAAAGGAAAAGGAAACCTGCTCATATCTTCATGGTAGGAGTTAGTGTCAAAGGAGGCAGAGAAAGAATTTGCACTTCCAAGTTTTCTAAAGTGCTCTAAGAAAAGGGAGGTCAAGGGCCTACAGTCAGGGAAAACAACCTGTATAAAGTTTACTCGAGCTGAAGGGAACATTGAAGGTCATCTTGGTTAGAGTGCTCATGTTATTTAACTTGAAGGCATTTTTCTATTTCTGCACTGTATCATTTGGGCTATGCTGTAGTGTTGTCCTTATTGCACAAGGTGAACTAGGTGAGATACTGTGAGTATATGCAAATTGAGTTGAGAAAGATATGTAAATTTTTAGCCCAGTGAAGAAATGTCTTAAGTAATGCCTTCACTAATTCTGACCTGTTCCCAAAGCTCTTGGTCTCAGGAAGATGTAACAGTCTGACCCCTGTATACTCAGTCTCTTCATTTATTTATAATTATCAGTTCTAACTCACGGTGTGCTGACTCCATTCTATATGTTTTATCCTGGTGGATAAACAATTGAGTTCATCAGAGATGAACAGGACTCTCTTTTCTAGAATTTCCACGGGGGATAAATTGGCCACTTGTATTTCATTGGCTCTGACTGCATCTTCTTCCACTCTCCCCGAACAAAATTTGTGGCTATTTTTGTTTGAATGTTAGGGTCATATCCAATAATATCTATTACAGAAATAAATGAATGATAGTGAGGCTGACCTCAGTCTTTTTAACACTGACTATCTGAACAAAATGGCAATATTTTCAGACTTCTAAGGAAAACTGATTTTGACTAAAAGCAACGGCACCAAAGCCATTTGACACATGTGTTGTCAAATATTTGTGAAGGCAACAGAACCACATTCTCAGTTGAGAAGGCTCACTTCTGAAAATATTCTACCCATTTATTCTTCTTGAAAATAATCACTCTGGTCAGCCATTAAAATTATGAACCCCAGAATAGTGATATTAGGTTTATAAAAAAGTTGTGGACTCTCCAACAGGACTATCAGAGCTTGAACTGACCCAGTTCCCAACTCATAGTAAGAATCTTCAGGGGAGGTGGTACTTCAGCAAACCACATCTGCTTATAATTCTAAAGAAATGAACCTTCAAGATGTACTAGTCGAGTGTTTTAATGTTCAGGATGGAATCTATACAAAGCTTGAGGTGAATTATTTAATTACTAATTATAATCCCTCATTATGAAAATAATCCTATAATTGCATAGAAGAAATTCCTTTCATAGAATCTTTCCTGGAGGCACAATCTGTTATCAGATTTCCATTTGGATTGTACTTTTTAAATATACATTTATTTAAAGATTTTCTTTTTCCTTTTTCTCCCAAAGCCCCCAGTACATAGTTGTGTATTTTTAGTTGTGGGTCCTTCTAGTTGTGGCATGTGGAACGCCGCCTCACCATGGCTTGATGAGCAGTGCCATGTCCGCACCCAGGATCCGAACTGGTGAAACCCTGGGCCGCCGAAGTGGAGCGTGCAAACTTAACCACTCGGACACAGGGTCGGCCCCTAAATATATATTTAACAATACCAAAATGTTGCTTGGTTGACTTTAAGTTACGAGACTTCTACAAATTTTCTTTAATGAACAAGTGTTACATTCCAATGAAAAATAGACAATAAATATCCTTCCAAAATACCCATATGTTAGTTTATTAGGGCCGCCGTAACAAAGTACCACACACTGAGTGGCTTAAACAGAAATTTGTCATCTCATAGTTCCAGAAGCTAAAAGTCCAAAATCAAGCTGTGAGCAGGTTTGGTTCCTTCTGAGGACTGCGGGGGAAGGATGTGTTCCAGGCATCACTCCTTGGCTTGTAGAGGCCATCTTCCCCCTGTGTCTCTGCACATTGCCTCTCTGTATGTACCTGTATCCAAATTTCCGCTTTTTATAAGGATATCAGTCACATCGGATGAGGGCCCACTCTAATGATCTCACTTTAACTTGATTACCTCTGTAATGACCCGATCTCCAAATAAGGTCGCATTCTAAGGTACTAGGGGTTAGGAATTCAACATATGAATTTGGGGGGAACACAATTCAACCCATAACAATCTTATTTAATAATAATTGTAGAAATATACAAGGCATTCATGTACTTCAGACTCCAAGAATTAGACAGTCCTAGTTAGTGATGAGGTGGAATTAAGAAACAATACTCTTGCTATTCTATAATCCTGACATCACAGGACTGCCTCTGGTACTGTAGCTCATCCAAGACTTCAGGGAACTGGGCTCTTGCCATCTCTAGTACCCCACAGCTCTTCTGGCTCACTGCTGCAGGGGAACTTCATTAGGCTTGGCTGACGTTTGTTGATAGGACATATAACGCAGCCTGTCCCTAGAACTCTGTTTGGTCCTGTCCTTATTCGTTTTAATTTGTTTGCTTGGCAAAGACACTGAACATTTGCCATAACACGACTTGTCGACTGAGAGCACAACAGTAGGGCATTTCTCTGACCTTCTCATAGGCATATGGAGTCCTTGTGGAGGTCCTAGGGAGATGAGCGTTTCAGAATCTGCCTTTTTTGTTGGCTACTGTGATCTCCCAGTGGCAGCTTAGAGTGGTTGTTTTCCTTCCCTTCCTCTGGAACTAGACACATACTTGTGAAAAAGCTATGGGTGGAGCCCCACACTTCCTTACGAAACAGTGCCAGGTAATCCTGATATTTCATACTCTGAAGAACTGGTCCTGGTTAGACCTCAAGGAAATGGAATGGCCATCTTTGTAAGTCAGTGATGAGATTTCCCCCAGCAGAGCCCTTGAAAATCAGCCAGCTTGACACAGCCTCAACCTGGATGGTATATCAAGTAGAATGGCAGCTTTATCTCAGCAGGCTGCTCTTGTGCGTGATAGGATCAGATGAAACTAGGCTGCCTCAACCAACATAGAGAAAAAATAAATTAGCACAGCAGCAATGCCTCCTTAGATCCTCAGCTTCCAGGGTAAGTATATCTCTGTATCTATCTAGGTCTGCCCAGTCACAAGCATCTCCAAGATCTTATGTAACTAAGCAAAGGAAAGGACAGGCCTATGACTTGTTGGCAGGGAGCAAATCGAGGCACTTCAGAAACCCAAAAGACAGGCCAGCCCGGTGGCGCAGTGGTTAAGTTCACACATTCCGCTTCTTGGCAGCCCGGGGTTTGCCGGTTCAGATTCCCGGTGCAGACATGGCACCGCTTGGCACGCCATGCTGTGGTAGGCGTCCCACATATAAAGTAGAGGAAGATGGGCACAGATGTTAGCTCAGGGCCAGGCTTCCTCAGCAAAAAGAGGAGGACTGGCAGTAGTTAGCTCAGGGCTAATCTTCCTCAAAAAAAAAAGAAACCCAAAAGGCTCCTTACATTAAGAAGCTGACTGTAGCATTTGACCCTGAGCTTCACGTGTTACAAGCTGTATTAGTTGGCTAGGGCTGTGTATTGGTGAAAAATCTCAATTTTCCATGTGTTATTTTCACTCTCACACTACTACCACGTTCATAACACTTCACTTCTGACACTATTAGTCACTAAATGTGGGGGTCTCCACGCCAAGCAATTCTCCATATTACCAGCTGAGTGTTCTAAAACTTAACTCAATTCTGACCCTATCTGCCTGGTGATAGTGTGAGATCCCACAGATTAAGGGCTCAGTCTCCCAAGACAGCTCCCACCCCACTTCAGGTGCCAATAGCAAATAGTAGATCTCAAGGTTACCCACAACTACTGTCCAACTTGGCTGCAAATTGGAGGTTTCCATGACCCCCTCCTTGGGTTCAATTAATTTGCTAGAGCAGCTCACAGAACTCAGGGAAACACTTACATTTATCAGTTTATTAAAGGATATGATAAAGGATACAGATGAACAACTAGATAAACAAATACATAGGGCAAGGTCTGGGAAGGTCCCAAGCACAGGAGCTTCTGTCCCCATGGAGTTGGAGTTCATCAACCTCCCAGTATGTGGATGTAGTCACCAACCTGGGAGCTCTCTGAACCCCATACTACCAGGATTTTCACGGAGGTTTCATCACTTAGACATAATCAATCACTAACTCCATTTTCAGTCCTTTTCCTTTCTCAAGAGAATGAGGGGTGAGTCTGAAAATTCCAAGCCTCTAATTATGGCATGTTCTTTCTGGTGACAAGCTCTCATCCAGGAGCCATCTAGGAGCCCACCCAGAGTCACTTCATTAGAACAAAAGACACCCTTGTCACCCAGAAAATTACAAGGGCTTCAGGAGCCCAGTGTCAGGAGCCAGGGGCAGAGACCAATGTATATTTTTTCTATTATCTCGCATGTCCCTGATGAATATATATGCTAGAATTCTTGACAAAATATTAGCAAAACAAATTCAACAGCACGTTAAAAACATTATACACCATGATCAAGTGGAATTTATCCCTGGGAAGTCAGGATGATTCAACGCACAGTAATCAATAAATGTGATATACCACTTTAGTAAAATGAAAGATAAAAATCATGATCATTTCAATAGATGTAGAAAAAGCACTTGACAAAATTCAACATCCTTTCATGACAACAACTCTCAACACAGTGAGTATAGAAGGACTGTACCTCAACATAATAAAGGCTATATATGACAAGCCCACAGCTAATATCATACTCAAAGGTGAGAGGGTGAAAGCCTTTACTCTAAGATCAGAAACAAGTCAAGTGTGCTCACTCTCACCCTTGCAATTCAACATAATACTGGAAGTCCTCGGCGGGGCAGTTAAGCAAGAAAAAGAAATAAAAGTCATCCAAATTGGAAAGGATGAAGTAAAATTGTTGGCAGACAATATGATCTTATATATAGAAAATCCTAAAGATTCAAAAAAGAAACCTGTGAGACCTAATCAACAAATTCAGTAAGGTTGCAGGATATAAAATCAACATACAATGGCTGGCCCAGTGGCATAGTGATTAAGTTCATGCACTCCACTTCAGCAGCCCAGGGTTCACAGGTTTGGATCCTGGGCATGGAGCCAGCACCACTCATCAAGCCACGCTGTGGTGGCATCCCACATAAATAGAGGAAGATTGGCATAGATGTTAGCTCAGTGACAATCTTTTTCAAGAAAAAAAGAGGAAGCTTGGCAACAGATGTTAGCTCAGGGCCAATCTTCCTCACACGCACACAAAATGAACATACAGAAATTAGTTTCTTTTCTATACACTAACAATGAAATATACAAAAAAGAAATTAGAAAACAATTCTGTTCACAATAGCATCAAAAACAATGAAATACTTAGGAAAAAATTTAACCAACTAAGTGAAAGATCTGTACAATGAAAACTACAAGACTTTGATGAAAGAAATTGAAGAAGACACAAATAAATGGAAAAATATTCTGTGCTTATGGGTTGGAAAAATTAATATTGTTATAATGTCAATACTACCCAAAGCCATCTTTAGAGTCAATGCAATCCTCACCAAAATTCCAATGGCATTTTCACAAAAATAGAAAAAATAATCCTAAAATTTGTTTGGAACCACAAAAGACCCCAATAGCCAGAGCAATTCTGAGAAAGAACAAGACTAAAGGCATCACACTTCCTGATTTCAAACTATACTCCAAAGCCATAGTAATTCAAACAGTATGGTACTGGTATAAAAATTTACACATAGACCAATGGAACAGAATTGAGAGCTCAGAAATAAACCCCCACATATATGGTCAACCAATATTTGACAAGGGAGCCAAGAAGACTCAATGGGGAAAACATAATCTCTTCCATAAATGTTGTTGGGAAAATTGGATAACCACATGTAGAAAAATGAAACTGGACCCGTATCTTACACCACTCACAAAAATGAACTCAAAATGGATTAAAGATTGATATTGTAAAACTCCTAGAAGAAAACAGAGATTTGACATTGATTTGGCAATGATCTTTTGGATATGACACCAAAAGCACAAGCAACAAAAGCAAAAATCCACACATGGGAGTACATCAAACTAAAAAGCTTCTGCACAGCAAAAGAAATAATCAACCAAAAAAGCGCCAACCTATGGACTGGGAGAAAATATTTGCAAATCGTATATCTGATAAGGTGTTAATATCCAAAACATATGAATAACTCATACAACACAATAAAAAAAATAAACAACCCAATTAAAAAATGGGCAGAGGAAATAGACATTTTTCCAAAGACATACGAATGGCCAACAGGCACATGAAATGATGCTAAACATCACTAATCATCAGAGACATGCAAATCAAAACCACAATGAGATGTCCCCTCACACCTATTAGAATGGTTATCATCAAGAAGACAAGAGATAACAATTGTTGATGAGGATGTGGAGAAGAAGGAACCCTTGTGCACTTTTGGTGGAAATGTAAATTGATACAGCCACTATGGAAAATGGTAAAGAAGTTCCCCAAAAAGTTAAAAATAGAACCATTACATGATCCCGCAATCCCACTTCTGGATATATATCCAAAGGAAATAAAAAAAGGATTTTGAGGAGATATCTTCACTCCCGTGTTTTTTGCAGCATTACGCACAATAGCCAAGAGAAGATGTGGTAGATAGAGATACAGATATACAGATACAGATATAGATAATGGAATATTATCTAGCCATGAGAAAGAAGGCTGTCTTGCCCTTTGTGACAATGTGGATGGAACTTGAAGGCATTATGCTAAGTGAAATGTCAGACAGAGAAAGACAAATACTGTATGATCCCACTTATATGTGGAATCTAAAAAAACTGAAACAAAGACTAGAATGATGGTTACCAGGGGCTAGAGTTGGGAGGGAGAATTGGGGAGATGCTGGCCAAAGGATACAAATTTCCAGTTAGAAGACGAATAAGTTCCAGGATCTAATGCACAGCATTGTCAGTGTAATTAACAATACTGTATTATATATTTGAAAGTTGCTAAGAGAGTAGTTCTTAAATGTTCTCACTACAAAATAAAAAATGGTAATTATGTGACATGATGAAGGTGTTAGCTAACACAAGGGTCGTAATCATATTGCAACATATAAGTATCAAATCAACATGTTGTACACCTCAGACTCACACAATGTTATATGTCAATTATATCTCAATAAACCTGGGGCAAAAAATAAAGAAAATTGAGGTCTGTTACTAAAGAAAATGGGAGAATGGGCATAAACCAGGCAACTAGCAGTATCTGATACAGTGACTGGTTAAACCATTACAGAGAATAGTATGAGGAAATTGCATGATTAGCCTATTATGTGTGAAGCATGTGTAGCAATTTCGATTCATCAGACTGACATAAAATTTTTAAACTATGGCCAAATTTACTAGTGATCATTTCTATCTCCTCGAATAACATCACAAATTTATGAATTCCCGGCATGCACGTAGATACACACACTCAGAAGCAAGTTCACGTTTAGAATTAATGTGACCTGATTTCTTATTGTAATTCCATAAACATCTTGCCAATTTAGACTTTTGTTTATCACAAAAGATAATGAAATAAGAAAGGATATAAATTTAGTAGCGTTGATTCTCCAATTCTAATGACTATACAATAAACTATAAATCCTTCATGGGCAGGGACTATTTCACTGAGATTTGGATCTCTTAAGAAATTTTTTTTAGACAATTTTTCTTAAGAAAAATTGGTTTAATCTGCACTACTATGTTCATTACAGCATTATTCACAATAGTCAAGATATGGAAACAGCCTACATGTCCACTTAAAGAGAAACAGATAAAGAGAATATGGTATATATATCTATACTCTCACACACACACACACACACACGCACACACACACACACACACACACACACAGTGGAATATTATTCAGCCATAAAAACGAAGGAAATCCTGTCTTTTGTGACAAACATGGATAAACTTGGAGGGCTTTATACTAAGTGAAATAAGCCAGACAGAAAGAAAAATACTGTATGGTATCACTTATGTGTGGAATCTAAAATAAATAAATAGATGTATAAATAAATATATTTTTTTAGAAGTCTAACTCATAGAAACAGAAAGTAGAATGGTGGTTACCAGGGGCTGGGTAAATGGAGAGATGTTAATCGAAGGGTACAAACTTTCAGTTACAAGAAGAAGAAGATCTGAGGATCTTAGGTACAGCGTGGTGACTATAGTTAATAATAACATATTGGATACTTGAAATCTGCTAAGAGAGTAGATCTCAAGTGTTCTCAATCAAAAAACAGGTAAATATGTGGGGCAATGAATGTGGTAATTAAACTGATCATGGTAATAATTTCACAATGTATCTGTATATCAAATCATCATGTACACTTTAAATATATACAATTTTATTTGTCAATTATATCACATTAAAGCCAAGAAAAAAATAAGTTAAGGCTTTAAAAAGAAAAATTGGTTATAAAATCAATGAATGAACAAATGAACTCCAAGAATGATTAAAAGGAAACTTTGTATTTAGCTTCCTTTGTTTGCTTGTTTGTTTTATATAAATCTTACATAATTGGTTCTTTTAAGAGCTATGAGAAGGAAATTTCAGGATATCAAAGAAAAATGGCACTCAGTTAAAATTTTTCCTGATGTTTCTTTGATGTCTAACTGAAAACAGTACTATACAATATTCAGATATTACCCACAAGGTTTCAGCAATCTGCTGATGAAATTTCTTTGGTTTATTTATTTTTTTTTTTTTTGAAAATCAAATCAGATTTGCATGTCGGCAGAAAACCAGCAGAAATGCCCTATGTGAGATGAGGAACCCAGGAGAATGAAAAAACACAGCAAGTTGAAGACATATAATTTTGTCTGGAGTGCAGATCAGTAGGACATTAGCAAACAATAGAAGGCAAGTTGATTTATTTCTGAGTTTGACCATAATCATCCATCAAAATCAATGTCTGTAGTAACCATAATAATTACATTTCAGATGTCAAAAAATACTAGAAATTTAGTAAAATACACTCTGCAGGATCAAATACTTAAGCCCATTTCTAATGGAGAAAAAAATAACATGTATTCAGTTCCAAATATTTAAATACTGGCAGCTTTTAAAATTGGAAAACTCAGAGTATCATATAAACAAAATGGAAAACATTTGAGGAATTGATTAAAAGCATGTAATGGGCCAAATGTTCATGATGGAAAGAGTGACTAAACATAGAGACTCCACCTTTTCTCTATAACTTAGAAGACTCTAATGCTGTCTTGGATAACTCACTGATGTGGAATACACTTAGGCAGATCCCTCCCTTTTTCTAGATTTCAGCCTCCCAATTGAAAAGTTAAGAGTTGGACTTATTTACCAAGTTCCCTTCCAGTTACAAACTTTTAAGATTTGATGACTGGTAAATGCAAAGTACTTATACCTCTAATTATTGCCCGAAGTTTTATCTGAAAAGAAGAGGAACATGAATTGACTGGTGTTAACACCAAAGAGTCTACTGATTCAAATGCTTCCGCTGCATCTAATGATTCCTGAGCACTGAGACATCACGTCAAGAGCGTCTCCCACTATCGGCGAGGAGAACTGTAAACGGAAAACTCAACAACAGGCACACAAGCAGAATCTGCACTTTCTTACCTCTTGACTCTGTCTCTGTAAATGTCATGCTACTTTATCAGAAGTTTTAGCTCCAGTCAAAAGCCACCTTCTCATAAACACAACTCAGTGCCTCAGTACAATGATTCTAGAACATTACATGATGTTAAATGATATGCCCTGGAGAACTTGGAGGAATCACTTCATAAACACTTTCCAGTATTTTTGCATGAATTAAAGAGGCTTGAACTTGGTCTCTCAGGTGAGAAAACTCAAGAACGCCAATCTGGAGCGCCACTCCTTCACATTCCTATAGGGAATAAATGCCTCTTCGCACACGAGACTCAATTTCACCATGACATCTCCCAAAAGAAGGTGAAAACAGAGGAAGCAATTTAGCAGTGGGGAGAGGCTGTGAGCAAAGGCAGGTGAGCTAGAGGTAGAGGAATGACTGGCTGGAATGCAGCTTGTGCAATGGTGAGAATCAAGGTAAAGCAAGTAGATTGAAATTCTCTTTGTAGAAAGCCTGGATGCCCTCCCCCCTCATCCAATAACTTTTTATCATTTCAAGTACACATATAGAGCCACTGAATTTTTTTAGAAAATATGTCATTACAGTTCATTTCATATTTAGAACTTTTAAACTAGGGGTGAAAAGATCAGTCCTAGTTTGTATGATTTGAGCAAATCATTTAACTTCTCTGGTTCTATTACTCTGTCTGTAAAATAAACATAACATTATTAACCTCATGGGGTATAAGAGAAACAGGGACTTAGGGATCAGTCTAAACTGGTTTGAGCAATAATGAGACCATTGGCTCAGCCCCAGTAGACTGGAGAGATGAGTAAATCTGTGGACTTGGCTTTGCCCAGAACTGGAAGCAGTGGCCAGGACACAGGTTACCTTTGACTACTCATCATTGCTTTCCTGGAGCAGGTTCCATTGTCAAGGAAGCTCTCTCTTCTTGGCAGCAATAAGTTGCCAAGAACAGTAAGAGATTCATTCTATTTAATATGTATCACTGGGAAGCATACCAGTTATCCTAAGAAAATGGGATTCTCATTCATAGAATCCAATCCAAGGATCCCTCTCATATCATTTGCCGTGGTAAGATTACATCCCATGCATGAACTAGTCACATGTGCCAGGCATGCCAAATGCTGCCTAACACGTACCTTCTATAATGGTAGAAGAACTGAGTTCTCTAGAGCCATCGTTCTCAAAGTGTGGTGCTTGGACCAGCAGCTTCAGAACTATGAGGCAACTTATGAGAAATGCAAATTAGCAGGCTCCACCACAGATCTTCTGAAACAGACACTCTATGTGTGCAATCTATGTTTTCACATCTGTCCAGGTAATTCTGATGTGATACAACTAAACTAAAGTTGAGAATCACTGAAAGCAGCACACGCTGGATGATAAAATCAAGAATCCTCTTGTTTGAAACAAGGCGAATTGGATGGGTAGCCTGGCAGTAAAGTCTTCCCTGGACCTGCTCTGACACAGGGGAGAAGCGAGTGGGCGTGGATGAACAAAGGTCACACAAATACACCACAGTTTCACGAAGCTATCTATCAGTAGGATAAGACGAGGTAACGTGAGCTCCCATGATCTGACAGCAGGGGAGTAGCAAAGGAAAAATGAACTCATCTTCCTTATAAAGATATAAGCTATGTTATACACCAATGCTTCTCAAACTTTTAAGTGTATCCAAGTCCCCTGGGGATGTTTTAATATGCAGATTGGAACTCATTAAGCCTTGAGTGAGACCTGAAATTCTATGGTGCTAACATCCCACATAAAGCCTATGTGTCTGACCAACAATTGAGAAAATCGTTTACAAAGAAGGTTACTGTTAACCATGAGTAATTCCTGCTGACTTGAAATACAGCCTGGTTCTGTCTCCAGACAAACAGCCTGTGCATCACTGGTCTAGAAAAAGGCCACTTTTTTCAAAACATGGGCAATAATCCAAAGAGATCCAGCATCAGAGTAAAACAGAAACTAAAGGGTAAAAGGAAGAAAAGAACAGAAAAGGCAAATGACAAATAAAGAACATTCATTAGAACATGTTGCTATAGAACAGATAATAATCATCATCAAAAATACTGCCAAGAACTTTTAAAATTTATGAAGTAATGTTATATAAATGAAGAGCACAAAGTGAAAATAGACATGCTCGGGGAATACATAGCAGAACAACAGAAACGGATGAAACCTTAGCTGGCAGAGTTCAGGGAAGGCATTGAAGTAAGAAAATCTCAAACATGATGCCATATTGGAAACTTTGAAAAAGAGAATAGACACTGCTGAAACATAGTGGTAAAGAGAGAAGAGAATATTCAAGCATAATGAAAAGGAAATGAACAGACTTTAAATGATTAGAGTGAAAACACGGACTTGGGAAGCTAACAAAGAAAAACATCCAATACGTGCATAATGGAGGTACCTAAAGAACTAAAAAATTGTTTCAATAAAATTTTAAGGAATAAGATAATAAGGAATAAGACAGTGTCTATCTCATAAAGCTATTGCAAGGGTTAAATGAGAGAAAAATATAAGATGCTCCACACAATGCCTGACACAGAAGAGCTCCAATTTGTGATGGCCTTTATTGTAGTTGTTATACTATATATTGCTATTATTTTTTTCCAGCTTTATTGAGATATAATTGACATATACCATCGTGTAAGTTTAAGGTGTACAACGTGATGATTGAACTCTAGTATCTATTGTGAAATGATTACCAGAATAGGGTTAATTAACAAATCCATCACCCTACATAATTACCTGTATGTGTCTGTGTGTCTGTGTGTCTGTGTGTTTGTGTGTGTGGTGAGAATTTTTAAGATGTACTCTCTCGGCAACTTTCAATGACATTACACAATATTGTTAACTATAGTCACCATGCGGTACATTAAATACCCAGATCTTGTTCATTCTATAACTGAAAGTTTGTACGCTTTCACCAACATCTCCCCTTTTTCTCCACTCCTCAACCCGTGGCAACCACCATTCTACTCTGTTTCTGTGAGTTTGACCTTTTGAGATTCCACATATAAGTGAGATCATACACTATTCATCTATGTCTGACTTATTTCCCCGAGCATAATGCCTTCAAGACCTATCCATGTTGTCACAAAGGACGGAATTTCCTTCTTCTCATTTCTGAATAATACTTCGCTTTTTGTATATAGCACTTCTTCTTAACCATTCATCTGTAGACTGACACATATGTTGTTTCCATGTCTTGGCTATTGTGAATATGCTGCAATGAAATGAGAGTGCAGACATCTCTTCGAGATCCTGCTTTCCTTTCCTTTGGACATATACCCAGAAGTGAGATTGCTGGATCGTATGATAGTCTTATTTTTAATTTTTTGATGAACCTCCATGCTGTTTTCACTAGTGGCTGTATCAATTAACATTCCCTAGAGTACACAATAGCTTCCTTTTCTCAGCATCCTCACCAACACTTGTTATCTCTTGTCTTTTTGATAATATTCATTCTAACAGATATGAGGTGATATCTCATTGTGGTTTTAATTTGTATCTCTCTGATGATTAGTGACGTTGAGCACCTTTTCATGTACTGTTGGGCATTTGTATGTCTTCTTTCAGAAAATGTTTGTTCAGGTTCTTTGCTCATTTTTTAATTGAATCATTTGATTTTTCGTAATTGATTTGTATGAATTCTTTATATAGTTTGGATATTAACCCCTTATTAGATAGATGGTTTGCAAATATATTCTCCTATTCTGTAGGTTGCCATTTCATTTTGTTGATCATTTCTTTGGCTGTGCAGATACTTTTTAGTTTGATGTGGTTCTACTTGTTGATTTTGCTTCTCCTGTTTGTGCTTTTGGTGTCATATCCAAAAAACATTGCCAAGATTAATGTCAAGGGACTTTAGGCCTATGGTTTCTTCTAGGAGTTTATGATTGGGGGTCTTATGTTTGAGCTTTTAATTCAATTTCAAGTTAATTTTTGTGAGTAGTGTAACATACAGCTCCAATCTCATTCTTTTGCATGTGAATATCCAGTTTTCACATCATCATTTATTGAAGAGCTTTTCCCAGTTGAGCATCTTGGCTCCCTTGTCAAATAATAGTTAATTGTATATGCAAGTGTTTATCTTTGGACTCTCGATTCTATTCCATCGGTCTATGTATCTGTTTTCTCACCAATACCACACTGTTTTGATTACTATAGCTTTGGAATGTAGTTTAAAATCAGGAAGTATGACGCCTCCAGCTTTGTTCTTCTTTCTTAGGTTGCTTTGGCTATTCAAGGTCTTTTATGATTCCATACAAATTTTAGGATTTTTTTTCTATTTCTGTGAAAAATGCCACTGGAACTTTGATAGGGAATGCATTGAATCTATAGATGGTTTGGGGTAGAATGTATATTTTAACAATACTAATTCTTCCAATCCATGAACACAGGACATCTTTCCCTTTATTTGTGTCTTCAATTTCTTTTACCAATGTCTTGCAGTATTCAGTATATAGATCTTTCACCTCCTTAGTTAATTTTACTCCTCAGTGTTTTATTGTTTTTTATGCTGTTGTAAATGGGATTGTTTTCTTTACCTCTTTTTCTGATAGTCTGTTGTCAGTGTATCAAAATGTAACTTATTTGTAAATGTTGGAATGGTATCCTGCAACTTTACTGAATTCATTGCTGAGTCCTAACAGTTTTTCCTGGAGTCTTTAAAATTTTCTGTATACAAGATCATATCATCTGCCAACAGAGAGAATTTTACTTTTTCCTTTCCAATTTTGGTGACTTATATTTCTTTTTCTTGCATAATTGCCCTGGCTAGGACTTCCAGTACTGTGTTGAATAGGAGGGGTGATAATGGCTCCCTTGTCTCATTCCTGATCTTAGAGTAAAAGCCTGCAACCTTTCACCACGGAGAATGATGCTAACTTTGCACTTCTCACATATATGGCCTTTATTATGTTGAGGCACCTTCCTTCTATATCCACTTTGTTGCGAGTTTTTATCACAAAAGGATGTTGAATTTTGTCAAATCCATTTTCTACATCTGCAGAGATTTTCATATGGTTTTTACCTTTCATTCTGTTAATGTGGTGTATCACATTTTTTGATTTGCCTATGTTGCATCATCCTTGCATCCCAGGAATAAATCCGACTTGATCATGGTATATGGTATTTTTAATGTGCCATTGAGTTCATCTTCCTAGTATTTTGTTGAGACATTCATTAGAGCTATGGCCTGTAGTTTTCTTCTCATGAAGTATCCTTATCTGGCTTTTGTGTCAGGATAATGCTGACCTCATAAAATGAGTTTGGGAATGTTCTTTCCTCTTCAGTTTTTGGAAGAGTTTGAGGGTTGGCATTAATTCTTCTTCAAATGTTTGGTAGAATTCATGAGTGTAATCATCTGGTCCCGGGCTTTTCAATCTCCTTACTTAATTCAATCTCCTTACTAGTAATTGGTCTGTTCAAATTTTCTATTTCTTCATGATTCAGTCTTGGCAGGTTGTATGTCTAGGAATGTATCCATTATTTCTAGGTTGTCCAGTATGTTGGTGTATAATTATTCACAGTAGTCTCGTATGATCCTATATATTTCTGTGGTATTAGTCATAATGTCCCGTCTTTCATTTCTGATTATATTTATCTGAATCCTCTTTCTTTTTTCTTAGCAAGTCTAGCTAAAACTTTTGTCAATTTTATTTTTTCAAGAAACCAATTCTTAGTTTTGTTGATCTTTTCTATTGTTTTCTTATTCTCTACTTCATTTATTTCTCCTCTAATCTTTATTATTTCCTTCCTTCTACTAACTTTGGGCTTATTTTGTTCTTCTTTCCTAGTTCCTTGAGGTGTAATGTAAGGCTGTTTTGTTGAGATCTTTCTTTTTTCTTAATATAAACATTTATCACTATAAAATTCCCTCTTAGAACTGTTCTTGCTGCATCCCATAAGTTTGGCATGCTGTATTTCCATTTTCCCTTCCTCAAGATATTTTTTACTTCTGTTTTGATTTCTTCTTTGATTCATTGTTTGTTTCAGGAGTGGGTTGTTTAATTTCCACATATTTGCAAATTTTCCAATTTTCCTCCTATTGTTGATTTCTAGTTTCACACCACTGTGGTCAGAAAAGATACTTGATATAATTTCCATCTCTGTGAATTTGTGGGAGACTTGTTTTGTGGGCTGACATGTGATCTATCCTGGAGAATGTCCTGTGTGCAGTTGAAAAGAATGCATAATCTGCTGCTATTGGATGGAATGTTCTGCATATGTCTGTAAGTCCATTCAGTCTGTATTGTTATTCAGATCCACTGTTTCTTTACTGATATTCTGTCTGGATGATCTATCCATTATTGAGAATGGGGTATTAATGTCCCCTACTATTATTGTATTGCTGTTTTATTTCCTTTAGTTCAGATGGTATTTGCTTTATATATTTAGGTGTTCCAATGTAGGGTGAGTAATATTTACAATTGTTATATCTTCTTGGTAAATTTATTCCTTTATCATTATATGATGACCTTCTTTGCCTCACATGACATTTTTTAGCTTAAAATCTATTTTGTCTGATATAAGTATAGCTATCAATGCTCTCTTTTGGTTGCCATTTGCTTGGACTATCTTTTTCCATTCCTTCATGTTCAGTCTGTGTGTCCTTAAAGCTACTGTGAATCTCTTGTAGGCAGGATATCATTGGATCTTGATTCCTTATCCATTCAGCCATTCTCTTTCTTTTGGTTAGAGAATTTAATCCCTTTATATTTAAAATAGTTACTGAAAAGTAACAACGTACTATTGCTATTTTGTTCATTGTTTCCTGACTGTTTTTATAGTTCCCTTGTTCCTTTCTTTCTCTCTTGCTGTCTTCTTTTCAGATTTGATGACTTTTTGTGGTGATATGCTTTGATTCCTTTGTCTTAATCTTTTGTATTTCTACTACAGGGTTTTCTTTTGTGGTTATCATGAGGGTTACATAAAACATCTTATAGCTATAACATCCTATTTTAAGTTGGGAACAACTTAACTAAAATAGGAAACAGAAATTATACTTTAATTTCTCCCCTTCCTCACATTTTCGGTTATTGATACTACAATTTAATTCTTTTTTATATTGTGTATCTGATAATAAATTGTTGTAATTAAAGTTAATTTTAATACCTTTGTTTTTAACAAGAGTTGAAAGTGATTTATACATAACCATTACTATACTGGAGAATCTGGAATTGACTACACATTTACTGGTGATTTTTACACATTCTTATGTTTTACATTGTTAATTAATGTTTTATCATTTCACCTTGAAGAATATCCTTTAGATTACTGTAGTGGTGGTTCTAGTGATAATGAATTTCCTCAACTTTTGTTTGTTTGGGAAAGTCTTAGCTCTCCTTCATTTCTGAAGGACAGCTTTGCTGAGTATTCTTTTTTGACATTTTTTTTTCTTTCAATATTTTGAATATATCATCCAATTCTCTCCTGGCCTGCAAAGTTTCTGTTGAGAAATCCATTTATAGTCTTATGGGAGCAAGCTTGTATGTGATTAGTCACTTTTCCCTTGCTGCTTTCCAAATTCTTTCTGTCTTTGGCTAGTGATGGTTTACTTATAAAGCGTCCTATTGTAGCCCTTTTCAGATTCATTCTTTTTGGAGACTTTTGGTCTTGGTGAATCTGGATGTCCATTTCTTTCCCTAAGTTTGGGAAGTTTTCAGCCATTATTTCTTTAAATAAACTTTCCATCACTTTCTCTCTTCTCCTTCTGTGATTCCCATAATACATATACTGCTTCAAATGACAGAGTCTCCTGAAAGAAATTTCAGCACAATAAGAGACAGAATCTGCTAAAAAGTGCATACCAATGCACTTGTCTAATGCTGTACTGAAAAGTATATAACATTCAAATATTACTCAAACTCAACTATTACATCAAATTTTTGATGATGAAATTTCTTTTTGTGAAAATACAATCAGTTTTACACCTACACTTCTGATTTTTGGTAGAGGCCATAAAATTAAAAAATTGTTTTCCAAAGCTGAATGACAGCTTCAAATGGTGTAGATTCAACAAAGGTGCCCCTCTCTGTTCACTAATTGAAACATTCAAACATGAAGCAAGCATGAAATGTTCCAAATGTTGCAAGATGAGAAATTATTCATGCTGAGAAAGACCACAAAGTTAGCAATGTGACTCAAAGACCATAGAAAATATGCACAGTTAGTTAATTATAATACTTTTCCACAATTAAAAAATGAGTCATCCATTGTTTATAAGAAAAGTGTCTGGGAACAATTTTGGCCTACAAAGGGAAATTCGACAAAAGTCTCTAAAAAGAGTGGTCTATAATTGAAAAAGATGTTATCAAGTGATATTTCAGGAAGGTTCTCTTGTAGTTCTCTGGTCACCAACATTGGATGAATATCTGGAAAAATACCTAGATAAATACAGTTTGTGATTATAATCTGCGTGAGTCCATGAAGTAGAATAAGTTTGGTGTCCCCAAAATAACTATACTTTGTTCACTCATTCATGAAACATATTTTCACTCCAAAAATAAAAATCTCATCTATTTGTTGGTCTCTTGAAGTTCTGCACTGTCAGTACAGCAGAGTAGGTCTTCAGCTAAGTCTGAAGGATTACAATCATTTTGAAAAGTAATTCTGCAAAGGCTATTAAAATCTATAAGCACAGATACTCTTTGTTCCATCAGGCCAACTTGGAGGAATCTATCATACAGAAATAAAACATCAGTACATATGAACATATGGATCTAGGTGTTTATTGAAACTTTGTCTTAATGACAATAATCCAGTAATGACCAGGAGATTCATAATAGAAAAATGGATGAATAAACTATTATATCATATGTCATTAAAACTTATGTCTCTATGAATATATCTATGAAACAAGTGACAATAATACACTATCAAAAGAAAGGGTTCCCTGAAATATTTTTAAACTTAGAGAATGCAACAAATTAAATATATTGCATATCAAGAAATGCAAACAATTTTCATCATTATTAAACTTAAACAGACTTCAGTCAGGCAGTAACCAAATATCACAAGGCTTCTCAGCACAGTCAGAATGTGGGTAAATCCACTTTTCTTCTCCATAATTTCATCAAAGCTCTTTTCATCTCACTGTTTCGAAAGCTGTAGATCAGTGGATTCAGCAGAGGTGTAAGAAGTGAGTAAGACAATGACATCAGCTTCTTGGTGTCTGGGGAGTAGCCAGATTTGGGTTGCAAATAAGTCATATTGGCTGTGCCATAGAACAGGGTAACAGACGTGAGGTGGGAAGCACACGTGGAAAAGGCCTTTTGCCTCCCAGTGGTTGATGGCATCTTCAGGATGGCAAAGAGAATCCGAATGTAAGACAAGAGTATCAACAAGAAAGGAACCATGACAATCAAAATGGTACCAGTGAATGCATAGATTTCAAACAAAAATGTATCTGCACACACAAGCTCTAGCACTGCTGGGGTTTCACAAGAGATATGATTAATTTCATTGGGGCCACAAAAGGGAAAACTGAAAACCCATGTGGTCTGCACAGTAGCCACCATGATCCCTGACACCCATGAGAACGTTACTAATTTCACGAAAACCCTTTTGTTCATAATCATTGGGTAGCTCAGAGGAAAGCAGATTGCAGCAAATCGATCATAAGCCATTGTCCCCAGGAGAAAACATTCAGTTCCACCAAAAAAAAAGAATGAAATACATCTGTGCAAAACAGCCTGAAAAAGTAATCATAGTTTTCTTAGTGGAGAGGACTACCAGCATTTCAGGCATAATGACTGCACTGAAACCCACTTCAACTAGAGACAAGTTCAGGAGGAACAGGTACATGGGAACGTGGAGGCTCTGTCCCAGGGAGATGATGACTATAATGATGGCATTTCCCATCAGAGTTACCAGGTAGATAACCAAGAAAACCCCAAAGAGCTTCTCTTGGAGTTCAGGAAAGTTAGAAAAGCCCTAGAGGACGAATTCAACCACAGAGCTCTGATTGTGCCTTTTCATTTCAGTAATGGGAGCATATATTGTTTTTGTGGCATAGCACATAAATTATGAAGTCGCAGTCCAATAGCTGAGAGTTCAAGCCATTGAACTCATTAAACTCATTGAACGCATTCGCCCCAGATAATCCTGGCAAAAGCTATAAGGAGGAATCTCTGCAGACAGAAATTTAGTTTGGCAATTTTGGAGAATGGCCAATTACAAGAATTAATGAATCTTTCAAATATAAAAGGAGAATGAATAATTCTCACTTAGAAACCTTATCTAAATAGCACAAAGTAATATCAAAGTTCTTTTACTTACAGTGCAACTCATACACTATGTACTTTGAAATGTTTAACATAGCCTGAAAGCAAAAAAATATTTTAGAACTTAGGTCTCATTCCTATTACATTGCTATAAGTGTCATCTATTTTTCCCAATTTTAAATAATTAAGAAATGTTATACCACAAAAAATAAAGTGTCCAAGAGTGATAAATGGAAAAAGATGCTCACACAAATAACAATAATAATTCAGTTACAGCCCAGTCAATATATGTTTATTAGAAATATTCATTAGGTTTAACATTACTGTGTGTGACTTAGTAAAATGTGATGACTCTGCAGAAACACACAAAGAAGGTTGTATTTTGGAGTACCTATCTGAGATGATCTGTAAACTGTGTGAGTTGACTTCAGGTTTAGTGATAACTGCTCAAACTGGTCATGGCCAATTATGTGGAGATGGGCTTCTCCATGGCCCATCCTTGTGACCATGATGACTTGAGAAAAAGCCCATTTTTATCATTATGAAACTGTGATTTAAAAGTTTCCTCTCACTTTCTCTCTCTCCTTCTCTCTCCCTCTTTTCTCTCTCTCTCCCCACTCCCTTTCTCATCAAGAAGTTTAGTTAATCATTACTTATTTGACAAACACTGATTGAGCACCCACCATTTTCCTGGCTCAGCAATCTCCGGCACACATTTGATCCCACAGCTCAACAGAGAGCTGGAAACACTACATAAAATAGCATTCCACCCTTACCGCAGTACTCTTACTGATACCCTTTATAACTTGCTCTGTTTTTCTCCATTACCATCAACTGACTTTATGTGTGTGTGTGTGTGTGTGTGTGTGTATATATATATATATATATATTTCCTTTTCTAATTCCTCCTTAAAATATGAACTCCAGGAAGGTAAAGATTTACCTTGTTCTTCTGTTTATTCACAATGCCTAAAACACTACAACAGTCCCTGGCCAATAATAGATGTTAAACCTATATTTGATGAATACGGAAATAAAATAATTAGGAAAACCCAGGCTGTATCTTAAAGGAATAGAGTGTCAAAAGAAAAGTGACACCAGTACACAACGCTATTGGGAAATAGGCATAATAACAAGTGCTTTAGATATTTTAATGAGGGAAAAATTACTTCTGAATTGGGAGGGAGGATGAAAAACTGTAATCACAGGATGTCATGTGGGAAGATACATTAGGTGGAAGGAGAAAGACATTAGGAGGAGGGATGACTTGCTCAGGATAAAGGTATTTATGACAACTTAGCACTAGAATTGACGCCTACTGGCCTTTCCGTGATGTTGTGAAAGCCAGTGGAAATTCACTGTGGGAGAAGAGGAATGCAGAACAGAAGGACACAGCAAACTGAAGACATGTAATCTTGTCTTGAGTGCAGATCAATAGGACATTAGCAGACAGTAGAATGTAAGTTGATTTATTTCTGAGTTTGACCATAATCATCCATTAAAATCAGTATCTGTAGTAACCATAATAATTACATTTCAGATGTCAAAAAATATTTGAAATTTAGTAAAATAGACTCTGCAGGATCAAATACTTAAAACCATTTCTAATGGAGAAAAGAAATGATGCATTCAGGTCTAAATATTTAAAAGTGGATACATTTTAAATTAGAAAATTTAAAATATCATATAAACAAAAGGGAAAACATTTAAAGGAATGATCAAAGCATGTAATGGAACAAAAACTTCATAATTGAAAGAGCAACTACCCATAGATATTCCACATTTTCTCTATAACTTAGAAGACTCTAATGCTGTCTTGGATAACACACTGACATGGAATGCTTATGCAAATCACTCCCTTTTCTAGATTTCAGCCTTGCAATTGAAAAGTTAAGAATCAGACTATTTACCAAGTTCCTTTCCAGTTACAAACTTTTACAATTTGAAAATTAGTGCATGGAAAGTACTTGTACCTATTACTATCCTCCGAACTTTTCTCTGAAAAGAAGGGAAAAGGAAATTGGCTAGTGTCAACACCAGTAAGTCTACTGGTTCAAAGTTTTCAGCTGCGTCTAATGATTCCTGAGCACTGAGACAACATGTCAACAGCATCTCCAACTATCAGTGAGGAGAACTGTAAATGGAAAACCCAACAACGGGCACACAAGCAGAATCTGTACTTTCTTACCTCTTGACTCTGTCTCTTTAAAAGTCATGCTGCTGTATCAGAAGTATTACCTCCAGTCAAAAGCCACTTTCTCATAAATACGACTCAGTGACTCAATATAATGATTCTACAATATTATATGACACTGAATCATTTTCTCTGGAGAATTTGGAATCACTTCATAAACACTTTTCAGTATTTCTAGGTGAATTAAAGAGGCTTGAACTTGGTCCCTCAGGTGAGAAAGCTCAAGAGCACCAACCTAGAGCACCACTCCTTCATATTCTCCATAGGGAATAAACACATCTTCACACAAGAGATTCATTTTTACCATGACATCTCCCAATAGGAGGTGAAAACAGAGGCTGAACCAAGGTTGAAAACTGGGAAAGAAGTGAGCAGTGGGGAGAAGCTGTGAGCAAAGGCAGGAGAGCTAGAGGTAGAGGAATGAGTGGATGGAATGCAGCTTGCGCAATGGTGGGAATCAAGATAAAGCAAGTAGATTGAAGCCTCTTTGGAGAAAGCCAGCCTGCCCTCCCCCTCATCCAAGAACTTTTGATCATTTCTAGTAGAAATATAGACCCATTGAAAACTTTTGAGGAAAATGTCATTACAATTGATTTCATAGGTAGAACTTTTAAACGAGGAGTCAAGAGCTCTGGACTAGTTTGAATGATTTGAGCAAATCATTTAAGTTCTCTGATTCTATTAATTTTCCCATAAAGTAAACCTAATGTGATTCATCTCATGGAGCATATATGAGAATCAGGGACTCGGGAACAGTTGAAACTGCCTTGAACAGTTAATGAGACCGTTGGCTCAGTCCCAACAGAGGGAAAAGAAGAATGAATCTGCAGGTTTGGCTTTGTCCAGAACTGGATGATGTGGCCAAATGTAGGTTACCTTTGTCTACTTCTCATTGTTGCTTTCCCAGAGGAGGTTCCCTTCTCAAGGCAGCTCACCCCCCTGGCAGCCATAAAGCTGCCAATAACACATACGGATTGATTCTGTCTAATCTGTGTCCAGTGGAAAATGTACCAATTATCCTGAGGAAAAGGGATTTCCCTTCACAGAATCCAATGCAAATATCCCTCCCATATCATTCTCCTTTGTGAGATAACACCCCATACACAAACCAGTCAAGTGCATCAGGTCTGGAAAATGCTACACAGTGTGTACTTTCCGTGATTCATACCCCATAAAATCCCGTGGGGGCTTCTATCATACTGATATGCTTGATATGTTCTATTGCTTGGTGTCAGCTATGGTAATGCAGGTGAGACACCATTTGTGAGAGGTCTTCAAGATGTAGAGGCGTGATTTGTATACTTTCCTGTATGCATATTAGATTTCAATGAAAAGTTTATAGAAACATTTCAGATACATGATAAAGGGGATAAAAAGAAAGTGATATTAATATCAAACTCTAATTCATAGCCAATGGTACTAAAATGACAAAACAAAAATCAAAAAGTAGAGATTTAACACACTATCCTCAATGATGGACAGACAAAATAGACAACAAAGACACATAAGTGGAAAGATTTTCATAATAAAATTTGATTTAACAGATGATAATGAGAGAGTAAATATGAAACAGAAACATACTTTTTGTGCAAACTATATTTTCGTCCCAAAATATTTATGAAATATTTACAAAAATTGCTTATGTATTTGTCAGAAAGAAAATATCAATAAATCCAAGTACTTGGCAGTCATACACATCACATACTATGCAATAAAACTGCAAAATGAGAAGCAAATATAGGAAAAGAAAACTAAAGTCTTGGAAATTTTAAAACTTTCTGAAAGTATGGTTGTTATAACCCTATTGGAGGGAAATCTAACAGAGTAATCATATTGGTAATCTACTGTGACTCTCTTCGATCTAGCAATTCTACTTCCTGAAATTTAATATATACTAAGTGCACAAGATGTATAGAAGGATGCTGTTTAGAACAGTTTTATAATAGTGCAAAGTTGAAACTGAAATATTCACTTATGGAAACTGGTCACAGTGATCATGTTTACTCATTTAGAATATGATGCACTTGTTAAAAAGAACAAAGCAAAAAACATACAAACATAAAAAGATACCTTTGAAATACTAATTGAAATAAAAGAGTTGAAAAACAGACTGTAAACTCTCCTTCTCCTATTTTTACAAAAGGAAAATATGTGTACACGTAACTAGTGTTTCTACATACGTAGGAAAAATCAAGAAGAATAGACAGCAAATAATTTAGAGTGAGTACCTCTAGGAATGAAATTGGGGATCAAAGTTGAGGCATTTTTGAGAGAGACTTTTGAATTATTTTGTATATCAATCAATTATTTTGTACATTGATACACAAAATTCTTTAAAAAATAATTACTTTTGTAAAAAGTTAAAAGCAAGTTATTAAAAATAGAAAATAAAATGAAGGTTTTTAAATGGCAAGGTAAAGATGGCACTAGCATTCCAGAAATTTGCCCCAAATGACAATACTAATGAGAACTTAAACCCAAGTTTCATATTCAAAGAAACTGGTACATATCTCAACCTAAATAAAGGAGTTGTCAAAAACATGAAAGTCAAAACATGACGCATGAAGATTCAGAGGTCATGTCCACAGGGGCAGGTCAGACAAAGCTAGAAGAATTCTCTAGAGCTTGTGGGACCAGGGAACTTGAGAGCTTTTTTGTTCTCAAAGTGTGGTCCCTGGATTAGCAGCTTCAGAACCATCAGGGATCTTATTAGAAATGCAAATTAGCAGTCTCCACCACAGGTCTACTGAAACAGATCCTCTTTGTGTGGGGCCAGGAATCTGTCTTTTAATATTCATCCGAGTGATTCTGATGCAATACAACTAAACTGAAGTTGAGAATCACTGCAAGTGGCACAGCCTGAACGACAAAACCAATAATCCTCTTGTCTGAAACAAGGCGAATTGGATGGGTAGCCTGGCAGTAAAGTCTTCCCTGGACCTGCTCTGACACAAAGGAGAAGCAGGTGGGTGTGGATGAACAAAGGTCGCACAAATACACCACAGTCTCAGGAAGCTATCTGTCAGTAGGATAAGATGAGGTAGCGTGATCTTCCGTGATCTGACGGCAGGGGAGTAGCAAAGGAAAAATGAACTCATCTTCCTTATAAAGATATAAGCTGTGTTATACACCAAAGCTTCTCAAACTTTAAAGTGCATCCAAGTCACCTGGGGATTCTACTGATAAGCACAGTGGAATTCATTGTGTCTTGGATGAGACCTGAGAGTCTACATTTTTAATGTCCCGGATGAAGCCTATGTGTCTGACCAACAATTGAGTAACAGCTTTATCAAGAACATTACTGTTAACCATGGGCAAACCTGCTCACTTGAAATATGGCCAGGACCAAGGTCCAAACACCCTGCATGTGGCTCATCCTGAAAGAGCACACCTTGTTCCAACATGTGTGATAACCTGAATAGCTCCAGAATCAGAATAATACACAGAAACTAAAGAGGAAAAGAAAGAAAAGAACAGGAGAAGCAAATGATGAGTAAAAATGCTCACTAGAACAATGTTGCCATGAAGTGGATAAAAATTGTTACCAAAAATATTGTGAAGACTTTCTGCAACTTACGAAGTTACTGCCTCTATAAGGAAGAGAACAAAGCAAAATATATACATGTTCAGGGAAGACAAGGAGAAACAACAGAATCTGATGAAACCTTAGCTGGAAGAGTTCAGGAAAGGGGTTGAATCAAAAAAATCACAAATATCATCTCCATATTGAAATTTAAAAAAAAGAATAGATACTGCTGAAACACATTCATAGAGAGAGGATTAATCAAGCAAAATAAAACAAAATGAAGAGAATTTAAAATGATTAAAGTAAAAAATATAGACTGACAGCTAACAAAAAAGATCAAATGCATGCATAATTGGTGTACCTAAGAACTGAAAAATTATATAAAGAACAGAGTCAAGGAATGGGGATATGAATAGTATCTATCTCACAATGTGTGTTGCAAGGATTAAATGAGAGAAAAGTGTAAGACACTTGACAAGATGCCTGGCACACAAGAGCTGCACCTTGTGATGGCTTTTATCATTGTTGTCCTACTGTAACTACTATTACTTTTATTGTTATTATAGCTGATCTTTACAATATTTCAAATGTTAATATTATTTTATCATCCTCATCATCCTGCTTTTATGACAAAGAAGCTAATGTTCAGAACAGATAAGTAACTGGCAAAACTCAGAAGGTGGCAGAAGCAGTATTTGAAACCAGGTTTATGAATTCTGACTGCATGCCTCCAGTGTTTCCACTAAACCATGCAGCCTGTCACTTATTTGACATCTTATGCATATTCAATTAGCAATAATGAGAAATGTATACTTAATTTAAATTTTTATTTTCTAACCCATTAAACTTTCTACTATATCCCTCAAACATTGTTTTCACAAGCATATAACACCAGTGCCAGTTCCTTTATATCTGCCTTTGTTGCAGACCAAATCTGTATTAGGTGGTATTTATTTCCATGTGCTTTGCCTTGGTATATCATTCAAAATTTATACTTACCCTCTCCCAATTTAAACCATCCATACATCAAAATCTTTAGATATATCATGGCAGACATGGAGATGTGCTGCTCAGACTCCTCTCCAAGAAAAGACACACCGCCCAGATGCAAAGGATGTGATTAGGTGACAGCTATTTGCTTCTTCATGGTCAGATTCAGCTTCCAAGCCAGGCCACACTCTTCTCAGAGAGGTCCCCAGTCAATGACAGAGCAAGAATCCAGCCATTTATGACCCACACCAGATGCATCTAATGGAGAATCCAGACCTCCCTGTTGGGTTTGCAGAAGACTTTGCCAGGCCTACTTGGCAGTCAGGAGGCTCCTCCTGCCCAATCCTATTTCAACCCTTATTCTTTCCCAAATCTTCTTTCCCTGATGAGACTCCATCCCCGTGTCTGCTTCCTAGAGAACCCAACCAGCACAAATGGTACTCAAAGTAGTCAATGAAAGCAGGCAGTAAAATAGGGTTTGAAACCTTGATCTTTACCACCTGGTTGGTTTTTAGATCCCATCCCTTTGGTTATGTGGAGTATAGACTTCACCTGGTATAACAGGGCAGTTCAGTGACAAAAGTTTTTAGGAATGGTGAAGATGAAATTGCATAATTCCAAGATGGAATTATGTAACTGTGGAGGGAAACGTACCGGCCGGTGCAATGATTCAGGCATGAAAATGTTGGAGGGGATGAGAGTTGATACATCACAGTATAGTATAGTATAGTATATAGTTATTACTATATTGCTTTGATTCCTCCAGATAGATAACAAAAAAGCTGAGTGCAATCAACAAACCACTGAGAACTAAATGTGTAGACCCAGAGAATCTTTAGTAGTTCACAAGTAACCTCATCTCTTATAACGGTAAAGCAGAAAAGGCTGAAGATCAAATCCAGAGTTTAATAGATAGAATGGTTGAACTTCAAAGACAGTTCAATGCTTAATCAAGGAAAGTCTACTATGCCAAATTGAAGCCAGAGTTGGAAAAATACCTTGACACATAGGATGGGAACTGGATGGATGTCTCCAAAGATTTTCACTCCCAAGACATCTCTGAACCTTCTGATATTGCAGAAGTGGACAGTCCCTCCCATTAAGAGTAGGAAGACAGGGGCTGGCCCCGTGGCCAAGTGGTTAAGTTTGCCTGCTCCGCTGCAGGCGGCCCAGTGTTTCGTTGGTTCAAATCCTGGGCACGGACATGGCACTGCTCATCAAACCACGCTGAGGCAGCGTCCCACATGCCACAACTAGAAGGACCCACAACGAAGAATATACAACTATGTACTGGGTGGTTTGGGGAGAAAAAATAAAATCTTTAAAAAAAAAAAAAAGAGCAGGAAGACTATATAAAAATCACATCAGGAGCTAAGTTCATCTACACTCCTGGACACCAGGCCTATGCATAGGGTTAAGTCACAACAGAACCCAGCCAGGGGCACACTGAGCCTAATAAGGAAAAAAGAGACTGTATCACAAAGAGCTGCAAGATTTAACTGACCTGTGCCAAGAGAGGTCAGGGAAACCGAGGGTACTAGATTCTGGGGGTGCTGGATCAGAAGGCTAGTCCATAAGACTGGGCAAGGGAAAGTTTGTTGACTTGGTCTTGGAGGAAAAGTTAGGAAGTTTGGCAGCCAAGAAGTCTACGGTAGGAGGCAAAAAGAGCTCATGGAAGTAGACTCAATAAAAGGGCCCTTCTCTATTTATCAATAGCGACATTAAAATAGGAAGCAAGCATGAAATGTTTCAAATGTTACCAGATGAAAAATTATTCTGGGGAAGATCATACAGTTAATGATGTGATTCAAGGACCATAGAAAATCTGCACAGTTAGTTAATCACTTAGTTTCCTACAACAAAAAACACGAATCATCTTGTGTTTGTAAACAGTGTCCAGGGGCATTTCGGGCCTACAAAAAGAAATTTAACAAATGTGCCTAAAAATAGTGGTCTATAAAGGAAAAGATACAAATCTATCAAGTGAGACTTCACAGAAGTTGGTTGGAACTAACTTCAGTTAGTTCCCTGGTCACTAACATTGGATGAATATCTGGATAAAGCCTGTTTTGAATAATAATCTGTTGTGAGTCCATGAAGTATAACCTGTTTGGTCTCCCCAAAATAACTATATTTTGTTTACTCATTCATGGAACAGATTTTCACTCCAGAAATAAAAATCTCATTTATTTCTTGGTCTCTTAAAGCTCTACAGCAGAGCAGGCCTTCCGATCACTCTGAAAAGTTAAAATGATTTTGAAAAGCAATTCTGCAACGGCTATTGCAATTTATAAACATACTCTTCATCACATCAGGTCCAATTTGAGGAACCTATTATACAGAAATAAAACATCAGTACATAAGAACATATGGAACTAGGTGTTTACTGAACCTTCATTTTGATGACAATAATCCAGTAATGACCTGGATGATGACAATAGAGGAAGAAATAAACTGTTGTATTATATGCTATGAAAACGTATATATCTATGAAAAGTAAATGACGACCATACACTATCGAAAGAAAGGAATCCCTAATATATTATTGAACTTGGAAAACTCAGCAAATTAAAGATGCTCATACAGAGAAATGAAGAATGTTTGGCCATTTATTAAATTTAATAAAGTTCAGTCAGGCGGTGAGCAAATAACACATGGCTTCCCGACACAGTCAGAATGTGGGTAAATCCACTTTTCTTCTCCATAATTTCATCAAAGCTCTTTTCATCTCACTGTTTCGAAAGCTGTAGATCAGTGGATTCAACAGCGGAGTAAGCAACGTGTAAGCCAATGACATCAACTTCTTGGTGTCTGGGGAGTAGCCAGATTTGGGTTGCAAATAAGTCATATTGGCTGTGCCATAGAACAGGGTAACAGACGTGAGGTGGGAAGCACACGTGGAAAAGGCCTTTTGCCTCCCAGTGGTTGATGGCATCTTCAGGATGGCAAAGAGAATCCGAATGTAAGACAAGAGTATCAACAAGAAAGGAACCATGACAATCAAAATGGTACCAGTGAATGCATAGATTTCAAACAAAAAGGTGTCTGCACACACTAGCTCTAGCACTGGGGGAGTCTCACAGAAGAGATGATTGATTTCATTGGGGCCACAAAAGGGAAAACTAAAAACCCATGATGTTTGCACAGTAGCCACCATGATCCCTGACACCCATGAGAACATTACTAATTTCATGAAAACCCTTTTGTTCATAATCACTGGGTAGCTCAGAGGAAGGCAGATTGCAGCAAATCGGTCATAAGCCATTGACCCCAGGAGAAAACATTCGGTCCCACCAAAAAGGAGAAGGAAATACATCTGTGCAAAACAGCTCACAAATGAAATTGACATCTTCTCAGTGGAGAGGACCACCAGCATTTCAGGCATAATGACTGCGCTGATGCTCACATCCACCACAGACAAGTTCAGAAGAAACAGGTACATGGGAACGTGAAGGCTCTGTCCCAGGGAGATGATGACTATAATGATGGCATTTCCCATCAGAGTCACCAGGTAGATAACCAAGAAAACCCCAAAGAGCTGCTCTTGGAGTTCAGGAAAGTTAGAAAAGCCCAAGAGGATGAATGCAACCACAGAGCTCTGGTTGTGCCTTTTCATTTCGGTAGTATAGTGTATATCGTTTTTATGGACATTGTATGTAAATTATAATGTCACGATCCAATAGCTGAGAGTTGAAATCTGAAATTCTCGGCAGAAGATGTAATCATGAGTTCATTTTGACAGATCTTCAGGTTGGCAATTTTGATAATGGGCAATATAACGTAATAGTGAATTTTCCAAATACAAATGAAGAAGTGAAGAATTTTGGCTCAGAAATCTTGTTTTAAAAGTACAAAACAACAGAAGATGTTCTCTGGCAACTTTTTTGCTAGGCTGAAAAATTAATCCTATTCTTAAAACACACACAGATACTACATTATTTGGAATCTATTGCCCATTACAATTATGTATGCATCTCTGTTCTTTTCAATTGTATGTTTGTACATGAATTTTCAAATAAAGTGTTTCAAATAAATAGCAAAAAAACCCAGAAAAAACTGTAACTTATAATTCAAACTTAAATCAAATTTTGATGAATATTTCTTATAAATGCGAAAGTTCAAAATGCGTTTATATTACTTTGTTGAAAATGAAATATATGAATAATAATACTCAAATAAATAGAGAAACACTCAAAAGCGGTTGAATTTTAGATGCACTTATCTCAGATGAACATTAGGTAAATTGCTTCAAGCATATTGATTTGTGGTCAGAATGGAACTAATTATACTGGAATTTGCCTGAAAGGAAGACTTTAGACGTCAGTTCTCCGTGGCCCATCGTTGTGACCATGAAGTAGCTTTCAGAGCTATAGAAAATACCATTTTTGGTCATTCTGATCCTGTGGTTTAGACAGTGACTCTCTCTCTCTTTTCTCTCTCTCTCTCACACACACACACCCACACAAACACACACACACACACACTAGGGAATTCACTTAACCATTAACCATTCAGCAGACATTATTGAGCATCTACCTTGTGGGTGCCTGTGTACCCTCAGATACATTTGAGCCATAAATTCAACAGAGAGTTCTTCTCTGACCACATGGCATAAAAAGCAGTTCCTATTCCCAACGCCAGCACTCTCTGACTCCCGTCTAACTGAAATAACTAACTAACTGAAATAACCACTAACTGAAATAACACGTATTTATTTCGGTTTTATGCTTATTGTCTAACTCCCGCTTCTGGAATGTAAACTCCAGGAGGACAGGAGATTTATTCTTTTCTTTGCTGTATTCTCAGTGCCTAGAACAGATAATAGATTGTAAAACAATACTTATAGAATAAATGGAGCAATAAATATTATAATCATGAAAATTCAGACTCTGCCCTTACGGAATATAGTGCCCAAAGGAAAAATAAATCAAATACAAGGAAATAAAGAGCCCAGAATTAATCCATGGCTTTTGTAGAACTTTGAGGCCTCTTGTGGGATTGGAAATACCACTGGATTGGGGAATTGGGCTCCAGTCCTGACTCTGCCACTACCTCTAAGGTAAGTCTCTGCCTCTTCCTGCACTCAAACTCCCCTGTGTGGCTGGGAGCAGGAAAATAACCCTGGATATCCCTTCCAGCTCTGACATGGCAGTTTCTCTGATTTGTTCATAGAAAACTGCAGGCTGTAGGGCTTCCCCTCCATTAAGATGACAGCCAGACTAAAGGGAGGCTGGAATAGTGGTGGGTAAGCATGTAGGAGGCACAAATTCTGCCTGAGTCTTTTGGGCCAGCCAGTCCTAAGCAGAGTTGACCATCTTCCTCCCAGTCCAGCTGCTCTTCCTGAGCCCCTCTCTGGGAAGAGCACCTCACTTCTCCCACTTCTCCTCCATAGTCACCCATACCAACTCTCTCCTATCCCCAGCATCCTATTCACTGTCGGGCCCATGAGTCTTTAAAATCTCGAGTCCCTCTGGCCTGAGCAAGTTCATTCCCACTGCTCCAGCTCACTGCCTCTTTTCCTCCCCCTCAATCTCCCTCCATCAGTAAATGGTCTCCTAACTGGCTTTCCATGTTTTGTACCTTCTCCTTCACTTTATCGCTCATACCTCTGCCAAAATAATATCCATTCTCCCAGAATCTTCAGGGTCTCTGCTTACTAGTAAAATAAAATGCTTACTTCTCAGGCTGGCATTTAAGGGAAACCAGAGTGGTTTAGAAGTGCATTAGAAATTTAAAGAGGGAAAAATTACTTCTGAATGGAGAGGGAGAGTCAACAACCGTAATCACAGGATGTCATGGTAGAAGGACCATTAAGTGGAAGGAGGCATAAGGAGGAAGGCTGACTTGCTCGAATCAAAGGTATTCAATGACATCTTAGTACTCAAATGGAGGCCTATTGGCCTTTGGAGGATGCTTTGAAAACCAGCAGAATTTCACTGTGGGACATGAGAAAGCCAGGAGGACAGAAGGACAAACAAGCTGAGGACATGCAATGCTGTCTTGAGCTCAGATCATCAGGACATTAGTGGAGAGTGAAAGGCAAGTTGGTTTAGTGAATTTGACAATAGTGATATATTAAAATCAAATGTATTAACTTTAATACTTATATTTTGGATATCAAAAAAGCTCCTAAAATTAGTAAAGTGGACTCTGCAGAAAAAAACATTTAAGTAGCATTTCTGATAGACAAAAGTATATAGTAAGCTCCAAGTGTATAAAACCAAATAAGTTTTAAAAGTAAGAAAATGTAGTGTCCTATTAAAAATTGACAAACTTCAGGAGGCTGATAAAGTTATAGAACAAATCTAAATTGCTGCCTTCATGAGTGATTAAAACAAAACAACTGAACCTGAATGCTCCATCTTTTCCCCCTAACATGAACTACCCTAATGCTGACCTGACTAATTCACTGACACGTTCTTCTGGCTCTAGAGTTAACTTTCTGTATGACCTTGGGCAATTCACTCCCTCCTCCGGGTTTCTTCTTGCTACATAACCAGCCTTATTTCTGACCATCTCCCATCCCAGCTAGAAACCTGTATGAATTGACGATTAGTGCAAGCAAACTACTTATAGCTCTAATCTTTGCCCAAACTTTTATGTGAATATGAAAGGCAGATTAGTTTATATTCTTACCTGAGCACTGGTTATCACTTTATAGGGATCTCCTACTAGCTAGAAGAACTATAAATGGTAAACCCACTAACAGGTACATAAGAAGAACCTGACCTGTTGACTGCCTCTGATTTTCGTCCCATTTAATCAGATGTTTCACTTCTTTAGTTAAAAAAACTCTCCAATAAATAGAACTCAGTGATTCAATGCACTGATTGTGTGACATTATACAGCAACAAATTTTTTTCCCTGGGAGAATCCTTCTCTGGAGAATTTACATTCAATTTTTATAGACTTTCCCATTTGGACATATGAAAACTCAACTGCACAAACCTGGAACAACACTCCTTCAGGTTTCTACAGGGGATAAACACTTCTTCACTCAAGAGACTCAATTCCACCGTGACCTCCCTCATTAAGAAATGAAAGCAGAGTCTGAGTGAATGTTAGTAAATAAGCAAAATGAAGAAAGGAGGAAGGGATGAAGGTGTGAGCAAAGGTAGGATGATCTAGATGGAGGGTCTGATTGCATGAGGTGGGCAGTTTCTACAATGATAGGAAACACATTAGGGAAAGTAAAATGAATTGCTTGATGAAAAGCCTGGATGTCATTACCAAAATTTTTTATATTTCTAGTAGAAATATGGAAACACTGAAAATTTGGGGAAAAAATCATTCAGATGATTTCATAGTTGGAACTTTTTAACTTGAAGTTAAAACCATCTGGACTAGCTATCTGACTTTGAGCAAATATGTAACTTCTCTGGCTTTCTTACTTTTCTGCTAAAATAAAGATAATGTTATTCATCTCACAGGGTATGTGTGAGAATCAGGGGACTCAGGGTCCAGTCCATACTGACCTGAACAATCAGTGAGGCCATTGGCTCAGTCCCAGCAGAATGCAGGGATGAATGAATCTGCAGGCTTGGCTCTGTCCAGAACTCAGATAAAGTAACCAGGACCTGGGTTCCCTTTCTCTATTGCTCATCTTTGCTTTCCTAGAGTGGGTTCCATTTTCAAGGCAGCTCTCCCCTCCTACAGGCAAGAAGGCTGCCAATAACACCTGGAATACATCCTCTCTAATCTGCGTCCTGTGTCCATCTAACTACTAAGATGAAGGCTGAGACCCAATCAAATTTCATTATTTGTTTTTGCAAGACAGACTGGAAGGAAGTATAGATAGGGTGGAATGGATGGGCAAAACAAAAAATATTGCAGAGGGTACATTGATAGTTCCGGAGTACATGAATGTGGTGGGTAAAGAAGAGAGGATTTCAAATCTTCATGAAAGAGAAAATTGAGATTAAATAGAAACAGGGCAAGGGAAGTCCATAAATGAATCACTTCAAGGATTTTGCACACACTGGGGGCTGGTTCCCAAGTCCAGGAGTGAGGTGAAAAAGGATATAAAAGAAGTCAAGGGGAAAATAGTCACACATCCTACTAATACAGGGACATTTTTGGGATTGACCATTCCTTCATTGAACATGCTGAGAATCTGACTGTAAAAGGCATTGCTAGGAGCACTATATGGATGCTCCAGGAGCCTTCTGTCATGGTAAGAAACTCATTGGGATCTAGAAGTGGAGAAAGATAAGTGTGACACACAGAGATTACTATCTTCCTCAGTCTCTTATGAACTAAAAAGGAAAGCCACAGAGTAAGCCCTATCAACAGGCTGTGGGATCAGTAGCCATTCTTTTTTTTTTTCTCTCTAGGTGAGGAGGGGCTTGCATCTCTGCCAGTGTTCCAAAATGGGAAGAGAAAATTCTAACTTGCCTGGAAAAGAGCATTGTCAGTGACAACCATGACAAAAGTAGATGCAGAAAATCCTCAGTACAGTGCCAGAGGGATCTAAAGGCACATCGGTCATGATAGCTAGAGTCTGATAGGAATTCTTGATGATATCCCTCCCAGGGGTCAAGATTGGGGCAGCAACTCTCAACAAATTGGGTATAGAAGTAACATACATCAACATATTCAATGGTGAAAGATTGAAAGATTTTACTCTATCACCAGAAAAAACACAAGGGTGCCCACTCTCCCCTCTCTTATTCAACATAGTACCAGAAATCCCAGCTAGAGCAATCAGGCAAGATAAAGAAGTAAACGGCATCCAAATCAAAAAGGAACAAGTAAAATTGTCATTATTTGTGGGTACTATGATCTTACACGTAGAAAATTCTAAAGACTCAACCAAAAAACTGTTGAAACTAATCGATGAATTCAGTAAAGTTGCAGGATATAAAATCAACATACAGAAATCAGTTGTGTTTCTATACACTAACCATGAAATTTCTGAAAAAGAAATAAAGAAAACAAATCCATCCACAATAGATCCAAAACAATGAAATACTCAGGAATAAATTTAACCAAGGGAGTGAAAGATCTGTATAATGAAAACTACAAAACTTTGATGAAAGAAATTGAAAAACACATAATAAATGCAAAGATATCCCATGTTCATGGATTGGAAGAGTTAACATTATTAAAACATCCATACTACCCAATGTGATCTTTAGATACAATGCAATCTCTATCAAGATTCCAATGACATTTTTCACAGAAATAGAAAAAACAATCCTAAAATTTGTGTGGAACTACAAGAGACCCTGAACAGCCAAAGCAATCCTGAGAAAGAAGAACAAAGTTGGAGGTATTGCCATTCCTGATTTCGAACTATACTCCAAAGCTATAGTAATTAAAACAGTATTGTACTTGCATAAAAATTGACACATAGATCAATACAACAGAATTGGAGAGCTCACAAATAAAGCCCCACATATATACTCAATCAACATTTGACAAGGGAGCCAAGAAGACCCAATGGGGAAAAAAGAATCTCTTCAATAAATGGTGTTGAGAAACCTGGATAACCACATGCAGAAAGATGAAGTTGGACTTGTATTTACACTACTCACAAAAATTAACTCAAAATAGATTAAAAACTTAAATATAAGACCCGAAGCCATACATTTCTTAGAAGAAAACAGAGAAAAAACTCCTTGACATGAGTTTTGACAGCAATTTTTTTGGATATGATACCAAAAACACAAGCAACAAAGCAAAAATCAACAAGTGGGCCTAATCAAACTTTAGCTGCATAGCAAAAGAAACAATCAACAAAATGAAAAGGCAAACTATCAAATGGGATAAAATATTTGAAAACCACATATCCAATCAGGAGTTAATATTCAAATATATAAAGACATCATACAACTTTATAACAAAAAAAACAAACAATCCAATTAAAAAATGGACAGTGGTACCGCATAGACTATGTGCACTGTTAGTGGGAATGTAAATTGATTCAACCACTATTGAAAACAGTACAGAGGTTCCTCAAAAAGTTAAAAATAGATCCACCATATGATCTAGCAATTCCACTTCTGGCTATATACCCAAGGTAATGAAAACAGGATATTGAAGAGTTATCTGCACTCCCATGTTTATTGTGGTATTATTCACAATAGCCAAGAGATAGAAGCAACCTAAGTGCCCATCAATGGTTGAATGGATGAAGAAGATGTGGTATCTATATACAATGGAATATTATTCAGCCATGAGAAAGAAGGACATCCTTCTTGGATGAATTTGAGCACTTTATGCTAAGTGAGATAAGTCAGGCAGAGAAAGACAAGTACTGTATGATATCACCTACATGTGGAATTTTTAAAAGCCAAACTTGTAAAAACAGAGAGTAAAATAGTGATTACCAGAGGACGGGGGATGGGGTTATAGGATAGATGTTGTTTAAGGGTGCAAACTTGCAATGAGTAGTAAATAAGCCCTAGAGATCTAATGCACAATATAATGAATATAGACAACAATACTGTATTATAATCAAATTTGCTAAAAGACCAGAACTTAATTATTCCAACCACAAAAGAAATGATAATTATGTGATAGAGGTGCTAATTATCACTCTAATGGTAATCATATTACAATATATAAATGTATCAAATTAACATGTTGTAATTGTGTAACCTTAAATTTACACAATGTTGTATGTCAAATATATTTCAATAAAAATTCATATGAAACAAAAAAAGACCTCGAATAGCCAAAGCAATCTTGAGAAAAAAGAACAAAGCTGGAGGCATCACAATCCAGACTTTAAAATATGCTACAAAGCTGTAGTAATCAAAACAGCATGGTACTGGCACCAAAACAGGCACACAGATCACTGGCACAGAATTGAAAGTCCAGAAATAAAACCACACATCTATGGTTAGCTAATCTTCAACAAAGGAGCCAAGAACATAAAATGGAAAAAGGAAATTCTCTTCAATAAATGGCGTTGGGAAAACTGGACAGCCACAAGCAAAAGAATGAAAGTAGACCATTATCTTGCACCATAAACAAAAATTAAACTCAAAATGGATTAAAGTCTTGAATGTAAGACCAGAAACCATAAAATTCCTGGAAGAAAATATAGGCAGCACACTATTTGACATCAGTCTTAGCATCACCTTTTCGAATATCATGTCTACTCGGGCAAGGGAAACAGAAGAAAAAATTAACAAATGGGACTACATCAGACTAAAGTCTTCTGCAAGACAAAGGAAACCATGAACAAAATGAAAAGACAACTCACTAATTGAGATAAAATATTTGCAAATCACATATCTGAGAAGGGGTTAATTTCCAAAATATATAAAGAACTCATACAACTCAAAAACAAAAAAACAAGCAACCAGATCAAAAATGGGCAGAGGATATGAAGAGACATTTTTCCAAAGAAGATATACAGATGGCCAACAGACACATGAAATGATGTTCAACATCACTAATTATTAGGGAAATGCAAATCAAAACTACAGTGAGATATCACCTTACACCGGTCAAAATGGTTATAATTACCAAGACGAAAAATAGTAAATGTTGGCGAGGACGTGGAGAACCCTCATACACTGCTGGTGGGAATGCAAACTGGTGCAGCCTCTATGGAAAACAGTATGGGGATTTCTCAAAATATTAAAAATAGAAATACCAGGGGCTGGCCCCGTGGTCGAGTGGTTAAGTTCGCGCGCTCCGCTGCAGGCGGCCCAGTGTTTGTTAGTTCGAATCCTGGGCGCGGACATGGCACTGCTCATCAGACCACGCTGAGGCAGCGTCCCACATGCCACAACTAGAAGAAACCACAACGAAGAACACACAACTATGTACCGGGGGGGCTTTGGGGAGAAAATGGAAAAAATAAAATCTTTGAAAAAAAAAAAATAGAAATACCATATGATCCAGCTAGCCCACTACTGAGTATTTATCCAAAGAACTTGAAATCAACAACCCAAAGAGATTTATGCATCCCTGTGTTCATTGCAGCATTATTCACAATAGCCGAGATGTGGAAGCAACCCAAGTGCCCTTCTACGGATGAATGACTAAAGAAGATGTGGTGTATATGTACAATGGAATACTACTCAGCCGTAGAACAGACAAAATTGTCCCATTTGCAACAGTATGGATGGATCTTGAAGGTATGATGTTAAGTAAAATAAGCCAGACAGAGAAAGACAAATACTGCATGATTTCACTCATATGTGGAAGATAAACAAATATATGGATAAAGATAACAGATTAGTGGTTACCAGAAGGGAAGGGGGTTGGGAGTGGGCAAAAGGGGTAATGGGGCACATATGTATTTTGACGGACAAAAATTAAACTACTGGTGGTGAGCACAATGAAGCCTATACAGAAACTGATAAATAATAATCTACAACCAAAATTATACAATGTTATAAACAATTACGATCTCAATAAAATAATCAAAAAAGAAGAAAAACAAATCTCTCAGTAAAAACAAATAAATAAAATTGTTGTCATTACTACTACTACTATTAGATAATGAAAATTTCAATTTTTATTTATATATTTTATTTATATTTACATACAATATTTATATTTTATATTCTATCCATCACAAAGTGTTCTATTATCTCTTGCATGGTTTTGACATGCTTATAACACCAATGTAAGTTCCTTTGTTACATTTTCTTTTGTTACTGGTGAAATCCACACAGAGGCAATATTTACAGCTGGGGAGCCTCGGTATGTAACTCAAAATTTATGCTTTCCCTCCCCCAATTTCCAGCATCTATGTATCAAAATCTTCAATTATATAAATGTATCTTTATATATGATTGAGGACAAAGAGGTCCCTGGACATTCTTGCATTCAACCAATCTTTACTGCCCACCTCTTGGTGCCAAGACTTTGCAAGGCTCTTAATACATCATGATGAATTCAACACGCCTGGTCCCTGCCCTCCCTACATGTCTGTATTCCTTTCAGCTGTGAAAAAACAAGTCTTGGAAAGGTTTCCAGAAGGCTTTTCTGAAATAAGCAGGAAAAATGGACAATAGGAGATATTCTCCATCATAAAGTCTTTCGAACAGGAGGACAAAAGAAGAAAACAGTTTGTTGTGTTTTCAATTCTCTGCCCCTCAAGCTGGTTTTCCAGCAGACTTTGTTCCAGTTGTTGAATATTAGGCCTCCCCAAAAGGAATAGCCAACTGGTATGGATCTGGAGCTCAGAACAGAGATCTGAGCTCCAGATTCAAGGAGTCATTGGCATATCGATCTAGTTACATCACTAGCAACAGGAGCATCACCTCAAGTTAGGCCGTAAGAAGAGAAGAGGGTCAAAAATGGACTCCCAGGGAACACTGACATTTAAGTCTCAGAGGGTCTAAGTCTAAGAGGGTGGTGAGAAGAAACATGAGGAGAACTAGACAAGAACAGTGTCCCTGAAGTCACAGGAAGTTTCAAGAAGGAAGGAACAATCAAGGTCAACATCTCCATTCCTCTCAGAAGTCTGAAACACTTTTTTCATAAAAAGTGGAGCCCAGTTTCCCCTGACCTTTTGTTATAATTGCATAAGAAGTGTTAGCCTGAGGAAACGCTTCCAGTTGCTTTATACAGAGAAATATATGAGGTCCCTTGCCAAGGATGAGTAGGGGCATAGTTCAAACTTTGAGAAAAGAGTCAGAAGCAGTCCTAGGAATGAGGTTCGCAGCCTTCAAAAATGATCCTAAAATGGCTCCTTAGGAATGACAGCAGCAATGCAAACCCATTTCAGAAAGATGGACAAAAATCTTGGCCTCTGGGATGAAACAGTGGATAAGAAAAAAGAGGTTATCCCCATCTTGTAAGTAGGAAGGGAAGGCCCACCTGTGGCAGTGCCTGTGTGCATCTGGGGAGGGATAAAAATATATAATAGTTTTCTGTCTCTGTACCCTGGGTCTAGTGAGCTTAATTCCAGTTTTATTCACATCTGTCCACATACTGATGTGAAAGAGACATACTAAAAGCAGGAAACAGGCAGAGTTGGGTGACTTTCCCATGTAACTGCCAAGCCGCCTCAGGCATATCTGACTTACTATATTTCCCGCCGTTCACTCCTTCTCTGATAACCGTGTCCCAGACTTCACCAGACAGTGCAGGTAATTGTCATGTCTAGCACACTGACCCAATCTCAAAGTTGCCATGGTTTTACTGACATAAAGTCAGTCTTTTCCTGGCAACCTTTCCCCAGATACTCCTAAGAACACTCAGAAGTGTACACACTTTTAACCCGCTACAGGAGCCCCAGCAGTTTGTGAGTTCGTCAAGACTGCTTTTCTTTTAAGAGTCCCAGGGAAGAGGAGGAGAGATGAGGAGGATTTCAGGAATGCTTAGAGTTACTGCAGCTGATGTCTTACTCCATGTGGCTCACGGCTGCTACCTGCTCCACCTCCATCCTCTTCCACATAGGGTTGCCAGATTGAGCAAAAAAACATACAGGATTCCCAGTTAAATTTGAATTTCACATAAACTGCAAATAATTTTTTGTACAAGTATGTCCCATGCAAAAAAAATTATTCATGGTTTATCTGAAATTCAAATTTAACTGAGCATCTTGTATTTTGTCGGATACCCTCCTCCACCTGCCACTCTTGAACTCCACTCTTTTAGAATGGCTTCCCATAACGGTTCCCAAGGGACAAAGCTCTTTCCTTTGGACTACAGCTCTTGTTTTCCTGTGGTTCACACCTCCCACCCCCAGAGGGAGGCTAAGTAAGGAACTTTGTGGAGTTCCAAGAGTGGGCCCAGCCTCTCTCAGCTCCTAGAATCTCTGTTTCCTTTGACTACCACGCCTTGCAGCCTGATCAGGCCCATCCTTCTGGACTTCTACACACAGGGGTCTCATTACGTTTCCCTCTTGCCCAGGCCCCTCCAAGAACCCCAGGCCATCAGAGACACTTGTATCTCTGTGCTTGCCTGTGTGACATAATATTTTATCTGCTCAGAATCCTTCCTTTTGGGGAACCACTCTCCCATTCCACGTTTCAGGAGGTGCTGATCCTTTCTTGCTCAACCCTGGGACTGCAGCCTAGGCTATGAGATGGAGGCCTAGCCAGTCAGAAGTTCATCTCCCAGACCACAGAGGTCATTCAAGGCTTGGCACATACCCAGGATCAGGTCAGAATCCTCCCCCAACTTCCTGCTAAAGCTATTGGTAAAGACAATTCTATTCCTTTGGGATAATTGACCATAAGGATGGTTTAAGTTGACACCCCTTCTGGCCATCTTCTCTGACCCATAATGGTCACTCTCTGAAATAAGAGCAAAGGGCGACTATAAGAAGAGCAACAGAGAGGAGAGAGAGTGAAAGATTGAAGACACTGTTAGAAAGGTCCAGACATACCTCAACTAGAAATCAGGTTTTTTAAAAAAATAAATACAGCAAGTCATTTAATTTTTGCTTAAGTGAGTTTGAATTGAATGTGAATCCTAAGTGAAATGACATGTCTAAAGTTCAATCGGATACTCGATTCATGTTTTTTTAAACAGGCCTCCTTGGCTCCATGAAGATCTAGCGATATGGCTGGACACCTGTTTCATTGTCCCAAATTCTCTAAGACATTCAGGAGTTGGTCTGCTGAGAGCATCCAAGCTCTTTAGGGGACAACACTGCCTCACTCAGTGGGTGCCAACCAGTGCCTTCATTAATACAGTACAAATTGCTCTTGAAATAAGTACCTGCACACACAGTCAGCTTCTTACGCATATTCTGTATATACACACAATCTGTGCTCAACATGCTACGCATATAATTATCAAATGTGAAGCCACCAAACTTCCTGTGTGAAGAAGAGTTAATAACAATTAGTGTCATGGTGTCCTAAGTTGATCAGTCAAGGCTCAGTTCCCTTGGGTTCAGATGTCTGGGCATGTTAGGCAGATTGCTGGAAGTGGTACATGTAGATCAACTTGTGAGGAGTCAAGACAGCAATAAAAATGTGTGAAAAGCAAAAAGAGGGGTGTCTGCAACCTTTCTATGGGGCACTGAGGGTCCAAGATAGCGTCAGCTCTCTCAGCTGCTTTGGAGCCAGCAGCAACAGCTGGGAGCGGGGCAGGTTTGTGGTGCCTGCATGGAGTCCTGAGGACCTCCACACTGTTGGCTGAGGTGTGGGAACTAAGGGAGCGCTCTGAGGAAGCCCACAAACTGATGGGGCTCCTGACTGACCTTCAATTTCCTCATCCATGAAATGAGGGTTGGGAACTGATCACATCGGCACCTAGAATTCCTTTTTATTCTCCTTTTTTTCTATACAGAGGGAACCAAAGCAGAAAAAGAGATTTAGAGTTAGCACTTGGAACTGACTGATTTTTCTAAAAAGAAAAGTCAGTTAATGGCACAGCTGGAAACAACAGTGGCATGTTATTAGCATAGAGCTAAGTCAAGTCACAATAGAGCTTCCAAGCCTAAAGGTCTACGACAAGGCATATGTGAAGTGAGCTATGACAAGCTCACTCCCAACATGAAAATTCCAGAAGTTTCTAGAAAGATGGGAAGTTACTATTTATTTAAGCAGCAAATTAATCACAAATGCAGAGTCAAAGGGACATTCCATTATACCACAGTACAATATTTCCTTTGAATGGTGACATTGATATGCTTCACATTATCCAATCATATAGAATGAGCACAATCCACACTTTATCATGTTAAGGAGTTTATTTTATGCAAAGGAGCCCAACATCAGAATCACTTGCTGGGTCATTGACATTAACATATAAAAGGAGTTAGTTACTAAAACAAGATTCTACACTATCGGAGGTTATAAACAGCCTCTAGGGGGAGGGGTTGATAAATAACTGAGCTGGGGCCATTGATGGCAAATGTGGGTTGTTCCTAAGAACTTGTTCCACGTGGACTCCTCCACATCCTATGTTCCAAGTCATCTGACACTCGATTATCTAATTCTCTTTCGCTCCTCTGTCCTTCCACTCTCTCTGGTACCCATTAGTCTAATCTCTCATCTCTTCTTCCCTTTCTACTCTTCTTCCCTTCATCCTCCTGTCCATCTACCCCACCGTCCTCTTGATCCTTCAGCTCTGCTGTCTCGCTTCCTCTGCTTTCCATCCTACTGCTCCCAAACCTCCCTGTCTCTAGTTTCTCTGTCCCTCTGCCTTTTCCATTAGAAGCCTCCTTTAGTGACCCTGCAATATTACCTTTGTCCACACTTGGACTTTTTTGCTTCTCTTTCTGTCCATCGCTCAAGCTGGTTTTGACAGAAAATGCATTCTTGAATGTTCCATCTTAAATGATATGTCACTTATTTGAACACCCTTTACCAGATTTTTTATTTTAGACTCATACAGAGAAAATTCCAAATCCCAGGGCCTGTTATGCTTTATAGATTCCATTTGTTCTTTAAAATGCTTCAGATCCTTCTTCATCGTGGGGGAGATTTTGAGGCAAAACTTTAGCTCAAAGTTGGAGAATCTTTCCTTTTTCGCTATGTCCAATAAAAACTGCATACTGAGGGTCATCTCCTCATTCCCTTCCTGCTTCTTTTCATCCAGCAGCCTCTTCATTTCTCTCTGGTCCTCTTTCACCAGGTAGGACATGGCGTGAAAAAATTCCTGGAAGCTAATGTGGTGGAAGCTGTAGAACTTCTTCACCTCAAGTCCTTCTTGGTAATCATTGCTGCTCAGGAAAGCAGCAAGGCTGGGCCCATCTAAATTGTGCTTTCTGAGGTCGGCTTCTTCAAACAAGAACCTCCGGTGCTGGATGCCCTCAGCTGCCAAGGAGCACAGACTCCTCAGGACCCTGTCTCGGGTAAGCTCGGAGCAGCCCCCATTGTCATTGGGTGGCAGGAAGGTGGAGACATAGGCCATGAAGATGTCAGTGCCATTACTGGGTGTCTCTGAGACTGCTCTGCCCCTCTCCATCTGTCCCTTCAGCCAGGAGCAGACCACCCAGCAAATGCCTGGAACCTGACATGCTTTGTAGAGGAAGTCATTTCCTTGTACAATGTCAAAGGCATTTCTGGCTTGCTCCTCATCTGTAAAATATGAGCTGAAATACCTCCTCCTCTCATCCTCAGAGAAGCCTAGGATGTGAACATGGCGTGGTTGTTCCAGCAAGGATTCCAGATTCTGTAAAGCCAGGGGCCGAGTGGTGATGAGAAGGGAGGACGTGGAGAGTACCTTTCTCCTGATTAGGAGGTGGAGCATGTCCTCCATGGGACTTGACCTCAGCCTCTTCAACTGCTTTGCAAAGGGCCTCTGCAACTCATCATAGCCATCTAGGATGAACAGGAGCCGCTCTGGCTGCCTCAGAATCTCTGTGACAGGCGCTTGATTGTCTTCACAACACCAGAAGAGGAGCTGGTCCAGTTTGCCCTCTTGGAGCAGGACCACTTCTCTGCAGCTCACGTAAAAGACATAATCAAACCGGCCTGGGTACAGGGTGTCAGTGGCCCAGTCCAGCACCATTTTTTTGGACAGTGTTGTCTTTCCAATACCAGCGGACCCCTGGAGCACCACTATGGGCGGGACTTGGTAGGGCTTTTCCCCTGGATCAAATAGAGCCTCCACCATGATAGAGTCCAGCTCCTGCTCCAGGATGGAGCAGGCAGGTGATTCTGGGCTCCCTGAGCTGGGCTTGGTCACCAGCAGCAGCTGATTGTACCTGCAGTTGATTTCCACATCCTGCCTCTCCTCTAGGCGGCGCACACGCTCTCGGTATATTTCTCTGTAATCTGAGCCAGACAAGTGGGTGTTAGGTGGTGAAACGAGAATTAAAAAGGACAATGTGGGCTCTTCAAACTCCGGACTCTGCTCTTTAGTTTCATTTTCTATGCTCTCTAACTTGTATCTCCCTGAAGGTTATACTTCTAGCTTCGTGGGTAGGGACCACCGTATGTACGTATGAGTGTGTATGTGTGTGTGTGACTGTGCATGCATGGTGTTCGTGTGCACATCTGTGTGAGTGTGCAAGGGTGTGTTTTGTGTGTGTGGATATCTGTGGGGTGGGAGTGAATGCTCGTATACACACATGCTCATGGGAGTGGGCTTATAGAAGCTTGTGTATTTTCATGTAGGGAAGGCATGTCAGTGTACATCAGCAAGCATGTGTTTGTAAGAATACGTGTATGTGCAAAAGTCTGTGTGTGTGTGAATGTCTGAGTGTTCATTGAAATGTCCCCATTTGAAATGGTGAGGACAGAGAGAGGAGAAAGGAAAGGGAAGCTGAAGCATGGTGATGTAATAGGATGCTGTTCTTGGTAAATGTCAGGTCAGGTGCTAAAGATAAACCAGCTTCGGAACAGGAGCCACAACTCTGACTCTACGGAACCCTCCCATCTGTATGTCAGAGGAACTCTCAGACATGAAAGGAGCCTATGGAGAGAGCAAAGGAACCAACAGAACCTCCCTCCTCCCCAGCACCCCACAAGAAGGGATAGGAAGCCATTTAGGCTCCATGCCCACCCCACTGTCTAGGGTGGCATCAATCCACTGGTTCCTTAAGAGAGCAGGGCACAGGAGCAGGCTGTCTTCTCTGAGAAGCAGGCTGAGCTACCAGCCAGGAAAGCAACTGGGGAAAGGTCTGACCCCGCACCCTGATGCCATTTCTTCTGGTTAGCAGAACCCCCTTCACCAACACCATCCCCAATCTCTAAACTCCTCTCTTCATACTCTCCTCTTCTCTGGCACTACAGGTGGAGGTAGGAGGTGGGGCATTATGGCCATGAGTTGCCCCAGTCTTTCTATAAATAAATCCAACCCTCTGCTCAGGCCCTCCACCTGACAGTTGTCAGAGCCCTCAACTAGAGACCACTAGGACCCTCGGGCACTGGGGCTCCCAGGCAAGAGCAGAGGGCAAGAGAGAGAAGGTACAAATTACAGGCTATGCAAGCCTCTGGAAATGTCATAGGGGAGGGGGAGTCCTGGTGCCACCCTGATCTCCCTTTTTCCCCAGCTACACTCACCATTCAGACAAATGTGGCCAAGCTGTTCCACGAGTTCCAACAGGTTCATGTCCCTCAAGACTTTGAGCAGCACTTTCACAGCCTCCTGTGCTCCATACATTAAAGTCAGCCGAGAAGCCAGGTCCACCTGACTGAGGCCCTCCAGCTCCCCTCGGGCCAGCTGGCACTGGCCCTCAAGCAGGGCTCTATCCCGTAAGCGGAACTTTAACATCTTGAACTCATTCTCCTCAAGGTCACTCAAGGCCCAGAGCAATGCTTCCTGGGGGCTGCGGGCCAGGGCCATGGTGTTCAGAATGAAGGGTCAAGTTCAGACTGATGACCTGGAAAAGGGGGAGAGAAGAGAGGAGAGGTACGCTGCTGAGGAAAGAGCAGCCTGAAGGTACCTCAGCCCACCCTGCTTTCTGGGTGCTCGGCAAGCTGCTGAGTGAAGGCCAAGGAGAGCTGAGATACGAGATACGTGCAAAGTTTCAAGAAAGATGAGTGGATAAGACAGCAGGGAATTTTTCTATTCATTCCCCTCAGGCCTCTCTATCACATATTTTATTGTGTCAGCAAAGATATAGGAAGGCGTGTGGGCGTGTTGATCTCTCTCTCTATCTCTGTTTCTCTCTCCTCCCTTTCTCGCTCCCTCTCACACCCACTGTTTATCAGGCTCTGTATGCCTCTTTAGACAGTTTGGGTTAAGAAAAAAATGCATTTTTAAGTTTTAAAAGTGAGCCCCTCCCTGCCTGTGTGAACCTATATCCAGGTGGCGCATATTTGCTGGGACTGAAGAGCTATGGCAAGAAAGTAAAATAATCTATACTCATCAGCCCATTGGCCCCACACATCAGCCTCATGGACTCAGTCACACACAGGATTTTAAAGCTAGAAGTGTTCTGATTCAGATAAGGAGACAAGTTCAAATAATGGTAAGAGAAATGGCCACTCTGTGAGCTCACTTTGTGCTGGGTGATTTATATATATTATCCCTTTTGATCATCATAGAAACTGTCTCAGGGATCACCCAGATGAGAAATTTGACAGTCAGAGAAAAATGTCTTCCCATAATTTTCCAGAGCTAGACCAGTGGGCAAAGAAGCAGGATTTAAATTGTGGTCTATGACCTGGGTAGACAGAGAGAGACAGAAAGAGATGAAAAGACAAAGACATGGAAGACAGAAGCAGAGACCAAGTAGTTAGGCTAAATGCTCCCCAAAACTGGAGACATTTGTGGATTCTAAAAAAGCAGAGAAAGGAGAGCAGGATCTTGAGTTGTGTTTAAAATATAAAACTAAAATGTTGGCAGGGTGATAGCCTTCAGAAGAAGAAAAGTAACAATTGATAGAAAGCTTTCAGAATCCAGAGTGACACCTGGGATCTAAAGCCAATGGAGAATTCATCTCAGTAGCAAAATGTCTGACTGAGCAAAAAGTATTTGGGAATGGGGGAAGTTGCTGAGATTCAAATATCAGCATTTTGACTACACAACAAAAGGAGAGAGAAAATTTTAGGAAGCTGTTAGGATACAATGGACTTTGGGTGCAAGTCACATGGCAGTTTAGAAACAGGCCTGTTGAAGCAGGAGCAATTTACAAGAAAGCCTCAGGCTCCCCTGAAAATCTCTGCTGTTGGTGGAGCTAATTCAGGAAAGAGCAAGAGAAGACAGCACTGGCATCTGCCAAGAAGGTGTGCAGTCTAGGCTGTTCAGTCTGTTCAGACTTGGAGAGCTGGAGATGAGGCAGGGATGACTCAGCTCCCTAATGCAGGAGCCCAACAACAAGGCCCTGGGGACTGAGCTGAAACAGGCCCCTTTATCGGATCAGACAGATCCCCAAGCCAAGCCTGGGTCCACTTAGCCCGAACCTACTAGTTCACTTCTGCTTGGTGGTGCTGGAATCAAAAGGATGGGTGTGACCGCCTGCCCTTTGATACCTAGCAGGCTCTAGTACATGTGGGGCTAGAACAGATGAAGAACCCGCTGAGCCTTGGAGAAGCACAAACACACATTCCCTCTGACTGTCAGTGGATGAAGACTGGTCACAAGAGAACTCGACCTCATTCCTCCATACAGCAAAGTGGAGAAACAAGGCAGGGGCCAAAGGGATGAACTCCTGTTACCAAGAGAAAAAGCGTCCAACAGACCCTCCATCTCCCTCTCTGAAACCCCCGTCTTCTTCCACCACTCAACTCCAGGGCAGGCTGGGGCAATTTGACTCGACAGACAAAGGAATGGGGGCACTGTCACCATCACATCCTCAGCCATGGCACCATTTCTGTAAGTTGTTGAAACCACTGGAGGATGTGCTCCAACAAAATGAAAAAGGAGGAAGACAGGAGCTCCATGAAGCAGGAATCCAGTCAAAGAGCAGAACAAAGTCCTATTAGGCAGTTTGCCAGAAAGTCCTGACAGAGGAGAACAGGATTCTCAGACAGATGGTCTCCAGGAAAAGAGAGATTGACAGATTAACTGATGCTACGGGCCTTCCAAAAGATCCTACTGAGGCTATTAGACAGTGTGGAAAACTAACCATAAGTACCAAGCAAACTAGACAAATATGTAAGATAAGGAAATTACTGGCTCTAGGAAAAACAAAAAAAAATGTATAGTACAACACTCAGGTATGAATAGCATTTTCATAGAAATAATAATGTAACCCCACTGAATATTGATCTAACTAAAATGTAGCATGCAATTATATTGAAAGGATAGCAGTAGAATTTTCTGGCATAGGAAGTAAATAGATAATGCCCAACATTGACAAACCAAAAGGTAGCAGTAGACATGTATTATTGAGAAGTGCAGAGATGTAAGAAGAAACAGTTAAATATCTAAAGCAGTCACTTCAGGATAGAGTGACTGGGAGTTTCGTGAGGGGACGGAACAGGGAACTACTGTATTCAGAGCATAGGCTTTTTAACGCTAACTGACCTTTTAAACTATGATCATGTATTAAGTTGGCAAAATAGAAATTAACAAAGAAAGAATAGGAGGTAAACAAGTGAAGTTAATAATACTGTATTGCGTACTCAAAAGTCGCTAAGAAAGTAAATCTTAAAAGTTTCTCATTACAATGAAAAAAATCTGCAACTATGTGTAATCACGGATGTTAACCAGACTTATGGTGATCATTTCATAATATATACAAACATTGAATCATTATATTGTACACCTGAAACTAACATTGTATGTCAACTATACTTCAATAAAAAAGGAAGGAAGGAAGGAAGAGGAGAGGAGAGAGGAAGGAAGGAAAATAGGACTTCTAGAAATGAAAAATATAGTTATTGAAATCTAAAATTCAATACACAGAATAAATAGCAGCTGAAATGAGAATCAGTGAGCTGAAGATATAGCCTGCTCCTTAGCTGTGCCTTCTACCTGGGGGCTCTCTCCTCCCAAATAATGGCTGCCTCCCTTGCCTCCTTCAAATCCACTCATATCTCACATTCTCATTGTGACCCACCCTCCCTCCTCACAACTCCTGATCCCCCCCTACTCTCCACTTTTTCCTTTTTCATAGCACTTATCACCTTTTAATGTATTATATACTGTACTTGTCTCTCCCTGCTAGAATGTAAACTTTTCAAGGGCAACAATCTTTGTTTTATTTGCTGATATGTCCCAAGCAACTAAAAGAGAGTCTAGCATATATTAAAATCATTGAATGAAGAAACCACCGTATTGACCCCTTATGAGGCTCTTAAGAACAAAACCCTTTAAAAGGCACTTTGGGGCCCCAAGGTATAGTGGTTAAGTTCGCCCCTCTGCTGTGGCAGCCTGGGGTTTGAGGGTTTGGCTCCTGGGCCAGACTTACACACTGCTCATGAAGCCATGCTGTGGTGGTGTCCCACATAGTGGAACTAGAATGACCTACAACTAGGGTATACAACTATGTACTGGAGCTTTGGAGAGGAAAAAAAAGAAGAAGAAGAAGATTGGCAACAGATGTTAGCTCAGGGCCAATCTTCCTTACCAAAAAAATTTAAAAAAATAAAAGGCACTTTGACATCCATTATCCCACTAAAGTCTGAAACCACAAATTGCGACCCTTGCTCCACTCTCGGGCTACATCTGGCGGTAGCAGCGCAGACAGAATTGTTTCTCTTCTCCAAGCCCGGTCCCAAGTTTACTTGGAACGATTTAGCTGAGTTCTCACCGGGTGTGTATCGGACCAAAATCAAAGAGCACAAACTCAGAGCAGGAAATAGTAGTGCCACGAGAAGCGTCATCAGTAGCCAATAAGCACAAAGATCTAGTTCACGTGGTGCGTATTCAGCCTATCGTGTTCCTAATAGTCGTAACTCCCTCCCTTCCGCTCCTGGCTCCTTCTCTCTCGACAAGATGGCCACACCGACGGTACCGGCGAGTGCTCCTCCTGCAGCTCCAGCCCCAGCCACGGCTGCTGCCCCAGCCTCGGCCTCAGCCCCAGCCCCGGCCTCACCCACAGCTCCGGCCCCAGGCTCAGCGCCGGCTCCAGCGCCGGTTCCGGCCCCGACGGCGGCTCCAGCCTCATCCTCAGACCCGGCGGCAGCGGCGACTGCGACCGCGGCTCCCGGCCAGCCCCCGGCCTCGGCGCCAGCCCCAGCGCAGACCCCGGCGCAGTCTTTGCCGGGTCCTGCTCTCCCGGGCCCCTTCCCCGGCGGCCGCGTGGTCCGCCTGCACCCGGTCATTTTGGCCTCCATCGTGGATAGCTACGAGCGACGCAACGAGGGCGCTGCCCGCGTTATCGGGACCCTGCTGGGTGAGTGGTCAGAGGAAATCCACATTCCCTTCTGCCTCCCACCTCCCCTTCATCTTGCTCCCCTCTCTTCCCATCTCCCTTGACCGCTCACCTGTTTCTCTATCCCCCCTTCCTGCTGCGACTTAACTTCCCAATGAACTTGAACTTTCCTGCCAGATGGAAGTCGCTTTGGGCGACATAAATTCGTAAGGAGTAGTTGCTTATTGAATAAATGTCGTGTGCCGAGTGACTGACTTTTTATTTTTCCTCTTCCCAGCAGCATTTTCCGTCAAGCATAATCAGTCCCAGTCTACCACGAATGAGTGTAGGCGCCAACTAGGAAGTCAAAAAGCCTCACTCCCTAAGCCCAGTGACCAGGTTTTCCTCCTTCATCTATTGACTAAACGTCTTTATTTCCCAGGTGTTTACAAATAATGTTTCTAACCAGTTGCAAAGGAGTGAGGCATCTGTAAAAAGATGTCTCTCTCAACAAGTAAATCGGTTTGGCAGGATCCCATTTAGGGTTTCAATAACATTCTGCTTTCCTAAACATCTAAGCCTGGTCCTCTGTCCCTTACTGGTTCCTAAGGTGTAGACCCTGTTTCCCCAGTGCGGTCTCTGATTTTCCATTTGGGCATGAACGATTGTATTATCTGTTTATAATATCGCTTAACCTTCAAATCGAAGAAAAACCTTTTCCCTGCCTATGTTCCAAATTTGAAGTATAGCTATTTTATGTTAATCTGTGAAACTGAGAAGCACTGAAAAGGAGTTACTGGTATATCCCTTTTTCTGGGGAGTGCTGATCTCATCAAATTCATTTTCACTGCATCTTAGTTACAGATTTTAAACACGTTTGAATCCACTCCACTCCCGTGCATCATTTCTCTTTCTTACTCTTGAACGTGTAATAGTCCTTCTACCGTAGAAGACAACTGGTATATTGCAAAAAGGACAGGATTTGTAGACAGCCTCCACCAAATATTAGCCACATGCCTTGGGACAAATTACCTAAAGTCTAGTTCCTTCAGGGGCTACTTTAGACTTAGTCTTTGTGAGAACTAAATTATTGCAGAAAGCATCTTAACTGTGCTGGCACACATTTGGTACGAAACAGCTGTCAGTTGCCGTCCTCCACCACATCAGACCTTTCCATCCCTAACACATGCACACATTCTCCCTCTCTTTGTCTTTGAGGGTATAGCATTTTACAGAAGCATGAAATGGTCCGTTATCTTCCAAACATTGCCATGGTTTTTCTCAAACCAAGCCTCTGTATTCTCTTTGCCACAAGTGCACACCCTTCTTGCCCTCGTTTTTTTGAGTTCCACTCATCTTCCAGGTTCCCAGGGCAAGTGTTCAGTATCAATCCTTCATCCCACACCCCCGCCCCCACCCCACCCCCATTTTTAACCTCTGTGACAGCCTTGCTTTGAGTTTCTGTAACAAGTGACTTTTTGCATCACCGACTTGGCACTCCACAAATACTTACGTACTCTTTCAGCTGCACCGTCAAATTTTCCAGACTCACTGAAGCTATTTAAAGAAACAGTTCTCCACCTGAGGTTTGTGCTGCATGCCCCAAATGTGACACTGACCCTCATTAGACCAACTGTGATCTAGATGTTAAGATCCTCTTCTAGACTGGGATCACAGTACAGTGCTAGGTGTTAGAGAGGCAATGCTCACTGAAGAATGAAGCCATAGATTCTGCTTGCAGAACTTACAGGTTTTCTCACACATTCATTCATGAAACATATTTCATTTGGTTAAATGAAGTCCACTGGTACCTTTTATGTATCCATAAGACCATTAGGTACTTAGAATTCAAGGTTTGATAAAACAAGCTCTAACCTTAAATGCAAGATGAAGTTATACTCTTACTGTAGCTAATTAGAACACAATATGATAAATGCTCTAGTAGAAGGGTGTCATAGTGGCATGGAAATATAGCAGACAACTATTTCAGAAGCTTGGCTTGCTCGAGTCTGTTGAATGCTGACAAGAGATCAAAGAACGTGAAATCTTGGGGTTGAGGACATAGTTTCAGCTAAGGGGAAGAAAAACCTAGTGAAGTGAAATTAAACAGACACTGAGGGGTATAGACAACACTGTGGTCTGTGGTGGAGAGAGAGGCACTTTTGAAGCTTCAGGTGGGAGGTTCCAGTAGATGAGGGAAACAATGGAGAAGGCAAGGGACTAGCAATCTTAGTGAGGTCAAGAAGCAAATGTAGTGGGAGTAAAGGTATCAGAACTAGAAGAGTAGAAGTTTGTGGTGAAAGACTGACACTGACGTTTAAGGTTCCCAGGTGGGTTTCTGGATGATGCTAGGGTTAAGGTTAGGCCCATGGGACCAGGTGGCTGAAGGGAGGTGCAAGTGAAGCTCCTTGAATTGTGCTCTGAGACAAGGCCACAATGGTCTGTATAGACGTTATTAGAATATAATTTAATCTGTAGATTAAAGTATAGGGAGAAAGTCTGGAAACTGAAAAATGAAGGTCACAGAGTGAAGATCTGGAGTAGGGCTGTTAGTAGGAGGTAACAGATAGGCTAGAGGGGACCTTATGAAGGAAGAATAGGCCCTAATTGTTGACAGTTAAAGGAAGGAGCTGGAGATCACTTCAGAGTTTCAGTTCTCCAGAGAATCGTGCTTCTGTTGATGCACATGGCTGAAGTTGGAGCTCATGAGTTCAGATTTTTGTTCATTGATTTTGAAGAAAACTCTGAAAGTATTTGGAAAGTGGTCAGAGGCTATTGGGAGCCCTATGGCTTTATAACACATGGATGATGCTCTCTCACAGGAACCGTTGACAAGCACTCTGTGGAAGTCACCAATTGCTTTTCAGTGCCACACAACGAGTCAGAAGATGAGGTGAGTGGGAATTTGAGCTGCCCCTGTGCAGCCTGTAGCTGTTCATTTGCTTGGCTCTCATTAAGGCCCCTCCAGCACAACATGTTGTGCTTATAACTAGAGCTCCCACAGTTTCAAAGAGCTTCATTCATTTGGACATACTTCCCAGGTCTCTTCTGACTATTGGGGGTAGCTTCTTGTACTTTTTATCCATTTTTTATATGGGCTTCTGGCTTAGCTTCCTTTTCTGCCTTCCTCCTTAGGTGGCTGTTGACATGGAATTTGCTAAGAACATGTATGAATTGCACAAGAAGGTCTCTCCAAATGAGCTCATCCTGGGCTGGTAAGTGGGAGGTGGGGGAAAGGAAAGTCTCAGTGATCGCCAAGGCCTTTTGCCACCTGACTAGGTACTGTACTCCCTCTTGGAGACAGAATATTGAAAGTGTGTTATCTCAAGGAGCTGTGAATTCAGTGTGTTTTGTTGGCAGTTCTGATCCTGTGAGGCCAAGAATATTTATTTTGAATTGTAGCTTTTACTGAGCAAATCTTTTTTTGCCTTACTGGTGGTGCCTTGGAATTTTTCAATAGCTGTAAGTCAGTCTGTGATTTGATTTGATATAGTTTTCAGTGTGTTTATTGTTTTGGTATTTGGGGTGTCACTGGGGGTATCACTACCTTAGAAGTATCAGGTACCTAGAGACACCTGTACCACCATCGTGTTTGGTATTGATGTCACAGGTAGACATGAGTCCACAGCTATGTTCCATTTTCCAGGTACGCTACAGGCCATGACATCACAGAGCACTCTGTGCTGATCCATGAGTACTACAGCCGGGAAGCCCCCAACCCCATTCACCTCACTGTGGACACGAGCCTCCAGAACGGCCGCATGAGCATCAAGGCCTATGTCAGGTGACCAGAGTCGTGGGCCACAAGGGCATAAAAGGCTGTCTGGTTCATACCACGCCTGGATGACACCCCACTTCCACCCCAAGCAGGTTTAATCTTTGTGTGTAGCTCACTGCCTCCCAAGGAAGCCCATTCCTCGTTCTCAACAGTTAAAATCATTAGGAAGGTTTTACTCTGAAACAGAATCTATCCCTGAAATTTCCACTCACCGATTCTGGTTGTTCCCCAGATTTCTACATTTTGCTTTTAACCAGTTTCAAATGGCAGCCCTTTAGGTATTTGAGCAAACTGTTGTTTTTCATGACATCTTTTCTAGAAGCTAACTTTTCACAGTTTTTACAGCCAATGCTCACGTGGTATTCTGGTCATGATCCTTCACCATGTTCACTGCTTTTCAGAGTCATCCTTTAGCTTGTTGTTATCCCTAGCACTGAGCACAGGACCCTGGGTAGTACAGATTAAAGGATGGCTGTCCTTATTTTGAACACATCTGTTAACCCAGGATTCAGTACAGTTTTGATGACAATAGCATTACGACATTGACATGTTGAGCTTACTGGCAATTAAAACGCCCTTTGGTGGGGGTGCTGGGAACGGCTCTGATGACATGCTGAAGAAGGGGCTGGTAGAGGAGCTGGAAGGATTATACTTTCTGGTTAGCGTGAAGGCATTTGTTGGAGCATCTCTTATGCTGTTTAGCTTTGTGCTGTTTCTGTGTCTGACACTGATATAACCGGTTAACTATTATGCACTAAGACAAAGAGGGTGGCCTTATGGGCCAGTTGTTATACCCCTAAGCTCTAGCCATTGCCTGATTTCTTAGCCTTTCTGGCTATTTCAGATTCCTCAAGATCCAGTTCAAAGTATGTAGTTGACATAGTAAAGGCAGTCACCTTTAGTAAGAGTACTTATAGTACCCAATGTAATCTTGGTGGGCTAGAGTCAGTTTTTTTTTTCAATGCTCATGAAGGGCTCAGTCCCAGAAAAGATCTGTCCCATCTCTTTTTTCCATGGGGGTGGATGTCTAGGCAGCCAGCTCCACAGGGAAATCCAGTGTCCTGTCCTCTCATCACTGAGATTGCACAGTGTGTGAAGTAATCCTCTGAAGAGACCAGACCAGGTCTGAAAGCTGAGTCCCCTCTTGCAGGCCAAGGGTCTGGTGTGTGGAATGAGCTCAGTGAAGAAAGTGTCTTGCTCCCATGAGACCCTGGGTTTCACATGGTCGAGCCTTCTCATCTCAGAACCTTGGAAGCCATCCTGTTGGTGTGACTGCTTTCCAAGCCTGGACTAGACATGGAAACCCTCCCCCAAAACTGTCTGTTTACCTTGACTTCTCTCTCCCCAGCACTTTAATGGGTGTCCCTGGGAGGACCATGGGGGTGATGTTCACACCTCTGACAGTGAAATATGCATATTATGACACAGAACGCATCGGAGGTGAGTTACTTTCCCATACTGCCTTGCGAGGCCTTTGGCATTTTTCAGGGGACAAGATTGCTGCTCTCTAACAAGGATGGAGGGCCTTGAGTGGGTTAAAGAGGAACTGTTCATCTAAGGTTTGTGATGAGTGGAAGTCACAGTCATTCTTCTATATAAATAGAATTCGAGGAATTGCTTGTGAAGTTGTTAGAGATGGGAAATTAGCAGCACCAGATTCATATGAGACCGAAACCAGTGACTAGCATACTAGGTGCAGGAATTGAGCTTCCAGGAGGAAGAAGCTAATAAGGGCAGAATAGGGGAGTCTGGGGAAGTTGACTGAGTCCAGAGCGGGGTGGGAAAGTTAGGATGGTTAGAAATCATGTCTTTCCTGGTGGGATGACTGAATTCTCTGTGTCTCTTATATCCCCCAACCCGCTCCCACAGTTGACCTGATCATGAAGACCTGTTTTAGCCCCAACCGGGTGATCGGACTCTCAAGTGACTTGCAGCAAGTAGGAGGGGCGTCGGCTCGCATCCAGGATGCCCTAAGCACAGTGTTGCAGTACGCAGAGGATGTACTGGTGAGGAGGGGGAAGGAAAAAAAGGAGGAGGGCATGGATCTCTACCCCGAGGTCGCTGAGAGATGTGCTGATGAAGTGACAGTCCTCGGTGGTGAGAATTAACTGCCTTATTAAATCTTTGTTTGGTGCTCAGTCTGGAAAGGTGTCAGCTGACAATACAGTGGGCCGCTTCTTGATGAGTCTGGTTAACCAAGTACCCAAGATAGTTCCTGATGACTTCGAGACCATGCTCAACAGCAACATCAATGTGAGTGCTGTCCCCTACCTCAGCACATGCACACGACCTGAAGGGAGTTGGGGAAGATAGCCTGCAGGGGGACAGAGGAGACAGGGCTTCACCTTTGGCCCCCTTGCAGTGCAGGTTGGGAGGAAGAAAGAGATAGTACACATGCTCAGAGATTCCCTTGCATCTCTTTCCTTGATTCCGTTGGCTCAGGTACTGCTGACGCTACTGTGACTTGTTATCTAGAGTCATGCTTGAAAGAAATGCTAAAGTTCAGAGGTTAATGAAAATGCAATTTCTTATTTTCCCCATCTGAGTCCACAGACCCCCTGTATTCTACCCATGGACCTGGGCTAAAGCACCCCTAGTCTATATTTGCATCAGTAGAGATGAGAAAGTGTTTTCAAGCATTTCCTTCCTGTCTTCCACCCTCAACTCTTGCTCAGCCTTTCGTAGCTGTCATTTATCCAGGACTGTCTTCACACCCAGTGTCCATCATAGAGGTGGCCAAGACCAGCCTTTCTGCCGCCCCATTCCTCACTCATTGTGGCTTCTTTCTCTTCCAGGACCTGCTGATGGTGACCTACTTGGCCAATCTCACACAGTCACAAATTGCCCTCAATGAGAAACTCGTAAACCTGTGAATGGGCCCCAATCCTAGGACTCAGAATGGAGTGAAATAGCTGGTTTCTTTGTGGTTTGAGTCACACCGAGTCAGTCATCTGCTTGTGAGTCTAAATAAACATAGCCTACCTTTTGTAAATGAATTCCGTATTATGTGAGTTTACTGCTGGGTGGAAGGGAAAAAACTGTTTTAGAGCTCACAGAGGAACCAGGAAGTGAGTACCCTGGGTAGAAGCTGGTTGTATGTTTGGCATGACTCATTATCAGTAGTTAACCCACAGCCCAAGCCGCTTTAGCTTCACCTGACCTGACCAGACAGCCTTCTTAGCACACTGGTTTACAGGGGCACTTTCTCCCCAGTCTTATTGTTTATGATCAAAGTAAACTGGACCTCCAAAAAAATTTATTTTTATCTTTTCTCTTCCATAGCATCTTATATGGATGGCAATACAAAGGGTTGCCTTATGCACAGTTTGAAGTACCTAGAGAATGTGCTAGTGAGTGAGAGGAGAGGAAAAAAGGGGATGGATACGGATCTGAGACTTGGGGCCCATGAGTACAAGCTGGTAGAAAGACAGCCTTCTTTATAGTGAGGATTAACTCTGCTTTAGCAAATTTTTTACTTTGATTTTCAAACTGGTAAAGTGTCCACTGACAATGCTGTGAACTATTTCTTGATGGGTCTTCTGGTATCCACAGAAAATGAGAATCTGTGGAGGGAAAATAACACTTAATCTGAACGGAAAGAGTCAAAGGTATGGTCAGTGTTTCAAAATAGGAGGGTAGAGCTTTTTGCCACTGTGGTCCATCTCTAGGTTAAGTTTTTCCCCATTTTGTGAGGAAAACAGAAAAACAAATAATCAGTTGCAAAGCAATAGAAAATGAGAGCTGAATCTAGCATTTATTGAGCACCTATTGTGGGCAGTTATTATTCTCATCATATTACAAAGGGAGCTGGGATTCGGAGAAGTTGAGTATGTTATTTGCAGTTACAGGATTATTAAGTGATGAAATGGGATTTGAATCCAGGTTTGGGGTTTTTTTCTGCGTGTAGCCCTCTGCTTCATAGTTTAGTGGCCCAGTGAAATAATTACTCTCATAGGGCAAAAATAGGACATAACAGGAGCATGTCATGAGGATTGACCAGCTCTGTCACAGGGAGTCTGGGAAGATTCTACCCAGGACATGGTATCTGAGCTGGTGTTTTGTTTTGTTTTTCTTACTGAGAAATCCGGAAGGGGTGATCAGGGCAGAGGAAACACGTGTAAAAAAAAGCAGAGAAATGTAAAAAAGCTTCACCTGTTCATAAGCTAAGGTGGCACATGCAGGAGCCAGACCACAAGGGCCTTCAGTCTGTGGACGGTGGATTTTTATCCTGGAAGCTGTGGGCAGGCACTGGATAATTTTAAGCAGATTTAATCAGATTTGAATTTCAGGAAAATCACCTAGTGGTGTAGAGGAAGGATGGACAGGGAGAGAAATATAAGGCAGGAAGACAAGTCAGAGGGTCGCTGTGATTGTTCAGGGGAGAAATGATGAGAACCCACACTAAGGAAGTACCAGTGGGGATCGTGACAGACTCAGATTCAAAAAGATATTACAGTCACACGTCACTAGGGGATTTTGTCATTGTGCGAATGTCGTGGAGTGTACTTGCGCAAAGCTAGACCATATAGCCTCTTACACACCTAGAATATATGGTGTCATTTTTATGGGACACCCATTGTATATGTGGTCCGTTGTTGACCAAAACGTCATTGTGCGGTGCATGACCACGTGGGGCATGCTCAGGAGGACTTGGAGACTGGTTGAAACTTGGATGGTGAGAGATGAGAGGAATCTAGGATGTTGCCTGGTCTCTGATAAAGGTGATTGGAGGGATGGTGGTATGTGGAAACTGGCTACTCCCGAGTGGTAGAATCTTAGGGGATGCAGCTGTGTCCAGAGTTAAGGTTAGAGGGGTTGGAACTAAATGGGGAAGTCTAAAATGCAACTAAATAATTGTGACTTATTTGGCAAACTATGAGGCTGCACCACTTATTTTGAGGAAAGGTGAAGAATTCAGGTTATCCATTTGCTTATGTAATACTTATCAAATGCTAAACAGTGTGCTAAGCAAGAAGTCATGGTGCCTGCTTAGAATCTACTGGAGGGGACAGATAAGAGTTCATTATATTGGGAATCACAAGATGTTGGAGATGCTGGAAGGCTTCCAGTTTGGACATGAAATCTAAGCTGGACTTAAAGAATGAGGAAGGGAAAGACTGAAAAAAAGAAAAAGGGAGATTAGAGCATTTTAGGCACAGAAAATAGTGCCAAGGCTCAGGGAAGGACAGGGTCAATGCTGCAGCTCCATCCTTGCTGACTCCCGGCTAGCAAGGTGTTAATAAGGAAAGGACACCCTTCTCTGCCTAGGTTGACTCAAAAAGGATGACTGGATTTCTTTCTTCTTTTTTTGCAGCCTTTACTTATATGTGCCCAAGTTTGTTTTTACTGTGAATGTGTGTATGTTCACACATTCTCTTTGTATATGGTTGTGCATATGCTAAAAATATTTCAGGATGTGTCTTAGTGGGACATTCTATGTTGCTTGTGTTCCATGACACCAGCTCCCTTAACCGCTCCTTTTCTGTGCTGCTTCCTCGTTCTTCCTCCTCTGGCCTTCCCTCAAGGTTTCATTCCCCAGGGTTCCATCCTGGGTCCTCTGCCTGGAAGATCTCATGGAAGCCTGTAACTGATTACTGCCTGTGTGTTACAGATGCCCAATCTCTAGCTGTAGCTCTGGTCCTTATTCGGAACTGGTTTCCTGATTCCACACTAGTTAAGTGGACACCAGATATTTCACCTGGATGTCTCAAAACCATCTTAAATTCAGCATATTCCATGTTGAACTGATTGTCTCTTCCTCCCCCACAAATCACCTCCTGAATTTCCTTCCTCAGATGATGACACAACCACGTCCCTGCTTATCAAAGCCAGAAACCTTAGGTGTGTCCTCGATTCTCCCCTCCTCCTCCTCTATCGTGCCTCAACTAGTTTACTTCAACTCTGCCTTCAGTCTTGCCCTCTGGTATTGGAAATACATACTTTGGACTTCATCCACATTCCTGGCACGCAGCTCTTAAAACCTTTGGGATTTCCTAAGTGGTGAGAGCAATAAAGAATCCTATTATTCCTGACAAGCGCCTTTCAACCCACCTGAGTTTATGTTAATAAAGTGGTTTTCGGAAAGCACCTAGATAACCAGACTGGTTGCCAGGGGAACCAACCTTGTGATTGGAGGTTGGAACTTTGAGCTCCTGGAGGGAAGAGGGGTTGTAGGTTGAATCAGTCACATATGGCCAATGATTTAATCAATCCTACTAATGAAGCCTCCCTGAAAACCCAAAACAACGAGATTTGGAGAGCTTCTAGGTTGGTGAACAAGAATGCCTCCGGGAACAAGGATCATGCCAGGAAGGTGGTGCACCCCAAACTCCACAGAGACACAAGCTCTGTGCTCTTCTGTGTGCTCTTTTCCCCTTCCAGAGCTCACCCTGTGTCTCTCTTCATCTGGCTGTTCATTTGTGTCCTTCAATATCCTTTGTAATAAATCAGTAATGCTAAGTGATGTTTTCCTGACTTCTGTGAGGTGCTCTAGCAAACTGATCAAACTCAAGGAAGGGGTCGTGGGACCCTCTGATTTATAGCTGGTCGGTCAGAAGTACAGGTGACACTTGGATTTCCCACTGGCATCTGAAAGAGGGGGAGGTGTGTGGGGAGGTAGTCTTGTGGGACTGAGCCCTTAACCTTGGGGTCTGATGCTGTCTCCAGATAGGTAGTGTCAGAGTTGAGTTAAATTGTAGGACACCCAGCTGCTGTCTGAGAATTGCTTGTGGGGACATCACATGCACATCTGGTGGAGAAGTGTTTGATGTGAGCGTAAGTGTAGAGAGAAAAACAGTTTTCGTATTCCCCATGTTCAGTCCATTGTCAGAGCAGCCACACTGCTCTTGCAAATCTGACCAGGACGTACCTCAGATGAAATCTCTTTGCAAGTGTCCCATTGCCCAGGGTAAAGTCCACACTTCTTACGACAACCTGTAAGGCTCATCATGACCTTGCCCGACTCTCCAGCTCCATCCCTCACCCTTCCAGCCTGAGCTCCCTTGCATTTGACTGTCTTCTGTCTTAAACATATGTCGCTTTATCTGGCTTACTCCTCATCCTGAAGGTCTGAGTCTAGATGCTGCCTCCTCCTGAAAGGTGCTCCTATGCCATGATCCATGCCATTCTACTTTAGCATTTATCTCACCATTTGAGACTTGTCTGTTTACAAGCTCTGTGAGGGCAAAGACTGCCTATCCTATTGATTGTTACATTCCTAGGTCCAGAGCCGACGCAGACACAGAGTAGATTCTCAATAAATGTTACATGAATAAATGAATGGATGACTTGCGGGACAGCTGCCATGAGGCACTCCAGACATGATAAGTTCATCGGGATCCTTTGGAGAGGGACTGGAGGGAGGGAGCAACCAGACAGTAGGTTACTGATTTTACTCATTTATTCTACAGATGTTTAGTGATGCTTAATATGTGCCAGACATGGTGTTGGGCACTAGGAATATAGACGGAGGTGAGCCATGCTCCCTGCCCTCTGTGGGTTTCAATCTTATGGGAGAAACAATTGTGACAAAATGGAATAATTGCTCTAAAAGAGGAGCAAGTCTTAGGAAGACACAGTAGAGGACATGCTTAAATCTGCCTGAGGATCAGAGAGGGGAATTCAGTCTTGAAAGACATTGGGAATTGACTAAGCCCAAAAGAGGAGGAAGAACTTGGAAGAAAAGGTAAAAATCAAAATATTACTCTTAATTTTACAATGACGCATAAAGAAAGAGTTGTGTTTCTAAGGATGCAACAGACCGAAGGTCAATATAGGGTCGCAGTAACGGCCACAGTGCAGTCTTTCTGTTGGCGTGCTCCTACCTTTATGGGGACACCCTGCTTCCTCAGATCCTCCCAAAAGTCGTCTGGGATGTCTCACAAGTTCTCTGAACCTGGAGTTAATTCTGTATTTTGAAATTTTAACTAAATTTTATAAAATAATTTTTGTAACTAAAACTTATAAAATAATCATTGTCCATGTCATTAAATCTTCAAAAACATTATTTTGAATGGTTTCATAAGTTTCTATTGTATGGACAACTCTAGCTTATTTAAACTATTTTTTAATGTTAGACTTGTGTTGTTTCCGGTTTTGTGCTGAGATATTGTTCCGTGATGGTGAACAATGGTGTGGATTCAAATGTCTGAGTTTCTATTTTTTTAGGGTAATCTCTGTCCTCTACTCTGTCACACGTTGTCACCTGGGTAACCCACACAGTGCTGCCTAACCTCTGCATGTGAAGTTGACCGTTGTGAAGGTGCATCTCCAGCTGCTACTCGCCCTCTCCACTGTGGAGGGTGGGAGTGGGAAGCTGCGGGGGGACCAGAGATTGCACTGTCCCACCTCTATCCTCCGTGAGTCCATAAATGCCTTAAACCTCTCCTCCATCAGCCCAACCCAGGTGCCTGCGAAAATTAACTCAAAGGAGCTTTGGAGAGCAAGGGGGAGTCTAGGCATGTGGAAACCTGAACGTGGCTCCTTTTCCTAACGCTAACCTTTCTACTCTCGTGAGCCTGTGGGCTACTTGGGTGCAAGAGAGGCCTTGGGCTCTGCTGGAGTCCTGAGAGAATTACTTTAGGGCTTTGTCCCTTGTGGCCAGAGGGAGAGCCAGGAGGCCAGTACAGGTCTCCAGAAAGGACCAGAAAGCTCTGGATCCTGGGGAGAACACAGCCCACAGCAATCTGTGGACCCTTGAGGGAAGCAAGTGTGGGGTCCTACTAGGTTCTTGCTCTGGCCAAGAAGGATTAAACAGGTAAAATGAGTCTTCCCACCCCCTGAGGCAAGAAGTATGAGACAAGGCCTTCAGCAAGAGCTTGGCGTCTTACTTAGTTCTGTCCGGCCCATCCTAGGTTGAGAGCCCATTTCATCTTCCAACACCTGCAAAACTGTCAACAGCCAGATTCAACGCCAGAAGTCAGTCCTCCTTGAAAAATCAAGGAATCCGTTCATACTGCAAGTTTACTTGGCACCACCTATAACTGACATGGGGTTCTGAGCATGTCTGATGAAATTAGCATTTCTCCCACATCCTAGCCATGGTCAGCATTTCCAGGAATGTTCAAATAGGGCCAGATTGCTTCTCATTGTAATGTCCAGGAATCCACGCATGCTCAGTAAAGCAAGTCTTTACTGGCCTAACGAAATTCCAGTTGTCCCCCTTTTCCCCAGTGGTGTCCCACAAGGGAGAACAGTTGCATTTGGTGATGATCTAGGCCGTGATTAGTTCTGTTCCATGATGGTCTGTCTGATGCCTCCTGCTCTATCTTCTGCCTTGTTGCACTTGCCAGCCCTGTGCTTATCTTTCCGTCCCATGATGGTCATCGGTTTTATAATGGTCTCTGGCTCATAGCGTTGGTCCTTCTGTCCATGATAATGGACCACTAGACCCATAAGGAGCACTGCTCTGTGCCTGAGGCTTTCTGAGTCATGACCACTAGTGGGCTCCCTTGCACCACTTAAAGGCTATTGGTTGCCAGTTCACCTGCACTGTTTTTGAGCAGTTTTCCAAGGGCCTGGTACAGAAAAAGCACCTCTGGTTTTGGAGAGGCTAGGTTTGTGCAAAAATGAGTGACCAGAGCTGCTAGAGATGCTTCCGTTGGTCATCTTTGAGCTACAGAGTGATGACACTGAAGATCTTACTCTATCCTCACCCTAAAATCACTCATTTCAAAACATGCGTGGAATCATAGTTTTAAGTAAATCTAGGTCCCACTCCCCTGCCAATCAGATTGTAATCTACAAGCCCCTCTACAAAAATCTGGAGCTGCCACTTCTTGGGAGGAAACCAGGCCCAGGTCCTGATGATGAAAATGAGATTTCTGGGGCTTTCCATCCAGGGAAGGGGTGGTGTCAGAGCTAGTATGTAGTCCTGGGGCCTCTATAAAAGAACCTGGCACCTCCACCCGGTCCTAGGGTTTTTGGCAGATGAGTGAGGGACACTCACCAAACTGGAGGTTGGAAGAAGGAGATGGTCCAAGGCAGGAGCGTGTCCAAACAGTCCTAGGTGAGACTTGCTCAACTGATTGTGCTGCAAGAGATGGACTGAGGTGTGCGCGTTAGCTGAGAATGGAAACCCCAGTTTTAGACCTTAAAACCTCAGCTGGAGGAGGAACATACATAGTTTGGGTCCCCTGAAAGCAGAACATGAGACAGGATGTGGGGGAAGGCAGTTTATGTGGAAGGCGATCTGTATTAGATTCTCAGAGTTGCCATAAACTTGGTGTCTTAAAACAACAGAAATTTATTCTCTCTGTTCTGGAGGCTAGAAGTCTGAAATCAAGGTGTTCTCAGGGCCATGCTCCTTCCAAAACCTCTAGAGGATTCGTCCTTGCCTTTTCCAGCTCCCGGTGGCCCCAGGTGTTCCTTGGCTTGCAGCTGCAGCAGTTCAATCTCTGCATCTGTCACATGACATTCTTGAGTGTCTGTGTCCAAGTTTTCCTCTTCTTATAAGGACACCACTTATACTGGATTAGGGCCCACCCTAATGATCTCGTCTCAACTTTATTACATCTGTAAAGAGCCTATTTCCAAATAAGGTCACATTCACAGGTACCAGGGCTTAGGACTTATATTTTAGGGGACACAATCAACCAAAGATATGTTTCAAGAAGCAGAAGTGAATGGAGATAAGGAAGGGAGGAAAACCAATACAATCTAAGGTATTAAACTGGTCATTTCCATTCCACTGAGAACCCTCTAAGGAACTGTAAAATAACCCTCAGAATTTTCCTACCGAATGACTTGAAGGCTGAGACATTTAGCCAGTTCTCCCATTGGTTGAAGAGTTTCTTAAGAGATTAACTTCCTCGTACAGGCTGTATCTACAGGTGGGCTGAGCATCCTTCTCTAGCTAATCAGGAGAGCTTGAGATGGAGTGTGAGCAAAGTGCATGGAGCTGTCCACCACAAATGTGCTGAAGTTGGAGAGGCCAAGCGCTATAGCACAGGGCACCAAAAGCGTCTGAGAAGGTACACTCCTTGCACTGCTCAGATCTGCTTATGCACTCTGTCACTGACTCTTTAAGGCAGTGGTCAGCTGCAAGCTCTTTTATTATAAAAAGAATTTTCAACAGGAGGCTTAATGGAATAAACTGTAGTTACCCTGATGCAACTGCTCCTAAGCCACAAATAATATTTATCATCTCCTTCCCCCACAACCCGGACACCAAAGCTGGTCTGGATTGCTCATCCTGAGGGTCTGAGCCCTTGGCTGCTTTGCCATTATCAGGCCTTCTTGGCTGTGATTGCCTAGTTACTGTCATCACTAGACCTGAAAGCACCAAGAGATACTCAGCACCCTAATTTCAGATGAGTCCTCCTGATCCCGTTATGCAGCAGCATCCTTAGACCCTCTGAACAGTCATGGATGATTGCTCCCTCAAATATGATAACTCTCATTTTACCTGACAGTCCACTGGCATGAGGAGCCCAAAGTGTAACACATCCTATGTTAACCAGTGGAAGACATGTCCTTGAAAATGAGGACCTCTAATCCAACAGAACTAGGCACAGAAATGGGAAACAGTTTCTGCAAGGAGCTCACTGGGTGATGATGCAGAGACCAATCCTGTTTTCAGCCCTTGGTTAAATGGCCCTGTATATTCTAACTCCTGGGGACAAAGCAGTATATATCAGCTGAGAGTCTAATGCAAATACTACATCCTGGAGGACTGTGACCTAATCCACAGTGTGTCATCCCAAACCTGGCTCCTTGGTGAACCTTTAAAAAGCTGTTTCCACTTTTGACCCTTTGCTTCCAGGGAAATATATGGTAAGACCCTTTGTTTTACAAAACCATTGTCACACAGCCTTTACCATAAAATACATCCTTCAGCTGAGACTTCATATACAGGATCCCAGGTTGGTCACTAGATACTCTATAAGCCACTGGAGAAACACTACAGGCATAGAAGATAAATCCATATTGAGAAAAGGTTTCAGTTCCAGGACACTGCTGCCCTGTCCATGGCGGAAGGTGTCTGACGTAATCAGCTTACTACCAAGTGCTGAGGCAGTCTCCTCAAGGAATGATACCACAATGAGGATCAGCCTCTGTGACTAGGCTGAGCATTCATCAGTGGCAGTAGGTAAATCAGCCTTGGTGAGAGGGAGCCTGTTGTTGGGCCTATGCAGAGTGTCCATGTCTGGCACATTCCCACTCCATTCATGGACCTAAGCACTTAGTTGGTTGAGGATAGAAACCGACTGATAACCACCAGACCAGTCATTTTGTGTACTTGGTTATTACTGTGTACCTCCACAGCAGATGCTTTCTCATGAGCATTGACATGAAACTCAAAGATCTGCACAATCACACACCTCTCCTGTTAGTTCATCCACATGCCTTTTCCCCAGACTTCCTTCTCCAATACTCCAATCTTGCTTTATTCAGGCCTCTGACCAACCAGTTGAGTTGCTCTCCACTGCCCAAAAGTCCATGTATATTCTTACCTCAGGCCATGCCCCACTACATGCAAAGTGAATGGTCAAGTGTACTACCCACTAGGAGGACTTCCCTCACCACTCACCTTTATGACTTGTCCTGAGTGAGTGTGTAGTATGGCTGCAACTCACTTTTGCTTCATACCATTGTATCAAGCCAACTCATCCATATGCCAGGCTCAAATTTTTTTCTTCCTACATCAGTGTTAATAGGGAATAGCCCCACTTGCATGAATGTGAGCTGAGGGAGCAGGTTGGTGACACAGGGGTATGTGACATGGAGTCTAAATTACCTTTTCAGGCAGCTGATTGGTACCATCTGTACCTGTCTGGACCCAATCCCAAATGCACCGTTGTCATCATACAATGAATTGCCCATTTAAGACTGGTGAACTGGTGGACATAAGTCACCAGGTTTACAGCTAGGCCAACTCTAGGACTGGTGGCCCAGATTACAATGGGCATTTCTAGTCATATAGTGTCTTGATGTCCCACTATCAGGTATTCACAGGCTCTGCTTGAGCCCCATAGCACACCATCAACTGCTTTTTCAAATATGAGCAGTTCTGTGATGCAGAAGGCATCGCTAAGCTCTCAAACCTAAAAGATCTCCTAATGGAACTTTCCACAGACTCTACACAGTGTTCTTATCTAACACAGAGGCCCCTGGCACTATTGGACTGTCAGGTCATAGAACCCAAAAGTCAGGGCAGCTGGAACCTCAGCTTGGACCTGCTGAAGAGGGCTTTCTTGCTTTAGTCCACATTTAGACCTGAAATAGACAGTGGGTTCTCTGGTCTCATGTAATAATCCATTCCAACATACCTACCTCCCAGAGCCGCCTCATGCTCAATAAACTGCCAAGGTAGTTCTTTTCCCAGGCTGGGTTCTGCAGAAGCAGACTCTGAAATGAGTACTCATGTATAAGTGATTTATTAAGGAAGTGCCCAGTGGTGTGATGGTAAATGATGAACAACTGGCTCTTTGGAAAGAAAATAAAGTCTTGATTTATAGCATTTGCCAATTTCCGTGAATACTCCATGGTGAAAGCTCCCACTATGGCCAATTTAAAGCTACCAGCATGACGTGTCAGAATGTGGAGTTGGGAAGAGATGCTAACAATCTGCTCTCGGTTCTAGCCAGCTCCAGCACACCGCTGAAATGTTGCTATGGGAAATAAGGAAAGGAGTGGGTGCAGAAGGACAAGAAATAGGAGGAAGTGAAGCAAGAGTGTGATCTCAGACACTGTCCCACAGAAGTTAGAGTCACCTGATCCTACAGAGAGACTGGAGCACAAGTTACACCTCAGTGTTGTACGTACCCAAGGCAAGGATGCTGTGCTTTCATACTCCTGCACTTGTCAGGTGTCAGGGGAGGGCCATCCACTGTGGAAGCAATCCTAGGTACCTATGGCTCTTTGTGTGGGTGAGAAAAGTGGCTCCAGCAGTGTGAATGTAGTCCTCTGAAGAAGAGGTGCAGGTGTTGGGTTTTAGAAGCAAAAGTCCATCAAAGCTGTTGGTGAAAGTGGAAGGTGGGCCAGGACACACGTAAGAACAGTAAAAAGGGATCCGACAGGATCTGAGTGAAGCACCAATGTTGTCTACTACACCTTCTCACGTACTGCAGGCCCTCACCATATCCAAGCTTCAGGGGCTATCGCAAAGGTATTAAACCAGCTCCAGGTACCCTTACCAGAGTATTCAAACCCGAATCACGGGAGAGTGCTTCCCGGTCAATAAGCTCTCCCCATCTAACCTTATAGTCCCCTCTCCCCACCCCACTCACAGCCCAGCATTCTCAAGATCCGCTCCCTCATTTGCTCTCCCTTTTCCTCCTTCTACTATGTATCAGAGAGGGTTTAAACAGAGAAGGAGAACGCTCTCTCCAAAAGAGGGCAGAGTCCTTTGTCTGTCTTTGGGTGATGTCCCTTCTGGCTGAGTCACATTCCCCTTTTGATATCATGTGGCTTAAATACTGAGATGAAAGTTTACTGTTTACATATCTTCTATTAGATGGTAAGGGAATGGGAGAGGAGAAGGAAAAACATGGCTTAATATATACACAAACATTCACATCAGGGGAGCAAGAGCTCTTTCTACTGGTAAAGGAGGCTCAGCATAATTTAGGGGTTCAAGTCCCCAATTTCATCAAAATCTGCTCACGTGTCCTCTTCTCAATCTTCAGGGTCCAACCCCTCCCCAATCTTTTTAATGAGATTCTGGGAGATTGATAATATAATTTGTATTATAATTCAACCACCCAGAGGATTAGTTTTTGGATTTTGATTTGGTTTTCAGAAATCTCGTCCCCTAAGATACCATAGATAATGGTTTCTTCCAGGGCAACTATAGAAGCTTGTCCATCCCTTACCAGAGAGAAGACCTTGAGCTAGGAATTTCAAGCCCTGAGATGATCATTTTTACCCAGATTCTCCACCTGCAAATAAAAGCAAACAATCTACCCCAATATACTCTTTATTTTCACTAAAGTGTTCTATGGCAGCAACTACTTGGTCGTCCAAAGCCTTGCCTTCTGCAGGCATTGGATGACAAATGTGTACAGATGATCATTGAAATAGCTGTTGGTTCCTCCTGTATGGCGTGTTCTACCAGTGTCTCCTTTACCTATGGAAATAGTGTCATCAATCATTTTAAATCCAATCAGATCCAATTCTAGGTAACCCAGAATCAATTCAGACAACCCATCCTGAAGTTCTGTCCCTATGGAACCACTTCCCCTACAATTTTGATTCAGTCAGGGGTCAATCAGAGATGCAGAACCACTATGAGTGATACGGAGTAAGGATTTACTGTCTGAGTTAGAGCTTATGAAGTTGTGGGAGCTGGGGTAGCAGTCCTAAAGAAGCTGAGATTTGGCGGGAGCTGCCTGTTTGGGGCTGCCCCACACCATCAAAGCAGATCAGCAACAGCATGTGTGAGCTGCCACAGTGCTGGGCCCCTGCACAGACCTTCAGAGGATGCATGGGCACACACATCTGCACATGCTCATGCACACATACACACACGCACTCATGCATGCACACACAGGCTGCTGCCTCACTTCTACCTTTCAAATCTCACAAAAACTGTCTCTTGGGGCCACAGGTAACACAGAATCATTCAGGGAGGGATATTCTGGAAAACACAGTTCCAGCTTAGCTAATTTGACACAGTACAAAGCTACCACGTGCACAATGGCCAGATCCTCTTTGAAAAGTTGAGCCAGAAAGCAAGAGTGAGAGAATGGAAAGAGTAATGCAAGAAAATGAGGGGAAAAAACAAAAAGAGGTGCTTTATTGAGCTAGTTACTTCTGGGGCATCTGGGGCTTACTCTTGTAAGAACGCCATGAAGAGCCATGTAGAAAGGCCAACCACCACTTCCCCACTGACTGGGGGTTTGTCTTGGGGTAACTCTCTTGTATTCCAGGCAGTGCCTGTGCCTGTCCATGCACTGAGTTTCCTTCAAAGAAATTCCTGAGCCAGAAAAGCAGAAACACCATAGCAGGTTCTTTAGCTGGGATGCTGATAATATGCATAGAATGCTCCAGCACAGCTGTGTTGAAGCCGGGTGACACTAGGGAAGGGACAGCCAGCCCTGATGGTCTAGTGGTTAAGATTTGGTGCTCTCTCTGCTGCAGCCCAGGTTAGTTTCCTGGTGAGGGAACCACAGTACCCATCTTTTGGTTGTCGTACTGTGGCAGCTGTGTGATGCTGACAGCTATGCCACTGGTATTTCAAATACCAGCAGGGTCCCCTGTGGTGGACAGGTTTCAGCGAAGCTTCCAGACTAGACAGACTAGGAAGAAGGACGTGGCCACCCACTTCTGAGAAAATTAGCCATGAAAACCCTGTGAATAGCAGTGGAGCCTTGTCTGGCAGAGCACCGGAATGTGAGAGGATGGCAGACAAAGACCAGGCAGGGTTCGGCTCTGCTGTACACAGGGTCTCTAGGAGTTGGAATTGACTTGATGGGGGAGGGGCACAAGGCACCATGGGCATTTGCTAGGGAGGGCTTAAGAGCATTTATTGCCCTAGCAACCCAGGTATCACTCACACTTGATGAGGAGGAAATCTGCACAAGACCCCAGAGAGACTTGGAGACAAAGGCAAGATCTGAACACAGGGTTCGTAGGCCCAGACTAGAAGGTACCTTCCGAAGGTCTGCAATCTAAGGCATGTGTTTACCAAGGGGAGAGGGAGTAAGTGACACACATTTTGAACAACAGAAGTGGTGATTCCAGGGTTCTGTTTACCTTTGGCTCTGCCTGGGTAAGTAGAGTCTGCTAAGGTCCTAGCCCAGAAGCCAGAACCTTCAGCTGCGGTGGGACCAGGCACAGTGCCCTGGGGCTGACCAAAGCTACCACTGCTGCCTCCATTGGCCACTTTTGAGCCACAAAGGATATGTCCTAGACCCCACCCCCACTCCAGGGCAGTGATGACACAAGGAGGTCTTTACACAACAGCATTTCTTCAGGGGAATACATAGGTTCTCCCCTCTACGGCACTGCCCCTCTTGAGCCCGTTACAGACTCCACTGGGAATCACATTTAAATCTGAAATTCAGCCAGTAGAATCTTTTTAGTGGGAACAGCCAAAGTCTATTGATGTTGCTAAACTACTAAGTTGGGGTCTAAGCCAACCTGTGGCTCGTAGCCCAGCTCTGAAGGCAGTATCCAGAGAAGTGTCGCATACCTTCTGCAAGCTGTAGTGAGATGGACTGCTTTAACGGTATGATACTACTTTGTAGATGTGGTTCTAATGGGGCAATCTCATCTCCTTAAGGCCCATGGCCAAAAAGGCAATCTGGTTGGCTGATCTGAACCCAAGGGAGAGGCCAGAGGCCAGTGACAAGGCTTCTGGGTCTGATTCTGCCCCTAACCTGTGGGCCACTCAAGGAAGGAGTCCATGTCACACTTTCAGTGTCCAGTGCAAGTCTGACAAATCAGAGCATGTCAGCAGCTTGTTTAAAAATCCTTTGGTGACTTCCCGCAGTTTCTGGGATAGAGACCAGCATCTTCATATCCTTCAGGGGCCTGTATCACTTGACCCTGACCTCTACTTCAGCTGCATTTCCCTCCACCACCATCCGTGGTCCATGGATTTCAGGTCCAGTGGTACTCTTTCTTTTTCTTAAACTTACAATATTCCTTTTCATTTCAGGTCTTTTACTCATGCTGGGCTCTGTGCCTGAAATGTTCTCCCATCCCCAATTTTACCTAATTAACTTGTGTTAGTCATTCAGATCCCACCTGAAATGTTCCTTCCTCAGGAAAGCCTTCTTTGCATCCCGACAAACTAGACCAATTCCCTGAATCCCGCCTTCCTGCACCTACGTTCCCATAGCACACAATTCTTTCTTCTTACAGCTTTTTAACACAATTTGTAACTGTGGTTGTTCAGCTGGGCCTGTGAAGGTGAAGTCAACACTCTGAGAGTGTGAGAGTGTGGATGGCCTATCATGTTGGCAAGGCCATTCAAAGTGTCAGTCACCTGGAGATGAAGGCCATCTCTTAGAACAGAAATGGGCATCTTCACCTCTTGACCTTGGGCATGCAGGTGTCAGGATGTCTAGGGAAGAAATCCTGTAGGAGAGTCCACCTATTGGAATCAGTGTATAGATATCTGCAGATGGCCAGAGGAATGGGGCAGGGTCCTGGACCTGCATTTGTGCATGCACATGATGGCTCTGTTGATTTTCCTGTTGTCTTCCCTCTAAAATTAATGAAGTCTTCAAAGATCTAGTCTGTCCTGGCCGGACTAGGGGACACAGGGATTGTGCCCACCAGGAGCACAGTTGTTAAAGGGGGAGCATTGCCACTTAGGGTAAAACACAGTGGTAGCAGTGGAAACAGAAACTAAAGGGAAAAAGTGAGCCTTATGGGCAGTGTTGAGAGCACTTGGTTCTAGCCAGCAGTGCTTGTCTCCAGGGTTTGACTTTGGAGGATATGGAACTCCTTTTAGAGTAGGTAGTGGTTTCCTTTCATAGCATTCCATCACTGTTACAGCAGAGGGTTTTTCCTTCTAGGGTTTGTTCTCTGGGGACAGAGATTCCCCGGTCCCTGTTCCTCATTTTGCCACGAAGGACCTTTGGTCCTGGGTCCCAGTGTTGGGTTTTAACATTGCTTGTTTGCTCTCCCAGAAACGTGCTCCGTTGCGTGGCTAAGGGATTCCACCTTATTATAGGGTAGCCAGGACCCAGTTTCAGGACCACTGGTCCTGGCACTTCTTCACAGATAGCCCCAAGCATTCCAAACTTCTAAGGCAACGCTTTCCTTTAAAGCCAAATGGACTATCTCCAGCCTATCTCCTTTTATTTGAGGAAGTCTGGTACGCCCTCCCTAATATGCCCAAGGATTTCCAGGAAGGGGTATGTCCTCCTGGTCTCCTTCACCTTTGCATCCCTGCTTGTAACTTAATTCTCAGTCTCCAACCAGCTTCTTGGCTTGCCATCCTCCTTCTACTCCACTTTGTCCCATGTGCAGACAGTGCCTCGCCCTCTGCATTCCCCAAGCATCATTCCCATAAGGTGATGGTGCACACATATCAGACTTCTACCAAAGATTTGGGGATACCAAACTTAAAATAGCATATTAGACCTCTTCGTTCTTCAGGTTCCTTGCCCATCCCTGCCTGGGAATTTCTCACAAGCCACTTTCCCTCTTAGACTCTAGCCTTCTGCCATTTCACTCCTCTTCCTGCCCAAGCCTTTCTCCTGTATTTTCTCTCTCCCAGCTCCAGCCTTATTCCTACCACCCATCATTTGGCCACCAGAGGACAACTCCCACCCCCTATTCCTTTACTGTGCAGAGCAATCAGTTTCCTTGTTACCGTTCTTCTACGCAGACTAACTGGGACCCTTGCTTTTGTAACCAAAAAGCCCATTAATCAGCTTTCAAGGAAAAAGAACCAGCTCCTCTGAGCTGAATTCTGCCTGCCTGGTGATCTATTGTGTAAAACAACAACCGTTTCATAATGTTCACAGGTTCTCTGGGTCAGGTCAGGACACAGCAAGAACAACTTGTCTCTCCTCCATGATGTCTGGGGCTCAGCTGGCAAGACTCAAGCAGCTGGGGATGACTTGACTTGCTAGGGGCCGTAATCTTCTGAAGGCTTCTTTGTTCATCTGTCTGGTGCCTGGTTGACTTGAAGGCTCAGCTAGGACTGTCAACTGAAACATCCACATATGACCTCCCCTTGTAGGTTAGGCTTCTTCACAGCATGGTGGGCATATGGAGTCAAACTTCTTACATGGTGGCTCAGGGCTCCAGTCAACTTAAAGGCCTTTTATTACTTAACCTCAGAAGTCACATAGCATCCACATTCAAGGTGAGGTAACATAGACCTTACTTCTCAATGAGAGGAATGTCAAAGATTTTGCAACCATTCTTTAAAACTGCCACACAGCTCCCTCCCATGGAACACTGACACACAGCTCCTGGCATTGATAAGGGTCAAGGGTCCTTCTCTGGGGCTTTGTTAAGCTATTCCATCTGCCCGTTCCAGGGCTCCTCCCAGACGTTTGGGATGTAGCTTCCCTATGGCTTGCAGCCCTGGCTCAGGACACCTGGCCTTGGGCTTCATATTTGCACTTCTGGGGATCTCAGGGTTTGGAGGTGGGGGTCTGGAGCCCAGCATACCTACTATTGGCTCTTATAGCTATAGAACTCTTGTCTTGTACCAACTACTTGGTTCTTTGGGGAGGCAGAATCTGTGTTTATTACTACCGCCTCCAGTGGCCTCACTAAGGCAGGCTGCAGGGGCCCAGCAGCCAGTACCCAGTGTCAGTCTCAGGTCTCTGGGACTGCTGGCTCTGAGCTAGCATGGGTTGGAGTGGAGTGATGCTGCTGGAGCAGGACCTCTCTTACTGAGGGAGTTCCTTCCTAGGTCCTATCGGCCTTCTATCAGTCCTTCAGAGTTTGGACATCCTTGGAGGCTTGTCTTATAACATATGGGTCATGAGCAGTAGCTTCTGGTTCTGCAGCATCTGATGGAGGCCTTACAACTCCACACATTCTCCAGATAGGGAAGCTCATCCCTCACCCCTACCCGAACAATGATTTAAGCTTCACACAGTCCCAACAAATTGATTCTAGAGTCCCAATCAACCACTCCTGAGGTCATGGGTATGCCAAGAGTCTCACCATCAAGATGTGGTTCAGAAACGGTGGTTCTGTTTGAAAGTCAGTCCACACTTCCACACTTGTTAGTCTGTGAACGGTATAAGGGAGTAACAGTGTCTGCTTGCTATATACAGCATTTTGCTGAGGACCTGGCCCTTGGTAAATACTGGTTATTGAAGCATTTGGGCAACACTGAAGGCCATGGGAAACCAGTGGTTACAGCGATACTGCATTGCACAGAGTGGCTGACTCCAAAGCTATAGGGACCAGTGAGTTACGTAAGCGAGAGCAGCAGGCTGGCTGGAGCCTGAGGCCCACAGGAGAACACATGCTCCCCATAAGGAGAGCAACAGCGGGCCCAAGGATGCCAGATTTTCTTAGTTTTCAAGAGAGGACAAAAGCTCAATCTATTAAATCTTCCAATTTTTAAGTGTTGTCAACTTAGTCAATGAAAAACAAAACTGTGCAGGATAAGCAAAAACAAGTTTGTGGGCTGGATGCAACAGGCGCGCTGCCAGTTGCAAGCCCTGTAACCCATAGGGTTAACAGGCAAGTCTAGTTTCACAGGAGTTGCCCCTGATCCTTGGATTAGTGTAGCTCAAACCGGACCGCCCTGCCCTCCACCTCCAGGCAATGTTGGCACCTTCACCGGCCCCTGGGCTCAGCACGTTAGCGCGCCCTCCCAACAGCTGCACTGAAAGGTCCTTCTTAGGCTTCCCCGACCTCTGCAAGAAGATTATACCTGTAAATCCCCGCAGCCAGCCGCCCCGGGTGGGGGAAGGGAAGGGACAGGAAAGAAGGGCGGGGCAGACGGGAAGGCTGGCCAGCTCTCTCTACCCCACCGTTTCCCACCCAGCGAGCCCTCTTCCCCACAGCCTTCCCTGGGCCGCCCTCAGCCAGGTATAGACGAAGAAGGCATTCTCCGCTAGTTGAGCCAACACAGCTGGATTTTCTCCAAAGGATTTTTAGTAGTAATGAAGGAAAAGCACAAAGGGAAATAAACAGAAAGAGGTGGCCTAGAAATGGCAGTGTTTACAGAGCTTGGTCTTCTGACCCCAAGGGGGCCACAGTATGCTAAATAGCGAGGCCAAGGGACTCCAGTGGGGGAAGAGGGAGGGAGAAGTGGATTTTCACTAGGGTAAGGAGGGGGCTGAGTTGCGACAGTTTGAGGAGAGACAGGAGTCCTGTGGTTAAAGGACTTCCAGGCTGGGGTCGGGGGAGGGGGGGGTGGCGGGGGAAGGGGCGGAGAGATGGCGGGAATCTTCGAAATTCCGGGGATGGGTATTCCCATTCCTGAGAAGGGGGGCAGTCGACGGTGGAAGGTTGGAAGGAGTGAAAGGATGAAGATTCCCACGCCGGAAAGGAGGAGTCATCTCGGGGCGGGGTGGGGGGGGGGGCCTGAGTATGGAACGCGTATCCGGGACCCCCACGCGAGCAGAAGGGATAGCCTCTTAGCAATCTCTGTCCCGGGAAGGTTTGAAAGCAGCGGTGCCTTAGTGACGCCGGAAAAGATGGAGCGGTTGCCATGGCGACGTGGAGCACACATCGGAAATAAATAAATAAGCAGTTCAGGCTGCAGCAGCCGCGCCCCCGCGGGACTCCAGCACCGAGGAGGGGGCCCCGCGGGTCCCGATCCCCGCAGCCCGCGGGTCCCCGCCATTGGCAGAGCCGGAGGGGGGGTCACCCCCCGGGGGGGTGAATGGTACAGTCCTCCGCCCTCGCCTCGGCCGGGCCCGCAGCGAGCGAGCGCCGAGCCCAGCACAGCCGCCCGCGGAGCCCGGAGCTGAGCCCGGAGGGGAGCCGGGAGACGGCGATGGAAGGAGTCAGCAGCCACCGAACCCTGTCCTATAGCCGCTGGAGCTACGACAGGTAGGCGGGCGCCTGGAGGATGGGTCCTCGGGGCCCCTCGGGTGGCCCTGCGTGGGCGCCCTCCGGTGCTCTCATTCCTGCAGCGAAGCAGCGCTCCGGGGGGTGGGAGAGGGCGTGAGCGCTGGGAGCCCCCCCAGGGTGGACTCAAGACTCTCGATCATCCGGGACGTGGTACCGAGAGCCTATTCGAAGCGGGAGCCGAGTGAGGGTGTCCTGACACCTGCGGGACACAGCTGTCGGGGGCGGACACCGGGACACTGGGACGTGCGAGCTGCCACCCGCCTCCCACCCCCACCCCCACACCGACCCCGACCCCGACCCCGGCTGCCCCGCGGGTGTCCATCTGTCCGTCGGCGCTGGAACTGCAAGAAGGAGCGCGGAGGCAGCCCGCGGCGGTTGGGGCGAGGAGGGGCGCCCCCCTGGCTCCAGGCCGCACCCCGCCTGGCACCGCGGCTGCCCGCGTCTGCGCCCCGGGGCCCCCGGCCAGGACGAAGGCCAGCCGGGGTGGAGCGGCCCCGCTCTCTGCCCGGGACCTGCGAGTCGCCGCCTGCTCGGCAGAGCGGGATGGCAGCCCCAGGCCGGCAGTCGGGGCGCCAGGAGAGCCCGGGCGCCCCCCGGGTTGCCAGACTCCCTGCAGCCCTGCGGGGATGGAGAGCGGCTGCCGGCGTGGGCGGCTGGAGACGCGCTCCCCACGCAGTCGTCCTGGAGGAAGGGCTCATCCTTCCTGGCGAAATGAGAAAAATAAGGACAACGGAATGAGTTGGTCATAAAGCAGAGTAGCTTTATTCTGAGATTTTGTCTTTTCTACCTTTTTTTGGCGTGTTAAATGCCGCCCCTCTTTTTAAAATGAAATCATGATGAGAGTAAATCGTAGATTTTTGTTGTTGTTGCTGTTTTTAAAGTTCATAACCCCATGTCAATCTCCAGAATTCTGGAGTTAAATTTTCTGATCCATGGCCCTAAATGATGTGGGCTGGAAGAGAAACTTCATTAACCGGCTGCTCTCGCCTCCCTGAGGTCCCGCTTTCTGCCGCTGTCCTTGCTTCACTCTGCTAAAACCTTCCTCCATCTCTAACAGCCCTTGCTTTCACAGATTCAGAGAAACAGGTGTCCCTCCGGCCCGAGGCGAATTCCCCTAAGACCCCTCGGTACCTTTGCTCCCTAGGTCTACCTCCCACTGAGCCAATCTCTCTTCTCTGTCTTCACCTTCCCCTCTTTACAGGCGAACTCCCCTCAGCCTGTAAACCTAGTCGAGTCTGCCCTGTCTCCCTCCTCAAGGTGGGTGCACTGGTCCACCTCCTTCTTTCTTTCATTGCCGTCTTTAGGGAAAAAGTATCATCTCTATTGATTCTGTTTCCTCATCAACCCTTCATTGCAGAATCCTAGCAATCTGCTTGCCGTCCACCTCACAATGCCAGTGAACTTGCCCTTTTGAAAAGCAGTGCTCTCTCTGGAGAGGAACTCTAAAATGATTGGAATATATAACTTAAAATCACAAAACCTTCAAGCTTGTGTTCAGATCCCAGATCACACATGTATGTGTTTATTTATTCAACAAACATGTATTGAATGCAAACCATGTGCTGGGCCCCACAGATAAGGCGATAAGAAAACATGATTCATTCCCCCAGATGAGCTCACAGTCTAGAGTCTAGTAGAAATAAGTGGTAGCATATGTAAGCCAAAGGTCTAACACACATAATGGAGGAAAACTTGAAATCGAGGTAATTCTATATAGTAGCTAAACTTTCTTCCTGCAAAACAAACAATCAAACTCATCAGGACCGAAGTTAGAAGCCTGGATTCAAATCCTGACTCCCCCTAGCTGACCTTGAACAAATTACTTTCCCTCTCTAGGCTTCAGTTTCTTCATCTGTAAAATGGGGCAGTATAATGAGTATTAAATGAAGTAATAAATATAAAGGGCTTAACATTCTGCCTGGGACATACAATAAGCGGTACCTGTTGCTGTTTTATTAATAAATATTGTAAATGTCCCTGGGAACCCTAGTCGTCCACACAAGCTTAGTTTGAAAATCATCATTCTCCTTTTTAGACCCCTGAATAAAGACATTTCCTGGGCGTCTGTCCTCAGAACTCTTTTCTTCTCACCCTGACGACCTCCACACCCAGGGAGCTGTGGGAAGAAAGCAGTTTCCCTGGCCCTTGTCCAAACCAGCTGAATCAGAATCTCCAGGTGTGGGACCCTGGACTCAATGTTTGTGTAAAACTTTCCAGGTGATTCCTACAGTTGCTTTGGCTGTTGTCTGGAATCACTGGTCTAGACCACCACCTCCACTTTCTAGTTAGTACTTAGTTTTTAAAACATAAGTGGATTATTCAAAAGATTACACAGTCTTGGGGCTGGCCCCGTGGCCGAGTGGTTACGTTCACTCGCTCCGCTGCAGGCGGCCCAGTGTTTCGTTTGTTCGAATCCTGAGCGCAGACATGGCACTGCTCATCAGACCACGCTGAGGCAGCATCCCACATGCCACAACTAGGAGAACCCACAACGAAGAATACACAACTATGTACCGGGGGGCTTTGGGGAGAAAAAGGAAAAAATAAAATCTTTAACAAAAAAAAAAAGATTACACAGTCCTCAATAAAGCTGTTAAAAATAGTAAAGAAGCAACACATGCATGTAGTACACAGGTATTAAAAGTGAAATTCTGTGATTCTGCTGCCCCGTCCCCATCGCCACCCCCATCCCCTAGAAGTAAACTGCTCTTAACAGTTAGACTTTCCACCCTGCTGTCTGGCTTCTGCTCCTGCCACATCTTGGAAACTGGACCACACTCACCTTCAGGTCCCCATAGAAGCTGACCTCTCTGCAGTGTGTAACCTGTTCATTTAAGTTGTTTTCCTTTTTGCCTCTGGGGCCGTGTATGTATCAGTTATTGCTGTGTAACAAATCACTCCTAAACTTAATGGCTTAAAATAATCACTGTTTTTGTTAGCTCAAGATTCTGCAGATCAGCAATTTAGGCTGGGCTCAGCTGGGCAGTTTTCATGGTCTGGGCCAGGCTCAGCTTTTCTTGGCTGCACTTGGTCACATATCTGGTGTCTCAGCTGTAGCACTGAATTGGTCAAAGTAGGTTGGAATGTCAGCCCACGTTCAAGGGGCAGAGAAATAAGCCCCACCTCTTGAAGGGAGGAGCTGTAAAGAATTTATGGCCCTTTTACAATCTACCACAATATGTGGCCTATATTTCTTTAATTGCTGACTCCTCTCGTGCCCACCGTGCGAATGTGAGTACATGCCAAAGCTCTCTGCTCTTTTCCATTCTGTTCCATTCCATTCTGTTCTCAGGCTACACCCTGGCCTCAGTTATCATCTCAATGCTTTTAACATGGAAATCCATATCTTCAACCCCAGTCTTTTTGCTGACCCCTAGCCCTACATCTCTACACTCCTGTGGACATCTCCATCTAGATATTCTACCAACATCCCTAACTCCACATGTTCAAAATCAGACCCTTCGCTGAAAGCTCTATATTATGTATTCAGCATCCTTATAGACAAGTGAACTCCCCAAAGCTTTGACATTGACCTTAAACTTTCCAAGTCTAGTCATTTCATTTGTCTGTTCTTACCTGTGCTACCAATTGCTAGAAAGATAAGAGATGAAACGACGTACGTAAAGTGACTGGCACAAAGTATCATCAAGTCCCTGTGTTCTTAACAGCTTGGTACTTAGTTGAGCATCTTGTCTCTACTCAACCTCCAGTCATTAACCCAAAAGGTTTCAGTGCCCGTGGAAGTGAGCAAACTAGCACTCTTCCCTCACAATTTCTGGACCTTCCCATACTAGAGTCTTTTCTTCAGTTATTCACAGGATAAATTCCTAGATGTTGACCCCTGGAATTGCTTCACTTTTAGTATCATACACACATTCCATTCTCTGGCCTCAGGCACCTTCCTCATAGATTGCTCCCCCCACCGCACCCCACTATGGAATCATCCGATGCCTCCATCTCTGCCTTTTCTCCTGGCCTGCCAACCTTTTCCTGGCCTCTCTTCTTCCCTTCCCAGCCTGGACCACATGGGAGATTATCTGAGTCACTCACTACCATCACATTCTATTTCCTCGAAGCAGCTCCAGCCCTGCATGACCCAGTGTTAGAATCTCTGCCTGTCTTTCTTATCGTGGCACTGGAATACTACCACAAAACCACACAGCTATTGTGTGCAGATTGTCACTACTTTCTTAGTCTTCATCTTCAGCTAGGCCATCTACATCAGCTCTCAGCTGATCTATTTCTCCCTGGTTAGCTTCACTCCCACTCCCCACAACAGCTCTTCCAAGCCTGCATCACTCTCCCGGCCTCCCGTACTTGACTCCACATCCCGTACTCTAAGCGAATCATATTGCCTCCTACTCCTTTGAGAAAAATTCATCGCATTGGGCAGATCTTCAGTAACTTCCTGACTCCACATCACTTCCACTGCACTTCAGTCACTCCCTTGTGGGGACTTTTTTATTGTTTCCAATTCTTCGCTATTATAAACAATTCCATGTTAAACATCCTTGTATACATTTTTTGCCTCATGACTGATTATTTGATTGATGTTTTGATCACAATGGACTGCATATACAAGGACAGTCCCGTAAAATTAGTACCATATAGACCAGGTGTACAGTAGGCTGTACCATCTAGGTTTGTGTAAGTGCAGTCTATGATGTCCACGCAATGACAAAATCGCCTAATGACGCGTTTCTCAGAACGTGTCCCCGTCATTCACTGAGACAAGACTGTAAACTCCTTGAAGAAGGGTTGTTAGTTTTAGATTTCAGTTATTGTTGCCAGATTGTCCTCCAGAAGGAGCGAATTGATTTATATTCCCACAGTCAGTCCCTCTAATTGCATTGTTTTATAATGATCTGTTTGTGAGTTTGGCCTCCCAAACTCTGAGACAATGTGGCGAGCCCGCTCGGAACTTGTATTTTGGAGTCAACGTGACCTGACTCTGAAGCCCAGCTCCCTCAATTGTTGGTTATGTGACTACAGACAAGTGACTTAACCTCCATCTACGGAAAGATAATAATAAAAGTACCTGTCTCTTTAAGGTGGTCTATTCATTCCATATTTATTTATTGATTACTTCCTAAATGCCAGGCAACAATGTAGGCACTGGAGACAGAGCAGTGAACAACACCAGGTCCCTGGTCCCTTAGTTCTTACTGTCTAGTGGGGGAGATAGACACAGACAAAAATATACATCATACGTCAGTGCTAAGTGATTTGTACAATATGGTAAGTGCAAAGAAGAAAAATAAAGTAGAGTAAAAGGATAGAATCTGAATACGTGGGGGTTGGGGTGGTGGTGAATATGCTGTGTCACATAGTGTGGTCGAGGAAACTCTTTCTGATAGGGTGCTATATCAGCAGAGGCCTGAAAAAAGCCAGGGAGTGAATCACGTGGCTAATGGGGAAGAACGTTCCATGATAGGGGAACAGCAGGGAAAAAGGTCTTGAGGTACGAGTGTGCCTAGTGTGTATTCGAGAACGACAAGGAGACCAGTGTGTCCTTGAGTCTCTTTGTAATAGTTCCTTCCTGTTCCTCTCCCCCATCCTCAGGGAACCACTAATCTAATTTGTTTGCATTTCCTAGAATTTTATATAATTGCAATCATTCAGTATGTGCTCCTTTTTTGTCTGGCTTCTTTCATGCAGCATAGTTATTTTGATATTCTTCCATGTCATTGCATGAATCAGTAGTTCATTTCTTTTTATTGCTGAGTAGTATTCCATTATATGGAGATACCACAGTTTATTTATCTATCCACCTGTTGGTAGACACTTGAGTTGTTTCTACTTTTTGGCTATTACAAATAAACTTTTTGTGACTAATCATGTACACGCCTTTGTATGGACATATGTTTTTATTTCTCTTGTGTAAATATCTAGGAGTAGACTGGCTGGATCATATGGTAGAGGTGTGCGTTTAATGTTTTAGGAAACGGCACAACTTTTCCAAAGTGATTGTACATTTTACCTTCCCACGAGCGATGCATGAGAGTTTCAATTCCTCCATGTCCTTGTGACAGTTGGTACAGTCTTTTTAATTTCAGCCATTTTAACAGGTATGTAATGGTATATCATTGTGATTTTAATTTGCATTTCCTTAATGACTAATGATGTTGAGCATCTTTTCATGTGCTTATTTATCCATGTATCTTCTTTGGGGAAGTGTCTGTTAAAATCTTTCTCCCCTTTTTTTATTGGGTTACTTGTTTCCTTATTCTTGAGTTTTGAGAGTTCTTTGTATATTCTGGTTATGTGTCAGATTGATAACTTGCAAATATTTTTCTCCAAGTCTGTGCCTTTCTTTTCATTCCCTGATGTATTTTTGAAGAGCAGAAGTTTTTATTTTTGATGCAGTGCAGTGCATCAATTTGTTCTTTTATGGATTGTGCTTCTGGTGTCACGTCTAAGAAATCATTGCCTAATTCAAGGTACCAAATATCCTCCTAGGAATTTGCTAATTTTAAGTTTAACATTTTAGGTCTGTGCTCCATTTTGAGTTAACTTTTGTATATGGTATAAGGTTCATAAAAAAAAGATATCCAATTGTTCCAGCACCCTTTGTTGAAAGGACTTTCTCTTTTTTGTACCTTTATTGAAAATCAATTGTCCTTATATTTAATTTATTTCTATACTCTCTATTCTGTCTTGATTGCTGTAGCTTTATAATAAGTCTTGAAATCAGCTTGTTCAGGACTTTCAGCTTTGTTCTTTTTTATTTTTTTCCTTATTACTCCTCGGTTATAAAGATCCCTTTCTAGTTATACAGTGTTTGTGACCCTGCGCAGGGTCCATCTCCAACCCAGAATCAATGTCCAATTGTTTATTGCTAGTGTATAGTAAATACAGTGGGATTTTTTTTTGTGGTAAAATATGTATAACATAAAATTAACTATTTCAACAATTTCTAAGTATACATTTCAGTGGCATCAATTACATTCACAGTGTTGTGTAACCATCGCCAGTATTTCCAAAACTTTTTCATCACTCCAAGCAAAAACACTGTATTCAATAAGAAATAACACTCATTCACCTCTCTCCCCAGCCCCTGGTAACCTCTAATTTACTTTCTGTCTATGAATTTGCCCATCCTAGATATTACATACAGGTGGAGTCATACAATATTTTTTCTTTTGTGTCTGGCTTATTTCACTTGGCATAATATTTTCAAGGCTCATCCATGTTGTAGCATGTAAAAGAACTTCATTCCTTTTTTGACACAATAATATTGCATTGTATGCATATGCCACATTTTGCTTATCCATTAATCGGTTAATGGACACTTGGGTTGTTTCCACCTTTTGGCTATCATTAAAATGTTGCAATGAACATTGGCCTGCAAGTATCTGTTTCAGTCCCTATTTTCAGTTCTTTGGGGTATATATCTAGGGGTGGACTTGCTTGATAATTTGGTAATTCTGTGTTTAGCTTTTTGGGGAACCATCAAACCATTTTCGACAGTAACCGCACCATTTCACATTCCCACCAGCAATATATGAGGGTTCCCATTTCTCCACATCCTCACCAACACTTATTGCCTTTTTAAAAATATTATTATAGCCATCCCCATATGTGTGAAGTGGTTTCTCATTGTGGTTTTGATTTGTATTTCCCTAATGACTAATGATGTGAGCATCTTTTCATGTGCTTATTGGCAATTTGTATATCTTCTTTGGAGAAATGTCTATTCAAGTCCTTTGCCCATCTTTTTTGTTTTCTAATAAACTCTTGATTGGAAAATGCACATATGAAAAATGCACATATGAAATATGAAAAATATGAAATATGAAAAACGCACATATGAAAAAATGCACAAATCATAGGTGAAAAGTTTGGTGAATTTTCACAAAATGATTACCCTCTTGTAATCAGAAACCCTCCTTGTCGCTACCCCCTCACACCAGAGTTACCACCATCGTGACTTCCATTAGGCTGACTTCTAATAGCAGAGATCAGTTTGGCTGTTTTTTGTCTTAATTTAAGAGTGCCAGATGTACCTATTGTGTCTTCCTTCTTCAGCTTAACAGTAGATTCATCCGTGTTTTTGCATGTAGTTTGTTCATTCTCAATGCTGGGTAATGTCTACTGTATGAATTTACCACAATTCTCCATTCCACCATGATGGACCCTTGAGATGTTTCCAAGTTTGGGCTCTTATTACTAGTGGACCTTTTTATGCATGCCTTTTCGTTGATAGTACTATTTTGGAGGGTTGTTTGATTTTTTTCAGCTTTATTGAAGTATAATTGATGCATACAAATTATGTATATTTAAGGTGTATAAGTTGATGTGTTGATATACGTATACATTGTGAAATGATGGCCACAATCAAGCTAATTAACATATCCATCATCTCACATAGTTATCATTTCATTCTTTCTTTTTTCCTTTTTTTTCTGTGTGTGTGTAATGAGAACAGAAGATTTATCCTCTTAGCAAATTTCAAGGATATAATGCAGTATTGTTAACTGTAGCCCCCATACTGTACATTAGATCTCCAGAACTCATTCATCTTGCACAACTGAAACTTTGTAACCTTTGAACAACATCTCCCCATTTTCCCCACCCCCCAGCCCCTGGCAACCATCATTCTACTCTCTGCTTCTATGACTTTGACTATTTTAGATTCCCCATAAACGTGAGATGATGCAGTATTTGTCTGTCTGGTGTCTGGCTTATCTCAGTCAGCATAATGTTCTCCAGGTTCATCCATGTTGTAGTAAATGGAAGAATTTCCTTCTTTTTTAAGGATGAATAATATTCCATTGTGTGTGGGAAAATATATATCAAGTTTTCTTTCATCCATTCGTCTGTTGATGGACACTTAGTTTGTTTCCATATCTTGGCTATTGTGAATAATGCTGCAATGAACATGGGAGTACAGATATCCTTTCAAGATCCAGATTTAATTCTCTTTGTATATAGACCTAGAAGGAGGATTGCTGGATCATGTAATAGTTCTAGTTTTCATTTTTTGAGGAGTCTCCATACTGTTTTCCATAGTGGCTATACCAATTTACATTCCCACCAACAGTGTACAAAAGTTCACTTTCCTGATAATGTCCTTTGAAGTGCAACAGTTTTTCATTTGGACAAAGTCCAACTTATCTATTTTTTTCTTTTGTTGTTTATGCTTTTGGAGTCATATTTATGAGTCCATTGCCAAATCGAAGGTCATGAAGATTTACCACTATTTTCTTCTAAGTGGTTTTAGAGCTTATATTTGGGTCATCGATCCATTTTGAGTTATTTTTTGGATGTAGTGTGAAATCGAGGTCCAAGTTCATTCTTTTGCATGTTGAAATCCAATTGTCTCAGCGCCATTGTTAAAGAGACTATTCTTTCCCCTTTGAATGGACTTAGCACTCTTGTCAAAAATCAATTGGCTGTATCTCAATTTTAAAATTTTAAAAGTCAATTGGCCATAGAGGTGTGGATTTATTTCCAGACTCCCAATTCTGTTCCGTTGGGCTGTATGTCTATCCTTGTGCTGGTACCTCACTGTTTCGATACCACAGCTTTGTAATACGTTTTGAATAGGAGAGAAGGACAAGGAAGCAAGACGCGACCTGTACTAAATATGTCTAGGGATGGGCAGGACTCCCAAGAGATGGAGTCACTGAGATGGCACAAAGAGGGCAATGGAAGGAGCTTGAGCTTTGTTTTTAGACAGATTTGGTTCAAATCCCAGCTGTACCTCTTACTAGCTGGGTAATGTGGCACAGTTAGGGAAAATCCTTATTGTTTTGGTTGATTATAAAAATCATATCTACCACTTGTAAAAATGAAAGAAACAAAGGCCAAACAGTTTAGAAATGTATTAAGTAGATAGTTACTTCATATCCTTTAGTCTCAGTTACCCCATTTGTAAATGGGGTGATGATTTTCTTACAGTGAAGGGTCATTGTGAGAAGTGAATGAGATAACATTTGAGTGCCCTTTCAGGGAGGCTGTAGGTTAGCAAAAACAGACCACACACGTATCCACTACAGCATTAGGTAAAGGGAAATTCCTAATTTCATTGGCTTGGACCTTGTTGATGACAAGGGGATCACACTGGCCAGGAGTTTCTACAAGATTTCTTGGTGCAACTTTCTTCGGGCTCCTGGGTTCCCACCCAGGGCATACAGTGGCTGGTGACATTGTCTACACAGGTAGGATTCTGTCAAGTTGAGAAAGTAAGCAAATTCTTATTGTAAAAGTAGCCCTTTTGTACTTAAGACTTACTGTACCATTCCGAGAGAAATTGACACTAACAAAATATGTACTTCTGATTTCAAAAATTAGGCTTTCCTGTCACAAGGCAGAGAAAAGGCCCTCCTGGTTCTTGGCTAACTTGCTGTCAGCAAAGCCACATACTTTTGGCCGAGGTGGGGCTGTGGTGGGAGGGGAAGCCAGAGTCAGTGTCTGGATGGTCCTGAACAATGGCTCTGGCTCCTGTTTTCTAGTGTTCCAGAAAGTTGTTCCTTCACAGTATTCAAATCACTTGCACAGTACATGCGTGATCGTGGGAAAGCTACTTAACTGCTGTGAGCCCCCATTGCTTCATCTTTAAAATGGACATAGTAGCAACCATGTCATAGGTACTATTGTTGTGAGGATTAAATGAGTCGATATGTGTAAGGCTGACTAAATGTAGAGTGCTTGGGACAGTGCGTGGCACATGGTAAGTGCTATTTCATTGTTAGCTGTTGTTATCATGACTGGGCACATAGTAAGCCCCTCCACTACTATCAGGACTTTTCTGTCCAACTGAATCTCAAAGTTAGGCCATTCCTAGATGCAGGGATAGGTGTGGTGACCCAGGCAGGCCCTGCCCCAAGGAGAAGCCCTGTGGGGAGAGTGGGTAGGAAAGGAGAGGAGGCTGAGGTGGGCCAGGACTGCATCTCGGGAGGCAGTGCAGGGATTGAAGAGGCATGGCTAATGAAGACCCTGGGGGCACCAGCTGGGACCAGTGGGGTGAGAGGGGCACAGTTGCAGGACCTCCAGGCTAGGGATGAGAAGGTGGGTCAGATGGGGCTTTGGGGGCTGGGAACCTTAGCCAGTGCCTGAAGCATGGGTAACAAGGTTCAACTGACCCAAGAGGGACTGGCTTTTTAGCCCCAATGGAGAATTCACAAGTAGATCAGGACACTGAAACAGATCCCTCTCTTAGGACTTGGACCTGTGCCATAGCTGTTGAGAGAGCAGCACAGAGGAATCCGTAGAGATGAGCCATTGAACACTAGTCCCCACTGCTGGTGGGTCATAATCAGCAGAAAGGCTGGAAGGGACTGGGCAGCAGCAGGGCAGACAGGCCTGGGGCAGCCAGGCTAGCCATTGTGTTAGGTAGGTTTACATGCAGCTTATTCTGGGATAAGGAGGTGATGCTTTTACTGTCTGTACACTGAGTTTAGGAAGCAGGAAGATGTGTTGGAAAGAGCACTTTGAAGGGAGTCAGGGGTCCAGGCTTTGATTCTGGCTGCCCCGTTAATTCCCGTTCTGGCTCTGGGCAAGTCACTTGGCTCTCTGAGCCTGTTTCCCCTGAAGTTAAAGGGGCTGGACTGGTTGACTAAGCACTCTTGTAGTTCTGGTCTTCTGTGAGTGCATGGCCTATGGCCTCAGTGTGTGTTCTGTGATTGGAAAGCCCAGGGTGGAGCGGTGAGAATAGGGCAGGCTGGGATCGGAGGCCCTGGCCATAGCAGTGCCAGCTTAAGGGTTTTTGAGCAGGGTAGGCTGGGGGACCTCAGAGGCAGGTGACTGGAGGTCCTGCTTTCTTCCAGAGCTTTTGGAGTATAACTGCTTTCCTTTTGAGGGATTTGTAGCGCTATAGGACCTAGACCACTGGACTGGATGGGGCAAATGGGAGCAGTGGTACAGGGGGGGCAGTGAAGAAATAGCTTTGGAGGAGGGCAGTGAGTGTGGGGGGGTGGGGGCGTGGTCTGTCTCCCATGCAGCTGGTGTGATGGGGGCACAGGGTGATTACGGGGTGGGAAGAGGAGTCAGTCAGGGAAGCGAGGACTTCTCCAGTCCTTAGGGACTTGCCCATAGGGAGGTTTGAAGTCATCAGGCACATCAGTTTCCCTGGTAGGGTCACTGGGTGCATCCAACCAAAAGCAGAAAGACCCTGGAATATCATATCTGTGACCAAAGGTGGAAGGAAGGGCCAGCTATGCTCACAGTCTGGGGAAGAATTGCCAAGCAGAGACTCCTGGGCACTTGTTGATATTTAGTTCCTTCATTCTGGAAAATCCTGTGCCTAGATGAGAGAGAAATGCCAATCGAGCCTGGGTCCCTTCTGGGAGAGTCTGGCCCAGCATGTGCTTGGGAGAGATGCACACTTTTCTCTCCATCCTGAGCGGTGTGGGCTGAACTGGAGGGGCAGCAGTCAGATCTCCTGGCTGAGATGTGTGTTCCCAGTCAGCTGCCCTCTGCTGCCTGGGGCAGATGTTCTGGTCTTCTTTGTTTCTTCTGAACAAAGAAAACCCTAGATGTGTGTGTGTGTATGTGTGATGAATCTGTCGGTGAGTGCCAGGCCAGGCTGTGGAGAAGTCAGCAGGCTTTAGGGAACAGCCTGCCCATGCTGTTGCCATGGGGAGGCAGGTTTCTGCAGATGTATGATGCTAGAGAACCGTGCCAGCTGACTGGAACCTAATGTCAGCATGAGGGGCATAGCGTTCAGGTCAGGGGGACAAGGTCCCAGCATCTGGGAACCTTTGCAGTCAGGGAGGGCCCCACACCAGGGTACCTGGGACCCAGGCTTATCTTCTTCTGAGGTCACATTCCTCAGCAAAGAGTTAATCCCAACCTGGCTCTGCCTCTGTGCCCTCTCCAGCACTGAGGACCAATGGAACACCACGCCAGGAATGCCACAGTGCACCAGCGGGGCGCTGCCTTTGCCCTGGCGCCTCCCTCCACAGGCTGCTTTGCCCTGGATGGGATATTGTGGGTGGTATTCCCTCCTCTCCATCACCGAATGTCAAGAGCAGATACAGTGATCCGTTAGGCTCTTCTAGGAGAAGGCTTTCGTGAGTGTGATTCCCTGTGTGTGCAACTGAGTGTGTGCACCAGAATGAGCATATCTGGGGATGTGCATGTTGTGCCAGGGTGCATGTGCACCACTGCGTATAACAATGAGTTTATGCACCTTTGTAGGGAGGGGTGTGTACGCCACCAAGAGTGGCTATGTGGATGTGTGTGAGTGGTGTGTATCTGAGTGGAAGTGAGTGTGCTGGAAAGAATTGACTGTGTGTGTGTGACTAGCCAGCTCCCTTCCTGCCTTCCTGCCTCCCTCCCACTCTCTTTTGCCCCTGCACCTGGCAGGGAAGATTGGGAAGTGCCAGGAGGACGGTGCCCTGCCCCTTCCCTGGGCCCAAGACTAGGCGTGACTGGAGCCATAAGCCTGCTCTCACAGCCGCCTTTGCCTGGGCAGTTTCTGCCCACCTGCTGGGCTGTAGAAGCACCCACCCAGCAAGGTCCCACGGCGCTGGAGGGGTCCCCTTAGATCAGATCTCGGGGCTGAGAGGTGCCTGTGTGACCTTGGGCGGTGAGCTGTGGGCGACCTTTCCTTGCCGGCCAGGCCCATCCTAAAGGAGTTGGGAACGGGGACCCTGCATCGACAGGAGGGGCTCTGGGGCAATCCCCGACCACATCAATGTTGGATGAGCCTCTGCTACCTCCCCGGGGCCTCGATACCATCTTCCCTGGTCTCACTTTTAGTGTAACTAGAGAGCCCAGGGACCAGCCCGGGCAGCGACTGGAGATCTTCTCAAAGACGGCGTCACCTGCGGGGGGGATTGAGCTGGGGTGGGGAGGCTTGGCGCAGGCTCCGGTGGGGTGTCCCAGCTGGGGTAGGGGCCGGCCCGGCCCAGCCTCACGGGGCGGGGGTCGGTTCCAGCCTGGCCTCTTCTAGGCCCCTGGGTCCCGGTGCTGGGTTACACCTCCTCCTCCTCGGGCCACTTCTCCCTCCCAGGGGTGTCATCTGTCCAGCCGCGTGTCCTTGGGGCAGTTCAGTCCCATCCCCCCTCCTGGCTTTGGAGGTTTTCTGCTGGCAAAGGGGCTGGAGGGGCATCAGCTAGATGAAGAGAGATCCCCTAGGGCAAGGAAGGGGAGTAGCCGCCACACTGCAGAGCCTCCTTCCACCGGTGAGTGTCTGGAGGGCGCCCCATGGGGGAAAGGGAGAGGAGGGCGGGACTGTGAGCTGGGGGCCTGACTGGCCAAGCTTCTCGCCACTCTGACCTTTTCTACTTCAGCCCCTGCACCTTATGCCTTGTGACACCACCCCCAGCCTTGCCCTTGGAGGCAGGTGGGTGAAGCAGGCTGGTAGTCCGCTGAGCATGTGGTACCTGTTGGCAGCCTTTGGGACGAGGTTATTGCTGGGCTGTGGCCTTGGTGGTTGAGCATGGACAGCCGCTCTGGTGGGGAGCAAGTTTGGATTGGATGGGCAAACTGTGGCAGGTGGGCCGGCAGCCTGTTTTTGTAAATAGTTAAATGGAACACAGGCAGGCCTATTGTTTACCTCTTGTCAGTGGCTGCTCGCTACTGCCTCAGAGTTGAGTACAGCTTGGCTCGCAAGCCTGGAATATTTACTGTCTAGCCCTTTAAAAACATGTTTGCCCATCCCTCTCAGATATTCTCCAAAGCAGGCCCCCTTTACCCTACACCTGTCCATTCTCTTCCTCTCCCCCCACACCTGGGCACATCCCCTCCCTCCTCCCTCTGCATCCCCCACACACCTGGCTCTCTCCACACCTGGGAACTTTACTTTGGGGACCACTCACCTGGCATCCTCCCTACTACTTTCTCTGGCAAGAAAGGAAAATGATTGAGGGCAACAGGCACTCCAGAATCCAACAGGACATCTGAGAGCTGAGGGTTGAGCCCCTGCAGCCTGACCTCAAGCCGAAAGTGAGGCCCGTCCTAGGCCACGGGAGCAAGGTGAGTTAGCTGATGGTAAGCAGTGCTCCTCAGGACCCCCAAACATATCAGGGCACCTGAGAGGCCAAACAGACCAGTTCAGGGTGTGGGCTTCCTGTCAACTCTCCCTCTGGGCCTGGCCAGGAGCAAGTGACAGAGCTGAGGGCCCAGTGGAGCAGTGGGGAGATACTGCTGAGCTGATAATTATAGGGCACCAGGATGCCCTGGAGGGAGCCTAGGAGCCAGGGAGCTCCAGAGGCACAGCCCCTCCCCAGTCTGCTGCCCTAAGCCTTCCAGACCCTGGGGCCCATTGTGCTCTCTTTCCTCCAAGCCCCAGGCCTTTGTGAACAAAGCTAAACCCCCTTTGTACAGCTGAGTTCAGGGGTCTGTTTCCGGGGAAAGACCAGAGCAGAGGGAAACCCCAGAGGCTGAAGACACAGCTGCATTCCTGCTGCTCTGTCACTAGGTGGCACCCTTGAGGTGTTGGCTCCTGCTGGGGAGGGTTCTGAGTGTTCTGGCACTCGCCCCCTGTCAACGGGTCCAATTCCAGCCTGAAAAGCTGTGGTGACACACACGCTGAATCCCACCAGGCCTGACCAGCTCTGTCTGCCCCCTGAGGCAGCTCATCAACACCTCCAGACTCTGTAGTTCAGGACGTTTTTACTTGGGAGGTGGGACGGGGCCATCAGGGACTACCCGCAGTTGTGATGATCTGTTGTCATTACCTGCCTACCTATCCTCCTCACCCACAGGGCTTCTTGAGAGCAGGGACTGTCTTATTCTCCTCTTGGCTGCAGGGCCTGGCACAGCCAAGAAGGCAGAAAGTGTTTGGTGGTGAACGAGGTGCACAGGAGAGAGTGTGGCCGTCACTGTTTACCGCCATAGTGTGTCCATTGAAGGCGTTTTTAATCTCCAGCTACCCCACTGAGAAGCCAGGAGGAAGGAGTAGGCACGAGTGGACCCTGGGAAGGGAGCTGGTTCAGAGACAGGAGGAGCCTTCCCCCCTACCCTGCTTTTGGGTGGTGCTGGCATTCTCGGGGTCCTCTAGTTGGGACGAGAGGCAGTGAGGGGACACAGGCTAGGGCCAGAGAGTGCTGCTTGTTTCCAGGGAGTGTTTCCAGGCATACCTGGCCCTTGTCTGGCACAAGGAGCAAGCACACGCTCATCAGGGATGGAGACAGAGGCTGGCAGTGGCCTTGCCCCTCTGACCTGTCCTCAGCTCAGTCCATTCCAGGAACCTCGCAGTCTAACAGGGAACAACTGTGTGGCTGTCCAAGCATCCCAGCAGAGGCTTAGAGAGCTGCGTCTATGTGGGGGAGGACGGCCACCCTCCCCACCATCACCCAAGCAGCTGCTTCTGACCACTAGGGACGATGCTCACAAGGGACCTCCACCCAGCCCAAGGGGGATGGACAGTGTGAGTGAGGTCTGAGGTCTGAATTCTGCTGAGAGGCTATGGATGATGGGTGGGCGTCCCTCCCTGCTGCAGTTCCTAGGCAGGAGGATGGATATTTCTGTTGACTGTGTCCCATTGAATCAGTGGAGGCCAGGCCAACTCGTGCTCTTGGAAGGGGGCAGCTTGCAGAATTCTCTCCCTGGTGGGCTGACACCGACATGCAGGAGCCATTTCCCTGTCTAGCACAGGCTCCAGAGCAAGACTGGCATCACTCACTGGGGTAATTACTGGTTTGGGTTCGATTTCAATTCAAAACAGTAATCCCAGCCTGAGCTGGGTGTCAGATCTGAAGGTTGATTATTAGTAACATTTATCAACAGCCTCTCAGCTTCAGGCAATTACAGCTAATCTGCCATTCCTGCTCCCGTTGTGCAAAACTGCCTGCTTCTTCCCTGCCCGCCCCCTCGGTTCCCCTCTCCTCTTCTTCTTCCCTTCCCTCCGCTTAGCACCCAGCCTGAGGGAGGGCAGGAGATGGGAGCCACCTTCTGAGTCACTGTCACCCCCGTATGCAGGGGGCACATGTGCATGCCAGGCACCTGGGCTCCCCAACAGCAATCTCCATGTTGCAGAATCTTGTAAATTCTGAATCTGATTCTATCAGGACTGAGGGGAGTCCCTGCGGTTTACAGACATGAACCCATGTCTCCTGGCTCCTTGTCACATGATGTGTTTTCAACCGTATGCAGGTCCCTCCTGACGTGGACTCAGTCTGTCCTCCCCTCCAGGCCCGAGACAAGGGTGAGGCAAGTGGGCTTTCACTTCAGGTACAAAATTTAAGGGACTGCCAAAAAGCTCAGTAATCCAGATAAATAACATTTTAATGCAATAATTTTTTAAAATCAAAATTAATGCAAAAGCATCCATAATGAATAAAACCAAAATTTTAACAAAGACAGGCTCCAACTCTAGATTTCAGGACTTGGCCTCCCTTGCCTCACCCTAATTCCTGCCCTGTAGGACCCTGTCTTTGTTTAAAAGTTTGATATTTTATTGAGGATATTTTTGCATTCATTTTGATTTAAATATTATTTATTGGGATCACTGAGTTTTTTGGCACCTCCTTAAATTTTGCACCCCAGGTGAGTGCCTCATTCAACTCACCCTAGTCCTGGCCCTGTCCGCCCACCTCCTATTGGACCCTAGCCCCTGCTCCCTTCAGTTCTCACTGCCTACTGCCTCAGGTCGGGGGCTCGGCTTCTCTCTGAGCCGGGGCCCCCACCATGGGCTGTCCTTCCTGGATGCCCATCCTCCACTCCATCCCTCTGCACCTGCTTCAGCCTTCAGATACCTACAAGAGGGCCTGCAGGTTGCCATGGTGACTGCTGTGGTAATTGGAGGACAGAACACACTGGTCTTGCCCACTCTTATAATCATGTCCAGCCAGGGCCGACTTAGTGCAGGCATGCCTGACAGAGTCCCTGCAGGAATCTAAAAGGAAGTTAAAACACTGCTGGACATGTATGGAGATGGGGAAAATGACATTCACCTGAATCCCTCCCAGGGCGAGTGTGGCTGAAGGAAGACTGATGATCTGTGTGTGACAGGGAGGCGGAAGGCTGAAGTCAACGTGGATGCCGGCTAACCAGCCTTCTGCAGAGGGTAGGTTTAAGTCACTGAAGGGCCTTTGTTTTGCTCAGCAGCATCTGGAAGCTGCGGCACATGTGTGAGGAAAGACTGCTCTCCCCTGCGCTTCCGCCAGGCTGTGCTCAGCTGACTAAGGGCTAAACTAACGGTTCAGAAAGACCCATGTTGAAGGGGTGCCCAGAATGCCAAATTGAATCCAGGACTTGAGTCACTGTCATATCAAGGTCCAGGCGTAGGTCACTCGGCCACTCAGTGTCCAGAGACTGTCACAGTGGGCAGCCCCAGGGTCTCAGGTGAAACATATCAGAAACACTTCTGCCTGTCCTACAGCTTGATCTTCCTTCTGAGGTCCCCATAGCACCACTGAGCTGGCACACTCTCCGTCAACCAGCCTGGCAGTACCTCATCCCGTGCCTACTCTGCCACCTACTGGGAAAGTCACTGCCCCTCTGAGCCTCAGTTTCCTCTTCTGGGAAATATCAATAATAGTGCCCTCCTTTGAGGGTTGTGCTCACAGTTGAAAGAGCCAACGTATGTAAAAGTGCTCTGCAACTGCCAGGTACTGTGACAGATGCAAGAGTCGAGGGCTGTAGGGCACTGGAGGACAGAACCGGGATCAAAGGGAAGTGTGTCTGGGCTTGAAGTGAAGGAGAAATTGCCAACTGCGGAGGTGAAGGGACCACCCTGGAAAGAGTGAGCACTCTTATGGCGGAAATGTGATCACTGGTCAATCAGCTTAGCTTTCCCAGGGCTTCCTGCCCTGGGAGGTGTGACCTTTGAGGACGCAGTCTCTCCTCCAGCCCTGAGCTCTGTGATTCCTTCTGTCTATCCTCCCCCAGGCCTCCTTTAGGGTGTCATGCAGTTGGGCCCCACACCAACCTCAGGGGAGGCTGGGCCTCCTTGGAGGAAGCTGGCTTCACCCACAGTCCACATTCCAGTGGACCAATGTATAAATCTGAGAGTTTGGGTAGGAAGGGTACCGGGGGGAACATTGTGCTTAAGAAAGTGCTGGCCTGAGCGTTGGCTTTGAGATGCCCTTTGACCCTGACTGGAAAGTTGCAGTCCACCCACAGCAGAACAGAAGATGTTTGGAAGAGAGTTCATGAAGATGGAGGCATGGGGTTTCCAGTGCCAGGTGGGCACCCATGCACCTCCCCATCTAGAAGCTTCCACGTGCAGTCTGTCTGCACATGTACCTTCTGCCGCCTTCTTCACACTGACTTTGGAGCTTTGAGGCTTGTGTCAAAGTGGAGAGAACAGCAGACTGAGAGTTGGGAGGCCTGGCTCTGACCCTTGCTCCCTCTGAGCCTGATTTTCCAGCTGTGCCACGAAGGGTGTGGGTGAGAAACCCTTCTCAGCTGTGTCCATGGTTCTTCTGTTTTCTGGAGAGCTGTGAGAATTGACAGAATGGGCTCACCTTTGCACTTTCCTCCTTGGCCACTTAAAGTCTCCTAACAAGTCTTTAGGCTTGGCAGACCTAGGGGCCAAGGGCTCCAGGATCCATCCAGAGTGGGGTCAGCGATGTCTGGTTTTGCATCTAGGCATCATTTTCTCCTCAGAAATTTGAAATTGAATCTCAAAGATTCCTAATTATTATTCTAAGCTCTCATTGAAAATCTGAGTGTAATTTTTACAAGAACATGGACAAGTTGGATAAGAAAGGGAAGAAATGGGGCTGCGGGAAGGGAAGAGAGAGGCAGAAGGTGATGTGATCCAGATGTTAGAGTGAGTGCCTGGTGGTAGAGGAGGCTGGAGGGGCTGGCAGGACTTGGGTGGAGTAAAGCAGCTTAGATTCTGTCCTGAGGCAATGGGGCGCTTCTGAAGGGTTTAAGCAGGGTCAGGAGACATGATCAGATTTGCATTTAGAATGCTCACCCTGATGCCAGTCGGAGGATGGATTTGAGGGGAACAAGTTGGAGACAGACACTATCCTGATGCCAAGATCCAGGCAACTGATAGGAAGGCCCTACAGGGGGTCTGGGTCTAGGGAAGGGGGTGGGTATAAAGTTGAGAGATGCCTGGTAGATGACATCGGAGGCCTTGATGATTGTCTGCACTGGCTGGGGAAGGTGGACAGGTAAAAGTGGGAAGCTATGATGGCTGGAAGCTTGTGAGGCTGGATGTGTCACTCACAGAGACAGAATACATACAATGAGTGCTCGGGCTCACAGGTCCCAACCTGCATACCTCAGTGCGAGGGGCTGTGGGACATCCAGGGGAATGTGTCCACAGAGCAGATAGATAGAGGGGTCTAGAGTTTAGGAGAGGGGTGGGTCCACGATACAGGCATGGGTGTTTCTCGATGTGGGGTTGGGGGAGGTGAAGTCCTGTGAGGGCACAGGATCACTCAGGACAACTTTGGGTAGAGCGAGAGGACAAGAGACTGAGGACACAGACAAGGAAAATCTAGATCCCCCATCAGTCTCTCAAATGCACAATGTATATGTGTCCCAGCACGGAGCCTGCCACTGACCTCTAGCACAGGGCTGGCCACAGAGAGGGCATCAGTGGATGTGTCCTCTGGCTGTGGTTCCTCCAGATGGGGCCTTTGTCCTCAGTGCACCTGGCTGTGCCTGGGTTGCTATAGTAACCACAGTTGCAGGGATGATACATGGTCTCTGTGTTGCCATGGAAATGAGTAGTTGGTTTTCCCTGAATGGCATGGCTGCTGAGGCCTTGGGGATTCAGTCTGTCCTGAAGGGTTTTGGAGGGAGACTGTGACTGGGAGAGAGGGTTTCCATGTCCTAATAATTCAGTGATGCTTGTTAGTCCGACTGTTGCCACGGTGATGGAGGAAGACACCCAGGTGGCTTGTGCTAGCTTCAGTACTGAGCCAATGAGACAAAGACTTGCAACAGGCTCCAGGTTTTTGTGTGCAGCCTGGAACAGGACCAGCCCCCAAACTCACGCCGTCCTCTGGCTGCCATGGGGGCCAGGACCCCTCTGCCTTCTTTTGGGGTTTGCACCCTTTTGCCGAGACAGGGATTTTGTTCCCAGGAGACACTCCCCGCCCCATGGGATCTCAGCATTCAAAGCAACACAGGAAACCTGGGCCCCTGAAACGAGGCCACCGAAGAGATCGGTAAGCACTCAGCACCCCCTCCCTCTTTGGACCATGGACCCCCTCCCTGCGTCCACTGCACCCACTCCCCCTCATTGACTTCACCCCTTTGCAGTTCCAAGGCCTCCCCTTCCCCATCACCACATGGAGTCCAACCTCCCATCCCTCCCAAAGCCTTGGGCTCTAGACAGGTGAACAGGGAGCCCTCGCTCCTCCCCTGCCTGGGATCTCCGGGGAGTCCTCTGCCTCAGGAGTGAGGCCTCTGCCCTTGGCACTTCCGCACTCCTGCCCTCTGGCTCTTCTGGTGGGCTCTTCCTTTCAGCCTCTCCCCCACCCCCACAGCTCTGGTCATTACTGCCTCATTCTGGGCTGCCTGCCTGCTCTCCCAGACTCCACAGAGGGAGCGCCCGACAGAAGTCCCTCCACCCTGGTCTCACTTAACTCCCATCTGAAGGGGCTGAGAGCGACGGCCTGAGGAGGCCTTGAATGCCCACGGTCTGGCCAGGCAAGGGGCAGCGATGGCGGGGTGAGACAACAAGGCTTGGAGTCACCCCTGCTTTTCCTCCTCAGGAGAACAACCAGGAGGAAGTACTGGAAGGAAGGAAGGGAGATCGCTCGGTGAGCCGGCAGGGGAGGAGGGAGTGCTGACTGGGAGAGTGCCATCCTCAGGGGACTGTACAGGGAGGTGGGGGGCAGGACGTGGGTGGCTCAGTGGTCATGGTCCCCATATGTGCTGGGCCGTGTGTGTGTGAAATGGGGTCCAAGGGAGGGTGTGACCCCTAAGCAAAGTCTGCACTCACTGTGGCTGTTGTGGCCTTGGTTTTTTCTTCCGGGACCCTCCTGTGATCCTTTTGCCCCAACTCCAGCCAGGTGGTGCTGATGAGGGGGCCCAGAGTTCTGGACTCCGCTCCCCAGGCTGTCCTGGGACTCTCAGCCAGGCCTTCCCAGGACCACTGCGGGAATTCCTTCCCATTGTCCCCACCCAGAGCAGCATACTTCCTGCCCCAAGCGGGCATCCCCAGGCCTGTCTTCTACAGTCAGGAGATGGGTCTTTCCCAGGACCAGGACCTCATTTGTGCTTTACTGATGACAGGGTCCCCAGGATGTAATTTTTTGCCCAGAGTATGGGCAGAAACACCTGCCCTGTGAAGGAAGGGCTCAGCCCTGTGTACAGATGAGGCAAGGTGATGGGATCGCCTCCCCAGCTGCAGCTTGGCTGCTAAGGGCCCCCGGCACCTGAGGACTCTGCCTGCCCTTCCAGGGACCAGGCCAGAAAAATAGGGGGGCATCTGGGACTCTGGTTTGCCCCATCATGGATGTTGGTCCTGGGTTTCTGATAGGGTGTGTAATGATAGTGTCCTAAAAGGGAAGCTCTGTGGAGATCCACGGGTCTCAGGTAGGGCCCCAGGGCAAGGGCCCCTTATGTTCTCCCTTTCTACACACAGCCTCAAACCAGGTTAATTTTGAGCCTAAGGAAAATCTCATGAAGAGAAAGATGGGAGGCGGAGATGGGAGGAGTAGTGTTATCACTTGAGCCAACTTCAGAGGCTCTTGGGAAGGAGGAGGGGGTGCAAGTGGTGAACCCCAGGGGATGCCTCTGCTGCATGACTCTAATGAGGCTTGAAGACTGAAGCTCACTTGTCTTCTACAGCTGGTGCATTTTGAGTGATGTAAGCTGATGAGAGGCTCCTTCCTGCACCCAGCGCCCATACACTGTCAAGGCTGGGAGAGTCTTTGAGATCCCATATCCAACCCCTTGTTTAACAGGCAAAACTGAGGCCTCAGGGCAAGGTCACACTGCAAGTTCGTGGCAGAGTCAGGACTAGAACCCCAGTCCCCCTGCTCAAGGCTCTCTCTCTGCACTGCAGACCAGGGAGCCAGCCTCACTGTATGGGAGTCAAGAGGCTTACTGGGAGTGAGTGGTCCTTTGCTTATGACCTTGCCTCATGTGAACAGAGGCCCTGAGCGTACTGTAGACCATGTACCAACAGCTGATGGCTGGCTGGCAGGGACTCCTGGCCATAGTGGGTTTCTGGGATGCCTCATTTCTGGGATTTGGTGCCTCTCTACTTTATCCAGGGCCCCCAACACCACTCTGGCTCTTCCAGGTTGAAAGGCTTTGCCAGTATCTCTTAAAAACTGCATAATTCAGGGTGGTGTCAACAAGTGTGATGTTTCACCCATAGTGGCCAGTCCTGTATGGGCACATAAGGCTGTAGGTAGATGGATAAGGGAGGTGAGGAGCCAGGCAGTTGAGCGCTGAGTCATAGAAACATATCTCCACAGGTTGGGAATAGTCACAATTAATGGCAAAGATGGATGGTCCAGCCATGTAGAGATACGGTCAGAGCAAAAGAACCTTGTCTCAGTGTTTTTATCCTAGGTTCTACCATCATATAGGAGCTTCTACGTCCATGAGGACAGTTCCTCCATATGCTGGCCTCTGAGTTTCTTGTTGTCTTCAACTCATTGAATGGCACCTCCACTTCAGCTGCTCATTACTGTAATCTTGTCATCATTTGAAACTGTTCTGCCTCTGAAATCTTAATCTCTGTGTACCTCCTACGCATTCTGTCTCCCTTGCCTCCACTATATCTGTTCTTAGAGACCCTCAGGCTCCTGCTTCCTAGTTTTTCTCCTCGCCCTGAATCAACTCCTGAATCAAATCTATCCAATCTGGACCCTGTGGCTTGTTACTTCAACTGCTCACCATTCACCACCTGGCCCCTTAGTCTGCTACTCCATCTCTAGAACATGGTAACTGCCTGCTTTCTCTAGTCCTGGCTTGTAGTGCTGGGGGGTGGGGGGTGGGGGTGGGAATCCCTTCATTAATTGACACTAGTCCAATAGCTTCAACTGAGCCTCCAGCAGCAGCCAGCAGTCCTGCTGCCTAGGGCTACTCCCATTCCCCTACAGCTATTTCAAAGCTTTCACATAACCCTCTACGTTTCTACACCACATCTTCCCCAGTCATCTGCAGCAGCCACCCTGAGGTCTCTCTTCACAAAAAGAAAACTGGTCTGGAGGGAATTTCTTTAACCTCTGCCCTGGATCCAAACTTACCTGCATCCATTCCCATCCATGCCTCTGGCCCTCATCATGGCAGAGAGTGTCCCTCTTACGGTTAACCTCTCCACCAGAGATCTGGGAATCCTCCCCACTGTTGGCGCCACTCTCCTGGCTCCTTTCATTGTAACTCAGTTAAGAAACAAAACAAAAACACCTTGACTTTACAACCTCCTCTCTCTCCTGCCCTTCTCAGCCAAGCATATTGAAATCAAAGTCACTGTTTATTATCCCCACTTCCTTACCTCCTGCTGAGTCCTCAAGCCACTAGAACCTGGCTCCTGTCCCCACTTCACCACCTACGCTTCTCATGCCTGTCTTCAGAGATTCTTACTGTAAATCCTGTGGAAGCCTTTCCGTTCCTAGTTTACCTCTTACCAGCATTTGACGCAAACTGAGCGGGCTGCCTTCTGAAGCACACTTTCCTTGCTTTCCATGACCTCACAGTCTCCTTCTTTTCTGCCTACCATTCTGATTATTATTTCTCTGTTTTCTTCATGAGATTTTCTTCTCCTGTTCACCACAGAAACGCTGATGTGGCCCAGGATTCTGTCCTGGTCTCTTTTCGCCCTTATGCTTGTTTCTGGCGATCTCATCAGTTACCATAGCTTCAGCTTCCGTCTCTAAGCTGATGACTAGAGTTGCTCCCTTCACCTTTCTCCTTAGTTTCATTTTTTCTTTTCAGTTCTATCAGTTTTTGCTTCATGTGCATTGAAGCTCTGTTCTCAGGTGCATAAACGTTTAAAATTGTTGTGTACTGTCAAGAACTTAACCCTTCATCAATATGAAATATCTTTCTTTCTCTCTGGTAATATTCTTGTTCTGAAGTCCAATGGGTGTGATATTAACATAATCACTCCAGCTTTGTGGTGATCAGTGTTTGCATCGCATATTTTTTTCCATCCTTTTCCTTTTAACCTCTCTGACTTTATATTTAAAGTGGGTTTCCTTTTAGAAAGCATATAATTGTGTCATTTTTATCCAATCTGACAAATTTCGCTTTTTAATTGGAGTGTTTAGACTATTTACATTTAATGTTATTATCGGTATGGTTGAGTTAAATCTACCATCTTGCCATTAGTATTCTGTTTTTCCCGCTTGTTCTTTGTTCCTTTTTTCTTTTTTTCTTGCTTTTTTTGAGATTGGATGTTTTTTATAATTCTATCTCCATTCTTAGCTTATTAATTGTAACTCTTTTTTGGTTTATGTTTTTGGGCTTTTTCTTAGTAGTTGCTCTAAGGTTACAATACACATCTTCAACTTACCATAGCCTACCTTAAAACAATATTTTACCACTTTATGAATATCATAAGAAGCTTACAACAGTATACTTCCATTCTCCCATCTTGTCTCTTGAGCTATCGTCATGCATTTTGCTTTTACCTGTGATGTAAACCCAACAATACGTTATTTTTCTTTCTTTAAATCGTTATCTTTTCTTAAAAAAAAAAAAAACACCTTTATTGGGATATAATTCATATACCATACAGTTCAGCTATTTATAGTGTACAAATCAATGGGTTTTAAGTTGTGCAACCATCACTGCAGTCAATTTTAGAACGTTTTCATAACCTTCCCCCCAAAAAGACCCATGCCCATTAGCGGGGACTCACCTTTCCTCTACCCACCCACAGCCCTAGGCAACTGTTAATTTACTTTTTATCTGTATAGATTCACCTGTTGTGGAATTTCATATAAATGGAATCACATAATATGTGGTCTTTTGTGACTGGCTCTTTAGCATAATATTTTCAAGGTTCATCTGTGTTGTAGCATGTCTCAGTATTTCATTTCTTTTCATTGCCAAATAATATTCCATTGTATAGATATACCACATTTTCTTTATCCAATCATCAGATGATGGACATTTGGGTTGTTTCCACTTTTTAGCTATTATAAATGATGCTGATGTGAACATTTGAGGACATGTATTATTTCTCTTGGGTGTATATCTAGGAGTAGAACTTCTTGGAAACTCTGGGTTCAACATTTTGAGGACTGCCAGACTGTTTTCCAAAATGACTGCACCATTTCACATTCCTACCAGCAATGTATGAGGGTTCCAATTTTTTTACATCCTTGCCAATAAATATTTTATCTGTGGTTTTGATTATAGCCATCCTAGTGAATGTGAAGTGGTATCTCATGGTGTTGACTTATATTTCACTGATAACTAATAATGACTAATGATGTGCCTATAGGCCATTTCTATATCTTCTTTGGAAAAATATCTTTTCAAATTCTTTGCCCATTTTTTAAATGGGTTATTTGTCTTTTTATCATTGAGTTATGAGCATTCTTTATATATTCTAGATACAAGTCCTTTATCAGATAATGATGTGCAAATATTTTACCCCTGTAAAATACCCTTTGCAACATAAAGGTTTTAAATATTGATGAAGTTTAATTTATCTATCTTTTCTTTTGTTGCTTGTGCTTTTGGTGTCATATCTAAGAAATCGTTGCTTAATCCAAGGTCGCAAAGATTTATGCCTATGTTTTCTTCTAAGAGTTTTATAGTTTTAGCTCTTACATTCAGGTCTTTGATTCATTTTGAGTTAATTTTTGTATATAGCTTGAGGCAGGGGGCACCAAGTCATTTTCATTTTGGTATTCAGTTGTCCCAGCACCATTTGCTGAAAAACTATTCTTTCCCCCATTAAATGGTCTTGGTGTCCTTGCCAAAAATCAGTTGAGGTAAACGTGAGTATTTCTGGACTCTGAATTCTACTGCATTGATTTATGTGTCTTACCAATACCACACTGTCTTGGATTACTGCAGCTTTGTCCTAAGTTTTCGAAGTCAGGAAGTGTGAGGTGTGCTCTCCAAATTTGTTCTTTCTCAAGATGTTTTTGGCTATACTGAGTCCCTTGAATTTCCATATGAATTTTAGGGTCAGCTTGTCAATTTCTGCAAAGAAACCACCTGGTATTCTGATGGGGATTGCGTTGACTCTGTAGATCAATTTGGGGAGTATTGCCGTCTTAACAATATTTAATCTTCTGATCCATACACACAGGATGTCTTTTTATTTATTTAAATCTTCTTTACTTTCTTTCAAAGAAGTTTGTGGTTTCCAATGTACAGTCTTACACTTGTTTTTTTAAAATTCATTCCTAGGTATTTTATTCTTTTTGATACTCTTCTAAGTTGAGTTGTTTTCTCAACTGCATTTTAGGATTGTTCACAGCAAGTGTCTAGAAATATATCTAATTTTGTATATTGATCTTGTATCCTGCAAGCTTACTGAACTTGTTTATTAGTTCGAATAGTTTTTTAGTGGATACTTTAGATTTTCTTTATACAAAATCATGTCATCTATGAATAGAGATAGTGTTACTTCTTCCTTTCTAATCTGGATGCCTTTTATTTCATTTTCTTACCTAATCATCTTGGCTAGAACCTCCAGTGCAACATTGAATAGATTTGTCAAGAGCGAGCATCGTTCTTTTGATCTTAGGGGGAATGCTTTGACTTTCACTTTTAAGCATGATCTTAGTTTTGGATTTTTCATAGATGTCCCTTGTCAGGTGGAGAAAATCCCCTTCTATTCCTAGTTTGTTGAATGATTTTATCATCAAGTGACGTTGAATTCTTTCAAATGCTTTTTCTGCATCTATTGACATGATTATGTGGTTTTTGTCATTCATCCTATTGCTATTGTGTGTTGTATTAATTGATTTTTGGATAAACCAACACTGCATCCTTCAGATAAATTCTACTTGGTCAAGATGTGTCATCTTTTTCATTTGTTGCTGGATTCAGTTTGCCAGTTAGTTTTTTTTTTTTAATGAGGAAAAAATATTTCATACGTACCTACACATTTACTATTTCCAATGCTCGTATGTGTATTCAAATTATCCTCTAGTCTCATTTTCCTTTTCCCTGAAGGGCTTATTTTAACGTTTCTTGCAGTGCTGATCTGCTGGTAGTGAAATCTCTTAGATTTTATTTGTATGAAACAGTCTTTATTTTGCTTTCACTTTTGAAAGATACTTTGGCCAGAAATAGAATTAAAGTTGATAGTTTTTTGTTTCAGTGCTGTAAAGATGCTGCTCCACTGTCTCTGAGTTTGCCGTGTTTCCGATGAGAAGTGCACTGGGATTCTTTTCTCTGTTCCTGTTCGTAGTCTCTCCTCCTTTCTCCTTTTCTGGGTGCTTTTAAGATTTCCTCTTTATCACTGGTTTTCAAGTTGATTATGAGGTATCTTGCTGTAGTTTTCTTCATATTTCTTCTGCTTGAGGTGTTTTGAGGTTGTTAGGCTTATAGTTTTCATCAAATTTGAAAAAATTGGGGGTATTATTTGTTCAAATATTTTTTCCTGCCTCCCCCCTTCCTTTTGTTTCCTGGAATGCCAATTACTATTTGATATTTTCTACTGTCCATTGATACTTTGGGTTTTCTTTTTTCAGTAATTTTTCTCTCTAAGTTTTATTTTGGAATATTTCTATTGCTATGTCTTTGAATTCATAATCTTTTCTTCCACAAAGTCTAGTCCTATGCAGTGGATTTTTTATTTTAGGTGTTGTGTTTTTCGTCTCTAGAAGTTTGATTTGGGTCTTAATTATATCTTCCATGTCTCTCCTCTTCTTAATCATGTTTTCCTTTACCTTCCTTCCTATATGGAGTAATTTTATAATAGTTCTTTTCACATTCATCCGCTAATGCCATCATCTTTGTCATTTCTATTGTGTTCCTAGTGATTGATTTTTTCTTCTAGTTATGGGTCCTATTCTTCTGATTCTTTGCATGTCTGATAATTTTTGCTTAGAGGATGGATGCTGTGCAATTTTACACTGTTGGGTGCTGGACTTTGCTGTATTCCATTAAATAGTGTTGGGCTTTGATCTGACACAGTTAAGTTACTTAGAATTTGGGTCCTTTTGAGGCTTTCTTTTCATCGTTATTGGGGCAAGTCCCGAACAGCCTTCAGGCTCGGGTTGCTTGGGCCTCACTACTAAAGCAGGACCCTTCTGAGCACTCTGCCTGATGTCCTGTGTGTCAGGAGGTCTTTCCACTCTGACTGGTAGGAACACAAACTATTCCCAGCCTCCTATGAGTTTCCAGGATTATCCTGCCTACTCTTCTCTGGTAGTTCATCCCCCAGCCTCATGTAGTTTTCTCACAAGCGTGTGCAGGTCAGTACTTAGCCAGAGTACAACTGAGCATGCTCTCTCTCTTTCTCCCTCCCTCTCCCTGTGCGCCACCCTCCTCTCTGATATTTGCCATCAAATTTCAGCTCTTTAGGTCTCCCTGAATACAGAACTCTCTCTCCTCCCCTAAGTGAGACCACTAGGCTCTGTGTGGTGTTTCCCTCCATAGGCCAGGCCCTGCACACTCTCTCCAGGCAGTAGTTTGGGCAATCGTGGGGCTCACCTTGTTTACTTTCCTCCCTCAGGGATCACTGTTCTGCACTGCTTTATGTCCAGTGTCCAAAAACTTGTTTCATATATTTCACCTGGTTTTAAAATTTCAAGACAGAAAGGTGGTCCCTGTTACTCCCTTGTGGCTGAAAGCAGAAGTCTCTCCTTAGTTTTAGGCTCACAAATTTAACTGCACACCCTACATCCCCACTGGATATCACATGGACTTCTCAAACTCGATGGGTCGAAACCAACATCTTCCCCACTCCCCAACCTTTCCCTTCTCTTACTTCCACTATCTCATGGGGGCATCCCAGCCCCAAATCGTAGAGACCATCACAACCTCTTCTTCACCCATCCATGGTAGCTAACTTAAATCCTGTCAGTTTCATATTCTTGGTTATTCTCAAATCTGTGCATCTCTTTGTGTCTCTCTGGCCACCGGATCGATTTAGACCCTCACCATTTTCCATCTAATTGACTATAGCAACCAGCAAACTGCTTCTTTGCTTCCAGCCTTGTCTCACTCTAATCCATTGGCCACACTAAAGCCAGAGTGCTTTTTCCAAAGCACAGATATGATCGTATCATCCCCCACTTAACGTTTTTCAGTGGCTTCTCTGAAGCTTTAGCATAAAGCCCAGTTCTTAGTGGAGACAGAAGGCTCTTTACTCTCTGGTTCCAGCTATGCTCTCCCGCATCCTCTCATCTCCTGCCTTTCCCCCGACAAGCCATGCCAGTCTCCCAGTCTCATGTGCTCTCTTTTATTTCATGTCTGCACCTGGGGTTCCTTCCATTTCTTCACCTGGTAAACTTCTCATCATCCCTCAGGACTTGGTAGCACCTCTTCCAGGAATCCTACTCAGATGTGCTCAGTCACACACAGTGCTAAACTCTATCATAAGTTTTGATCAACTTTACTGTAATCATGGCTTATATCTGAATCTGCTCCTGGGCTGTGACTCTGAGGGTAAAGCCCTGTCTTGCTTGGCTCTCTACCCTTAGTCGAGGGCCTTGCACAGAGGAGGTGCTCATTATAAACACACTGAATGAATGAAAGCTAGATGTGGAGGCATGGCTGGTGGAAACAAGGAGACCGGAGGCCAGCTGCCCTCCAGTGACCTGGATGTCCCCAGGGCTGTCAGGCCCAGAGCAGAAGGGCTCAGTGCTTGGCTTGAGGGTTCGTGCTATCTCGATGCTCTACTGCACATGGGCTGGGCTTACACAAGCCTTCCTGTGGCTGCGTTCATACTGCTTCAGAGGGAGCCCTGCTGTGTCACCTCGGCCTGCGTGGGCCTGCACCCCAGAGAGGGTCTTGGGGTGGCTGGACCTTAGGCTCCTCAGCAGAACCATCTCCTGCATGAGGGTTAGAAACTGTGTGACAAGGAGCCTGACGTGTCACAGGAAATTCTTATTCAAAAGAGATTTTAGAATAGGATGTATTGAAGGGTTCTGATGACTGGGACATGCCACCTGCAGTGTAACTCTGCTGGGAAAGGTCTCATTGGCTCGTCCATTTAAAAATTATTTATACATTTACTGTCATTCGATTACAGGCTCCATGAAGGCAGGGGCCATGTCTGCCTTTTTCATTGTTGTGCCCTCAGCCTACAGTGCGGGTATACAGTCAGCGCTCAGTAAAGAATTGGTGAATGGACAATCATCACCAAAATTTACTGAGGACTCACAGTAGACCAGGCACAGTTCTAAGCCATTTACACACATTAACTCATGTAACAGTCACAGCTACCCTGTGAGGTAGGTACTGTTATCATTCTCAACCTGCAGATGAAGAAACTGGGACACAGAGAGGTTAAGTAAATTGCCTGGGGTCACATTGTCACATGAGTGGTGAGGCAAGCTTTCAAAGACTTGTACCCTTAACCTCTATTGAATGAATGAACGAATGAATGAATGAATGAATATTTTGATTTGTAGTGTCTACAAAAGGGGACCATAATAGATAAAGGTATTTTTCCTAAAACAATTATTAGAACTTCAGATTTTCCATAATTTGGACTATCCACACTCAATATCAATGAATCTTTCTCTCTCTCTCTATATATATATGTGTATATATATAATGTTGTATACTTACATATAGTATATATCATTACTATCAGTGTTGTGATCTTACTGCGGGCCAGGCTTTGTATTAAGTGTTTTACATACATTGTCTTGTTTAATATTCATAATCCTGTGATATAGGTGTCAGCGTCCCTGTGAGTTCCTATGATCTAGCTAAGAGCTAAGGTTCAGATAGGTTAAGCCCAAGGTCGCAGAGCTTATTACAGAGCAGGATTTGCGCCCACGTCTATTTGACTCCACATCCGTGTGCTTAAGGGCTTTGCTGTACTCCCTCTCCCGTAGTCTGGCTGAAGCAAGGCCACCCTGGGCTTTCCAAGCTCTTGCTCTCCCAGGAAGCTCTCAAGTCCTAGAGCACGGTCCTCATTTCACAGCCCTCCCCGAGGGGACTGTCAGTGCCCCAGGCAGATTTTCCGGGCCCCTGTCCAGTAGGGAGAGCTGAAGCTTTGACAGTTCAGACACTGTGGTGCATAGTCCTAGTGCTTTAGAACTTGAGGGGCACCATATTGGAGCCCATCCTAGACAACTGAATCAGAATCTCTGGGAGTGGGGCCAAGAATCTGAATTTTTAAATAACTCTCCAGGTGACTCTAATGTCTAGACAATTTGGGAACCACTGGCCCAGGCTCAGAAAAGAGGACATGGACACTCCTCAAGAAAAGAAGTGGTGGCTTCCTGCCCAGGCCAACTTCACAACACTTCTAGAAGCATGTCGTGTGAACATATACTGTAAAATAACATTAAATATTTTTGAAAGACATATGTTCATTGTAGTAAATTTGGAATACATGAAACCACATAAGGAAGAAAATAAGATTACTTGTAATCCCAACACCCAGAAGTAGCTCGTGTTAACGTTTCAATTTATTTCTATTTTTTAACTTTCTTTTGAAATATATATAATATACCTAAAAATGCACACATTTTAAGTACACAGCTAATAGTGCATTTTCACAGCTGAACACAGCCATGTTAACAAAACCCAGACCAAGAAATAGAACGTTGCCAGCACCCGAGAAGCTCCCTTTGAGCCCCTTTCTGGTAACTGGCCCCTCCCGAAGCAGTTTTCCTGCTTCCTGATTCCTGACATCATAGGTTAATTCAGCCTGTGTTTGACATTTATGTAAATGGAATAATTCCTTATCTCCTCTTTGAATCTGGCTTATTTTGCTCAATATTATATTTGTGAGATTCATCTGTGTTAGGCATATAGTTATACAATTGTTAATTTATTGGCACTGTAAAGAATTTAATTGTGTAACTAGAACAGAATTTATATATCCGTTCCGCTGTTGATGGGCATTTGATTTGGGAAGTGTAAAGTATTTGTCAATCATGACTAGTGCTGTTGGGAACATTCCTGTACGTGTCTTCTGGTGCACGTGTGTGTGCATTTCTGTGGGGTACGTACCTAGAGTGAAATGGCTGAGTTTATGTTCGGCTTAAGTAAATCCTGCCAAAGTTTTCCAAATTGCTTCTACCAATACACTTTCACCAGCGGTGTATCAGTCCTGGTTGCTCCACAACCTCACCAAAACTTGGTCTACTCTGTCTTTCTATTTTAGCCATTCTGGTGAGTGTGTGGTGTGTGGTATTGTGGTTTTACTTTTCATTTCCCTGGTAAATAATGAAGTTGAGAATCTTTTCCTTCATACATTTAATGAAGTTGAGCATGTTTTCCTTCATACGTTTAATGAAGTTGAGTGTCTCTTCTTTCATACGTTTCTTTTTAATCTTTTACTTATGTGCCCACCCCTTGTAACTCCTTAGTTCATTTAAAAAAAGAAAGAAAGAAAGAAAAAGAAAATGAGTAAGGCCAAAAAGCTGTTACCATAAAGCAAAAAACTGCGGGTAAAGTACTACATTATTTTTCCCTTTGTTGAAGTCTGTCATCTTAAAAGTAAGTTCTTTCTATTTGTAAGATCTTAAAGAAAATATATGCTCTGCTGTTCTGTCTGTTAGCTCTTTCTTCCTATGCTTTTCTCAGCCATTGAATTTTCACTTGTTCTACCAACAGCATTTGTGTCTTTTTGGGGGATGCATTTGTATCAACTTTGCACTAATATTCTTCCAAGAAAGGTTGTTGTGACAAAGGAAAAGCTTCAACTGAGGGTGAGGAAGTAGGTGGCTAATGCCCAGCAATGTCACTGTTGCTGTTCCACTGGGAACAGCAGGACCTTTGCCGAGCAGACACGAGTTGTGAGCATTGCAGAGTAGATTCTAAAAGTGAGGTTGTTTTGCTTTGTTTTGTGTTGTGACTGCAGAAAATTGTTTGCTAATTGAAAAAAATGGGTTTAAATTCTTTTTAGGTGCTATTTTGGGGGAAAAAAATCTTCACAGGTGTTATCTGAAAAAATACGCAGTATGAGTTTGTTCTCAAGTGGTGATTATATACGTTTGTGTGCGCATATATCCTTTCAACAAAGTTGTGTAGATTTTTTCATCTAAATTTTTCGTGTAACATATTTTCCCGTATCATTAAATATTATTAGACAAATGATGTTTTCATGGCTATATAATGGTTCTTTTATAGAGTTCTTGAAATTTATTTCACCATTCTCCTATTTTGGTTAATTCAATAATTTCTAAATTCTCAATGATAAACACCTTTGCATATAAATCTCTGCGCTCACCTGATTACTTTCTTAGAATAGCTTCAGAGAAGTGTAATTAATGGCTCAAAAAGAGGGCATATCTTTAAAGGGGGTTGATGTGTTCCTATTATCACATTTCCTTCCAGAAAGACTACTAATCAGCACGCTCCCCAGCAATAAGACATGCCTCCCTCGTTGGGCACTTGCCAGCCTGTGCTCGCTTCAGTTACAGCGTCTCTTGCCATCTAGAAGACTGTGGTTGTTAACCTAATAAAATCTGTGTGGCTTCTGGATTTAGGAACATGCCTAGAAAAGCACCCCTACTTTCTACACGCGATTAGAAAAATATTCGCTAACATTTTTACTTGTAGTCTTCTCTTTAAAGTAAATCTTTAATCCATCTGCTATTTGTTTCTGTGTATGATATGAAGTAGGGATATAACTTTTTTTTCCCCCCCAAATGGACAGCAAGTTGATCTCTAACCCATTTGCTAAATAGTCCCACATTTCTTCAGCGTTTTGCAAGGTTCTTTATCATGAACCAACCTCCTTTGTAGACATGGGTCTATTTCTGCATTGTGTTGGTCTGTCTGGTCATTCTCGAGCCAGGACCACTGTTTTGGTTATGTCAGATTCCTAGTAGAGTTTGATAGCTGGTGTGGCAAGTGCCTCTTTATCCTTTTACTTTCGCAAAATTTTCTTGGCTATCTTGGGAAATTGGCTTACTTTTCCAGGTGCATTTTGGAATAGATTTGTCCAGTTGAAAAAAAATCCTACTGCACTTGTGATTAGAATGATGTCAAATCTGTAAATTCATTTGACAAAATTATAGTACCATAAGGGAATGGAGAATGCATCTCCTTTTATCAAGGGTGTTTGTCTAGGTAAGATTTCTGGTTTGTTTTATTAGAGTTTTAGTTTATTTTCATGTATGTGAAACATGAGACATTTCCCGTGAAGTTTTCCTAGAAGTTATTTTTTCTATTGCTTTTGTGAATAGGATCTCTGTTAGTATCTTTTTTTTTTTAGGAAGATTAGCTCTGAGCTAACATCCGCTGCTAATCCTCCTCTTTTTGCTGAGGAAGATTGGCCCTGAGCTAACATCTGTGTGCATCTTCCTCTACTTTATATGTGGGACGCCTACCACAGAGTGGCTTGCTAAGCGGTGTGTAGATCCGCACCGGGGATCCGAACCGCTGAACCCCAGGCCGCTGAAGCAGAGCGCGCAAACTCAACAACTGTGCTACCGGGCCAGCCCCTCTTGTTAGTATATTTTTAACTAGATGTTTCTGATACATAGGAAAATTATTTAGAGTTGGGTGTCAGAGCTGAAAGGGTCTGGGTGAATTGTCATCCTCACTGAGCCCTGGGGACTCTGAGGCCAGAGGGTTAGGGACCTGCCCCAGGCCACAAGGTGAGTCACAGCCAAGCCGAGTCTGGAGCACTAGGTACACAGCGTGTGTCCACTGGAAACCCCCTAAGCTAGACAGAGAGAAGGGCATGTTGTAACTCATCAGTCAGGAAGCCAACTGCTGTTGCCATGGAAACCTGAAGGCATCGTCTTCTGGGAGGACCAGGATGCAGAGTCCAGAAAGAACAGGCTGCACTAGGGTGGGGCCATTCTAGGGCAGCCTGTCTCTGGGCCTCGGTGCGTGCAGGTGCGCGTGTGTGTATGAGAGAGAGAGAGGCAGTGGAGGGAAGGGAAAGAGAGAGAGAGAGTACACTTACTAAAGAGGGAGGTGCCCACCTCACCATTGTCCTCTAAGGCCTGGTCCAATACTCTGGATTATTGCTGGGTGGTGCTGCAAGAAGGGGCAATGTGCCACTGAGATGGCTACCCTGTGTCCATCAGGGTCCAGTCTGAGGCTCCTCTTAGAGCGAGCTGGAAGTGCTCTAGGTAGAAATGCTGGCATCTGCCAGTCACAGGCCCTGGATCCCAGCTGGCATCTGCTGGAGACTGGCTCCTCCTCCCTCAGATTCTGGGGTGGCCCAAGAGGGAGGCCTTCACCCGGGCCACACAGACAGTGGAGTGATGGGAGCAGAGACAGACCCCTCACCTCAGGACTCACCTCTGCTGCTGATGGGCTGGGGGGCAAGGACAGTGCAGGAGAACAGGATGATGCTCAGGAAGCCTGGACAGGGCCTGACCTTCAGGTGGAGCTGAGGGTTGGGACAGCCAAGCACAGGATGTGCCTCTGCCACAGTCTCAGCCTGGCCAGACACAGGAAGGAGACATCCCCTGGAGTCCTGAGAGCATTTGCAGGGGTTGCAGCTGGGAGCCCTGACTTCCCGTTCACCTTCTTGCCAGCCTCTCCCCACCAGGAGCCTGTGCCTCTTGCCTTCTGATCCCTCCCTGTGAGCACAGGAGAGCCTGAGCTCAGCATTCACCGCAGCCTGAGTAAGGCCCACAGACCCCCATGGAGGCCTGCTCTTGCCGGGCATGAGAGGAGCTTCTGGAAGCAGGTGGGGCATCTTTGTTTGGGGTTGGGATGCTAGCAAGAGCTGGAAGGAGGCAGGCTGCTGGAGCCAACTGTGGTGCCTGAGGCTGAGTCTGATGGAAACAGGGGTGTTTAGCCAGCAGCCCTTGTCCCCTCCCTTCCCAGCTCTCTGTAGTCCTCCCTGAGTCTCAGGCTAAGGCCTGACCTCCAGGGATGTGAGCTGTCACCCCAGCTTTCCCACCTCATGCTGCCAGGATCCCCCTCATACTTCTTGATCTGGGGATATAGGCCTAAAGGGCTGGCAGAGGGAGGTTTTCTGTCTTGGAACATGAGGGTAATATGGGAATGTCTTGCGTGTGTGAGCTCTGTGTATGGGAGTGGTATGTGTGAGTGCCTGTGATGTGTGAATGCGGAGAGAAATAGAGGTGGTGATGGTTTACATGTGAGCATGGTGGGCATGTATGTGCTGGGGAGGGGAGGAAGCGTGTGCGGTATCTCTGAAGTCATGGAGACGTGTGGTGGGTAGGGTAAGGTATCCACTGATGTGGGAAATGCCTTGAGTTGGGGGACAATAGGTATTTGGTGGGGGGCATGCATGTATGAAGCATGTGAAGGAGTTTTGGGTACATATGCATGTGTGAGCCTCGTGTGGTGGCTTGGGCATGTGGATAATGGGTGTGTATGAGATAGAGTTGGAGGCAAAAATGTATGTGGCGTTTCTGAGGTGATGTGTGGGAGGCCACTGTATACATGTAAGCTTGTCTGCGTGTGATGTAGGAGGGGCTGACACGTTACTGTATGTGGTGTGGTTTGGGGGGCTGCTGTGTATGGGTCCAAAATAGGTGCATGGTGTGTCTGAGGTAACGTGTGTTTATGTTGGGGTGGGGGGTGATGGAAATGAACTAGTGGATGAGTGTGCAGAGTGTGTGGAGAAGGGATAAGTGGGCATGTAATCCACCCTACACCTCAGGAGTTGGTGGGCATGATGTTCCCCCCCAAGCTGAGGAACCTGAGGCTCACATAGGGGAAACGAGTGCCATCCCGTCCCTGGCAGCTCACAACCCAGACTCTAGAGGGTTGGGGGTGGGGACTGGCCCCTCGGGTGGCAGTGGTGGCAGGTGGGGGAGGGGTGTTTATGGCAGGTCACATTCGGTTCCTCAGGGTTACTGTCCTGGAGCTGGCTCTCATCGGCTCATGAGAATCTGTTGCAAGATCAAGGAAAATTTTTGTAAGCAAGTTGTTAAACATAGCCATCATTAAGAATTAAACTATATAAACTTAAAATTAAATAAATTATGTTTAAAACAAAGATAATAAATGCTCAAAACTCACCACTTTCTAATTTTCTTACTACACTGATCTGTGCTCTGGAGGGGGCTTACGTGTGTTGTGTCCCTGTGGAGGAAACCCGCTGTTAGGCGCTGCCACACGCCTCTTCCCGACCCTGCGTTCAGGCACATCACAGATACTCCATGGAGGGAGTATTTATTCCACAGAAGTCAGCAGATGCCACAATTAAGTCTTGACTTATTATTTTTGTTGATTGTCTAGAGTTAAGAAAGTGATGGTCAAAATCTTACTGACACAGGCTAAATTTTAAAGTTCGTCATGTCTGTAGCTACTGCATTGTGAGTAACATAAAATACTGAAGAAATATTCTCTCAGTATTCAAAAACTATTAATCAATTAGCAGAGAAGTCGGTCAAATCACTGATGAGCGAGTGAAGTTCTGACATGTCTTCGCTGTTTCTCTTTCATCTTACTTGTTAAATGAAAATATCAACTGGCACTAGAGTTGGAACTACACTCGTTTGTCGTTGCAACCGTGGGTTGGCTCCAGTTAGAGAGTAAGGCAAAAATCAGCGAGCACATTGATTTCTGGGACAATCAACTGGATCTTTGGAACTTTTTGTAAATTACATGCTGTGCATCCTTGAGATGAGCAACATTTTTAATAAACTTATGTATGTGTACATGCAAACATTTTTTGGAGAGCCGGGTGTTAAACATCACTGTTTAAAGCTCTTAATAGGCCCTACATGACCCAGAACCCCCCACAGCTCTCCTTTATTGTACATGGCGGTTGGGGAGGGAGGCGCTGGGGAGGTGGCAGGTGCAACTGGCAGAGGCACTGGGAACAGCTTCTCAGATTTCCAGACAACCCTTGTCTTGTCATGAGCTCAGCCGTGACCGCCTCCGGGTCCTGAGCGTTGGGGCTCACCTGGAGGCCCCATTCATTGTGGACTCGCTACCTAAGCGCCTTCTCTGTGGCAGGAGCTGGGGATTCACAGGGAGGCAGAAGACGTGGTCACTGCCTGCATGGAGCTCACAGCCCAGGGAGGGAGACACCAGTCGCAGCCAGTCAGTCCCTGGAGAGCGTGGGGCAGAAAGGAGGCAGCTCACCCAGCTGCAGAAGGAGGGCGGCCAGGACAAGGGGAGTTGGCTGGATACAGGTGTTCCACCAAGAGCAGTGCTTCTCAGCGTTCAACGAGCAGCACCCAGGGCATCTGTTAAAAATGCTGAGACTGTCTTTCTGGAGGTCTGGGCGGGGCATTGCCCGGGAGTGTGGTAGGCTATGGTGATGCTGGTGACCCCAGGTCACACTTGGAGAAACATTGATCTGCGGAGAAAAGAGGTGGTGCAGAGGCAGAGAGGAGAGAAAGATGAGGTGACATTGGGAGATCTGCAAGGAGACTTTCAGGGTGGCTGGAATGGCGCACAGCTGGGCCAGCCTGGAGAGGAGGGCAGAGAGGAGCAGGAGACAGAGGGGGCAGCTCGCACAGCCTCGCAAGCCCGGTGAAGGGGTTTGGATTCTGTCCTGTGGAACGAGGGGCCGTTGAAGGATCCTTGTTAGCAGACAAGTGGCATGCCCAGGTTGACTTTGAGAAGTGTGATGCTCTTGGAGCAGGCAGAACTGAAGGTCGGGAGACTGGAAGGGGGCTAGAGACACATGAGGCCCAAACCGAGACAGGCATCAGGAACAGAGGGCAGGGGATGGATAGGAGGGTGTCACAGGTTGAATCCACAGGGCTAGATGAAGGAGAGAGGAGTTAGGGTGGCATCTGAATTTCTGGGGTGATTGAGTGGCTGGCGGGGTCATTCGTGTTGCCAGAAACACAGGAGGAAGTGCAGGTCTGGAGTGAGACAAGTTCAGTTTTGGACCTGGAAAATTAAGGGTACTTCTGGAGGCCCCAGGAGAGCCATCAGGAAGTAGATTTGGGAGCCCTGCAGATAAGTGAGGGAGCCATGGGAGTGGAGAGGTCACCCCGGAGAACACAGAATGAGAAAAGTATCAGAACAGGTGTCCAGATCTGATCTAGAAGGGCCAGGAACTCACGTGCCTGTCTTGCCCTCATTTCTGGAAAGGGTGGCCTAATCGCCAGGTCCCTCCATGCACGAGAGCCAGAGAGAGGATGGGAGAAGGTTGGAGGAGTTCAGAACCACGGGCTGGGGAACTGGAGGCCACAATGGTTAGGAGTCATGGGGCCTCAGTTCTAGTTCCAGTCCTGGCTCTGCTACCAACTTGCTGTGTGACCTTTGGCAAATCACTACCCACTCTGGGCCTCAGCTTCTTCATCTGAAAATGTGAAGGTTGGGCCAGACCACTAACTTTCAACTGACATTTGGAGCCCAGGGTCACCAGTAGTAGATCCAGGGAAGCATTGTTGGGAAAGGGAGAAGCTGAAGATGTGGCATCCAGCCCCCACCCCACCCCCAACTTCATCCAGAGCCACTTGCTTTTATGTTTTCTATGTCGGCTGCCAACTGAAAACCACTGAGTCAGAGGATCCCAAGTCTGTGAAGCCTTGTCAGCATAGAGGCTGATGGAGACTGAAAAGTAAAAAAACCTGACGAGAAAACCAAAGATCCTCATTCAGATACTGTGTGGGCCTTGATGCCCATCTCCCACGTAGCACAGTCACGGTCACGCCCACCGTTACATGGGACTCGCTCTGCCTGGTTGTGGGCGATTTCAGCAGTCAGTGCAGCTCAACTTGCTCCTTCTCCTGCCTGCTGGGTCACCAGCCTCAGCCATCAGTGCGCCCCTGGTGGGGGTCCGTGTGACACTGGCCCTTCTCTGCGATTCCCAGGGTCAATGCAGTGTGAGATTGGCTGTGAAGCAGCAAGTCCAGCCTCCCTGTCCCTAGATGTTGTCTGTCAATTGTCTCTACAAAGACACAGCAAAGATTCTCTGAATAGGACACAAAACACTTGAGTTCTTCCTAAGGCCTGGCCTTAGTGATGATGGCCATCGTGCGCCAGAGGCCTCAGTGGGTAGTGACCTGGCTTCCCCCAGCCCCGTCAAGCATCCCCCAAATGTCCCTGACGGCTGGGCACCATCAGTGAACTGGAGGCGAGGCTGGAGCTAGACCGGTGTTTGGGAGGGCCATGAAAGGGAGGCCCCAAGATGGGAGCAGAAATACCCTCAGGGCCTCCACACAGAAAACCAGGCCCCTTCAAGTCTGTGGACCTCACATCCCCCAGAAGCCCAAGCCTAGCTGCCCGCCTCTCTCTGGCATCCTGTGGTGCGGGAGGAGCATGGGGCCTCAGCTCAGAGGGACAGAGGCAGTGCTTGTCCGCCCTGTGCCCCTCCAGCCCAAGCTCATGTCCCAGCGTACAGGACCCTCCCACTGCTGGGAAGGCTGTCCTCCCCCTGCCCCACCCCTAAGGGATCCAGAGACCCCAAATCAGGCCACACTGGGCCCCAGGATCCCAGGCTTGAAGACAGTGCTTTTGGGAAACTCCAGGGTCCCCCAGCTCCCTTGCCACCCTGGGAACAGTTTGGAGGAAGATCTCAGCAGAAGTGGCCTCCTCCCTGTCACCTCCTCAACATCCCAGACAGGGCTCAGAAAGTTGCTCCAGGACCCGTGGGAAGAGACGCCCCCGTCCCAGCCCTGTTGTCCCTCCCTGCTCCTCCCTTTGCAGTCTCGGTTCCCCAGGACCACAGAGGCCACTTTAGCCACTTCTCACTCGGCAGGGTGGTTGGATGGGGCAGGGGTGACGACTCTCGGTGTTTCCTGACAACAGGCTGGGGGACGCAAGCACCAATGTGAAGCTGAAGAGTGTCGTGGAGACAGGGGGCGGTGAGACCGAGTCTGCCCAGGCCACGCCCGTGGCCGGGGTGTGGCCCTGGGCCTGGGGAGGGTCGCTGTTTGAGAGGAGAACGCAGCTTTATAAAATGACTCCGTAAGTATGGCCTGGGTGGGCGGGGCCACTGGCCCCCACTGCCCCATCTGGGACGTGGGTGTGGACGAGGAGCACTTGCAGCAGGTGGCCCTGCAGCGGGCACAGGGGGACCCGGAGAGCTGGGAGGCTCCTGGTGTCAGGGAAACACGAGTGTTTGGGCCAAGTAGAGGCTGGCTCTGAGCCTCTGGAGAACCAGGGAGCCCAGGTACTCTCAGGGGCCTGTGGAGGGCCTGCCCTGATGTTCTAGGCCACTGGGCTGGGGCCTTCCCTTGAGAGTCGTGTGTGTGTGTGTGTGTGTGTGTGCATGTGTGTACACATGATGGGCTGTGGTCTCTGCCATGACTGCTGACTGCAAGCTGGCCTTTGGCCCAAAATAAGAGCCCTCTGAACTCAGGAGCCCAGGAAGGCAGGCCCATGACGTCTTTCTTGGGCATCAGAGGCTCCACAATGGTGATTTCCCTCATGCAAACCTCTGGGAGAGTTTAAAAATGCACATTCCCAGGCCCTACCCCCAGAGATTCTAGGATGAGGCCTAGGAATCTCTATTTTTACAGCTCCCCATGTGATTCTGATGGCCAGCTGTAGCTGGGTGAGGAAACCATCCCTCTAGGGGGACACCAACCCCGAGCCAGTCTTACTTTACTGTACGCGACTGGAAGCACAGGCGTCTGCCTCCAGGGCCACCAGTGGACACTCACACTTCGGCTCTTGAAGATGTTCTGGTAATCAAGAATCTCATGTGAGGGGAAGATGCAGCATGCTCTTTAATAACCTCTTCCTGAGGCACAGAAGGGAAAGAATGGTCCAAAGGGCAGGCCCTTGAGGGAGAAAGACTCAGGAAGGAGAGGGGTGGGGCCTAAGGAGAAGGATTCCTGCGTCACAGTGTCTGGGGCCTCACACACAGGCCCCTGCACTGTCCCCATCCTGTCCCGTGGGTGAGCCTGGCTCCTTTTGCACAGACAGAAGGAAAAGAGAATGGAGGTTAGAGAGGGGACCTCTTGGAAGGTGAGCATGCCCAAGGATAGTTATAAATTTCATCGACGGAGTTCCTTTTTAACATTTTTAATGTCTTTTAAAAAAGAACCCACTTAATTTAAAATGACCTTTAAAGCCCTCATAATTAACACAAAGGTTACTGAGCACTGAATTAACATGAAGTAAGGGAATGTTTACACGGTGACGCTGGAGTCTGAGCCGGTCTCAGTTGGTCTGTTTCCTGTCTGCCTGTCCAGGGACGCGCGTTCCTGTCTCCCATCGCTGCCTACGTCCACACCTCCTGGCTGTAGAGCAGCCGAGGTGTTCTCTCGACCCAGTTTGCTTTGTCAATCCCCAAGTGCTGAACCTTTGGGCTCTTTCCAATTTCTTGCTATTATAAATATCACTGCTATGAATATCTCTGTACAAATTACTTTCTTAGTATTTTACTGGGAAGCATTCCCCAAGCGGAATTACTAGGTCAAAGGGCATGAGCAATTTTATAGTTCTTGTCACACATTACTAGATAGTTCTTCAGAAATACTGAACCCGTTTACCACGGCAACAATTGGGTATGGCTGTCCCCACAGCCCTCCAGTATTACAGTTCCTTGTTTTTATTCGTTTGGAGCTGTATTGTTTTGATTTGATTTTTCCCTTTTTGCCATATGGTCAGGAGAGGTGCTGTAAAGTTGTCTCAGTGTGTGTTACTGTAATGCTTGGTGAAGTTGGGCACTCTCTGAAGGACCCTGAGAACCTGGTGGACCTCATCTGTTCTGCAAAGCTTATGGTGGGATCAGTCCTGAGTCGAAGAGCTGGGCCAGGGCTGGGAAATGGAAAGTTCTGGCTTTCTAGACTTCCTCAGTCCTCAGCCCCTGGCAGTAGGCCAGCGTGCAACCAGGCCACGATTCCAGAGGCTCTGAGGCTGAGCCATGAGTGGGCTTTGAAAACAGTAGCCCTTGTCCCGGGCAAAAGACTGAGATGAAGAGGAAAGGGAAAACCCATGGCGCCATGTGTGTCCCTGGCCTTACAGGCTCTAATACTGGACGGCACGGCCACTTGCCCCAGCTGTGGCCTTCTGGGTGCGCAGATTACCATGTTGTACTTGTGGCCATGGCCATGGGGATAAACCAGATTCGGGGCTTCGTAGCACACTTGTCTGTTGTCTTGATCCTGATGCTCACTGGGGAGCGGCACCCAGAGTTTATCCACTGCTTATCAACCCAGGGCTCTGATGGTGCCGGAGAGGCCAGCTGGGTAAGGCCAGGAAGTCTGGGTCCTCGTTTCTGGGCTGAGGTCCAAGCATGGGGAGTTTGGGATAAGGAGGGCATTAGGGCACACCGACCCAAGGCAGGGTCCAAGACTGTGGCCTGAGGGTAATGTTGGGGGCACTCATCAGTGATATCAGGGACTCAAGACAGAGACAGTCAGGTTCAGGGGCATGAAACCCAGTGATGGAAGCTGGTGGCATGGCTGTTGCAGGCAGGGCCATGAGACATCTGGGGATCTCAGAACAGACAGGCCAGATGAGGGAGGAGAATAAGTCTGGGCAGACATGGCTGGTGGGCAGCAAGAACTAGCATAGGGTGTGAGCTCAGCAGCCAAAGTCACAGTGTCAAAGGACTCAGAAAACTTGAGAACAAAAAGACAGATATGGACATTCCTAGGTAGGATGGAGCAGTAGGGCAGTTTGTACAAACAAGGGGGTCTTAGAGTCCCTGTACCAAGGGCCCATCCATGTTGAAGCAGGACCCTGGGGGAGGGGAGGGCACAGGGTCAGTGAGTGATGCAGCCCACTGACAAGGGCCCTGCCTCTTGGAGGGGAATTGGCAGAAGCTGGCCAGGGCATCAGCATTCCAGCCCAGCACCTGGATTTCAGCAGGCTCCTGCCTGCAGAGGGCAAGCCTGGATGGTGGACATCAGGCTAAGGGTGAAGCATGCATGTTGCTGGGGTAACAGGGAGCTGTCCTGGGCTCACCAAGGTCCTCTCACCTTTGGGAAGGAAGCAAATCCACTTCCCCTTTCATTTCTTGGTCACTGCAGTAGGGAATAATGGACAGAGGAGACATGGCAGATACCCCAGAACCAGCCAAATGGCAGCTAGACAGAGTTGAGAAGTGGTTTGGTGCGGCAGAAGTATGGACTTTAGATTCAGATAACCTGGTCTGATCCTGGCACTGTATGTCACTGTGGACCTCAGTTTAACATCTCTGAGCCTCAGCTCCCTCTTCTGTGAAATGGGAATGTTCATTATAGGGTGGCTGGAAAGGTTAATTTAGAAAAGAATACGTGGAAGTCCTCAGCACAGATTGTTGTTGCTCAACAAACGCCAGTTTCCTTCCTTTTGCCTCTTCTCGTACCTAGAGTGCGATTGAGTGGAACTGTAGACACAGGTATGCTTCCACCCTAGGCCAAGGGGGCCTTGGGCTGGGGAGTGGGGAAGTGGGGGCCGGGAGAGGTTGGGGGCCAGCATGCTCCCTGGTCAGCCCAGGAGCAGAGCTGGATAGAAGATCAGCTTCTGGGTCAATCTGACCTGGGGGTCACGATGATGAATTTAGCAGGTGCAGGTACAACATGAGAAACAGCAAGTGGATTGATTAAATCCTGGCAAGTTTCTTGGCCTCGGTTTCCTTATCTGAGAAGTGGGTATCTTAACACTTTGTTTCTAGAGTTGTGTGAGAACTAGCAGTAATATGTGGAAAGCACTAGCATCATTCATGCACATAGTAGGAGGTCCATCTGCAGGTGATATTGTGGCTTCTGTGGCTGCTGACACCTCTATAAACCTCAGAATCCTATCGCTATGAGGGGTTTCTCTCTGTGCCCCCAGCGTCCAGCTTGGGGGTTGACAGACAGAGAACAGCACATAGGCATGGTGTTAGTGCTCTGGCTGGCTCAGTCTGTGGCTAATCGTGTCATCCTAGACTTGGCTGAGGAGTGGTCGCCTAGCAGGAGGCTGCCCTGAGACCCCTGGGACCTTGGGGGCTCTGGGGCTACTGCCAGGGGCAGAGTGGGCACTTGGCAGTTCTCTTATCTCACAGAGGGTGTTCTGAGGGTGGCAAGTGCAGCAGGTCTGCTCAGGCACTGGGCTGAGGTCTCGCTGGGCACATGGTGGGGCAATGTTTTCCCCCGCAGAAGCATTATCAGAGGCAGGGTGAGGATGGGGGTGCCAAGCAGCTCTGTGCAGTCCAGAGGGAGCTGGCCCTGGGTTCAGTCCCTGTACAGGTCAGCTGCCTGTGTCCTGGCCCCGATCCCAGGCCTGGGCCATTCCTGGGCACTGGGGACCAGGTGATGGGCCTTACTCTTCTCTGGGGGCAGGAGGACTATGCAGGGGGTCCAGACAGCTGGGGAGAGTCAGACTGAAGCTGCTTCAAACTTCTCCCAGGGCCACCCTACCCTGGGCACCACAGCTTTGGGGCAAGAGGATTGCAGGGTTCTGAATCCCAATCTGCCACCTGCAAGCTGGAGACCTGGGGCAGGTCTAGTCTATTGACTCTTCGAGTGTCTTTTTCGAAAATGCCCTCATGGGTCAGGTGCTGTGCTTGTGCTGGGCATGCAGCAGGGGGCAGAATCAGACCTGGTCCCCAGGCCATAGAGCTCTCAGTCTAAGGACCAGACTAATTACTGCACCAGGAACACCTGCTGATGTTTGGGGACTTCAGCAATGGCTACAAAAGCATTCTGAAGGGGTAGGAAGCCAGCCACCTGCACAAGGTCGGCACCCGCCAGGTACGCAGCCCCTGCACTTTGCAAATGGCCTCCAGTCCCCATCCCCCTGGGACGACCCTGGATCTCTCTGGACCCATCAGGGTCCTCTGGGCAACGTGTGCAGCCCATTGCCTCTCCCTGTGCATGTGCGCCCGCACACACACACACAGAGCCATCACTGTGTAAAGTGGGACTCCACCCTCTCATTGTGTCTGACCTCCCTTCTGAACCTCTCACTCTAGCCAGCTCCACGCCTGCATCCTGATCCGCTCCCCATTATTCCAGTGTCTGGCCTCATGAGACATTGGTTTGCCGATGGCCTTACCCCATCAGTCAGACACTGCCTGGGTCCTGCTGCTCCAGCTCATACTTGTGGCTCCTCCTTCCTCCAACAAGACTTCGTAACCACCACTCCTTATTGAGCACCTGGGAGGCAGTACAATGGGACTGTGGATGAGCTATTTCCCAGCCTCCCTTCCTGTGAAGCCAGTGTCAAGCACACTACAGGGAGTCCCCCAGCCCTGGGTGTGCACCCCGGCTCTGCTCCTCACTAGCTGTGTGAATTCAGGCAAGCTGTGGAATGTTTTGAAACTTGTCTCCTGATCTGTAAAATGGGAAGAATAATAGTACCTTCTCCATAGGGCTGCTGTAAAGATTAAAGGAGACCCTGTATGTGCAGCTTCTAGCACAGTGCCTCGCACACAGTAGGTGTGTAATAAATGTTAGCTTCTGTTACTATTTTGTGCCTAAGAAAATATTTGGAGCAGATAACAGGAAGAATTATCCTCATTTATTCACGCAGCAAATATTTCTCCATCTTCTACTTTGTTCCAGGCCCTGCCCTAGTTACTGGGGACACGGCAGGGAGCGAGTTGGGAGAATCCCTGCTCCCAGGGAGCTTATATTCTCCTAGTTTCCACAGCCCCAGACCAGCCTCTGCCGTCCGCCCTCCCCTCCTCGCAGTCAGTGTCTTCCCCAGAGGCCGTCTCTCTGCCCTCTCTCCTCAGCCTCAGCCTCCTGCAGCCCTCGGGACTCCCTGAATTTCCATCTCCCGACCCATCCTCTCCCTGGGCTCCAATGCGCCCTTCCGCTCACCCGGAATGTGGTGTCCTCCTCGCACCCAGCGCATCGGAACTGGAATTCACCATGTCCAACCCCCTCTCAAACCTGCTTCTCCCACTGTTTCCCTGAGGAGTCCCTGACCACTCCTGCCCGCCTCAGACTGCAGCTATTCCATCATCATCATCATCATCATCACCACCTCTTCCTATGTCAGCCGCAGTTCTCAAGGCTTCCATTTATTAAATCATTTGTAAGTGCCTAAGAAATAGTGCCGAGGGTTTGCAGATGAGAAAACTGAGGCCAGCGTGGTTACATAAATAGCCCAAGGTTCCACATCTAGTAAATGGCAGAGCCAGGACTAGCAAAAAGCAAAAAGCCAAAAACCTGGAGACTTGAGGCAGCCTGGCCTCAGAAGCTGTCTCCAGAGGCGGTGCTTTCCCCACCCCTGCGCGGCCTGCCTCGGGTCCTGTGGGCGCAGCACCCGGTCCGCTTCTCCGCCCCAGGCCAGGCTGTCTGCTCCCCTCCTGCTTCACCACAGACCCTGCTCCGAGGGCTGCCTGTGATCTTCTCCCTCACAAGGTGGGACCAGGACATTTCCCAAGGCCAACTAGCCCTGTCATTGCCTGTTTTTAAGAGATTCAAAACCAAATACTCAACCTGGCCCTGAACAACCTCCCCAGACCCTTCTGCCCCCTGCCATTCCCTGCTTACCGCCCCCAACCCGAGTGCTCTCTGCGTCCTGTCTCCCTCACCCCTTCTTCCTTTATTAAACTTTTATCCAGCCTCAAATGCCACCTCTGCTGCAAAGCCCCGCCTGACCCCCCCCACCGGACTCCACTGCCTTCTCCCCTGCGCCCCCACAGCTCTGGGCCTCCGCCTCTGGCTGGGCTGACTCCACTCCTGGGGTTACCATTTGTCGTGTCTGCGTCCAAATGGGTCCTCCACTGCCCTGCGATCCCCACAGTCCTGCGCCATCTCTTATTCATCTCTGGGTCCAGGGAGGAACAGGGCTGGTGCAGGGTGAGCCTTGACACTGATGTGAACAGAGTGGCCTACAGTGTCACCTGGTGATTCAGGGCAGGAAGGGTCTGAGTGTCTGTCTCTTCTCCCATTTGTCCCGCTGTAGAAATCAGAAATGGGGAATGATTCCTGGATTGTCAGATTCCAGAATGGCTGAGCTGGAAGGGCCAGTAGAGGTCACCTGTGCGAATCCCTTATCTTTGAAAGTTGGACTGAGGCCCAGGAAGGGGAAGACCCGGCTCAGGATGGCTGGGCGGGGAGAAGTCATGACTAGAACCCAGACCCCTGGCTTCCAGCCCAGCGCACTGTCTGCTTTGCTGAAATGTTCTCTCTTTTCTTTGCTCTTTCTCTACATGAACTACCTGCTACAGGCCCTGCAGTTACTGAAACTGAAAGTCAGTCCACAGTTTCCCAGCTCTGGATCTTTCCTTCTGCCCATCCGGATAACCCGTGCATCCTTTATTTTATGCCTTTGACATCTCAATTTTGCACTCTTCTTTTCTTATTTAGTATTCTCTCTCTTTTTTTGTAATTAATATTTAAATTAAGGTCTTCTGGAGAATGGGGTTGATTTCAGGGCTGCTTATTTTCTTCCTCTGAAGTCTCATGGGAGACACTAGTCCACCACCCTGCTGTTTTAGTTGTTGTCATTTGATATTTTAATATCTAGTAGACCTGGTACCCCTCTCTGTAACCATCATTATCAGAATTTTCTTTGCTTTTCTTACCTAGTTTATTTATTTTTTTCTTCTAGATGGTCTTTGCATGGGTTTTCTAGAGGAATTCAGAGCTGGGAAATGGTTTATCCCATGCTGCCCCAATCTCGGGATCGACACAGGTCAATTGAATTGGGCACTCTTACCTCATGGCTCTGAAAATGGAAAAGAGGCCCATCAATTGGGTGAAATAGGCAAAAAAGGAAGCAGTGGCCCAACCCCTGACCTCCTGCCTCCCTCCCCACTGCCCCCTATTCTACCATCCTGGGATGTAGGGCAGGATGCGCGCACAGTGGAGGCAGGCTCCCTCAGGATGGGTGTAGCTGGTGCTGGTGAGCACTCAGCGACAGTGGCCTTGCCTGAAACGGGGAGCCCCTGGGCAGCTTGCTGTGTAGGATGGGAAATCTGGAGAGCAGGCCCGGCTCACGTGTCCTCTGAACAGGCACATGGTGCCCTGTGGCATTCCCACCCACCCCCGGCAGGGGCCCAAGCTTCCTGTAGAGTCTGTCTCCACCCCTGGGTCTCTTTGGTGCAGGAGTTGCCTCTCACTGCCAGCTCTCCCAAAGTTGGGGCCTCAAAAATAGCAGCTTCCCTCACATGAGTCTATATACTGCTACAAACACTCACTCGAGTTACAGAGTGAACACCTAATTATATCATTGACCCAACTACTTTGTGAGACAAAATTTAGGAACACTATTGACTGACACTAGTCAGCAAGCCAAAGTGGTCTCTCTGGGCTTCTTTTCATAGAACCCGACTTCACAAACCGTCTTGGGATCGTCCTCACCTCCCTAGATCATCGCCAAAGGGAACCTTAAGAAATCCCTCTATATTATCAAGTTTCAGAATCCTCTTGGAAATTTCCTTTGAACTAAGTGAAGACTAATTTAGGAAGAATTACTATCTTTAAAATAGCCTTCTTATTCTATAGGAATATATTAGGAATTTCCATTTATTCAAGTTATTTTTACAAATCTGTAATATTTTATAATTTTATTCATGTGGATCACAAATAAGTCTCATTAATATTATTTTAAAACATTTCAAACATAATCTTGTGAAAATGAAAGTCTTTTTCATTTTCATTGTGTAAATGATTATTATTTTATAATAATAGAAATGTTATTGACTATTTTCATTTTATCTTTTTGTCTGGTGACTTTATTGAACTTTCTTATTCTAGAGGTTTTCTCGTTGATCTGCCTAAGTTTTCTCAGGATCCAGTACAGTGTGTCATACTGTACTGGATAGTTGCAATAATACAAAGTATGACTCCACCTTTCTGGTATAGTAGACTAATGACTATTCATCATGACTGTCGCCCTCAGGAGCTTTTAAAAAATATGGGTAGTTGGTCTAGCTCCATCCCCACTGAGCCACAACCTCAGGCTCAGCAAGAGGACCTGGGACTGGAAGGGGTGGGAGTGGGAGGTAGATTCCAGACCAAGGAGACAGCATCTTTTTTTTTTGAGGAAGATTAGCCCTGAGCTAACTACTGCCAATCCTGGCACTGAGCTAACATCTGTGCCCATCTTCCTCTGCTTTTTATACGTGGGACGCCTACCACAGCATGGCTTTTGCTAAGCGGTGCCATGTCTGCACCCGGGGTCCAAACCAGCAAACCCCAGGCCGCCGAGAAGCGGAACGTGTGAACTTAACTGCTACGCCACCGGGTCAGCCCAGGAGACAGCATCTTTGGAGGGAGAGAGAGCAGGAGCCTGGCTTGTCTGAAAGCAGACCAGTGTGGCTGGAGAACAGAAGCTTGATCGGCTTTGTAGACACTTAAACTTTTAGTCTGTGAGCAAGGGAAGTCAGTGAAGGATTTTAAGCAGCAGGTGGGATGGTAGCTTTGCATTATGGAAAGATGACTCTCGCTGCATGTGAGAATGGACTGCGGGGGGCCAGAGGGAAAGGGGGTGCAGATCATTACGTAACAGTCAAGCAACTAACTCCTACCTCTGGCTTACTATGTGCCAGGCGGTGTTTGAAGTGGTTTACGTATATTAACTATCAAGTCCCCAGGGAATTCGTGGCAGAGCCTGGTTTGAAACCCGCAGATCTGGCTCCAGAGTCCACCCTCTGAAGCTCCCCATCCACAGATGAAGCAGTGTGGACGAGGGTGGTGGCATTGGAGATGGTGAGAAGGGGACCAGTTGAAGAGATACTTAGGATTTAATATCAACAGGGCCTGGTGATGGATTGGATATTGGGGAGGAGGGAAGAGGAGATATTAAGGTACCAGTTTTTCCACATATTTGGAGTTTCTCTGGGACTCGTCTGTTCTTTTCTCCATTGGGTTGTTCATATGTGCTTATCACCTCTACTCTTCTTCGTGGGGAGGGAGGGAGGGAATTGAGACCCACTGACAGGTACATTCTGCACTTCTGATCTGTCTTCTGGGTGGGGGACCAGCTAAGGGGACGGATCTCTGCTCATCACACCTTTTGCTTGGGGGTGTGAGAGCAAGATGAGCCTGGTCTGGGTGTTCTCTACTCAGTTCTCCCAGGGCAGTGGGAGTGGGAGGTGAGAAACACGTGTCCTTTTAATGTAAATTGTCCGATGGGGCCCTAGATAATGGAACTCTAGTGATATTGGGGGCCTTAGACATTAATCCAACCCCCTCATCTTATAGATTGATACATTGAGGCCAAGAAAAGTAAGAAGAGATTTGTTGATGGTCATGCAGGGGGCCAGGAACTTAGACCTAAAACTCAGGTTCCTGATGCCCAAGACACTAAAGGCATCTTTGGGTCAAGTGAGGACATTGGTCAACAACATTAGCAAGCATCTGGTCACCTGCCCCGGTGGGAGGCCTGGGGAGGATCCTATAGTGTGTCAGAGCCCAGAGGCGGGGTGGAGCAAAGCTAAGAATCGGTTGGGCTGAGCCAGAGAAATGCGTACTGACAGCTCATAAAAAGCGGACGGGCTGAGGTGCAAGTGTGGGGAGCTGGGACCCAGTATGGAGACCTGGTAAACTTGGGAGCAGGTGGGGAGGAGGCTGCAGCAGAGGGGAGAGTGACCTGAGCTAGAGGAACATACAGCACCTCTGATGGCCCTGTCTGCTGGGGAACGGAGACCTCTGAAGTCCATTCTGAGGGCTAGCCCAGCTTGCCCATCTCCGGGGAGATCCCAGAAGTCCTGACCAGTGTGAGAACCAGGACAGGGCCAACTGGCCTGAGAAGATCAGGTCAGAATCCTGGGCCTTGTCCTGCTGCGCAGAGCCCCTATCCCCAGGGCACCCACTCTCTACCAGCCTCGGGGTGGGTAGTGACGGCAGGAGGGAAGGTGGGCTATAATTAGGACCAGAAATCATGGAGAGAGATGCAGAGAGGTCCTGGGAGGCGTGGAGCAGCCTGGAGTTGGAGGAGGGCAGAGGTGTGTACTGTTGCCCCAGTGCCACCAGCCCTGGGCCATCTCACCTGAGGAAGCCTAGAAGGGGGCCACCGATGGCCCCCTTCCACGCCAGAGATCAGAGATGCTGAGGGGGAAGCGGCCCTCTCCTCCCTCCTAGAGCCCAGGCAGGGCGGCTACACTGGGACGGCTGTTCCCATGCTCCTCTGAGATGGGCCCAGCCCTGGGAACGGGCTTCGGCCGAGGCTGACTACATTCTTGCTCTTGTGACCACCCACGGTGCTTATGCTTCCTTCTGTATAATAGCTCCTCGGGGCTGCTGTGAGCAATCAATGAGATGATACGTGGACCGCTTAGCACGGTGCCAGCCCTATGTAAGGGCTCAATCAGCAGAAGCTCCAATGACTGAATGTTGTCACATCTCCGTGTTGCTTGGACTTCTGACACAGCGGTCACAGGTTCACCTTCCTTCTCTCTGCAGCCTCACACTCCCTGTGCAATGGGCAGGACAGGCATTGCCTCTACTTAACAGATGAGGAAACTGAGGCAAGCCTGGTGAGTGGTTCCTGGTACCCCTGTGCGTTAGCAGCACAGAGAGGACAAGAATTCAGCCCTCCTGACCCTAGCATGTTTTCACTGCTCTGGGCTTCTTGTATAAAATATAAGACTTTTATCCTTATTTCAGAGTTAAGCAAACTATAATCATCTTCTTTTGTCTCTTAATAACCCTGCTATAAGGAGTCAAAATACCAGAAAAATTTAGTGCTGGAAGATAGCCTTCAAGATTGTTCCACCCCATGATTTTCTTGAGGCACAGAGAGGCGACATACTCACTCAAGTTCACACAGCACATTAGAGCCAGGATGGAACCTGGATCTAGTGTTCTTTCCTCTCCAACCCCTGACTCCAGCCCCATAGCACCGCCTTTCAGGACACTGCTTCTTCAGTGACTGGGTGGCTTTAGAGCCTGATATTTATGAACCAGCAAAAGGGAGGGGCCTGTGAGTGAAAAGATGGTGCGTTAGGTGTAATGAACTTTGCAAATGGTTTAAATTGCATTTCAGGGTCTGATTCTTCTTGCCGGAGAGATTGGTTTGTGAGTTCAGAGTAGGATTTTTCAAATGCATTTCACATTTTAAATAACCAGGGTTTTCTTAGATGAGGGTAAAAAAACAGGTCAAAAACGCAAACTCATAGGCTTTTCTGAAAGGTTACAAAATAAAATGTTCTTTGCTGGAGGATATAAAGGCAATGGCTCTCTGTTTGACAAAAGAGAGGGCTCTGCTAGATAAATCCTGCATTATGAACAAATGAGAGCTCTCTCCCGCTCTTCCTGATCAGCTGAATTCCTCCTTGCTTATCTGCAAATCCAATAACCCTGGTCAAACAAACCCTCCTGCAGGCTGAGCTCAGGCCTGGGCGCTGCTCCGCAGGTTTCGAAGTGGGCAGGAGGACTTGGCTGGGAACGGAAGCTTCCCCAGGACAGGGACACTGTGCATCAGCCCTGGGTCTCCCTGCCCCGAGCCGAGGCCCTCTGAGCAGGAACGCTGAGCACATGCCTCAAAATGCCTCAAGAAGAGCAGATCCCTGGCGAACTGGGCAAAGTGCGGGTATTAAGGTTCGGCATCCTTCCCGCACATGCCCTGTACCCCTCCAGGATAAATAACCTAGCTCGAAATTGCAAACGTTTCTCATGTCCACGTGCATTAGAGTGTGGCCACCTGAGGGTCATCTTGGTGATAATGTGATCCTACACAAGATGACTAAGGATATTTCACCTGCACAGCTTTTAAGATATTATTCATTTATTTACCAAATCCATTGTACACTGACAGTGTTTGTTTCCTGTCTGTCTCCCCCAACCCTGGTGGTGAGGGTGTTGTCTATGCTGTTTAGGGGTCCTAGGAGGTCTCAGGAGCCAAAACCTGGAGATAAGAAGAAGCCCAAACACCTGGAAGGAGGAACACCTGGAAAGAAGGATGTGGTCCCCAGGGTGGCCTCGCTGATGGCACTAGACTGTGTCTTTCTCACCCCGGGCAACTTTTTATGAGACCATTCATGTATGTGCCAGCGTGCAAGCTTCTTTATAGGACATTATACTTTGCTACAATATTGTATTCCATCCCATAAAACTGTTCTCTGCCATTAAAAATTCCTGGTAAAGGATGCTTAATAATCCATCCTGTGAACATAGAATTATTTACTTAACCCGAGTCTCCATTGATAGACATTTTGCACCCCCACTCCTGCCAATCTCCCCCACTAGAAATAAAGCTGTGATGACTCTCTCTGTACGGAAACTTTTGACTCCATTGCCCATCTCCCTTGGCTAGATTTCTAGAGCGGGAACTAATGAGTCCAAGGGCTCAGGCTCTCATCATTTGGTTTGCTCTAGAGGATAGCAGTTAAGCCTGTGGGCTCTAGAACTCTCCGCTGCCTGAGTTTGAATTTGAATTCTTCCACTTATTATCCGTGTGACTTTGAGCAGGTTATGTAACCTCCGGTTTCTTCATCTGTAAATGGGGATAATAAATAGTACCCACCTCACAGTGTTGTTGTGAGGATTACATGAGAGAAGCCATGTGTAACTGTTGGGTTGCACAGGCATGACTCAGGAGGTGTAGTCATAACGCAAACTTTATTTTTGTTTCCCACAGTCTCTTTCATTTTATTCTATGGGGCTGTTCTCCACCCCCCCACACACATCCCCCCGCAAATCTAGATGAAATTTAGGGTGAGTCCCATGACTTTTCTGGCCACTTCCAGGTAACCAAAGGTTGTCCTGTCAATAATCAATATGTCTCCACCGAAATAAAAAAAATCTTTAAACTTCTAAGTTACGCCAACTCCTCTTGCCCATCATGGTCTGCTGCAGACCAGCTGCCTGCGGGAGAAGGTCCAGCTTGCAAAGGTCAGTTCTGAGCCTTTCCCAGGGCCAAGGTGAAGGGAGGGAGGGGGAAGAGGAGAGGAGAGGGGTGGGAAAGTGCTTCCCTCACTGAGTCTGATGAGCCGGTGCCACATTCTCAGGCCAGTTCTGTCATTGGTGTGCTTTCGTGGGTTCCTGGAGACCATCTCATCATTGGGGTGTCTCCCTAAGGGCAGCTCCCTTGCCGTGGGTGATGCTGTCTCCCTATAGTGCTATAGGACACTAGGGTTCCTTTCTTAGGCCCTGAGAAACCTGGACTCATCCCCTCCCCCAGTGTCAGCTCCCCTCATGAGGCGATCCTCTTGGCTGGAACCTAAGATAATCTCATCTGGCCCTCCTGCTGGGACCCACACGGGTCCACAGGAAACACTCAGGTATCCTTTGCCCCACACACACCGGGGAGCACAGGCTGACCCTGAAGCAGTAGCACCCTCAGGGCCACCAGGGATACCAGCTGCCACCTGCTCTTTGGATTTCCAAGGTATGAATCAGTTGTCTGGGCACTGAGGCCCCAAGACCATTGCGGCCACAGATTAAGCTCTCCTAGGGGTCTCCTTCAAGCCTCACTCTCTGGATTTGCAGTGAAAGCAATAGCACCCTTCACCCCCACGCTTAGGGCGCACTGGACCCTGAGGGCTCTCTTTAAAATTCCTCTTAAACCTCCAATAACCCTTTTTACAGCCTCTAGAGATGAGCATGTTTCTATGTCCTAGAGGTGGGTGCCGGCTAAGGTGCAGACCCAGGTTTACCACGCCTCTTTTCTAAGTCCCGTTCGGTGGAATCCCACCTCACTTTGGAATTTGATGTCTATTATCCTGGGGCCTCAACGGGAAAGTTCCACGTGTCATCCTATTGCCCACATTTGCTTTTACAAGGAGGAGGAGTGCCTGGCAGAGCGCGTGTACTCAACAAATGACATCATGTGTGACCCAGTCTCACAGATTCTCCACTTACATTCACTTTGTCACCATTACAGTTGGTTTTATTCCTATTACCTTGTTTTATGCTTGATGACTTTTATGTCTACTTTAGACTATGTGTGTCTCGTTGTTGTTCTTGTGGAGATTTTCGTTTGCTATTATCTCCAACTGATTTGGAAACTATTTTCCAAATGTCTATATATTGCTTTTAATTCTACTAGTGGTCTCCCTACATTTGCTCAAAGACATCAGTAAGCCTATTTATCTCACCTTAATCATGTACAATGGGGCAATGGTCTGTGTACATATTCTGAAGTTATGTAAATGGGAATTTCAGAGGGCACTCTGTGGCTGCCCGCACTCATGCTACCATCTTGCCATGATGTCTGCCCGACAGCTTTGAAGAGATACTGGGCTCTGATGTAGGGCCTGCTCACCTCTGTCCTGGGCTTTCCTCTTAGCCATCTAGCAGTTTTCACTACCTCCAGTCTGCTCCCTCTCTCTCCCCCATTCTGCTCCCAATTATATCTTTCTAATAGGGACATCTGGGCAGGTTACTCAGCTTAAAACCCTTTAATGGTTCCCCATTGGCTGTAGGATAAAATCCAAACTCTCTAGCCTGGTGTTCAGGGTGCCGTGTGATCTGGCCCTACCTGAACTTTCTAGACCCTTCTCCCGCCACATCAAACCACTTACCTCCAGGCCACCTCACTAGTTTGCAGCTCGGTTTTCAAGGACATTGGTCACACATCTAATATTCCCACAGCTCTGCTCATGTCATCCTCTCTGTCTGGAATGCCCTTTGGTAAAAGAGCCCAGCACGGCACCTGCCAGTCATAGAATCCTGGTAACTGGCAAGCTTCCCTTTTTCCTTTCTTATCAGTCTACCAAAACTCTACTCATCCTTCAGGGTCCACTTCAACTGTCATCCTTTTCCTTCTCAGGAAAAGCTCGTCCTGACCTGACTCCCCACCTCCAGTACCCTTTGACTGTCCCTCCTCTGTGTCCCGGGCCCCCAGCACTCTGCATTGTAATGCCAGCACCTTGGTGCTGCCATGTCTCCTGCCAGACAGAAAGCTGCCTGAGAACAGGACTGAGCCTGACACCTGCCGAAGCCCCCGTAGTCCTGTATGGACCTTTGAGCCTGGTGGGGTCTAGTGGGTGGGTGATTGATGTGAATTGCCTTCCTCAGACTGCAAGGAGACAACGCCCAGCTACTAGGCAGGGCACCTTGGGACTTGGTGCCCAATCTGAATAGACATTCATTTATTATTCATATCCGTTTGCTTCCAAAAGTGACAAGAGGTGGCCCACACTCAATAAAACTGTTAAATTAGAAATAGAAAATTTAAGACTCCACATGGAAGTGGCAAGTTGCCAAAAGGTTAACCTTCTTCTTTGGGTGAACTAGTCTTGCTGAGGGGAGGCTGCAGTGGGGTCCTCCAGCTGGGATGGCAGATGTGAGGGTTTCCTTTGGGCTGCTTCAGTCCCCACGCATTCCTTCACCCCACCTCACAAACCGTGACCATGTTTGAAAATGCCTAAGATGCAACGAGCAACGAATTTGCTTGAAATTCACAGCAAATCTCTCATCCTTGCAGGATTTGGACAGGTGGTGAGGAGAGCTCTTGGGCTTGATATGTGGCAGCGTTTCAGTAGAGATAACCTTGTTCCTGGGGCTAAATTTGAAAAGCTCAGGCCCTTCTTCAGGGGTCACTGTAGAGCACAGGTGCATTTTAACCATGGCCTAGTACAATATTCTTCATCTGGCTTTTTGATGGAAACTAAGGGCATATACTTAAAATGTCAACCAGGGAAGCCACTTGAGCAGGAAAACCCTTCGCTAGTTCTGAGTTGAGTGTGAACATTCACACCCCCCCTTAGAACTCACAAAAGCTTAGATCCCCCCATGCACACACCATCCACCAAAACCCATTCAGACTGCAGGACACCTCACACACACACACACACACACACACACACAGAGTCATGCACACTCACCCACACTCATGCGTACACTGGCACACAGTCCCACTGGCTCCCACATATCCCATGCACACACGCACAGCCTCCGCAGGAGGAGACATGGAGAGCCATCTTATTTCCGCACCTCACTCTGCCTCCAGCTTTTGCTCCCTTAGGATAGAAACTAAAGTGTCTATTTAATAGATTCAATTACTCCGTGCTCCTGAGACCTTCCAACTTGATTCTGATTGCCTTAAGGTGTCAGATAATTTGGGAATAAAGAAGAAAAGCAGCTTCAAATTCTTGAAGGGGAAGTCTCCTAGGCTCTAGTCAGCTCTGATGGGGTAGCTGCTAATGGCAGCTTTGGGAGGGGTGGTCTGGAGGGCGGGGCTGGCCTCTGGCTTCTAGGCGGGGCTCTGTCCACGGGTCCTGAAGGCCTCTGTCCTGGGGTAGTGCTTTGCCATGCTGCCTAGGCCTCTAAGATAGGGACCAGTCCTTTTCTGCTGCCCTTCCTGGGAGGGTGACAGGGTGAAAAGAGAGGCCCTGGCCAAATGTCCCAGCAGGCAAGAAACAGCCCTACTCTTTGCCCCGCACCCCACTCCGAGGTGACATTTTGCCTGCTCTCTGTCCACAGTGACAGTGATAGCTCTTGTAGGGTGATAAATAATCAAAGGTCACAACCTTCAGGGAACACTGATGCTGTGCAAAGCGGAGACGGATCTGCCCTGTCCTGCACTCCGGAAGCCTGGAGAGAAGCTGGGTGTGTTTGCATGCGTGTGTGCATGAACGTGCACTGCATGAACAGCGACAGGCAGGAAGGAGACTAAGGGCAAAGGCTGTGGACCCAGAATGCTTGCGTGTGAATCCTAGCGTCACCATTGACCAGCTGTGGGACTTTGGGCAAGATCTTTGCCTTCTCTGTGCCTCAGTTTTTTCTGCTATAAAATGGGTATGATAATAGCACCTACCTCCTAGGGTGGTTGTGAGGATTAAACATGTTATAGTATATAGATAGCACCTGACACTCAGCAAATGCTCCAGATATCTTGGTTACTGCTTTTCTAGTTAATGGGCAAGGCAAGGCTGACAGGCTGAGAGAGTCCTTGGGTGGGGAGTCCTGGCTGTGGACCCAGGGCAGCAGGAGGGGCCCTCCCTCAGCCCAGCTGGCTGTTCCCACACTCTCTCCCACTGTGTTCTGCAGTCATGACGGCCTATTTAGCACCAAAGGATCCCCACATGGACACTGTTCTGGCATGGTTAGGGGGCTGGCGCTCCTGAATCCAGGGTGCACACGAGCCTGTGCCCCTCAGCAGACCCCGCCCTGATCACTTGGCCCTCCTCCCTGTTTCCACCAGCCCTGCTGCAGAGCCTCTGCCCCTCCCCCAACATGGCTTGCCTTGCTTTAAAGTCGGTGCCATCACAGCCAGGACCTCCTCAGCACCCGGAGCCGTGCAGATTGTCTTTGTTGAGAGATTTCTGCTTCCCTTTAAGTGTGGCTCCTAGAAAGGATTTTAGAGGACAGAGACCCTTGGTTCCATTTGAGCTCCATCACGTCCTACCTTTTTGTCCGTGGGCATCTTAGCATTCCTGAGGCTTTATTCTCTGGGAAATGGGGATAAAATACTTGCCTCTCAAGGCTATTGTGGAGATTAAATAATATAGATGTCTAAGGGCTGGAAATGCAGTAGACAATGTCATCCTTCCCCAACTGCTATAGCCTAGACGGGAGGGACTCCTGGGCTGGGAGAAACACCTCCTCTACGAAAACCAAAGAAAGAAGCTTCCCTGGGCGGGATGTGAGAACTCCCTGGCGGGGAGCGACTGGGACCGGAAAGGCCAGCCTCCTGCATCGGACCTTGCGGTTCCCGGGACCTCTTTTGGTCCAAGGCTAGCATCATCCCCTTCCTGCACAACTGGATCCCACCCGCTACTTCTCGCCCCTCCCCTCGATCTGAGCAGCGCTTTCCCATCCCTTAGTGGAGATAGGTAGGCCAGGTACATAGGTAGGTAGGTGTTACAATGACCTCCGTTTCGCAGAGGAGGTCGGGGACCCGCCCAGTGGGAGCGCAGCTGTTTGCTCAAGGTGGGCGCGGGCGCGGGCGCGGTCACGTGTGGGGAGCCTGGATGCCGGCGGTTTCAGGGAAGGCAAGGGAGCCGGCCTGGGGGTGGGGTCTCCTCGGGGGCGGGGCGAGGGAGGAGGGGGCGGGCCGTCGCTGCCACGCAGGGCCGGGCCCTCGGCGCGGGACCGAGCCCCTCACGCCGCGCCGGGCCGTGCGGGCCGCCTCTCCCGCCTCCTCGCGCGCGCACGGCGCCCTCCGCCGCTTTGCCCATCGCGCAGCGCAGACAGCCGTTCGCCGAGCCCGCGGCCGGGGCCCTGGCGTGCAGCGTGGGCCTCGGCGGGGCCCAGCGCCCCGGCCCGGGAGGATGCGGCCCTGGGCGGCCCGGGAGCTGAGCAGGGCCCCCGCGCCGTCCCCCGCGGGCCCCGGCCTCCAGAGCCGCAGCCGCCGCCCCGACCCCGAGAGACATGACTTCCAAGCCGCATTCCGACTGGATTCCCTACAGGTACGCGGACGCCGGCCCCCACCTTCTCCTCAACTTGAGGGCGCAGCCCGGCGCACCAAACTCCAACGCGGAGGGCGTGGGGCGGCAGGGTCGAGGGCGCCGGGGCGGGGGCGCCCACCACCCCAAACTCGGGGCGCAAGACTGTCCGGGGACACCGGGCCGGGACGCAGGGCACTGGTACCCTCCCCATCTGTTCCGACACTGGGGGCGCGTATTGGAGGCGCTAGATCTTCCTACCGCAACCTTGAGGGTCCCAGCGGACTGAAGCCCACCTGCCCTGCTTCCCCCCTTATCTGCCCGGGTTGTTGGAAGGGGCCAGTGCTCTGGGCCTGTGTGGGCCTTGTTGGGTCTGGCAGCGCCATGTGTCCGGCGGCTGGGGAGGGAGTGCACACTGCTAGGAGCCCCCTCCTAGGCCCAGCACACAGGTCACAGGCCAGGATAGTCTAGCCATGCGCACACCCATACATCTGCAGGCGTGCAACCACAGGACGTTGGCACATTAGGCCAGAGAGGCTCCTGCCTGTCGATTCACACACTCCAAGCAGGAATTCCTGGAGCCAGTTATTCTGAACCAAGAGCACAGGCTGCTTATGTACACACGGACCGTGTATCTCTACACACACACACTGATTATTGGCCTCACACAGGTGCACTCCTACATATCCATGTACACACATCCTGTATTTGGAGAGTACTTGACATCTGCTACCCACTCACAAGTACTACTCATATCTTTCAGAGACTCAGAAATCCACTTCCTAATGGGTCTATACCTGGACACACACCAACTCCTAATACGTAGAACTGCCTTTACGTGAACAAGAGCACTCAAAAACCCAGGCACACTGAGGGAAGCACAGCCACCCTCTGTTCCCTGACACTAACGTCTGTCCCAAGGACAGCTGGGCTTTCCCACCTGTGTGGAGGTTGGGGCTGGGGAGGGTCTCGGGGCTTCACACAGGTGGCAGCCTTTCCCCATCTACTACTCCATTCTCTCTATTACCACTGGAAAGGAGCTCATTGCCATGGCAGCACCAGATCCTTGGCCACTCATTGGCTCCTTGGTTGCCATGGGCTACGGGGCTGTCTCTAGGCCTCCTGGAGAGGCATGTGTGTAAAAAGGGTGCGGGACTGTTAAGGTCCACTACGTTATTGCTAGCCCAGGTGCACGTTCCTGTAGGTGGTAGGAACAGACAGACACCCAGGACCTGCCTTATAACACAGCCTGCTTTCGGGAAGGGACCTGATTCCAGTCACTGGTAGAAAATAATTCTGACAGAGCTCTTCTTTGAGCTGTCCAGATAGCATCCGAAATGGAAACCAGCTGAAACCGCCTGAGGCTTGTTAAAAGCAGATCCTTCTGCAAACAAGCACCTGTCACTGGCCTGGGGATTCCGGGTTTCTCTTGAGAATTGCTGTTGTTTCTAATCTCAGCTCCTTTGGGGGCTTCAGGGCTTCCCAGGTTGGAATTTGTGGGTGCCCCCTCTGCCGACACACACGCATGTACACTCATGAGTCACCCATAGGGTTTCCTGCAGACATATGCAGTCACTCCTCAGAATCTCACATGGACCAGGGAGATGATTCCCCTCAGGAGACTGGGGCTGTGCTGACTCAGAAGAGCTGCCACCCCACACAGGGCAGCCAGGCTCTGGGCAAGGTAGCTTCTGGAGCATCCTGGCTTTCTTGACACATGTGGCCTGAGGACCTTCTAGAAGACAGTACAGCCCCTCAAAGTACCATTAACCTTTTCTAGCCACCCAGCAGAGGTGCCTGGGTAGTGCCTGTGGGCTGAGTGGCCTCCTGCTGTGGAAGTAGCTGAATGGGGATGCGGGTGGTGGGGTGGTAGCTGTAGACTAGCTCATAAGGGAGGGAAGGGGCAGCACTTGTGGTTGTGGATGTAATGGTGTGTTTAGGATCTGGCAGACTGGGGGCCAGGCCTGGGTATGGTTCAAGGAAGCCTCCCCCAGGAGCCAAGGGCCATCATAACTTGTAGAGTGCACAGGTCTCAGAGGAAGTCTGCTTCAAACTGGGGGATGGGGCTAAGCCTGCCTCTGAGAAGGGGGGCCCCAGGGAGATAGGGTTGTCTCTGGGCAATGGCCCTGGCCTCCAGTGATTGCCCGAGGCCCTGGCATCCTGAGGAGTGATTCGGCACTTGCCCAAGCCGCCCATCCCCTCATTCCTTCTTGGGCCCACACACTCCACCTGGAGCACAGAATCCTGCCACCCTGGACACCTAGCCCTGAAGAGCAACTCAGCACCCTTGTGGCCCTGCCCTGCTTGCTGTCCCATTGCTCTGTCACCCCCACCCTTTGGCTCTGTGGCAGGCAGGGTTGGTTTTCTAGCTCGGGGCAATCTGTACTCAGAAGTTGCCAGAATCTCTCCTGCCTTGCTGGGAACTTTTTGAGCCTGCTCTGAGTCTGAGAAAGCACTGGACTTGGGGTGTAGACTTCCAGAATGGGGAGACCTGGGCTGAGAGGAGGAGGTGCAGTTGCCCCTTGCATTAACTGGGCTGCTGATTGCAGTCAAAGCCACATGCCTGTCTGATCACAGAGAAAACTGGGGCAGAAGACAGGCAAGGCGGTTTACTTGCAGATGCGGGGGATGGGCATGTGTGAATGTGCTCTGGTGTGAGGTTTCCCTAATGTCACAGCATGTCAGAATGGACTGTGTCATTTCGTTTGGGGGCGAGAGGTCGGTCGATTTCTTGTTAGCGCTCCTGGCGGGTGTTTCCTCCCTCTGTGATGGTTGCACCTGCATTCCCTGGCTTGGCTCATTTTCTTTGAAGCAATGACAGTTGATGATAATCTTCTTAAGAGTAATTGTGGCTCAGTTCATAATGATCATGGATTAATCTCACATTCTGATTCAGAAGGAAGCCGTTTAGTTTATAAAGTTTAACAGTTGGAATTTTTTTTTTGCCTTTTATTTTTTTCTGTTTCAATAATTCCCATATCTGCTGTTTTCTCCTTACCTGTGTTCTTGAATATTAAATGCCCCTACTGCATAACTTTACAAGCTTTTATGAGTTGTGGGTGGAGCACTGACAGGGAGGTTCATGCTGGGTGGGAGTGATGGCTGACCCTGTCCTGGGTGTTCCATCTGCATGGTCCTGCAGCCATTGCCTGGTGTCTCCCTCCCCAGGCCCTGAACTCCTGGGGAGCAGGGACTGCATCTGGTTCTTGGCTGTGTGACTAGCATGACCCACATAGACAAGATGCCCACTACTTTGAATCAAAGTGGCATCCCCAGGTAGCTTTTAGGACTTCCTGGTTTCCTGGCCCCACCCGGGTTCTCAGCACACCTGAGGGAAGCAGTTCTCTCCCCTCACAATGGCGCTTCCTGGAGTGCTGCTGGAAAAGCACAGCTCTAGTTCAGAGAACGAGAACCTCGGGCTGGAGGGGCCCTCCCAGGCCGTCCAGTCCTCTGTGCATACTCCCTGTAGCATCCCTGCAAACGACCTTCCATCAGATGGCTGTGGCCATTAGAAAGTTCTTTCTTGGGGTAAGCATGTCTCTGCGTTTCCCCTCCTCTTGGCCCTTGTTAGGATCCTCCCACGGCTTCCTCACTCTGCTTTCTGGGGAGCAGAATATTACTGATTAAGCAAGACTCCTGACTCTTTCAGTTCTGCCTCTGGGGGCAGCCTCAGAGGGGCCCCAGATGCTATGGCCCACTGCTTTTCCTCTGACAATGGAGGAGGAGCAGAGCCTCTGCTCCTAGATCCACAGAGAAGCTATCTCCACTCCCACCCCAAGCCCCCTTGGGAAGTCTTCTTGCTGCTACCTGGGGTGGAAGGAGCAGGAAATACAAGGTTGATGGAAATGATTCAGGGAGCAAGGGCCCTCCAGATGCCCTCAGGTTGGTTTCTGCCCTCCTCCAGCTCGGGTCTGGGAGCTGCACGCAGTGTGCTGGGTGTGGCGTGTCTAGCATCCAGCTGAGTGAGGCTGTTATTTCCTCACTCTGGACCCCTGCTCCTGGTGCTGCCCTTGAGCCCTCGCCATCCCGTGGGATGGCTTTGACTCACTGACCAGTCATCTTGAGGCCTCTGTAAACAAAACCCCAAAGTCTTTCATCAGGATGATGTCCGGCCTGTCTCCTTCATTCTGCCTGCATGGGGAAGACCTGGTTGTGGTCCCCACATGTAACACTTGACCTCCTCCACTGAGGTTTCTGCTTGTTATGCCCTTTGGTAGCTGTCCGGAGTCTTCTGAGTTCATACTGCCGTGCTGAACGCTAGTATCTCTTCCGCTTTGCATCACCCTTGAGTCCGCTGAGAGGCCTGCCTTGTCTTCAGGTCATCAATAAACACACTAACCAAGGGAAGCATGATGCTGGAAACCTTCTTTGACTATGGCGTGACCCGTAGTTGCAAAAACCTTTGAATGTTTGTCTAATTGGACTAGCATGCCACTTACATTTCTTCGTCTTGCCCACAAGTCATTGTCACTGGTCCCTGTGATTCCATGTGGCAGCCTGGCTGTAGCGCCCTCCCGTTTTTTCCTCATAGGGCCTGAGGACATGTTTCCTGGCTTGCTGGTGAACTTGGGCTTGCTCCTAGTGATCACCTGTCTTCTAACCATTCAAACCACCCCTCTAGCTATTCAGTTAACCCCCTGCACAGTCTTACCTGGGGCCTAGTTAGACTCACTGATCTGCAGACTATTTCTTTCCCCAACTGAACATAAGGCTGCATTTGCATACTTCCAGCCTTGTAGCAGCTCTCTAATTTCTTTTTTGTTCTTTAGAGATCACCAGCTGTGGCTCATCGTCCCTATTTGCATAGCTGAGCATTAGAATCATCTCTGTCACTTGCTTTAAAAGAGAGAGTGAGGTGGGGGATAGATCCTGGGGCAACCTCCTCAGCAGTTCTGAATTACCAAGTGAGGGCTGAGTGCCCCTAGTAGTTTTAATGCACCTGCTAAGTTTGGGAGCCAGTGGCTGGAAGACTGGAACTCTCGCAAGCAGCATGGTCCTCTCCCTTCAGAGCTGCTCCCCCATTCCCACCCCCACTGTGTGTTCCCACCCCCACTGTGTGTTCTCACCCTCACTGTGTTTCCATGATGTTACAAGCAGCCGCTAGGCAACAGAAGCCACAGATCTGGGCGTCCTGGGGGGGTTTGACATTAAGAACAGGTTTGAAGGCAGACACCCTGGGTGGTATTTCCTCTCCTGACAGCCCACTTCCCTGATTTCCTGGGTCCAGCAGGGGCAGCTTCCACTGTGACTGAGGGGAAAGCATGAGGGCAGGAAGGGGAAGGGCGAAGGAGCATGGAGTGTGGTCTGTGCCTAGGTTGGCCTGGCCCTCAGCTCTGATGGATTAGCTGGAGCATCTTAGGGGTGGGGTCTAAGAAGAGGGAGTGGGATAATCGGCTTCCTAAATATGTTGGCCATGTCTGGCTTTTCCAGCCCGTAGGACAAGTGCCCCTGTCCTCATTTGTTGTCAAGCATGGTTCACTCTTCAGATACCTGTCAGGCATCTCAGGGGAAGCAAGGGGATGTGGAAGGACTGTCTCCCTGCGAGGTAAAGGGACCACCTTGTTGACCCTGGGCAGAGTGGATGGATTGGTGGACACGGCAGACTGGGCTTCTCTGACCCTCATGAGCCGGTGGCTTTGTGCTTTCCTGGGTCTCCCTGGTCCGGCCCCCAGCAGGAGGTGACCATAATGAAGGAGCTGCCAGGGTCAGCTGGAAGACCCATCCATCAGTGCCCTGTCTCCTGTCCGAGTCTCCTGGCGGGGCTGCAGCTGGCAGCCTGGGCTTGGCAGTGATTCCATAATTGGAGCCCAAGTCATTAAAAAGCCATTACTGTCTCTTCTTGTGGTTATCGTTTAATGCTGCCTAAAACAGTGCCCATCAGAAAGAGGCAGGCTGGGGAGTGTTGGTGAGAGGGCCAATGCCTGGGAAGGTGCTGTGGTAGGAGATGAGGCAGGGCTGGCTGCCGGAGAGGAGGGGCACTGGGCCCACCGAGGAGGGGAGAGTAGCTTCGGTTCTGCTCTCCCTGGGGACAGCCATCATTGTTGTCATTGTTGTCCCAACACGCTGCTGTTTGCTGGGAGTCTCTGTTATTCACCAGGGACAGATGTTGTGCTGCAGATACATTGTTAGGCAAAAACACCCACCGAGTACGAGCTTGTCCTTGCCACATGATTGTGGCCCCCTCGGACCTTTGCGGCTCTCCTAGAAACACCAGGAGCCTGCTTGCCTCCACGTGCTGCTGCCCTCCTCCTCCTTTAGGTGGGTTTTTGTGAGCCCTCCTGGCTGAGTCTTGCTCAGCCAGCCATATTCTTACCCACCAGGCACACATTGCTTCTCCCCAGCCTGCATGCTCCATTCCTCCTCCAGCTGCTCCAACGTGCCCGGTGGTGAGGGAGGTGGTGGGTGGCTCTCTAGGCACTTCCAGGGCATCTGAGTTTCTGGAATCTCTTCAGAAGCCTAGCCCTTGTATTCATCTATCTTTCTCTGAAGGCCTGTGGTTTAATCCATTCTACCTGTAGTCTTACCCAGGAACCATGTTCCCAAAGCCTGTGGCTCTTTGTCATTCTCCCCGATCAGGGAATGGAGGTGGGAGCCAAGGAAGAGGAAGTAATGTCTTCATGGAAGGCAGCCTCCTTCCCAGCGCATAACTATGTGGGAAGTACATGACAGTGGGACAGTGGCCTGTGGTGGTAAAAGGCCCCACTGCATGGTTAAGGACAATAAGGGGGCACTGGGCAGTGAGACCACTATAGCTGGAACCATCTTGTGTCAGTTGGGCAGCCAAAGTGACTGGCACTTCTGGAGTTGGCTATGCTAATGTGAGCTTACCTCTCAGCTGGATGTCCCCTTTGCTGAATGACCCTAGATATTAGTGTCAGCACCACGAAGTCATCTTCTTTGTCCTGTTCAGCCAAGCCCAGTTCCAGGGATGACCCAGATGATTGCCCCAGCCCTGCCCTGTGAAAGCGCGAGTGGCTTGCATCATCCCAGTAAGCCATGAAATGGCCTCTCCTGCTGGCAGGAAGGGGAGCCAGCACTCTCTTACGGAGCTGACACGGGCTCCTGTGGTTCTCTTCACATGACTGAGATTACAGGCTGCCCTATGCGTGCCCAGGCACAGAGCTTGGCAAGCAGAGCATGGTTGGATTTCAGGCCGCATTGCGCCTGTCAGCCAGGTACCACACAGAGCCTAGACTGCAGTTTGCATCCATGTTCTGGAAATCATGAATGAGCATGCACTGCTCGTGCAGCAGCCCACGGAGGACAGTGGTGTCTGCAGACTAACTCTTTGAAGTCTGTGTGAGCAGACGCTCTGCCCTTGCGTTATTCAGTCGGGCCATTGGCCTAAGGTGGAGAGACAGGTGAAAGAGTGTAGCCTCTGGACCTGGCAGGGCCCTGGGCTCTTGCTTGCTCTAGTCCCTTCACCCTTTCTTCAGAACTCCTGCTGCCGCCCTCTGTCCGGTGGTGCATCCTTCTGTGATGAGATGCTCATCGTCCCAGCCAGCTTGAATTGTTAGGAGCTGGTTCCCTGTTCTCTGGTCCTGGTCATGCCCTCAGGGAGTCCCACATGCAGCTGTGCACTCTTAGGCAGGTGGGCTGTTTTAGGTAAACTGAGGCCTTGACTCAGAAGCATGTCTGTTTTTCCTGTGCCCTGGCAGCTGAGGGTTCAGGGAATGAGGCTGTTCTGTGCATGGCCCCAGATCACAACTGGGGCTCCTCGTGAGTGCAGAGCAGCCCATGGGTATCAGGAAATACCCTCCCAGATGTCAAGGAGGTAGGACCGCTGCCAGTTAAAAATATGCAGAGTCCTCATAGGTTGTGGCCAGGGAGGCAGATGGGGGAAGCCAGGGGTGGGTGGCGCTGTCTGCAGTCCATGGACTTGAACACAGACACACAGTAGTTTGGATGAGCTGAAAGGACATTTCAGGTCAATTACTATTCCACCTAGGAAGGGCTTCTGCTGTCAGGAGGAGATGGAAATGGCTTCAGCTTGTCTTCGGGGTGATTTGACCTCCACTTTCCCCCTTACATGCTTCCTGTACTCACCTGCTCACAAGGACGCCCACCTCTTCCACAGGCATTTGCATGCATGTGTATCCAGGTACATGCTCACACGTGTAGATACCCTCACACATTTGGACCCCTTCTGTGCGTGCACAGGCATGAGATAGACTTGCAGCCTCACACACAGACCTAGTGCACTCGGGCATGCCTGTGCAGGTGCCCACATGTGGAGTCTCGTTCAGAGGCGGGCTCCAGCATAACTGGGCCATGGAAGCTGGGGGTTCCCAGAGCTCAGATCCTCATGCTCCAACCCCACCCCGTGCAGCTGTCCTGACTTTGGCTTCTGTAGAATTTGGGTGGGCCTACATCTCATGCATATGTCTTGGACTGGAAAGGTAGCTAAGTGATTGGAGCTTCCTACTTGTGCTCTGCCTTCCTGGGAGGCAGGCCAGTCTGTGTGAGATGATGCTGCCCATCCCAAGACCTTAGTGACTCTAGGATTTGATGCCCTGATGCCATCTGTGCCATGTCTGTGGCCAGGAAGGGCCTGGTGGCTGGTTGCTGGGCTGTGCATTGATGTGCTGTGTCTGCCCTGCAGATGTCCCCACCCAGCCCTAGCCCTGCCCTGAGACACTAGCTGGTTTCTTAGCTTCACTCTCTCAAATGAGGGGCCCCTCAGCCCTCTAAGTGGGGAAGGGGATGGGCAGTGTTGGCACCTCCACTCTGTCACCTGGAGAGCCAGGAGGTTGCTTTGAACAGATTGGGAGAGAATCTGCCCCAGAGGACCCAGCCTCCTCCAGAAAGTATGGAAAGAGCTGGTGAGATCCGAGAGGGACTGGAGGGGATGGGCCCCTGCGTCTGAAGCTGGGCTTTGGGCCTAGCTTGCATGTGATGCCTCTGGACAGGTTCCCCTGGATCTCAGTCAGGCCTGGCCCTGCTCATGGGCCCAAGGGGAAAGTTTCCTCCTGTACTTACTGGGGCCAGACAGACTGGGAAGTCCTTGGGGCAGCAGGGATCCCAGCAGGAGATAAGCTCCCAAAGGGGCAGAAATGTGGCTCACACCTTTCTGTCTCGAGCTGGTTCCCAGACAGTAGCCTCACCCTCCCACCCTCTCCCATGTGCCCAGGAGCTGTGATGGGAGGGGTTTCAAGAACCCAGATGTGCTGGGGGTGGGCTCTGGGCTTCCCTGCTGCCTTGTGGGCAGGCCCTGAACCCTCCTCTCTCCCTCTGCAGTGTCTTAGATGATGAGGGCAGCAACCTGAGGCAGCAGAAGCTTGACCGGCAGGTGAGTGAGGCTGGGGTCAGGCTGAAGGGCAGTCAGCACTCAGCGTCCTGGCCAGAGTCTGGGATCGGCTCTCCAAGGGCAGAGGGGAAGGGTTGTCCCCCTTCCTGGGGTGAGCCTGTCTGGTGGGAGGAAGAAGCTCTCTGCTTTTCCAGCTTCAGCATTAGCACTGCCGCAGTACATGGGGCTTTGGCTGGGCCGGCAGCTGGGCTGACTGCAGTGAGGGCTGGATATCTGCTGTGATCCTGCTGGGGCAGCTACCTGGGCTAAATTTTGCCTCCTTTTCCTGGACCCCAATTCTCAGGGCACCAAAGACATAAGGTCTTGGCCCAGAGTGGGCTGTGGACCCCGTATTGACCTCTAGAACTCAGCTGAGCAAGCAGGGCCTTCTCTGCCATCCCAGTCTGGAAGCCCTTCCTGGGTGGAGGCGGTGGGCTGCCCTCCAGGGCACGCTGCCAACCTCTGTGCCTATCCTGTACCTCTGTAGCGGGCCCTGCTGGAGCAGAAGCAGAAGAAGAAACGCCAGGAGCCCCTGATGGTGCAGGCCAATGCCGATGGGCGGCCCCGGAGCCGACGGGCCCGGCAGTCGGAGGAGCAGGCCCCCCTGGTGGAGTCCTACCTCAGCAGCAGTGGCAGCACCAGCTACCAAGGTATACCCTGCTCTTGGGACAGCCAGCCTGGGGAGCCCTTGTGCTGGCATGTGCTTCACACCACAGCACTGCTTTAGGGAGGCTCTCAGGGACTTCCTGTTGACCCAGGGAGGTGGGGGGCTCATTCTGTCAGGGTGTGCCCAGGCTGAGTATGGCCCCCAGCCCAGGTGGACAGCTGAGTGGGGCCAGCGGAGGGAGGCTGGGACCTGGAGCCTTGGGCTCCTGCGTATACTCAGGCCGTTGGCTCCTGAGTCAGTTGTTGGGGCTGAAACCTTATGGATCTTGGAATTCAATGGTCTGGGTTTCTGATCTGGAGCGTTTCACTGAGAGCAAGAGGCAGCTCCTAAGAGCGGAACAGTCTGCTCCCCACCAGCATTCTGCCTCCTGAGAGGAATCTATCTCAGCATCCTGCCCATGCCAGCTAGTGTCTCTTGGCGACAGACACCTGTTGCCTCCCCTCCCTGGGGTCCCCACACCCTCAGTCTGCCTGGCTTCTGACCTGCAGGTCCCTTCACAGAGCCGTGGTGACCAGCAGCCTCTAGTTCTCATCTTTGCACACTCCGGTTCATCTTGCAGAGCCCACTTGGGGGTGGCAATTCTCTGCAGCTCATCCTGGCTGGGGGATGGCTCTATTTCATCCCTATGCTCAAGGCCCTCCCTCTTGTAGGTTAAGAGCATCCTAGGTCGCACAGAGGATGGGTCTCTCTGAGCCTGAAAGGACTCAGACTCCACTGCCCCCTGCTGGTGCTGGTAATCCTGGTGGCTTCTCCTCAGATAGTGACTATAAGAATGTCGCAGGCATCTGGCTTTTGCAGTTGGAAGGAACCTTAGCAACCAAGGTGCCCCCCTCCTTCTGTGGTTTCCTCAGGACATGCAGCCTCCAGCCACTTCGAACTACTGGTAGTTGCCTCACCTCAGGACTAACCTTCTTCGTCTGACTGCTGGGCCCTCCCCACACCCTGCCCCACAGTGTCTCAGGTTCTGCTAACCCAGCCCTTAGCTTACTAGATACCCTTGTCTGTGCCTTGGAGGGCACTACAGAGTCTCATTCACCTGCTGCCCAGTCTTGGCTTGGCACAGAGGACAAACTCGGTCCCCTCTGGGCACTCATTCCTCTGAGGAAACCCATTTCATGTCTAATATGAAGGCTGTCTTTAGGCCAGGGCCTAAGCCTGGTGTTAGGTGCTTTCCCTGCGTTATCTCATTTATCCTCACAACACCCCATTCTCCTCACCCGCTCAATAAGGAGATGGGCTCAGAGGGGTTCGACGACTCACCCCTGTACACTGTTAGTGAACATCAGGCCGAGGCTTGGAACCCAGGCCTGTCAGACTCCAGATGGCTTTTCCGCTATATTATGTTGCTCCTTCATAGTAATTCCCCACTGTGTGTGCTTCAGTTCAGCACCGGGGGCCACAGCCGGTATGCCTGCGCCCCACCTGAGAGGCTCTTCAGAGGAGAGGGTCAGGGACCTCAGCCTTGCCTCCTGTCTTGGCCCCAGCTGCTCCACATAGAACTGACCCCTGGCCTCACCCTTTCCTGGCAGCCTCCTCCTCACACTTTCTCCCAAGGGTACTCTGGGTCCTGTGGAGCCTGGCCTGCTGTCGTGTGGACATCCCAGCCCTGCCAAGCCTGGCACCTGACCGTTTGAGGCTGCACATGCGAGGGAAGCCCGCTCCTGGGAGTTTAGGTCCTGCCAACATCTTGAGGCTTTGAGAGAGTCCTGCAAGTCACTGATGTGCAGTCATCTTGGCAGGTGTTTCTAGAGCACTGACTGCGTGCTGGGGCCATGCCAGGCCCCAGAAAGACGGCAGCACCTCCAGAAAGAGTGCACGACCAAAGTCAGAAGACAGAGTTTCTGGTCAGGCCAATACTGGTCACCTGCTCACTTGTGACTGTGACCAACTCACTCACCCTCTCTGGGTCTGTTTCCTCCCCTGAAGAGTGAGGAAAAATCCTCTGCCTCAGGGCTTTGAAAACTGAAGCAGCCAGGGGATGTTCCAAGGTCGAATCAGCTAAAAGCTCTTCCCCGCTGAGACTCCACACCAGGCGGGGTGCGTGCTGCCCTTCTGGGGCCCAGTCTCTGCCCAGCTCTAAGTGGTGGGCAAAGCCCTGGGGAGGCTGCTGCCCACGGGGCTGGCCGACCTGGGCTCGGTGTTTCTGAGTGCCCCCCAACCCCACCTGCAGCTTTAGCCGCCTCCTGCTCTGCCCTCTGCTGGCTCTTGGTGTTAAATACAAGGTCATTCCCAGAGGAAGATAAGGGAGTCTGACATCAGTCAGCACTGACGGTTTATCCCTGCAAACAGGTTTTGATCTGCTGGCCGTGCTCATTCATGTAATATATTCATCCATTTCTTAAATATTTATTGAGAGCCTACTTTGTGTCAGGCCCTGGACTAGAGGCCAGGGGTCCAGGGTGAGCACAAACGGGCATGGTCTCTGTTCTCTTGTGGACCTTAAGGTCTAGAAGGGGAGAGAGAGTTAAACAGATGTCAAAGGTGTACTTTGTGGAAAGAAGCCAGGCTCTGTGAGTGAATGGCAGAGAGCCTGCTCCCAGAGGGTCAGGGAAGGCTTCCTTTAGGAGGTGATGCCTGAAGTGGACTCTGCAGGATGCGTGGGTGTTAGTGGGAGGGGACAACGGTCATGAGGGCAGTCCAGGCAGTGGGACAGCTGGCGCAAGGCCCCTGTGGCAAGAGGGTGTGCAGTATGTACAGAGCACTGAGAGAGCCCATGTGGCTGGGACCTGGGGTGCCTGGAGGTGAGGAGAGTGCAGTGAGGCTGAGGTCAAGAGGGAGGGAGGTGGAGGAGCCAGACTGGCAGGAGAATATGGGTCTTCATCTTCAGAGCAATGAGAAACTTTTCAAGGAATTTGAGCAGACTGGAGTTCTAATGTGTGGAGAATTCAGAGGCCACCTGCTGTGACCCTTCCGTGACCTCTGTGTTGGTGTGCGCAGCTCCTTGTATCCCAGAATTATTATCCTGCCTCAGGATGCTCTGGCACCCAGGCTCCTGTGGGCCCATCCCATAAAGGCGGTGCAGGCTCCCTGGAGTGCTTGCACTAGTTGTGGTCTCTTTCAGGAGATGTAGCCTTTTCTGTCTTCATCCACCATCTTCAGTGACCCACGTTCTCCCACTCTCCCTCCCCCTGCCTAGGCTCAGACAGCTCGCTGGCCCAGAGCTTTGACTCTTCTTCTTCTTGGTTGATCCTGATGTGGGCCAGGCTGTTGACTTTATCATACTGGGCTGGGGGTGCCACTCCTTCCAGCTTGGCCTGCCCTGGGCATCTCTGCCTGGTAGAGATGAGTGGTACAGAGGCCTGGTAGGGCTTGGGTGTTGGGGTGGATCTGGGAAATGTGCTGGGAAGTGTGTCTGAGTTGGAGTTTTGGTCTCACCTAGTGCCAATTTCTTTCTCTCTGTCTCGGGCTCTCTCCTGAGCAGTTCAAGAGGCCGACTCACTTGCCAGTGTGCAGCTGGGAGCTGCCCACCCAACAGCACCAGCCTCAGCCAAGAGAACCAAGGCAGCGGCCGCCGCGGGGGACCAGGGCGGGGCCTCTAGGAAGGACAAGAAGGGGAAGCACAAAGGTTGGCTTGCCTTCACTGCAGTCTTCCTCAGGAGGCCCGGCCCCCACTGCAGGGTTGGGGGGTGGCTGATCTTCCTTACTCGGAGGTGAGGGACAGGGTGGGAAGCCTCAGTGAAGGCACAAAAGGGCACTCAGGGTCGCCACCTAGCTGACTCACGGGCCTCCTCTAGCTCATGGGTACCTGGGCTAGCCCGTGGGTGTGGGCAGGCCCTCCATACTGCTGGGAAGTGAAGTCCAGCTCAGCTGTGACCCAGAAAGCCCCTTACCCACCTGGCCTGAGCACCTGCTACCTCCATCCTGACCCGGGACACTCCCTCCAGTGGGGCTCACTGCCTCCCAGGCACCTGCCCCCTGCTTGTGCAGCACTCACTCAATCCCAGTTCCACCCTCTGGTGACAAGGCCAGTCTGTTTCCTCTCCTCCCCCCTTTCCAGAAAAGATCCCTAGAGATCAAGGACAGTTATGGTGGCCCCTGACCCGAGGCCTGTCTCTGCTGGCTGGATGCCCTGTTTCCTCAGCCGTTGTGCATGGCAGATTTCCAGGCCTTGGGGTCATGTGGTATGTCAGGGTCCCTAGGCTTCTGGGACTGACTGCAGCATTTTGGGTATAGCCCAGCCAGGCAGGGTGGCTGCCACCTGTGTGGGCCCAGTCTTGCTTCTGTTACTGAAGCTGTGGCAACTGGGGCAGGAAGGCCGACGTGGCATGGGAGGTTGTCCATTTGGGAAAGCGAGTTTCTTCCAACCTCAGTCTTTTTCACGGGGCGCCATGTGTTGTAATGATGTGTATGAGTTACTGCATGTGTGTTCGTCTGAGAGAGAGAGGGAACATCAGCATCAGTAAGTGTACCTGGCCACGTCTGGGAACGAGTGGTGGCCCTGGCTATGGTCTGGATTGATCCTCGTTCTCCATCTCGTCTTTTTCACTATGCAGTCGGTTTTGTTTATGGCTGCTGTCTGCCTAGGAGTTGAGGCATTGCAAACCAACCCTTGGCAACTAATTTGGGGGAACAGCAGAAGAAAGGAAGCCCATGTCCCTTCATAGCTTGCCAATCATTAAGAGGCTGACAGCAGTCATTAGCTTTTTAAAAATCAGTTTTGCAAATGAAGTTTTGCAGAGGGTCCCCCTACTCATCCTTCACCCACTTCACAGACATCTGAGAATCCAAGCTCTCCCCTTCCCCTCCCGCCCCTGGACGGGACTCAGGAGTGTCCGTGGCCTGCAGGCACCAGCGGGCCAGCAGCACTGGCAGAAGACAAGTCTGAGGCCCGAGGCGCAGTGCAGATCCTGACTGTGGGCCAGTCGGACCATGCCCAGGACGCCGGGGAGACGGCAGCTGGTGGGGGCACACGGCCCAGCGGGCAGGACCTCCGTGCCACGATGCAGAGGAAGGGTGAGCCCCGTGGAGGTCCAGTGACACCCCCAAAGCTCAATTCTAGGGTCCCACATGCACCTTTTTTGGGGGAGCATGGCCCTCCTGTGTCTGTTCCAGCCCCTCCCAGGCCCTGGTGGGGGGCACACTTGGAGACCAATGAGAAACTTGGGTGGGGGCCCCTGATAAGGCCAAGTTAAGGGAAAGAAGTGTGAACCAGGGTAACCAACCAGCCCCAGCCCAGCCTTGTCTCCCCAGCTCCTGCCCCCAGTAAGGCCTAGGTTTGGGGACAGATTTCCTTCCCCTTTGGTTCCTTTGAAAAAGCTTTTGCAAGATGTTCCCGCTGAGTCTGCTGAGCTAGGGGAAGCAGGGCCAGGGTGCCGAGAGGCAGAGCAGATCCTCCCAGGAAACTTGCCAAGGTTCCCCACCAAGAGGCCTGCCCCAGGGAGTCCCTGGCACAAGGTGTGGCAGAGGGAAGCCCGGCAGTGCCACACATTCTGAGGAATTTGATCGGGGACGGCTTCCTAGATAATGGACTGTTGAGGCAACTTGAGGCTGGGAATGGCATTCCAGATGGGGAGAAGCATGTAGACAGAGGGCCCTGGGCAGGCTGGGGAGAAGAGGAGTCCCTGGGCCCCGCACGTCAGGCTGAGTAAGGAGCTGGGCCATTCCCAGGTACATTCTGTGGCCTATGCCAGCCAAGGCCTCTAGTAGACCTGAGGCCAGAAATGGAGGCTCCCAGTGCAGGGTCAGCCCAACTCAGGCCTTGTGACAAAGCAGACAGGACACTGACTGCTAGAGAGGAGGGTGGTTGGATGGAGGGACTGAGCCAAAGCTGGGGCGGGGGCCGGGGGGAGGATACCCAGAGGATTGTGATCAGCCCCAGTTCATGCATGCATCTGAGAAACTGTGTGTCCTCGTGTGTATCTGGATATATGTGTGGAGTGTGTGTGAATGTATGTGTGTACATATGGCACTGTCTGTGTGTGTATGTGTACAGGTGACTCTGCCTGTGAACAGGTGTCTCTCTGGGTGTGTATGTGTGACCGCTCATCTCTTCCTGCTCCTCTCCCTGGCCCAGGTGTCTCCAGTAGCATGAGCTTTGAAGAGGAAGAGGAGGATGAGGACGAGAATAGCTCCAGCTCCTCCCAGCTAAACAGCAACACCCGCCCCAGCTCCGCTACTAGCAGGAAGTCCATCAAGGTAAGTGGGGAGCTTTCATGCCCAGTAGGAGGGTGGATGGCAGTGTTCGGAGGGCTGGTCATCCAGGTTAGAGGTGCAGTGAATGTGAAGAAATGATGGAGAGTTGGCTTTCCTGGAGCCAAAGGCTGGACCCAGATGCCTATCAAGAGTTTCTCTGGTCTGAGCTCTTCTGTCCTCCCACCCTGCCACTCATTCTCTTCAGCCAGACCAGGAGCTGGGGGAGCTGGAGTTGGACAGGATGACCTCTGAGAACCTGCCCATATCCCCCACTCCTGGAGAAAGGGCTGTTTCTCCCCGGGGACTGCTGAGGTGAGGGAAGGGTTGAGAAGTTAGCTGCTGACCCCAGGGCCAGGATGGCCAGGTCCACATCCCAGGGACCCTGCCCTATCTCCTACCACCACCACCACCACTACCACATCAGGAGGTTACTTTGGATCCCAGACCATCAATTTCAGCTGCTCAGACTCCCTGGAGCTGAGGCTCCTCTTCTCCCCTGTAGGAGGCAGCCTCGGCCCCCAGCCCGACAGTCCCAGAGCCTTCCGTGGATCTTGAGGTCCAGGATCTTGAGGAGTTTGCACTGAGACCCGCCCCCCAGGGTATCACCATCAAGTGCCGCATCACGCGGGACAAGAAGGGGATGGACCGGGGCATGTACCCCACCTACTTTCTGCACCTGGACCGCGAGGATGGGAAGAAGGTGAGGTTGGCCTGGATGTGCAGTTTCACCTAGGCAGGCTTGAGGTCCTAGGGGCTGGAATGTAACCAGAAGCTTCAGATCAAACACTGACCTTTCAGTTCCCCCAGAGACAGAGCCTCCGTGCCTGGTCAGTGCATACCTTTGTGTTTGCCACTGCACATGTGTGTGTACATATGTGTGTTCGGGAGCTGAAGCAAGGGAGAGTCACTCGTGTGAGTGCAGGTGTGTGAGTGGCACCATGATCGTGCATGGACCAGAGGCTGGGCCTGGAACGTGACCTTGTTCCACTCCCCAAGGTATTCCTCCTGGCGGGAAGGAAGAGAAAGAAGAGTAAAACTTCCAATTACCTCATCTCTGTGGACCCAACAGACTTGTCTCGAGGAGGGGACAGCTACATCGGGAAACTCCGGTACCAGCACTCTCCTGGGAAGTAGGTGGGGTGGGAGGGAGGGGCAGGGGCAGGCCCTCTGTAGAGCCATGTCCTGTCCCTGCAGGAGCTCTAGGCCAGGGATCAGAGCCTCTCCCAGGATCCTCTCTGTCCATCAGATCCAACCATAGGTCTGTGCCAGCCTAGAACCGGACCTGGAGATGGGCCTCACACACCTCACTCTGAGCTGCTCCCAGGCCCACCAAGAGTGATGGAACAGACCCCAGGATGTCACTGATGATGTAGGCTACCATCGAAGAGCCGCCTTAGCCTCACTGTCAGTGCCAAGGGGCAGGGCTGAGAGTGAGCCCTTGAGGGAAGAGAGAGCAACCTTGGGGTTGGGGAAAGGCTCTGAGCTAGGCCTCGGGGAGGGAGGGTTTGCTGAGGAACAGAGTGCCAGATTTGGGGAGCATGAATCAAGCTTAGAAGTGATAGAAGCTTTAGCTGGAGAATGGGGCTGGACCAAGACTCACAGCCTGGCCAGGACAGAGATCGTCTCATCCACACTCCATAGGGTGCTGAGTCTCCTCTATGGCCTTGCCAGATGCCATTCTGCTTGCTCACCTCCCGTGACAGGGAGCACTCCTGTTCCTCCAGGGAAACTTTCTTTGGAACTGCTTTACCTCCCTAAATTCCCCTCACTGAACTGAAATGCTCTTTGATTCAACTCAGAGCAAGTCCAGGCCTGCTGCCCATGAAGCGCCTTCAAAGATGGGGATTCAGTGAGCAGTGTGTCCCCAGGTCTGCTCCTGGCCCAGCTCAGAATGCTTTGCACACTCCTCATAGGACAGACTCTGAGCTGGTCCCTGCCCTGGGGCAGAGGGTGCATGACCCTGTACTGATTGTGCCTGTCCTTCAGGTCCAACCTCATGGGCACTAAGTTCACTGTTTATGACAATGGAGTCAACCCTCAGAAGGCGTCATCCTCCACTTTGGAAAGTGGAACCTTGCGTCAGGAGCTGGCGGCTGTGTGTTATGTGAGTCCTGGGTTCCTGGGTCTCTGGTCTCCAAGTTAGACATGACACTCAGGACTTGCTGCCTGATCTGTGGACTATCCCATCTATCTATGTGGGTAAACAAGCCTGTGCTGAGGTGGGCTGCTCTCTGTGGAGTGGCCCCTGCCTGGGAAAGGGGCTCTGGCCCTCTCTTGTCTTCAGAACTCAGACCAGAGCTGGCGATGTGCCTGGGGAGGTCTGGGAACCAGGCCTGGCTCTGTGCAGCCCAGTCTGGGAGTCGCCTGGGAAGGAGGCAGGAGGCCTGGGTTCTTATTGGTGCATCTCTCCAGTCCTTCCTCCAGGTCCTACATGGACCACAAGGCCCTTTGCATACTCATCTCACTGAGTGTTCAACTTAAGAGCTCAATCCTATTCTTTATTATATGGATAAGGAAACTGAGGCTCAGAGGTTAGGTCACTTGCCAACGTCACATAGCTCATAAATGACCAGACTGGAATATAAATACAGGAGATTCTCCACTTCATTTTAAAATGAGGGATTGGTACACCCATTAATCTGGACATGGGCAGTTCTTGGAGGCTAACTGGGAATCCATAGCTGTTCTGTATGAGCCTACGGTGCCACCTGCTGGTCAACTCTGGGGAGGCAGCCCGACTCTCCTCAAATACTTACTGAGCCATGTTCCAGAGACTGTTTGAGGCTCTGAGGATATAGTTGTGAACAAGGGACATAAATTTATACCCTGGTGGGACTTAAACCCCAACAGGGGGAGACAAGCTGTAAAACAGACATAGAGTCAAAAAGGATGTTCCTGATAAATGCTAAGAAGAGAAAAATAAAGGAAGAGGGATATGAAATGTCCAGGTGTGTGTATGTGAGCTTTTAGGAAGGATGGCAGGGAGGACCACACTGACCTAGCTCTTGGGTTAAGCCCAGAAGGAAGTGAGAGCCAGCCGTGTAGGTGTCGGGGAGAACTTGGCGAGTGCCTGACACATAGGGGGAATAGCAAGGAGGGCAGAGTGAACGCAGTGGGGAGTAAATGGTGAGGAGAGGGAGGTAATGGGGCCGAATCGTGTGAAGCCCTGCAGGGTGAGGTAAGACCTTCAGCTTTTACGCTGAGTGAACTGGGGAAGAAAACAATCCGACTTAACAGGACCACTTGCTGCTGTGTGAGAACAGATGACGGGAGGAGGGCAGGGGGCCAAGGACGGAAACAGAGAGTCCAGTTAAAGGCTATGACTGTGATCTCAGTGAGACATGGTCATGGTGAGGAGTGGGTGATAAGTTCTGCATATAATCTGAAGGTAGAAATGATAGCATTTGCTAATGGATTAGAAGTGGGATGTGAGAGGAGAGGAGTCAAGTGTGACTCCAAGTAGTCTGCCCAAGCAAACGGAAAACCTGAGTGCCATTAACTGAGGCGAGCTGTTTTCAGCAGAGTGGAGATGTGGGAGCTCGATTCTGGACATGTCAAGTTGACAGACGCCTATCAGACATTCAAGTGGAGAGGGTGGAAACTATCCATCATCTTTATTCCCTCCCCCCATCTCTCTAGTAGGTTAAGTAGAGTCCTCAGACAGCCAGTGTTGAGTTCTTTCTCTGTTTCCCAGGAGACAAATGTCTTAGGTTTCAAGGGGCCACGGAAGATGAGTGTGATTGTCCCAGGCATGAACATGGTTCACGAGAGAGTCTCCATCCGGCCCCGCAACGTGAGTCTCTACCCCCACCCGCTTCCCCCTCATCCCAGTCTTCACACGAGCTCCTAAGGGCAGAGCCCAAGCTGGTGTGTATATGTGTAGGAGACACAGTGTGAGAAGCCCTGGAGGTCTAGGGAAATCTAACGACCCCCACCCCTGGGGCAGATCCCTCTTTGGGGTGGTCATGGTGTCAAGGCCTGGGCCGGGCTTATGTGAGGCTGCTCTCCCAGGAGCATGAAACACTGCTAGCACGCTGGCAGAATAAAAACACGGAGAGTATCATCGAGCTGCAAAACAAGACACCTGTCTGGAACGATGACACACAGTCCTACGTACTCAACTTCCATGGGCGCGTCACACAGGCCTCCGTGAAGAACTTCCAGATCATCCATGGCAATGACCGTGAGTGTCTCTGCCCTTACTCATTACTGTCCACATGATAGATACCTGGGGCCCTTAGCTCACGGTTAAGCTCACCTAGCTGTGCCCATATAGACCACAGCTTAAGGACGTGGGTCATACAGCTAGGTGAGACGTAAAGAACTTTCTAACCATGACTGGGAGGCCCTGGATGAAGTCCTTTGGAGCCCCGACCCTGGATCCTGTGCACTCAACAGGGTGTCAGGTGTGGGGAGTCCACCTTTTGAATGGACTTTTTCTCTTCTTCCCTGTCTTCTGGTGTTTGTATATATATCTTTCTCCTTTGTCGCCTGCTTCCTCTCTCCTGCCTTTTCTTGCACTGCGTCTGTCTCTCTCCCCTTTGGGATTTCTTTGACATCTCTGCATCTCACTTTCTCTTCCTTCTTGTGGTTTGGATGTCTGTCTGTCCTTCTCCATCTCCACCATCCCTGCTCTGTCCTGTCTTTCTCTGTCCCCGCCTGTGCCTGGCTCCAGCGGACTACATCGTGATGCAGTTTGGCCGGGTAGCAGAGGATGTGTTCACCATGGATTACAACTACCCATTGTGTGCGCTGCAGGCCTTTGCCATCGCCCTGTCCAGCTTCGACAGCAAGCTGGCCTGCGAGTAGAGGCCTCCTCATGCCCTTTGGGGTTCTCAGCCTGGAGTGGAGCTGCCTGCCTGCCTGTGGAGACAGCCTTGCCTACCCTCTGTACATAGGCCTCCTGCCAGATGAACCTTTGGCTCAGTGGGCTCCCTGGCCAAGCCAGCCAAGAATTGGCTCCTCTGCCTCCACCATTGAGGCAGAGAAGTGGGGGTGTGTGTGAAGGGACCAGAGGGAATTCTTTCTGTGCCCCAAGATCCACACACACCCCCACTCTTGGGTTAGTATCCTGCTGCAATCATGTTTGCCAAGCTAGGCAGCTGCCTCAGCTGGGAAGGCGGGAAGGGGTGTAGCGGGAGAGGAAGCACAACGCAGGGCTGCTGTGGCCCAGCCATCCACTCAGCCCAGGAGTCAGATGACAGCGGTCCCCAACAGTGAAGGACACATGAGTATGTGTGTGTTAAAGTATGTGTAGGGCACACTGACTTTACATAGCAAAGAGTTTGGTAGCCTAGCCTGGCCCCTACAACTACAGAAAGTCCTCCGACTTGAGATGGCTTCAGCCAGGCCTGAGAGAAACTACAGGTTGGGGCAAGGTGAGTGGCAGGACCTTGTCAGGATTGCAGGGACCTGGTTGTGGCTCTGGGAAGTGGCTGTTGGCCTGGGGTTCTAGCTTATTTGATTTCTCTAGGTTTTCTCTGTGCAGGGGTGGCAGGAGGCTGACCCTCAAGGCCAGATGTCTTAGAGGATGGGGCACACAGGCCACAGGCTCAGCATGCAGGAGGTGTCTGGAACAGGTTCCCTCATCAGGCCTGTCCTGGGAGCCCTGTCAACTGCCCCTGGAGCTCTCTGCTGAGCAGCCCCTGTACAACCCCCAGGAAATGTGGACAGGGCCTAGGTCACCAGCCCCACACTGCACATAGGTAGGCATGCCTGGGGCTCTGGCTGGCAGGGCACCAGTCCTAAGCCCTGGCATGCTCCAGGAAAAACTTCTAGCTCCAGGTGCTCTTGCCTGTGCTTCAGCTCCCACTGAGTCAGCCCAAGTCATAGTTGCTGAGGGCTTCTCTGTGTGGTTCTTCTTGGGTGGGAATGGGACAGGAGGAGGAAAGCAGGGAGTATTTTAGAATCACAAGAGATGAGAGGTGGCAGGACCCTTAGAGATCAACTAGTACACACTGGTCACTTTAGGTGACCCACACTCAGAAAATGGGACTTGCCCTGGGTCACGTGGCTGGTTAGTGGCAGAGTTCAGAACTTCAGCGCCCTTGATTTCTTTGTTCCCACCATCCCCTACAAAATTGCTATCTCCTGCTCTCTGGCCTCTCTGGGGCCCATTCCATGGGCCCTTGCCCTTTTGCCTGATTCCAGAGACTAAAAAACATCAGAGTTGATGTATGACATTGAAACCATTTCAGTAGGAAATTGGGCAGTTCCCTGCTGCTGAAAGCTGTCTGGCTCCTCCCTGACAGGCTTAGTAGGGCTGCTGCCCATTTCTCCATCTAGGTGTGATAGGTAGGTGGGGTGTGAGTGCTCCATGGCTGGGCCTGGTCTCTCCCTCCACCTGCATCCTTCTCCTTGGATGGCACCATTTACCCTGCAGACCTGGGACCTCTAAGCTCTTGCCTATTTGTCGTTTATCCTGGCAGAGACTACTTGCCTAAATGGAGATCAGAAATCAGTGGGAAGCAAGCAGGACTTGTTCCTTACTTCAGAGTAGATGTGGTTGGAAAGGCTATGTAGAAATTGATTTTTTGAAAAAATAAAAGTCATATTTTAGACATGTTAGGTGAGGTGAGTGAGGTCAAGGAGTTCTTTTGACCTAAGTGGAAGTAACACACTCTCCTTGTAGGCTAGGGTTTCCTATGTTGAGTGCTTAAAGCAAGGCAGACCTGTTCTGGCCTGGATCTTCCCTCAACTTGGGCATACATCTCTGTGAGAGGCCCCTCCAATGATCTCATTTTTGTTAACATGGTCTAGTTTCTAGACAGCTCTTGATTTGGGGCCTTTTCGAGGGCACTAGAACTTTTTGTACTGGAGCTGGCCCCTTTTCAATGACATACTGTGGTGCCATCCTCCTTTCCACGGTCCCAGTTTGGTTCTTCTTTTCCTGACTTTGAGAAGAGACCTGCTGACATTTAGGATGATGGAAACTAGATGATCTCTAAAGTCTGGTCAAGCTGTTTCTCTGCATCTACAATTCTAAGGTAGAACAGGCTTATTTTGGATCCTGGTGGCAGAATGGAAAAAACAGAAGCACAATGGAAAGCTTGTGTCCCCTGCTTTCTCCTCTGGTACACAGGAGAGGGCGTTGGCTGCATATTTTCGTACGTTCAGAAACATGGGCTGAGCTTTCCGGTCTAGGTGTGGGGAAGGTCACCTCAGCAACAAAACCCTCTGTTGGGCACTGAGTGACAAGCAAGAGCAGTTGAGTCACCTGCTCGAGACCCAGCCTCACAAGGTCTGTTTTTAGGACCCCATTCCCGGTGATGCTGGTTTTCCTTGACCACTGGCCTCAGAGCCATGGGCCCAAAGACTCATAAAGCTGCCAGGGCCCCTGGAGACCACCTGGGCTCAGCCTCTCCCACAGTAAGAGTTCTTGCCCGTCACAGCCTCTACCCAGCTGGTCCTTGGTTGGGCAGGGAACTTGATGATGGAATGAGCAGTCCCTAAGGGTGTCGGGCAGCTGGAACCTTAGGCAGCTCCTCTGTAACTGCTCCCGATTCTCTAACAACTCCTGGGGCCACACCCCAAAACTCTACACCCTCTGCCCCAAAACAGTTCTTCTGCAGAGCAGTGAAGTTCACTTCCCCAACTCCTGCAATTCTAGCTTTTCTTTCCTTCTGGCTCCAAGGTGCTCTGTGTCTCTGTGTGTGTCTGTGTGTGTGTGTATTTGGGGAAAAGGGCAATCTGGAAACAATCAACTGAGGTTTCTTATTATGATCATGTTGCTAAGGATGAGTAGGAAAGGAATAAGGATGTAGTTGTGATCACCTGTGGATTTTGTTGGTGCATTTCATGTTCTTCGATCAGAAAGTACGCCTGGGAAAGGACCAGCTCGCTCTCTCAAGGTTCTGATTGGGAGGACACCATCCAGGAAAGGGGTTAGTTTTCCAGTTCCCATTCTGCACTATCTGAAGGAATTGGTGTTTTGCATGCATGCTTTTGGATGGATTTGAACATATTCTAGTGAATGTGCCTTAAAAATCATGACACTAGTTCAGAAGGAGTGTGTAAGGTCCAGACCATGCTGAGGACAGGGGTTGGAAGCCAGGGAGTGTGATAATCACAGGCTAGAAGAGAACCTTTGGAGCCGCCTCCTTCAGTGACAAGAAGGGTGATGACGTTGTAGAAGCTTCATGCTGGAAAGAGTGGAGCATTTACCTCTAAATAAATTTACCATTTATTTAGAAGCAGTTCTAAATTTAACAAGCAACAGTGATTTCAAACCAAGAGGTCCACGCTTTCCTCACAGCGGGGTCTGCAGTGAGGAGAGGTGCTGGGCCGGCCGTGTCCGTGGTTCTGTTAAGGAAGCACAAATCCCATCTCTGAGATGGAGTCCCTGGTTCTCCCTTCTGCATGAACACTGGCCTTCCCCTCTCTAATCCCTCATCCCAGCCGAGAGATCCCTGCGGCCTCGGGATGCCAGATGGCCTCAGAGCACACTTTTCCAGATAGATGAGTGAGTGCTTTCTTGTGGTGCCCAGCACTGAGTAGGGCCTGATTCCCCTGCACTTGGCACCCAGAGTTGGGAGCCTTCACTGCCCTGGGCCCTGGCTTGTAGAACTGTAGCAGCCCCCAGGAATAGGCCAAGGGACAGGCTCTTGTTTGAGCTTATTGGTCACCTGTTCTTCCGTACCTCCCGTTTGCAATTTTCTGTCATCTCAGGGTATGGGGGAAAGGCATAGCAGAAGTATTGGGACAGGTCTGGTTATGGAACTTTTCAAACAGGGTGAGAGGCAAGTTAGTCTTACCAAAAGCACTATTGCACTTAGTAGCTATGTGACTTTGAGCAAACCACATCGTTTTTCTGGGTCTGTCTTTCATACAAAATGAGGTTGGACTGTCAAAGCTTTGCAGTAGGATTCAGGGTGAATGAAAGTTGATCCTTGCTTTCATCACTACCTTTTCTAGCTCATCACTGTGCCTTTTTTCTTCCCTAAGAAAGACATCACACCCCTTCCCTCTTCTGCCCTACTGTCCCTCCCCCTTCCCGCATCAAGGTCCAGGCAGAGCTGGAGATTAGGCTGAGATCCAGAATTTCCTAGAGTAACCTAGAGTGGCTTAGAAAGGGAAGCCCGACTCTGGCCTCTTTAATCCTGCATTTGGTGACAAAGGGGGCTTGGTCAGGATGGGTGACACTTCTCTTGCTGGGAGCATACATTTAGCCAGTTTTCATAATGCCTAGAATGTGTATGTCTATTTGCACAAGATTGTCTTTTCCTATTTTGGAGTGATCAGACATTTTATTTTTGTTCAAAATTATCTGGAGTTTTAGATGAACTTGCAAAACTGCGCTTTTATTAAGTGACTTTTTTGAATAAACTCTTTGGTATTCTGGAGCAAATGTATTTATTTACTGGTATGTGCAATGACAAAGTTGGTATTTTCCCATGTTGACATTATGTATGTTGTAGAACTTAGTGTTTGTCTAAGTACAGACCGTATATCAACTAATTAAACGAACTGTTTCAACACTGTGGTGTACTTTTTTTCCCCATAAAAAGAGAAAAAAACACATTTCTTACCTAGAAGGTTTTTTTCCTACACCATTCATTCCTTCTGTCCTAAGATTCTCAGGGTGGGTGAGAGGGTGGTGGTAACAAGGGGATCACAGCTTGTTTACAGTGACACGTGTGCTGAAACTGTCCTCCCTCTGGCCAGGTTCTTGATGTCGAAGGATGGTCAGAACCACATGCAGAGGCTGGGAAGGGCTGGAAGGATGGGCAGGATACAAGGTACTTAAGTCTGAGCAATCCTCTGCAGGGTCAGCTGTGCCAACTGGAAGAATGGGTTGTTGGTTCCTATGTACCCCACTGTAGGCCTGGCCCTTGGGAACAAAAACAGGGCCACAGAACTGAAAAAGGCGAGAAGGCCAAGGTAGTAGTAATAACATGAAGACCCAGCCACTTGATTCCTCTGGCCCTATGCAGAGCCTAACCAATTTACACAGGACTTGGACAGACTTGGGGATTTTCTTTTCAGCCTGTGTCAGATCTGGAGTCATGAGCAAGGGAGGCTGCAGTTGTGGCTGGACGCAGACATGAAAGCTAACAGTCTGATGCTGAGGGAGGAGGTCAAAACTAAAGTTACCTGGAGACTGCGGAACCCTGTGCGCTGAGCCATTCCGGGCAGTCAGGGTAGCCTTGGAGGGTGTCAAGTGTAACAGCCCAGCAGCACAGGACTTGATGACAAGGATGATGCTGTCACGAGCACCTACCACATGCTACATCCTGGGACACTTTATAAACAGTATCTCATTTAACCCTAACAGCTTTGCAAGGTGGGTATTCTTCCCAATTCATAAGGGAGGAAATTGGTGCTCAGAGAAGTTAAGGAATGATTTAAGAAAAAGGAGAAATTTGTTCTATTTTCTCTGTATAAGAAAAAAGGAAAGGTTAGGTACATTTTAGGAAGATCTGTATAAAAATGGTCAAGGCAGGGGCCGACCCGGTGGCATAGAGGTTAAGTTCATGCACTTTGCTTCGGCACCCCGGGGTTCACAGGTTCATATCCCGAGGACCACTCATCAAGCCACGCTGTGGCAGCATCCCACATAAAATAGAGGAAGCTTGGCACAGATGTTAGTAACAATCTACCTCAAGCAAAAAGAGGAAGATTGGCAACAGATTGGCTTGGGGCCAGTCTTCCTCACACAAAAAAAGGTCAAGGCAAATTCATGGACACTTCATGTTTCTTCTCAATATTGCTGGATAGCTGAAGTACTGAGTTTGGGTTGAGAGGGAATTTAAGAGTGTTGTTGTAAGTAGGCTGATTTATTTATTACCCCAGATTTAGAGTTTTTGTGTGTCCAGTAGCATTTCCTGCCTGAACCATGGCCTAGCTCCTTGGTTCTGCCTCAGCAGGAAGCAGCCTATGCAGGGTGTTACTAAAAAGGAAAGAGATTTTTGTTGTTTAGTGTTCACATTAAGGACAAATCTTTTAAATGGCCATGGATAGGGTGACCATATGTCCAGGATAGTCCCGGTTTACATCTATTATCCTGGCATAATTATTATTAAAGCTCCCTTTTCTCAAAGTGTCCCAGTTTGGACCATAAGTTGTTTGATCACCCAAGTCATAAGAGGTGCAGAGTGTGGTTCCCACAGGCCATCTCTTCTACAGGCCAAGTACGCCTCCACTCCTCAACGCACCTCCCTGGGCCTAGCTTTTGGAGCTGACCCATCACAAATCCTGGAGCTAACGAGGTGCTGTCCTTGTGCTCCTGTTACGACAGGGATCTGGCTGGATCACACACCTGATTTACTAGGCATGGTCCCAGGGGATGCAGGTGTTTCCTAGGCCAACTCTCTGCCCCCAGAGCTATGACTCTGTGCTCTGCCACAGCACCCAAAAGTCAATGCAGACCCAATGCCAGGGGACTGATCAAGTTCAGAGCCCAGACCAGTTCTGAGAAATGAAGACCATGCGGAAAGAGACAGCAGACAGGACAACAAAAACCAGTCCCATGATTTTGGTCATCCTGGGTTGTATAAACACATAACTGTCATCCCTGAAGGATAAAATAATTCTGTGAAGTCCACAAAGGACTGTCTAATCTGAAATGATGATTGAAAAGTATGTCAAAATTTCTGAAATATAAATATAGTCCTGCTATATAAACCAACCAAGAACTAGGGCAGCAAAAGCCATCCTGAGGTCTTAGTACTTCTGGCAGGAACTACTTCCATAAGCCAGTTTCCCCCAAAGGTTAACATTCAAAATAAAGAGTTTGTTTTGTAATTACATACCAGCCTCATCAAAATACCTGAACAACCATATACTTTCATACCCCACTGCTTTCTCCAATACCAGTCTTTCTGCCAAGAATCCTTTCTCTTCATTGCCCACCCAGAGAAGTTCTTAACTTGCTCAAGACCCGCCCCCCCACCACCCGCCCCCCCATCCCGCCCGTAAGTTTCTTGGAAATACTTTGGCAAAAATGATCTGTTTCTTTGTGCTCCTGTAGCTTTGGGTCCATCTCTCAATGAGAGCCTAACACCTTGTACAAATAAAGTAGTCACCAGTCACTGAGTGCTGTCTTATAGGCACTGATGATTTCATTTAATTCTCATAAGCACCCTGTAAGACCTGGACTCTTACCCCCTCTGTTTTAGAGACAAGAAAGCCAAGGCTCAGAAGGGCTAAGGAGCCAATGACATTCTATAGCTACAATAGGCAGGGATAGAATCATGACCAACATTTCCTTGCCTGTAGAATTCACAATCCTGAGCCCTTTTATAGTTTATAGTTCATCTAAAAAAATGAATTGGGTAAGGCTTCCACATTAAACTAAGTTTTAAGTTATTAAAGGGAAGAATTGAGCCTTCTGTTCCCACTGACTAGCTCTGAGCAGTGTCTACCAGATGAATCAATAAGCTAGAAGGAAAACAAACGTATCTCTAATAAGGGAACCATATCCTAAGGGCACAAAGAAGTTTGAGCAAGGGACCCAGGACTCTCCTCATAAATCAACCCTTCGTGGTGAATGAAGGGAAACAGCAGAAAACAATTTCTCAAAACAGTAAAGAGCACCTACATTACTTTTTACCTTTAGCATTACATCTTGATTTTCAGTACATTTTCAACTGCATTCTTTACAAGTGAATCACATGTTCCACACAGAGACAGATGCAATATACTTTGTATAGACTCCACCTTCAATGACTTCCCTGTAGTTCATTAACCAGAAATGCCTAGGAGTAGCTGACACATTACCTTCCTATAACCCCATACCTTCTGCCAGCAGTCTGTATGCTTATGTGTGACAAACTATTTTCTGACATCTTACTCATGCCAGCACAATGAACTCTAAAAGCCATATCTACCTTTACATAATCTCTTAATTTTCAAATCTCCCCACTTCATGACTGGGAATGTCCTCGGGAATGTGTCCTCTTTAAACTTTCAGGTCGTACATGTAAACTGGGAACTCGTCCTTACTGGATGGAATTCATGGGTGCCATCCTGTCTCAAGGAGACACATGACAGATGGCAGCTTAGAGATTAAGCCTTTAGTTTGGTCAAAATCCTCCCAGTCCTAACCTACCTCCTGCTGACCCCAGCTCTCTCAAAGGACCCAGATATCCAAACAGAGAACAAATGGTCTCTTCCCCTGGGCACTGCTATAGTGGTTCTCTGCAACAGACACGCTGTAACTTCCCTGTTGGGCTGGCACTTTGTCTACAGCCTCAGTCCTTCTCATTTCTGTTTCAGTTCATGTGGTTGTGAGAACAAATTTCCCAGAGAACACAACATGCAGAAATAGCTTCTAGGCAAGGACTTGTCCTTAAGTGCAAGGCTTCTGTCCCTGTCACTGGTCCTCTGGCCTTCTGAGCATCTCAGAGCAGGACCATCAGCCTCGGGCAGGCTTTCCTGCAGCCTCAACAGCCTCAAATCTTGGCTCTGCAGGGCAAAGACTAAAGTCTCCGTCCAAAGCTTTCTCTGGCCACTGAAGACCAGAGGTACAAAGGTGCTTCTGGATTTGGCAGTTCTGTTAAGCAGAACAGGGATAAAGGAAGCTAGAGATTCAGGCAATATCAGAGCAAAACAGTTCCCCAACAGGCCTCTGGGCTTATTCTCAGGTCAGTGAGAGTCTCTGCTACTCTGGAGAAAAGCGACTATCTGAGGCAGCATCAGTGCTCCTAAAAAGGCCCTCACTGTGCAAAGGGGCTTCAGCTCAGACAGCAGAGTCTTACCCTGCTCTGGCCCCATCATCCCCACAAACAAGATGTCCTCTTCTTGAACCTGGGGGACCACTAACCTGCTCAAGGCCCACAGAATAAGGCATCTTGGACTCTGAAATCTTCCCTCTTGCAACCTTAAGTCCTCATCATGTGTAAGCTGATGTTCGCTCAAAGGTAAACCATCTGTGACTCCTAGCACGAAGAGTCGGACCTCTGCCCTGAGTGGTCCCATCTGTAATTACGATAGATCAAACAAAACTACTCAGTGGATCAACTCTGACGGAGGAAAGGCAGGAAGAGAAGGAGGGAGGCTGTCTTGTGTTCATACTAATCCCTATGATGTTTTACAAGGTGACAGGCGTGTGAGCACCAGGATGCATACAGGATATCCACGGTAGTGGCCTGACTGGCTATGATATTTAAACATAGAGAATGAAGTACAAGGCACAGGGCCAAGGATGAAATCTGAGAGAGGAGAGAAAGGTCACCTTAGGACTAGAGTAATGGATGCTTTATCAAACTGGCTGTTTTCACTCTAAACCCTGGGGGTTCCGCTTCCTCAGTGTGCCACCTGTATATGCTTTATCAGCACTGATGCCCAGCCCTTCATCTCTGAAGTCTTGGGGCCATACTTCTTTGGCGGCTTCCTCTTGTTCGCTGTAACTGTCTGCACTGAATCCAGCATTCTCTGCCAACACAGCAGGATCCTCTTCTTCAGGAAAACAGCAGGAACATGTTTCTGGCTTTGGGTCACATGAGGTAAAAGAATTCTCTTCCTGGGCTCTGGGGTCAGTGGGCATTTCCCACCCTAAATGGTCTGCTGCTGCTTCTTCTAGCACGCCCATCCTTTCAGCTATTTCTTCAGCAGAGGGCTCTTGTGGGTCAGGGTAATCCACCAGGATTGTTTCTTGCCTACGCTTGATGCAATCTGAAAGGTCATAAACTGGGTAAGTCTCTTCAGGGTAACCTAGAGAGAAAGGTAGCACAAAGTCTTAAAAAGAATGTCTCTTGAAAATAAATAAAGTGTCAGGCTCAAAGAGGCTTCTGAGACAGTAGCCATCCTATCCCAACAAATCCAAGAAATCTCTTAAGACGACTCTAAGAATTCTAAAGTTTCACTTGAGCAAATTCTTAGGCATCTGGCTGACTATCCCAGTGCTCTTTGAAATACAAACCAATTCAGATGAAAATCCCTTCTTAAGTGCAGGTTGCTTGGGGCAGAGTGTAAGCCTCACACCTCAGCTACTGCAGTAGTGATGAAGATTAAACAAACAACATGAGCCTTCAGTAAAAAAAAAAAAAAAGTACCAAACACCAGATGGAGAGAGCACAGCTCAAGGCTAATGTTTATAATTTCTATTTGGAACCACTTCCAAATCTTCCTGGCAGGGAGGGGTGGAGGAGGAAAGGAATGCTGAGCTCTTTGAAAAATACACCATGAAGCCTTCTACTTCTCAAAACAATTGAAATGGCTTGCAAGTGTCAGAAATAGAGAGCACTTTAGCAAGACATGCCCAAGATCCCAAAGGACAAGCACTGCATTTTCACAAGACAGAACTCCCATTGTTGGCTTCTTCGTCTTCACAAAATGGAACAAAAGAAAACAACAAAATGGTAAACAAAATGAGTAATACTGGTACTGAATCCCAGCTATGACAATGAGAATAGAGAATATGTTGCCAAATTAAAGAACGAAATGAAATAAATCTGTGTCAGCCAAGCTGAGCCTGAGCAGCAGATGGGCCGTGCTGGAGCTCATATGCCAGTGCTGGCAACAGCAGCCGTGCTCACTACACAATGTGGAAAGCTGGAGAATTCAAAATCCATTTGCACATTATGATAATTGGCAAATTCAACCCCAACATAAACCACGTTTTGCCTACAAATTCTGAAAAGCAGGGGTCTTTTTTGGTGCAGTGTAGAGTGTGGAGAGACATTTTTACATTTACTATTTTTTTGTAATTATAAAAGTCACAAAGAATCAGTGTAGAAAATCTGAAAAATACAGACAAGTTTTAAAAACACAAATCACCTAGAATCCCACCACCAATAGTGATTTGTTGTATTACTTCTGACCTTTTTATCATATATAAACATATATTTTTGTCTTTTTCTTTTTTAATAAAGGATCATACTGTGTATAAAATGGTATACCCTGATTTTTGTCATTCACCGTATCATGAGCATTTCTCCACGTCATTAGGCATTTTAAAGCTGGCTGCAAAATATCCCACGATACAGCTACATAACTGCTATATACCATGCCTCTTCTGTAAGTCATTTAGATTCTTTCAAATTTTCCTTTATTATAAGTAACATAGCAATTAAGATCTCCAAATATAAATTCATGTCCACTTCCCTATTTCTTTAAGATACACTTCTAGAAATATGGAAACTAGATCAAAGGGTATCAACATTTTAAAAGCTTTTTTTCATACTCTGCCAAATTACTTTCCAGAAGAATGGTAAAAATTTTTAGTTCTATCAGTGACATAAAAAACTGTCCATCTTATCACATCCTCACCATCACTGACAACAGGATGTTCAGAATCTTGTCAATGCAGTCTTAATTCCCAGGCTCAACTTACTGTGGACGGAATGTTAGGTAAAAAGGAGCTTAGCTACCCAAGGCCCTCAGCGTCCTTGGTCAAGGGCAGGGGCTGGGGAAGCTTACTTGCTAGTTAGCTCCCAGCCACTGAATGCTTAAGAGAAGTCCATTTTCTGGCATGTTCTTGCCTTCTCCCCACACCAAGAACAAAGTTTACCTTTGGACTTCCACGGCTATCTGCTTTGGTTAAGAGGGGCGGCCTGCTGAGGAAAATCACACCGTATGACTCTCACAAGTGGTGCGGTAGCCCATATCAACCAACACTACTGGTTACTCAAGAACTTCATTAAAAATATGAGCAAGCAACAAAAACTCACTGGTCTTCCGAGGAAATCAGCAGTTTAAACAGGGGAACCAAACTAAGCAAACTATGTAACTAGCCCCTACAAAATAGTCAACGCGGAAAATAGGAGTTAATGTCAGTCGACTTCAAATTGATATTTCCAGTAACATCCAAAAGGATTTTGCATTGATAAAACCAACCAGGCTTCAATATATTTTTTTTAAAAGGAGGAAAGAGGAAATAAGAAAGAGTTATTAGAAAGTCATAATCACAAAAAACATTTAAACTTAATAGAGGAAGAAAACAGCACATGAAATGGACATGGCTGAAAACCAAATCAGCACATTAGAAATCCAAGTTGAGGAAGTCTCCTAGGACAAAGATAAAAATGACAAAGAAACGGAAATTATGAGAAAAAAGATAAGCTGCATGGAAGACTGATTCAGGATATCCAATCTCAGAATTACTAGAATTCTAGAATGAGAGGGCAGCATAGGTTAAATGGAAACAATAACTAAAGAAATTAAAAAAGAAAATATCCTTTAGCTGAAGAAAGACTTGAGTCTTCAGATGGAAGACTCTTTAAATGCTAGGCAAAAATACTATGAAAAATCCACACCTTCATATACACTCAGACATATGCCAATGAACCTGCACAAATTCAAAGTTTTAAGTATAAAAAGAATACAAATTTCTAGACAGAAAACTAGCTAACTAACTAAAAACAGGCTGTCCACTGAGAAAAAGAGACTAGGATAAGATTTCTCATTTTCAAGATCAAATGAAAGTAGAATATGAAGCAATATTTTCAGATTTATAAGGGAAAATGGCATGATCATATAATTTTATACCCAGCCAAACAATTATTTATATAAAGGTGAAAAATGATCTTGTAGATATCCAAGTACAGAGTACACCACTCTATGGGGGCAGGGCGGGTACTTAAGGAAGTATTCTGACAAATAAAAATTAATCAAAAATTTAAATTTAAGAAACAAGATACTGTATATCTGAAAGTTATATATTGTTATAATCCAATGTTACTGCAATTAAAAAAATTTAAAAATTTTAAAAAAACAAAATACTGTATATAAAAAAATGGTAAACAGTGAGTCAGAATTATCAATGTAAAATAATTATTGATAATGTGATTAGAAATTTAATGCCATTGCTATGAAATACTCAAAACAGAAAAGGCTAACATCTTTAAAAGTTAATAACACTTGTAGTTAAAATTCCACATAATTTCAACAACACCTAAGAGGTAGATAGAAAATAAATGTGATAAAGATTTTACCTTATTTGGGAACAAGGTTATATAATGAAGATTAGCAATTTGGAGGAGAAAAGGAATTCCAATTTTCATTTCCTTGATTACTAGTGAGACAAATACTTTTTCATGTTTTGTAGCCAGTCGCATTTTCTTTTATTCTGTGCACTGCTTATATAGGAGGATATCAGTGTTTTCTAAATTAGTTATAGAACTTTTTATATATTAAAGATATTAACTTCTTTCCAGTCATATTTGTTACAAATATTTTTCCGGTTTAGTGTTGGCTTTTCAACTTTGTGGTATTTTCTGATCTATAGAAGGTAAAAGTTTTATGTATTCAAGTTACACTACCCTTTCCCTTTCAATTTCTTACACTGCTTTTAAAAAAATTAATCTTTTTCTTTTGAGATAATTATAGATTCACATGTAGTTATAAAAAATAATACAGAAATCCCATGTACCCTTTACCCAGTTTTTCCCAGTGGCAACATCTTGCAAAACTATACTACAATATCACAACCAGGATATTAACATTGATAGAGTCAATGTACAGAACATTTCTACCACTACAGGAGCCCTTATGTTGCCCTTTTATGGCCACATCTACTCCCTCCTGCCCCCATTTCCTCCTTAACCTCTGGCAACTAGTCTGTTCTTGATTTCTATAATTTTGCCATTTCAAGAATGTTATATAGGGGCCAGCCCCATGCCTAGTGATTAAATTTGGCATGCTCCACTTTGGCAGCCCAGGTTCAGTTCCTGGGTGTGCACCTACACCACTTGTTGGTGGCCATGCTGTGGCAGTGACCCACATACAAAATAGAGGACGACTGGCACAGATGTTAGCTCAGGGAAAATCTTCCTCAAGCAAAAAGAGGAAGGTTGGCACAGAGGTTAGTTCAGGACAAATCTTCCTCGGCAAAAAAAAAAAGAATGTTATATAAATAAAATCACACAGTATGCAACCTTTTGGGATTATCTTTTTTTAATTCAGCATAATTATCTGGAAATTCATCTAAGTTGTTACATGTATCAGTAGTCTGTTCCTTTTTATTGCTGAGTAGTATACCACAGTATTGACGTGCCACAGTTTGTTTAACCATCAACCTGTTGAAGGATATTTGGGTTGTCTGCAGTTTGGGGTTACTACAAATAAAGCTGCTATAAATATTCATGTGCAAGTTTTATGTGAACACAGTCCTCATTTCTTTGGGATAAATGCCAGAAGTTCACTTGCTAGTTTGTATAGTAGTGGCATGTTTAGTTTTTCTTTTCTTTTCTTTTTTGAGGAAGATTACCCCCGAGCTAACATCCGTGCCCATCCTCCTCTACTTTATATGTGGGACGCCTAACACAGCATGGCATGCCAAACGGTGCCATGTCCGCACCCAGGATCCAAACCAGCGAACCCCGGGCCGCTTAAGTGGAACATGCATACTTAACCACTGTGCCACCGGGTCAGCCCCGACATGTTTAGTTTTTTAAGAAACTGCCAAACTGTTTTCCAAAGTGGGTGGACTATTTTACATCCCCACCAAAATGTAGGAGTGAATCTAGTGTCTCCACATCCTCGCCAGCATTTAGTGTTGTTACTGTGTTTCATTTTAGCCTTTCTGATAGGTCTGTAGTGGTATCTCATGGTGATTTTAATTTGCATTTCCTTAGTGGCTAATGATATTGAACATCTTTTCACGTACTTATTTGCCATCTGTATATCCTCCTTGGTAAAATGTCTGTTTATATCTTTTGCCCATTTCCTAACTGAATTATTTTTTACCGTTGAGTTTTAAGAGTTCTCTATATATTTTAGATATAAGTCCTTTGTTGGATATGTGATTTAAAAATATTTTCTCCCACTGTGTAGCTTTTCTTTTCATCATCTTAACAGGGTCTTTTGTAGAGCAAAAGTTTTTAATTTTGATGAAGTACAATTTATCAATTTTTCCTTTTATGAATTGTGCTTCTAATGTCAAGTCTAAGAACTCTTTGCCTAACTGGAGATCTTAAAGATTTTCTATTTTTTTCCCAAAAGGTTTATAGTTTTACAATTTACATTTATGTCCGTGATCTATTTTTAGTTAATTTTTGTAGAACATGTAGAATTTAGGCTGAGGTTTATTTTAGTTTTTTGCTATGGATATCCAATTGCTCCAGCACCTTACGTTAACAAGGCTATCTTTCCTCTGTTGAATTGCTTTTGCATCTTTGTCAAAAATCAGTTGTGCATATTTGTGTGGGTCTATCTATGGGTTCTCTGTTCTGTTCCTTTGATCTGTGTGTCTATTCCTGTACCAATACCACACTGTCTTGATTACTGTAGCTATATAATAAGTCTTGGAATCAGGTAGACTGATTCCTCCCACTTTTTCTTTTTCAAAAATGTTTAGTTATTATATTTCCTCTGCCTTTCCATATACATTTTAGAATAATCTTATCTGTATCTACAAAAAATCTTACTGAGGTTTCGACAGGGATTGTGTTAAAGCTGTTTATTAATTTGGGAAAAAGTGACATTTGTACTATGTTGAGTCTCCCAATCCATGAATATGTCCCCCCATTTATTCAGATCTTTGATTTCTTTCACCAGTGTTGTATAGTTTTCAGCACAAAAGTTCTGTACACATTTTGTTAAATTTATACCTTTTTTTGAATGATTACATATTTTTAATTTTGATGTCAAATTCTTAATTTTGATGTCAACATATTCACTGCTAGTATACAGAAATACACTTGATTTTTATATGTTTATCTTGTATCCTACAACCTTGCTGAACTCACTTACTAGTTCTAAGGAGTTTTTTAAATAGATTCCTTGGGGTTTTCTACATAGGCAATCATGTAATCTGTAAATAGGGGCAGTTTCATTTCTTCCTTTTTAATCTGTAGGCCTTTTACTTCCTTCACTTGCCTTACCACACTACCTAGGACTTGCAGCCCTGCGCTGAATAAGAGTAGTAACCTTGCCTGTTCCCAGTCTTAGTGGGAAAGCAGTCATCTTTCACCATTAAATGTAATGTTAACTGTAGGTTTTTGTAGATTCTCTTTATCAAGTTGAGGAAATTTCCCTCTATTCCTATTTTTCTGAGAGTTTTTATTATGAATGGATCTTGCATTGCTTTTATGCTCAAGAAGTCCTTTCCTGGCTAAAGAGCCAGTACATATTCACAACCATTTTTCTAGTTTTTAAGGTTCCTCTCCTCTATCCTTACCTATTTAGTATATCCAGAATTATTTTGCTGTTAAATGTGCAGGCTCTTCTGCTCTGGCAATAAGGGAAGCATGGGGACTCCTCCCATTAAACAACTAGAAAAGCAAAGGAAACATGAGAAACACCACTTTTTGAACATTACATAGAAGGTAGCGTAGCATGATCCTGAGAAAAGGGAAACAGAGCCTAGTGGTCTCACCAAGTTAAGAAGACAGATTAGTGTTCAGGGAGGGCAGGGCAGCTAGAATTTACAGGGAAGAACACTGGAAAGAACAGAGCTTCAGAGAGAAAGAGCTCCAGAGATCTTCAGAGGGAATTCTTCATGTTTTTACTTGAGTTCTGATCTGTGCATTTATGGGAAAGAACTACCCAAATTCAGGAAAAGAACCACTGAAAGCATTAGGCCTAAAAATTCTTTTACATAGCTCATAGACAGCTGGGAATAGTTCATGTTCCTACTAGCCAGAGTGGAAAGACCTTCTGGAGCACCAGGCAGAGTCCTGGGAAGGGTCCTGCCTTACTAGTGCGGCTAAATTAGTCAGAGAGTAAAGGCTGCTCTGTACCCACCCTAATAAATCTTAAAAACAAGCCTTAAAGGGATCCAAGTGATTTCTGGTAACTTAATTGTGTGTCAGAAAGAAGTCCAACACTATTTAAAGTACTAAAACAAAATTCAGCATCCAACAATGTAAAATTTGCAATATCCACCATCCAATCAAAATTTACCAGGCATGCAAAAAGGGCAGGAAATTAGGACCCATAACAAGGAGAATCACTAGACCACTAGACAAGAGCCTGGTGCTGGTCTAGTGGTTAAGGTTCGGCACTCTCACTCCTGTGGCCCAAGTTTGTTTTGCAGTCAGAGACCGAGACCACCTCTCTGTTGGTTGTCATACATGATGGCTGCATGTTGCTGTGATGCTGAAAGCTATGCCACTGGTATTTCAAATACCAGCAGGGTCACCCATGGTGGACAGGTTTTAGCAGAGCTTCCAGACTCAGACACACTAGGAAGAAGGATCTGGCCACCCACTTCCAAAAATATTGGCCATGAAAACCCTATGAATAGTAGTAGACCATTGTCTAATATAGCACCAGAAGGTGAGAGGATAATGCAAAAAGATCAGGCAGTGTTCTGCTCTGCTATACACATGGATGCTAGGCATTGGAAATGACTTGATGGCACTAACAACAAACATTAATCACTAGAAAGAGACCAAGAAATGACACCATTGATAAGATCAGCAGCCAAGACTGTTAAGAAGCTGTCTTATATATATAAAAATATATCACATATTTTTAAGAAGGTAGAAGAAAATATGAATATATGAGATAAATGAAAGATATTAAAAGAAAACCCAGGTCAGGCCCATGGTCGAGTGGTTAAGTTCATGTGCTATGCTTCAGTGGCCCAGGGTTTTGCCAGTTTGGATCCTGGGCGCAGCCATGGCACTGCTCATCAAGCCATGTTGAGACAGCCTCCCACATAGCACAACCAGAAGTGCTCACAACTAGAATACACAACTATGTACTAGGGGGCTTTGGGAGCAAAAGAAAAAAAAAGATTGGCAGCAGTTGCTAGCTCAGGTGCCAAGCTTTAAAAAAAAAAATACCCAAATGGAACTTCAGAGATAAGAATATGTGACATTAAAAATACACTGAATGAGATTAGGAGCAGATTATATACTGCAGAAGATTAATAAACTTGAAGATATACCAAGAAAAATTATCCAAAATTAACTATTGCATGAAAGAGACTAAAGAAAAGAACAGACCATAGAGGACCTGTGGGGCAATATCAAAGGTCTAACATATGTGCAACTGGAGAACCAGAAGAAGGGGGAAGAGAAATAGGGGGAGAGAGAGATCATTAATGAAATAAGGGCCAGAAATAGATTGAGGATCTAAGCTTCCACCTTGAGAACTTGGAAAAAGAATGGATAAATTCCCAGAAGCATACAACCTACCAATCATGATGAAACAGAAAATCTGAACAGACCAATTACTAGAATGGAGATTGAATCAATAATCAAAACCCCTCAAGAAACAAAAGTCCAGGACCAGACAGCTCCACTGGTGAATTCTACCACATTCAAAGAGGAACTAATACCAATCCTTCTCAAACTCTTCCAAAAAACAGAAGAGGGGAAACTCCTCCAAACACATTTTCCAAGGGCAGCTGTACCCTGATACCAACACCAGACAAGGATGCTACACACACACACAAAATTACAGGACAATAACCCTGATGAACATAGATGCAAAAATCCTCAACAAAATATTAGCAAACTGAATTCAACAATACATTAAGAGGATCATACACTATGATCAAGTGGGATTTATCCCAGGGATGCAAGGATGGTTCAACATCTGCAAATCAGTCAGTGTAATACACTACATTAACAAAATGATGGATAAAATTCATATGATCATCTCAATAGATACAAAAAAAGAATTTGACAGAATTCAACATCCATTTATGATAAAAACTCTTAACAAAGTGGGCAAAGAGGGAATGTACCTCAACATAATAAAAGCCATATATGACAAGCCCACAGCTAACAGCATACTCAATGGTGAAAAGCTAAAAGCTTTTCCTCTAAGATCAGCAACAAGACAAGGATGTACACTCTTACCACTTTAATTCAACATACTACTGTAAGTCCTAGCCAGAGCAATTAGGCAAGAAAAAGAAATAAAAGGCATCCAAATTGGAAAGGAAGAAGTAAAACTATCACTATTTGCAGATGACATGATATTATATATAGAAAACCCTAAAGACTCCATCAAAAGACTGTTAGAATAAACAAATTCAGTAAAGGTGCAGCATACAAAATCAATATTCCAAAATTCATCATGTTTTTTTACACTAATAACTATCAGAAAGAGAAATTAAGAAAATGATCCCATTTACAATTGTATCAAAAAGAGTAAAATACCTAGGAATAAATTTAAACAAGGAAGTGAAAGATCTGTATCTTGAAAACTATAAGACGTTAATGATAGAAATTAAAGACATAAATAAATGGAAAGATATTCCATGCTCTTGGATTGGAAGAATTAATATTGTTAAAATGTCCATACTATTCAAAGCAATATACATATTCAATGAAATTCCTATCAAAATTCCAATGGAATTTTTCACAGAAATAGAACAATCCTAAAATTTGTCTGGAACCACAAAAGACACCAAATAGCCAAAGAAACCTTGAGAAAGAAGAACAAAGCTGGAGGCATCATGCTCCCTGATTTCAAACTATATTACAAAGCTATAGTAATTAAAATAGTATGGTACTGGCATAGAAACAGATGTACAGATGAATGGAACAGAATATAGAGCCCAGAAAAACACCTACACATATATGATTAATTTACAACAAAGGAGCCAAGAATTTACAAAGAGGAAAGCACAGTCTCTTCAATAAATGGTGTAAAACTGGACAGCTACGTGCAAAAGAATGAAACTGGACCACTATCTTACCCTATACACAAAAATTAACCCAAAAATAGATTAAAGACTTGAACATAAGACCTGAAACCATAAAACTCCCAGAAGAAAACATAAGCAGTAAGCAACTTGACATAGACCTTGGTGACGATTTTTTTCAATCTAATACCAAAAGCAACAAAAGCAAAAATAAATGAGTGGGACTACATCAAACAAAAGCTTCTGCACAGCGAAGGAAACCATCAGCAAAATGAAAAAGCAACCTACTAAATAAGAGAAAATAATTCCAAATCATCTATCTGATAAGGGGCTAATGTCCAAAATATATAAAGAACTCATACAACTCAACAGCAAAAACAAACAATCTGATTAAAAAATGGTTAGAAGATCTGAATAGACATTTTTCCAAAGGAGACATACACATGACCAACAGGTACATGAAAAAATGCTCAACACCATTAATCATCAGGGAAATGCAAATCAAAACCACATGAGCTACCACCTCACACCTGTTAGAATGGCTATTACGAAAAAGAAAAGAAGTAAGTGCTGGAGAGGACGTGGAGAAAAGGGAACGCGTGTACACTGTTGATGGGAATGTGAATTAGTGCAACCACTATGGAAAACTGTAAGGAGGTTCCCCAAAAAATTAAAGATAGAGCTACCAAATGATCCAGTAATTCCACTTCTGGGTATTTATCTGAAGAAAACACAAACACTAATTTGAAAAGATATATGCACCCCTATGTTCACTGCAGCAATTTTTACAAAAACCAAGAGATGGAAACAACCTAAGTGTCCACTGATAGATGAATGGATAAAGAAAATGTGACACACACACATACATACAATGGAATATTATTCAGCTATAAAAAAAGAATAAAATCTTACCATTTGTGGCATGGGTGGACCTCAAGGCATTATGCTAAGTGAAATAAGTCAAAGAAAGACAAATACCTTATAATCTCTCTTACCTGTGGAATATAAAAATAAACAAACAAAAAAACCAAGCTCATACATACAAAGAACAGATTTGTAGTTGCAAGAGGCAGGAGTGGTGGGGGTGGGAAAAGTGAGGGAACTGTTTTTTTTTTTTTTTTCAAAGATTGACACCTGAGCTAACAACTGTTGCCAATCTTCTTTTTTTTCTTTTTCTCCCCAAATCCCCCCAGGACATAGTTGTATATTTCAATTGTGGGTCCTTCTAGTTGTGGCATGTGGGACACCGCCTCAGCATGGCCTGAGGAGCAGTGCCATGTCCGCGCCCAGGATCTGAACCAGTGAAACCCTAGGCCGCTGAAGCAGAACACGCAGACTTAAACACTCAGCCACGGGGCCGGCCCCTGTTTTTTTGAGTTTAAATAAACTGAATAAAAATTTTAAAAAATACTACTCAGCAATATAAAAAAAAAAAGAACTACTGATACAGTCAACATGTAAATCTCAAAAGATTATGCTAAATCAAAGAAGCCAGAAACAAAAGAGCATGTGCAGGATGATCCATTTATATAGACAGGGTAAACTATAGAGACAGAAAGCAATTCAGTTGTTACCGCGGGCAGGAAGGGATTAGTTGCAACGGGGGAGGGAACTTTGTCCAAGATGGTAAAAATGTTCTACAACATGACTGTGGTATAATTACACAACTCTACACATTAGTCAAAACTCAGCCAACCATACACTTAAAATGGGTGAACTTTATTGTATATATACTATACTTTAGTAATAAAGCTGATTTTTAAAACGTTTGTAAGATCTCTTTTCTGGGCTGACAGGTAACACAAAAATGAGAAGATATTATTTACCTTCCCAGTCCTCCATATAAGGGGCCTCCTCAGCTTCTTTCTCTGGAGTGGGTCTGTCAATGAATTTCCCTTCTTTCATGACCCTGGTGATTTCTCGGAGCTGATGCAGCAACCGCTTTTCTTGGTCAGAAGTCACAGTCTGTGCTCTGCGTAGAAATATCAGCCATTTAGTGATAAATCTTCTAGGCAATGAACTTAAACATCACTACAATCGGTCTGGATCCTAGAATAGGAAGTCTAACAGTAGCAGATTACCTATTCGAGGAATTGATCCTAGAACTGCATAGATGGTAGCTAGATATATTGTTCAATGTTTTGATTTTACAAATGGGAAAACTAAGGTCCAGAATCAATTAAGTGATTGCTCAAGGGCCCCAATGAGTTAATGTCTATACTGGGTCCAGATCCCAGATGTCTCAGCTTTCAGGTCAGTGTTCTTTCAGTATACATATACCCCTGGTTCTCCAATCTCTAAGCAATTTCACCATTACTTATATTACTCCATTTACTACAAGCTACTTTTTTCTGAAGTGAGGTCATCAAAAGAAAATATGCTGGGCCATTTGCCTCAATTAGGGAAAAATATGCTCCTAGGCCAACCCTAAAATCACCATCTACTCGTGCAGAAACAGAGATAAATATCCTAAAATTTCAGAGCTGGATCATTCTGAAAAATCAATCATCTAGATCAGGGAAACTGGGGAAACTGAGGCCCACAGAGGGGAAATTCTACATTTATTCCTATTGCTAGTTAATGTCAGCAATTAAACTAAAACTAAAATCTCGTGGCTTCTGATAGCATTCTGTGCAATTCTTAAAGCACTGTGCTCAAGTTCCATAGTTTAGAAAACCTGAGTTTGAGTCCAACTTAGCAAGGTGGCTCTGGGAAAATGTCTGCAAAAATCAGCTGAGGCTCAAGGCTAATGGTATGACTATTTTCTCTGAGACAGAAGCACGGTATCACACTCATAGGCAGACAAGGCCCTACTTAGAAGACTGAGAACTGTCTGCTTTGGGACCAGTTTTATTTAGTGGCAAGATTTAACAGAGGCTACTTATTCTCCTCTTAAAAACCCAAAGCATTTGAAGTCGATATAACACTCATGAAGGAAAAATACGTTCTGTACCAGCCTTGTGGAGGTGCCATCAATTTTTCAAATCAGCTAGTCCTGAGCCTGTGTTCCTTTTTATGCTTAGCCTAACACACTTTAGCCTTAATGACTAACAGGGAAACCAAAAAAGTGTTTCTCTCTTCAATGTTAAGATGGTAACTAAGGAAAACGAAGGTGCAACATTTCCACAGACCTCAGGTGGGAAGAAAACAAAACCACCGTGAGCTCCACTTCTTTCACACTAAATGGCCTCAAAGCCATGAACTGAAGAAGCCTGTCTAGTGTGCACACAGCTAAAATCTCACATTTATTGGGCCTCTTACAGCTAGCTCTATTCTTCCCATCAGTACAGGAGTCCTGACTCACCACAACAGCTCGTCTCCTCTACACAACCCCTAGTTCTTACTATTACAACCACCCACCCTGTGGGAGGCTTCTCAGGCAGCGAGGTCGCCCCCAGCTTGAAGAGCCCCATGCTTATCACAAAGCTCTTGCCCTCAGGCTGCACATGTGACTTCTCCGGACTGTACTCAGTGTATTCTGATTTTTACTGAATGACACAGTCTTGATTCTGTTTCTTAACTCATGGAAAATTAGAACTTTAATTAAAAGAGGGATGGCTAGGAGAAAAGAAGCAGAAACAGACAAGGGAAGCTTTCTTAGAGAATGCAAAGTAAAGCAGCCTCTTTTATCTCTGAACAAGTATACTCATATTGTCCATATCACACATCAGACAATTAATCATGGCCCACCTTATGATAACTTCTGAATTTGTTATAATGAACATTTTCATGGATTCCTTATTGTCTCAACTTGGTTTGATACTCCTGGAGGGCAGTGATAAGTTCACAACTGTAAAGGCACAGTGCCACGAACACTGTAAGCTCAATAAATATGTGCTAGTTTGATTGGTTCCCATTTCCTTACCATCCATTTTCTCCCACCTCCCTGAAATCTGGCTTCCATTCCACCATTTTACCAAAACTTGGGAAAATCATCAATGACCACTTTACTCTCAAGTCCAAAAGTCTTTTTCTCACATTTCACTCTTCTTGACTTCTCTGTACTGTGGACCATCTGCTCCTTGAAACATCCTCCTCCCATGGCTATTGAGACATTTGTATTTGTGGGGGACTGGAATTGGCCACCCCAAGATATGTTTCTTTGGCAGGAGGATTATTTTGGGCTGGTTACTTTTGAAAACTGCAGACAGGAAAGAGACTCTGAAAAGTGGAATTTACTTACCCTTTGTTAAGAAACATTTACATTGTAAAGGAAATCTCCATCTGTAAAGGTGTCTCCCTCTCTGTGCCAGGAAGGAGGGATGACCTTATCTCTAGAAACTATTATCAATGTGGAAGGCAAGGACTTAAATCTGCATAATAATATTACTCCTGTTTACTGTACTTGTCTGGTAACCTCCTGTAACTCACTCCCCCCTCCCCCAACTCCTCCTTTGTCTTTAGCTGAAGATGGTATTTAAGGTGGTGCCTTCAGCCATTTTGACGAGTTGCTCAGTTTGCCTGAGCCTCTCCCACGTATACATGTTATAAAGCTTTGTTTAATTTTCTCCTGTTACTCTGTCTCATGTGAATTTAATTCGTTCTCCAGCCAGAACCCATGGTGGGTAGAGGAAATGTCTTCCTCCCCTACATATTCCTTCCACTTCTTTAACTATTCCTTGTATCTCTAATCCTGGCTCACTTCCCTCCTTCCACCTCGTAAAACATAGTTTTTCTAAAGGCTCAATCCTAGGACTCTCCTTGCTCCATTCTTACAATCACACCCTCAGGAAACTTACCCAGCATCACAGATAAAACCATCACCTCTACACAAATGATGCCCAAACTCTACCTCTAATTTTGACTTTTCACACAAAAGCCAGTCTCATGAATCCAGTTATCTCCAGGGCATTTCCACCTGGAGACCTTGCCACTACACTGGAATTAACCCTAAATGCACCCTTCAAACCCAGGTCCTGGTTGGGCCCAGGATCATGAGCAGATGCATGAACAGGCAGGCTAGGAGAGGTTGGGTACGGTAGATTCCAAGATGCTAGAAAAATAAAAGGTCAAGTTGAGAAATAACCTCACCAGATTTTTGAATGCTATAAACCCAGAGGAATAATCAAATTCTGAATCCAAGAGTTAAGCACCGAGAGAATGAAACATTCATGGTTAGAACAGAATTCAGATTAGCATAAGACTGCAGGCTATTGCCACACAGCATGATACGCCTCAAGGCATTTTTATCTTCTTCTTATCCTTCATTATTCTTATCTAGTTAGTCATTTTCTTTGGGGAACCAACCCCTCTTCTGCTCACAGGGCACAGATTAGGGAGAAGCCATCCATCCCCTCACCCCTCCATCAGGGGTGACCATGTGGCTCATAGCTAATCATTACACTCCAGCTCCTTGGCTGCAGTGATTAATTCAGTGACATATACAGGACCCAAGTTGGGCCAAGTGTACTTTCTCCTAAAACTGGATCTTGAACATAGTAAAGGCTGATCTGAAAATTTTTCACATTAATTCATGCTGGCAGCAGCCCTTGAAGAGAATGTCCCTTTGTTCCTGCACCCTAAATCCCCAGAGCTGCTCTAGTTCCCACTCTTCCTGAAACCTGGATCTTTAGCTAGTCCTTTGATACTATGAGCTACCCCATACTGTTCTAATAAATTCTGCCACCCGCTCCTAATTTTTACTATCCAGAATTGGCTGCTTGCAACCAAGGAATCCTGATATAGCCTGTGATTTTCTTTCCCCCATGAAGTCCCCTTAATTTGGCCCCCCTTTTCTATTTACCAGCCTATTTATTACCTTTTGCTAGAACTTTTTCAATAACCTTCTAGCATGTAGCTGCTCTGCATATCATTATAAGAGTTATTTTTCTAAAGCACAGTAGACCATGATATTTCTCTCAAAAGCCTTCAGAGGCACCCCACTATAAAGACAATGAATTCCAAACTTCTCAGCCTACCATTCAGGACTTTCCAGTCTGGCCCCAGTTGACTTTCCTAGTTTTTCTCCCATTACTTAGCTCCCCATCCGTTTACCCCAGCCTTGCTGTACTCCACTCCAGATACCTAGATTACTTTTTGCTCCCTAAACATGCCTTGAATCTCTTACCTTGTTTGCTGCTTACACCACCCTCTCCCCCTGAAATATTTTCCCCCCAAACTCTGCCTGAGGAAATCCTTCCATCCTGCAAGGCTTATTCAAATTCCCCCTTTTCCATAAGACCTTCTGTGGTAGGCAGAATAAGATCCTCTCGCCCCTCAAAGATGTCCACATCCTAATCCCTGGAACCTATAATGATATCATCTTATAAGTAAGGGGACTTAAGGTTGCAGATGGAATTAAGGTTGCAAATTGGCTGGCCTTAAAATAGAGATTATCCTGGATTATCTGGGAGGACACAATGTAATCTAGGGTCCTTAAAAGGAGAAGAAGGAGACAGAAAAGGTCAGAGATATGATGTGAGGAGGTCTCAACCCAATGTTGCTGGCTTTGAAGATGGAGGAAAGGGTCTATGAGCCAAGGAATGTGGGCAGTTTCTACAATCTGGAAAAGGCAAGCCGGCCTAGTGGCATATCAGTTAAATTCATGCGCTCTGCTTTGGCAGCCCGGGGATTGCTGGTTCGGATCCCAGGTGCAGACGTATGCACTGCTTATCAAGCCATGCTGTGGCAGGCGTCCCACATATAAAGTAGAAGAAGATGGACAGACACAGATGTTAGCTCAGGGCCACTCTTCTTCAGCAAAGAGAGGAAGATTGGTGGCAGATGTTAGCTCAGGGCTAATCTTCCTTGAAAAAAAAAAAGGCAAGGAAATGGATTTTTCCCCAGAAGCTCCAGAAGGGAATGCAGTCCTGCCAACACTTTGATTTTAGCCCAGTGTAGGACTTCTAACATACAGAACTGTAAGATAATAAATGTGTATTATTTTAAGGCATTAAGTTTGTAATAATTTGTCACAGAAGCCATAGAAAACAAATACATGTTCCTAGGGCACACTTTGTCTCTGAGATGCACTTCCTTACAGAGAAAATACCACCACCATTGATAACCATACAGGGCTGCTGTATGAGCAGCAGAGCAAATCAAAATAGGTACCAAAGAAGGAAGTAGTGCTGAATGCCTGCTTTAAAGTACTTTTTCAGATCTACCTCATTCATTTCTTCAACGTGTACTGACATTGTCATGTGCTAGCACTAGGAATACAAATTTGAACAATGAAAATTCCCTATCCTCAAGAAGGTTACAAGGCATTAGGAAAGACAGAAAAGTTAACAAATGAACAGAAAGTAATATGATGCTTACAATAGCTGGCAAACCTGGGTGGTGTGGGAGCACACAGGAGGAACACCTAACCAAGTTCTGGGTTCAGGGAGGGAGTGTGAGAGAAAATGATGTCTAAGTTGAGACCTATAAGACAAGCAAGAGTTAAAATAAGTGTGTGTGGAGTGGGGATCAGGGGGCACCCAAGCAAAGGAAAAAAGCATACGCAAAGTTCTAGAAGCAAAAGTGCACAAGTATTTTAGAGGAACAGCAAGTCGTCAGTGTGGCTGGACCACAGAGAGACTGGTGCAGTAGAGGTGTGCAGGACCATGTCACGCAGGACCATGTAAGCCATGTTAAAGATTCTGCACTGTACCATGAGCAACAGGGACCTGTTGAAGGGTTAAAACAAAAGACATAACCCATCTGCTCGGAAAGCAGAAAGTGAAGTGAAGGGAGGCAAAATTAGAGAAAAAGAAACCACATGAGACAGTTCTGACCTATGACATAAGTAGAGGCATTTATTCATTCGTTCACTCACTCTTTCTTCCATTTCAACTAATACTTTTTTAGAGCCTACTATTGGCCTGTGCTAGGCTCTGGGAATAAGAAGGATAATCCCTGCTCTGATACACCTAAAGAGTCTTTTGCAGGGAGACAGACTTATTAATTAGGAAGAAATGACAAGACATGGTGATTGATTAGATATGGGAAGTGAAGGAAAAGGTGAATCAAGGATGACATCTAATTTCTGCTTTGGGTAACTAAGTAGATGGCAGAGCCATTTGCTGATGGGGAACAGTAAAGGTAGAGTAGGTTCAGCTAAGGGTAGATGATTAGTTCCAGGTTGGACATTCATTTGTGCAAGAGAGATTTATTGTTTGATAAGGATAAGGGTAGGGACCTGAGACATGGAAGGTATGACCCTGAATCTAGAGGTCAGGAAATGAAGATAAAGATCTCAACTGGGAATGACCATGATTTATTCTTCTACCTTGATAATGTATCTACAAATGCTTGTATCAGAAGTGAATATCTATTCTTTTTGAACAATAAGTATTACGCAGTACCTACCATGTGAACCCAATGAACAAAACAGACTAAGCCTGTCTTGAAAGAGTTTATATTTCAGCAAAGCATGCTAGAAATCTACCAACCTACAAACATACTCAACATGCCTGCCAGGGCTGTCTGCTGCCAGAGGCTGCACCCTCACTTCTCCCCTCAGGCCATGCCATGCTTCTGGGAGGTGAACCATTACAACTGGACATGCCTGGAAGGAAATTTTGCAATAATGAGGACACCTCAATTTTGATTCCTAGACCCTTTCCTTAGTCTTTGTGTCCTTGCGCTGGATATTGTGCTTAATATCAGACATAAAATGGCATAAAACCAACCTTCCAAAAGCCTTCATTATTTAAACACGTGTACAGACATATATCACTCACAGGCAAAAGCTGTCTGAAAAGTTATTAGACAATATTAAAAACTTTCCAATGTTTTGATTCTTACATAAGCATTAAAATGAAGTTTCAGAAACTGCATATTTCTGAAATTTTAAACAAAATCTTGTAGCTATAGAGTGAATATTATATAAAAGGACTTAGAAGGCTGTAGATGAACCTGTCTTCTTTGTCTTAAATCCTCTCCTTGACCCCCAGAAGCCTGGAGGTATGATAAAATCTTTATCTGAGAGAAAAAATAGTAGGGTTTTCTGGGCTCTTGCAATAATCATACAAGCACAGACGCAAAGAAGAACAAACGCCACAGCAGCTGAGGAGAAAGGATCTAAGGGTAAACAGGAGACAGTGGGAAACACGGCTGCTGGTCCTTGCAGCTTCGAGGGCTGAAGTCTCACAGGGCCTACCGTGAGGATAAAAGGTGTTAGAGTGAGGAGTGTCAGAGAGAAAGTCACATCCCTATGGAATAGAAAATGAGAGGTGTGAGAAAGAGAGCCACAAGCCATGTTCTCTTCAGTGGATGGGAGCAGCTCCCCAGTTCCCGAGAGATACTGTGGAAAACGTTTTACACAATCATTGCCATGTGGCAGGCTGGAATCAATATGCTCTCGACAAGTCCACACCTCAGCATCTTATAAGAGGTAAACGTTCTGAGCTAGGACCAGCAGCCCCAGAAACAATGGGATGGCACAACTCCAGCTGCAGGGCGGGGACAACTCCTCTGTCTTTGTACATAAAATACAGAGAAGTAATCCAGCACAAAGAGGACAGACAGTAGTTAGAGGTTACAGTGCTGCGTCTCTGGCTTAGACAATGGACAGATGCTATGCGTGGGTTAGATGGTGGGGTTATTTGATTTGAGCTAAGGGACTCTGACTAGCAGTGAGTAATAGTGAGATGATATCTTCATGTGGTTTCTTATACAAGGCCCAGGGTTGGGTCTCCCAGGTGGGAGGTCCTGCCCACAGGTATTCATCTATGGTTTTCATGATCCTTAGGCATGGCCTGGGCTTTGAATGGACCACAGCCAGGGTACAGATATTTTTTGAGGCATGAGGGTCTATAAATGCCTGGTAGCTCTCCACCCAGACTGTGAGTGGTATAGGGTAAGGCCAGAAAAGGCCACAACATGGTTCAGTCACACTCATACAAATATTTATACATTAGATAATGTATATGAAAAATTTAGCTCAGAGCTTGGTCCTCAGTAAGGGTTCAATAAATATCTAATATTATTATACACTCACACAGACATTCTCATGTATAGCTATGCACATATACCTTACCACTTTGGGGAACAGTCTAGGTAGTCACTCTGCTTTCTGGACCAAAAGAAGGTCAAGGCTCCTGGGCCCAGACAGGTAAGGTTCATCCTCATAAATGTCATTTCAGCAGCACTGTAGACATTGCAGGGAAAAGCCAAGTAAAGAGGCTGCAATCTGAGTGTGTTCACTCTTCTCTTATCCAGCCAAAGATGGGTAGGGCTGGGGCCAGCGAGCAGAGAAAGGGGCATGGCACTAGTACCACCAAGGATGGCAAACAGAAGGGGCCAAGGTGGAGCAGCAGTTTTCTGGGGCAAAGACTCCACAGGGAGCCCATGGAGCTATAGCAAGGACCTTTCAACACTTCTTTCGGCAAGGGATTTTGTTTCTCACCTCCAGTTCTTCCTCCATTCTTGTCAGAAGGCCCAGCTCAAACTGAATCTGTCCTTGTTCTCAATCTCACATTCTGGTTTTTCCTTCCTGACCTTCCTACATGCATGTTTTCTTAATTGTTGCCCACTTCCATCAACCACCTACCTCTTCAATCTGTGACCAGCCCTTTAGCAAGAGAAGTAAGTCTTTCCTGTGGGGCATCCTAAAGGGCTAGTTTGGCTCCTGATACATACTTTATATGTCTGATTCTGTTATGGCATAGTTGACACAGAACACAAATGCCTAATCTGATCAGACTTGCTCTCTTCTCTCATTTTGTCTCAAATAGAAAGCACATATTTAATAATCTGGTTCTACTTAAAATTATGCCTTTTTTAGACAGCTAGGAAACTGTCTGCCTTAACACCCAGTTATTTCACCCGGCAGGATATGCTCACAAATTTGCTCTCACAATAATGTCCACAACCCAGAAGATACACTCTTATAAACTGAGATTGCTTGATAGCACGAAAACGGAAATGTTAAGTGAGAAATAATATGTAAATGACAAATAAGTTAACAACTATATAAAAGTGGCCCAGGTGCCAGCCCCATGTCCTAGTGGTTAAGTTCAGCATGCTCCACTTCAGCGGTCCAGGTTTGGTTCCCAGGTGCAGACCTACACCATTTATTGGCAGCCATGCTGAGGTGGCAACCCATATACAAAACAGAGGAAGACTGGAAGAGATGTTAGCTCAGGGCAAATCTTCCTCAAGCAAAACAAGGAAGATTGGCAACAGATGTTAGCTCAGGGTGAATCTTCCTCAGGGAAAGAAAAAAAAAAGTGGCCCAGAAATCAAAGAAAAGCAAAATTTTGAATTGATTCTCTAAAGGGGAAATAGCCTAAGTCCTGTTATGTGAAAACCTACCTTTCACCATTAGGTCCCACTCTGTTGATTAATTTTTCCATGGCTTCTTCTGTCTCTTTCAGTTTTTCCTGTAGTTGAACAAGCTCAAAATTGGCTGAAAAATAAGCATCAATCTAAGAACCATCACACACAACTCCCTAAGCTCTTTTCTGAAACATGGCTGGCTGTAACACTCTACAATAATCCAGGCTGGTCCTGAGACTCAGAGAAGAGACAGAGAGTCACTCCCACTGATCCAATCAGCACACAAAGGGCACTGAGGTCTGTGCTGCGAGACCTAAAGGACACATATTTAGCAACTGACGAATAAATCACTCTCTCTTACACACAGAAATACTAAGAAAGATAAGCTAAGAAAATACCAAGGGTGAAAAGCACACCCTTACACAGTCACCCAAGAAGAAATGACGAAGATAAACTTACCCTTTCTAATCCAAATGATGCTTGAGGGTAAAGTACCAAACCTATAAGGTGCTTTAGAAAAGGAGTGAAGACCCTGAAATGAGCAATATTTTACCTGAACCTAAGGTTTGAAAACAACTGGAAGATAATAGTTTAAATGTTACACTCCTTCAGTAGAGGAAGCCTTGAACTAGAAACCTCCCTGCCCAAGGTTTTCTGACCTAGTCACCTGGGATGAAGCGGTGTAACCTTGATTCCCAGAAGTAGTTTTCTCAACAAGGGTCAGTAGAAACCACATCTATCTACTGAAACTAACATCAAGACCCTAAAAATAGAACATAAAAAATAAATCACTCAATCAGTACACGAAATGAACCAGGAAAGGAACTAGGCAGTAAGAAAATAAGACGTTGTTCATTATGTAGATAATCTAGTTTTTCTGTTTCATAACCAAGTACTATTCTATCCAGATACACTTAGAGGGTCATTGTAAAATGTAATTTTTCAAAGGCCTTTTAATACTTCTGGAACAAATTCTTCTTCAAGCAGTTAATATTTGTAAAGTGTCTAGAGGACATAAATGCTTAGGTTATTTTTATTTTCTGCATGATTAAAAATTGAAGGATAATAAGCTGATATAACTGCTACTACATTATAAAGCAGCTGCTCTTAGGAATTCATTGTATTTACAGTCACGTGCCACAAAATGACACTCAGGTCAATAATGAACTGCATATATGACGGTGGTCCCTAAGATGAGTACCATATAGCCCAGGCGTGTAGTAGGCTATACCATCTAGGTTTGTGTCAGTACACTCTACGATGTTCACACAGTGACGAAATTGCCTAATAATGCATTTCTAAGAATCTCTCAGTGACGCATGACTGTACTTCTTTTTGTTTTAAATGCATTATGTGACAAGACACAGAATTTGCTGCTCTTTAAAGAGTCTACAAACCTTTCAAAAATTGTTTTACCAATGCATTTACCATCACTGTTAGTTACACACTATCTCAATTAAGAGCACAGCAGCTTTCTTAAAGGATTCTCTGAACAGTTAAGATCTCCAAAAGGAAGGTAGAATGTGACTGGGACATCTTCTTCCACAGAGAATCCAGAGTAAATCCAAAAAGCAATTATGGGCCAAGGGCAGATGCCTCAAGTGGTCCAGCCTCACTTCATTTTGCTGATGTCTTTCTTTTAAAATCCTCTGAGATTTCATTAACCCCAGGATAAAGCAGTTAGGCTTCCAAGGCCTTCAACAACATGGCTTAACCTACCTACTCTTCAGGCCTTCTTTCCCACAGCTGCCTGGTGTCAGGCTGTGTGTTACTCAAGCCATCCCATCTATCTGTCAGGCCCTCCTCCACAGCCACCCAGCTAGATGTGATTTCCTATAAGGCTTTCACCAAATCCCTTCTTTCTATAGTTTCTTCTTCTTTCACAAGTTATTTTTCCTAACATCCATCCTAGACTATAAATTCTTAGAGGGAAGGGCCATGCCATGTACATTTCATTTCCTCAGCGAGCACAGAACATTCCAGTTGATCAGTAAATATTTGATGACCATGTTTCAAGAGTCTGAAGTGTTAAACTCTGTCCCTAGATCTAATAACTGACTTCAGCAATGACTTGATCTCTCCATTTTCCCTCTGTGAAATAAAGATATTTGCTACCAATATTCTGAAGTCTGGAAATGAGAAGTAACCCATTCAAAATGTGAAATATTAATTTGCTAACATATAAAAAAGAGAACTGGCGGTCTTGTACTTTTTGTAACTCTCTCTCCCTTAAAAGGCCAACATCAATATGGAAACTTTTGAGAATTCCCAGAAGTAAGGTAAAAATGGCATCAGATTAATTTGGGGCAACTTTTGAGAAATGCTTTTAAGACATATCCACAGAGTGTCCCTCTGGCTGTATTAGAGCTGTCTGACTCCAACCTTGTGAATATACCAGAAAGGGCACTCACTAATTTTCCTGTGGGTATTTCCAGGTGTGGCAGTGGAGCATTTCCGATCCTCTGCAGCAGTCTTCCCCTTGGAGAGCTGAGAATTGAAGGAGGTACAGCACACATCAACAGCAGCTCAGAACCTCAAAGTCACAGAACCCCTCATAGTAAATGAAGGGAAAAAAGGTTGGGGGACAAAAATTAAGCCAGAAATTAAACCAAATAGCAACATCAGAGAAACATCTCAAAAAAAAAAAAAGCCAACAGAAAGTTTATATGTAAAACATTATCAAGGCACAAGGAAAAAAATATCTCTTTATAGGTCGTCTGCCTTGTCCATGCTCATCCAAGACTCAACTCAGGCTGCCTGCAGAATTCCTGGGCAAGAAGGAACTCACCTCTTATCTAGTTAGAAGGGGAAAGTGACGCTCCTACCTCCACTTCACAGTGCCCAGACCCATGGCCTGCCAAAGCCTGCCTGGAGGTGGAACTTAACTGGGAGTCTGCTTTTAAAGGACCCAACCATGTCTCCCCAGAGCTAGGAAATATCAGGCTTAGTTTCAGGATGTGGCAGTCCTGTTTCAGGAGAATTACTGGAAATGATGTTAAAAACAGCACTTCACACTCCTGGAGGGAAAGAAGGATAAAGTGGTATTGGCAGTCCTTATATGGCCTCATAGTAGCTTCATGGAAATCACTATGCCAATCCTAATAAAAAAGTTCTTAGAACATCTTTACGCCTTTTCAGCTTGCAAAAATGTCCAGTCAAAAAAAATTGGGGGAGGGGGCCTTGAACTTTATTGCTCACTGAATCAGGAACTAGAAGATCCCGGTTCAAATCCTGATTTGCAGTTTCAGTTATGAATTCTGGGGCCAATCATTTAAGCTCTGAGTGAAGATTTTCTCATCTGTAAAACTGAGATAAGAGCTATCCTAAGTACCTCATAAAGAGGAGGCAAAGTTTAAAGAGATGATGGATTTGAAAAAGGGTTATGAACTGTAAAGGGTTTTAATGCCGACAATGATTTTTATTACAATGATATTAGATTTTCATTGATGTAATATGATCAAGATGATTCCACTCACCTTAAATAGAATGTACAGTATATACAGAAAAATCCCAAAACCATAGATGGGAATTATCTGCCCCATCAGGCCTCTTCCACTACCTCCTCCTCCAATGCCTCCACCTGATCCTTTGGCCTTTGCAAATGCCTCTGCAAGGTGAGACCTCTGGAAACGAGCCCCAGGGCTCTGGCCATCTGAGGGTGCCTGGTGATGATGCATCATAGGTGGAAATCGACCCAACTTTCCTGAGAAAAGAAATTAATCAGTCTTTATTTCTTCTACTATTTTAAATATGGTTATCATGAAAACATCTCACGTACTGAGGTACAAATAACAGAAGCCAATTCAAGTATGAGAAAAAATGAGAACTTAATTAGAAGGATATAGAGGTATCACACAGATAATATGATGTGGCAATCTCTAACTGTTCACCAAACCCATTTTCTCTTCCTTTTGGGTCCACACCTGTCACACAAATGACATTTTTCAGCTTCCCATACAGTTAAATGAAGCCATGTGACTGAGTTCCAGCCAAAGGAATGTGAGTGATATGTGCTAGTTCAAGGCCTGGCCTATAAAACTGCCCATGCACTTAACTCCACGTTCATTTCCCTTCTGCAGACTGGATGCTGACACCTAGGGAGACCTTGGAAGTTATGTGGTGAAAGTGGCAGAGCTTTCCAGTAACCTGGGTTCCTGAATAACTGTGTGGCACAGAGCCCTCCACTGGTGCCACTCCACCAACTTAGAACCATGTGGACCTGTTTATGTGAGTGAAAAATAAACCTCTATTGTCTTAGGGCCATTATACACTTTGGAGTATATCTGTTACAGCAGTTAGCCACCTCCAATACAGATAAGGAAATGCAATCTGGTCTCAGAAGAGAATAGAATCAGAAACTGGAAAGCCATCAGGATCTAGGACAGCTACTCTCACATTCTAGCTCAATCTTTCTCACTCTCTATGGGGCCATAAGGCCTCTTTCTGTGCATATCTTCTTCATTCTCCTTTCTCTGCAGACCACTTTAGCTTCTTTGTGAACATGGAAGAAGATGTTCATCCCAAAACCCCTCTATTTGCATGTTCTTCAAGAGGCCAGCAGAGACTAGTGATAATTCCAAATTGCTTGGAAGAAGATTCTGAGTACTGAGCTTGGGTAGCTGAGCAGATAGGATTCATGCAGTGCCAACAGGGTCACAGGGGCTCATCCCTGTGAGTGGAAGCAGAAGGCTTAGAGAAAGGAGGGCACATCAATTTTCTTGCGTTTTTCCTCCATCAGGAGCAGCCAAACATTATCATCTACTGCCAAGCCTCCTTGAAAGCCATAGGTGGAAAAGAAAAGAAAGACATCCCTTCAAAAGGCCATGTAAACAGGTTTGTGTGGAAAAACCACTGGGAGATAACACTAGAGAGCAGAAAACACTAGAGAGCAGAAAGACTTCATAAATCAGACTCTAAAAATAGAAACTAGAGAGGCCACCCTGGTGCTGTCGTGGTTAAGTTCACATGTTCCACTTCAGTGGCCCGGGGTTCGTGGGTCAGATCCCAGGCATGGACCTACACACCACTCATCAAGCCATGCTGTGGTGGCGTCCCACATGTAAAGTAGAAGAAGACTGGCACAGAGGTTAGCCCAGGGACAGTCTTCCTCAGGCAAAAAGAGGAAGATTGGCAACAGATGTTAGCTCAGGGCCAATTTTCCTCATCAAAACAACACAAAACAAAAGAAACTATACAGTGAAAAACTGTTGGATTTCAACAAAATTAAGGATTTCTGTTCAATAAAGAATACCATGAACAGAATTAATATAGAAGATAGACAAGGAAAAGTTTGTGCAACATCTAAAATTGACAAGGGATTAAATCTCTATAATAGACAAGGAATTCCTACAATTTGATATGAATCTCACAGGAAACCCAATAAAAAAATGGTCAAAAGACATGAGTAGGGAACTCAGAAAGAGAAACTTAAATGGTTAACAAGTATATAAAGAGATGATCAAATTCAAAGTAAAACCAACAAGTAAAATACAAATTAAAACAATGGGATAGCACTTAAACCTCTCCAAAGGGCTAAAATTAGAATGGTGGATAATAGCAAGGGTTGGTAAAGATGTGGGAAGGCAAGAACTCTCAAGCACTCTGAGAATGTAAACTGATAGACCCATTTTGCTAAGTGATTTGGCTGTACTTAGGGACATTAAATATGTCTATGCCCTATGATCCAGTGATCCCACTCTGGTGGAGAAATTCTCAAATAAGGCTGTGTATATCCAAATTTGAATTACAGACTTTATAGAAGTGTGCGAGGATGTTCACTGTGATGATGTTGTACCAGGGAGCTTGAAGTAACTTTGATTTCTATAACTGGAAGACTATAAAATCAAAATGGAGTGGACACAAATATGGAACTCTATGTAGCTTTTAGAAATCACACTTTAGAAGTACCTACAGCAACATGAACATATCTTAAAAAGCACAGTATAGAGTAAAAAAAATAAGTAAATACCATTCTGTAAGCTGAAGACACACCATAATCGTACTATGTATCTTTCAAGCAAATATGTAGGTATAAGGACATAAAACACAAACGTTGGAGTGAGTGCACGTGAAGGGGGAAGGGAATGGGCATGTGGATCGAAAATAAAGAGTTTAAAAGGAAAGAACAACACAAGAAAGGAATCTTTCACTGATGACATTAATCAGGTGTCATGAACTGGGGACTATCTTAAGTCAACTCTCTGCTCCTGAGATAAGAAAGAAGGTGGATGCACAGGCAGGAAGGTAAGACAGCGAGCCACTGGCCTGAGAGCTGCCTTCTGCCTTGTATCCTCTCTCAGCCAAGCTCCACTCCAAAAATCCTCATTTCTCTCCTAATATTGACTTTGGATGACATGGAAATTATGAGAAGAAATGCTTCTTTTTAAGAGCAGGTTAGCAACAGAAGCACAGCTTCAGACAGAAGGAGAAAACCAGGTCACCACTCCTTATTCTGTGTGCTGGTGACTACGTTGCTATTAAATTGCCGAAGATCTTAATACATTAAACAGTGAGCACTGGCTTTAAGGCTTTAAAGCATCTTCAAAAACTGCCTAGCTCAGGGCTGACCCTGTGGCGTAGTGGTTAAGTTCGGTGCATTCTGCTTCGGTGGCCCCAGTTCGTGGGTTCGGATCCTGGGCAAGGACCTACATCACTCATCACTCATGCTATGGCAGCAACTCACATATAAAAGCAGAGGAAGACTGGCACAGATGTTAGCTCAGGGCTAATGTTCCTCAGCAAAAAACAAACAAAAAACTACCTAGCTAGCATCCAAGAAGCTATCTTTTCTCTTGAGAGAATCTGATATATCAGGTGGCTACTTTCAATAAACTAGATTTAATATTTGTAGTAATATGTTATTGAACTTCATTTTACTGTACTAAGAACAGTGTCTTCAAAACTTGGCATACAACAAAACATAAAAATTCAAAACCAGGTAGTGGCACAAAAGACATTATTTTGCATTCCTAAAACTGAAAAACGATGATAATGCTAAACATTACACATCCCCCCTAAAACTTGTATAGATCTGTCAGCCAGGAAGATCTATTGGACAGTTACTATGTTGCGGACTCTATGCTGTAGGTGGGAAAGGAGGAGAATCACAAATGAAATAGAAACAATAGCTCCCAAATAGAACAATGTTTTTAAAAATTAGTATATTCAAAACAACAAACAACAACAAAAAAGGGACAGGGTATCAAGTACCTTATTACTAGACTAAATGTCTAAGTACTGAAAGAATGCAAAAAGAAAAAAAATGAAGAGAGGAGTCAAATGAGATCAATCACTGAAGGGAACGAGATTCAGAACAGCAGAGAAGCAAAGGCACACCAGGAAGAAAGAAGAATGCATGCACTGAGAAAGACATGAGAAAAGAAATAAGAATGAAGAATAAATAAAGTTAACTACCAAATTAGTTTGGCTCCATTTAGGGAAGTAATGAGAGAAAGCAGAGGGAAGTGGAGGTGGGAGGAGTTTAAGTGCTAACTTGTGGTGTATAAATTTGATACTGTGAGTCTAGGATCAGGGAAATGACTGAATGAGAGGTGTGTTTGAAGGGGATTGATCTAGCAGTTGAGTATAGGGCCTACCGCAGAGAGAAAGAAACTAGGGTCTGGGAAATCAGCAAAAAGGCAATAATTTAGCTCTGAGATGCAAGGGCCTGAGGTGCATGCTATAGCTGCAAAAAGGAAAGGATAGGTCCAAGGGCTCTTACCATGTAATGATTAGTAGCATTTAATACTGAACAGAATAGAGAGCTAATGGAGGAGAGGGTCAGAAAACTCGAGGGTCACTTTAAGATATGAGAAGACAATGAGGAAAACCGGAAGGGCTTATGTTAGGGGCAGACTGAGTACATTTTTCACATGTTCAATTCCAGGTGTTGGTGGCACATTCAGAGGGAATTTTTATTAGACTGTAGTTAAGCTTGAGAAGAAATTCTAAGCTACCTACATGACAAAGCTAATTAAAAATAAGTGAGTGAATGGTTCACATACCAAAAAGGCTGGAGGGTATGTGAACTTACATGTAAACAAGAGGAAGAAAAGAAAACTGAGCTTGTCAAAGAGGTCCAGAAGCAAACTAGCATCATAAAAGTCAAAGGAGGATAAAATTGAAAGCAACTGAGAAGTCCAGAAGAAACTGATAAAAGACTAACAGCAATCCCTGTTTTTAGACATAATGTATTCTTGGGAGAAGGATGGCCACTACATGAAATCTTGACTGTCCACCTGATTAGACAATAAAAGAAACCAATATACTACAAAGCATCATAGAATCTTCAGAGTTAGAAGGAAACTTAAAAGTCATCCAGTCTCTCAACAAATGGTATGGGGACAACTAGATATGTACATGCAAAAGCATGGACCCCTACCTCACACCATACTAAATTTTTAAAAATTAGCTCAAAATGGATTAAAGACGTAAATGTAAGAGCTAAAACCATAAAATTCTAAGAAGAAAACAGACATAAATTTTTGTGACCTTGGGTTAGATAACATTTTCTTAGATATGACACCAAAAGCACAAGCAACCAAAGAAAAAATAGGTATACTGGACTTCATCAAATTTTAAAACTTTTGTGCTGCAAAGGACACCATCAAGAAAATGAAGACAACCCACTGAATGCAAGAAAATATTTGCAAATCATATATCTGATAAGGATCTAGTATCCAAATTATATAAAGAACTCTTACCACTCAACAATAAAAAGACAAATAACCCAATTGAAAATGAACAAAAGATCTTAACAGACATTTCTCCAAAGAAGATATATAAATGGCCAAGAAGCACAAGAAAATTTGTTCAACACCACCAGCCATCAAGGAAATGTAAGTCAAATCCACAACAAGATACTAATTTACACCCATTAGGGTGCTATAATCAAAAAGACAGACAATAAAAAGTGTTGGCAAGAAGGTCAAGAAAATGGAACTATCATACTCCACTGGTGGGAATGTAAAACAGTGCAGCCACTTTCAAAAACAGTCTGGCAGTTCCTCACAAGGGTAAAGTTTCCATATGATCCAGCAATTCTACTCTTAGGTATACACCCAAGAAGAATATGCTCACACAAAAACTTGTACACAAATGTTCATAGCAGTATTATTCATAATAGCCAAATGTCCATCACTAATGAATGGATAGACAAAATGTGGTATATCCATACAATGGAATATCATTTGGCCATAAAAAGGAAGGAAGTACTGATGAACTCTGAGAATATAATGCTAAATGAAAAAAAGCTAGTCATGCAAAACCACATATTATATGATTCCATTAATATGAAATGTCCCGAATAGGCAAATCTACAGAGACAGACAGCAGATTAGTGGTTGCTTAGGGTTGGGGGAATGGGAAGGAGAGTGACTGTTAATGGGTATGGTTTTTGTTTGAGGGAGAGTGATAAAAATGTTCTGAAATTGATTGTGGTGACGGTTGCACAACTCTGTGACTATATTAAAAACCACTGACAGTATACTTTAAATAGGTAAATTGCATGGCATGTGAATTATATCTCAATAAAGCTGTAATTTCTTTTTGGAGTCATCTAGTCTAACCATTTGTGTTCAATTCCCTCAGCTCTCTTAAGTGGTGGTCCTAACTCTGCTGAATAGCATCAAACAGGAAACAGTATTTCCCTCCAGGAAGCCCATGCCACCTCCATACAGCTCTGTTAGAACTGTCTTCTTTATATTGAGTTAACGAGTGAGTAAGAAAGGAAGAATAACAAGGTTTCAAAAAGCAACACTGAATGAGTCACAATGTGGCAAGAAGGAGAGAAACATTAAAACTGATTTCAAAAGAGGTTATTGATAAAGAGATTGTAGACTGGAATCAAAGAGGTGCTGAAAAAGTAGAGAACACTATTTTCAAAGGTAGGAGAGGGAATTGGAGAGCAATGGAACAGACAGACTAGATGGTAAAAATATGTTTATATCCTAGGAGAAATCTGAGCATTTTATATTCAGTGTAGTAGTTCACATATTTACTACTGAATACTTAATGTGCCAGACACTGTGGCAGACATGGAGATTAAAATGATAAATAAGACAGAGTCCCTGTCTTTACAGAGTTTACAGACAAGAAGTATAGTTACAAAGCAACATGGTAACTGTACCGTGACCATCAAATCCAATGACTTTTCCTCAGTTCTCACTCTTAAGACTCCTCTGCAACATAAAAAAGTAAATAACCTACTAGTCATTCCATAAATACTGAATTAATCTGAATAAATCCTTGTCAACTTTCCCGCCTTAATCTCTATGACATCACTCTCCTGACTTCTTTCCCCACTGACTGATCCCTCAACCTACTCCTTATCTCTTTCAGGTTCTTCTTTAATCCCCTCTCCCTGAGATTTTGTCTCAACTTCTGTTCTTTCTTTATCCTTTTTCCTTTGGCAAACTCATTCATTCTCAAAGTATCCATTATAATTTCCCAAATGTATAGCTCTAATGCTGACCTTTCCTACAAGCTGTTGCCTCTTATCTCTAAACTGCATTAGCGTATACGTCCTTTTGTACGTCTATCATCTCAAACCTAAAAGTGAAACTCATTTCCACCTTCCAAAACCTGCTCTCCTCCTGTATTTCTTTTCTTTGTAGAATCATTCTCTCAGACCTTTAGGCCTCAGACCTATAACCTCTGACACCTGTGACCAAGGGTACACTTGAGATGGCAGGCTGGGGTCAGAACGCTGAATTTGGAAGAGATTTTTCTTTTCCTAAATTAACTGTCCTCAACAGGGAGCAATCTCACCTCTTGGATCTTGGTACCATTATGTTTCTTAGAACTGAACAGCCCAGAATGTTTAAAAAGTCCATGACCATGAACACTTAGAGACGCCTAGTTGAAATTATTTTTTAAAAAAGAAATTTTTAAAATGAAATATTCCAAGTGTACAAAAAAGTATGGATGATAACATACGAGCGCTTGTATACCCACCTACCATGCAGATGGAACTGGAGCCCCTTGCATACTCTCCCTCCCACCCTCTTGAGATAGCCGCAACTCTGGATTTGGTGCTTATTAGAATGTGTGCTTTTAGACTTTAGCACGTAAGTATGTGTTCATAAACAATATACAGTATAGTCAAGTGTTTTAAAACTTTGTATTATGAATGGATGGTAGCGATGGTTGTATAACAATGCAAATGTATTTAATGTCACTGAACTGTACACCTAACAGCTACAATGTTATGTATATTTTACCAAAATTTATTTTAAAACCTTTATATTATGGTATCACACTGTACTCATGCTTCTCCAGCTTCTGTTTTTTGCCTTTTTTCCAGGTGGGGACACATATTTTGCCTAGAAATGCATCCACGTTGACAGACGTAGCACTAGCTCACTCACTCAAACTGCTATGTGGCACCTCCTCGTACAGCCACATCACAGTTTATCTACCCACTCTCCAGCTGATGAACATTTAGGTTATTTTTTATTTTTCACTATTATAAATGTTCTACTTTATAGCTACATTTAAAAAATCCCGTTTGTGATTTGCTTAAGGAAAAAAAAAGCAGCTACAGAGATCAGAACATTAAAGATATGAGAACATTAAAATTGCAGACTGTCCAAAATAGAAAACAGCTGTGTTCACTATCTCTATATGTACTTAAGTATTCTACAAAACGGAACTTGACTAAATCCCAATTGTTTATTGAAAGCTTTCCTCATATTTAGGTTTATTTAATAATTAAAATTTCACTTAGCAATCATTTAAGCTTGACTAAAAACTTAATGGATTTGATACAGAGTGAAGCTCTACTTCCCCTTGTTAATAACCATCCCTATTGCTAAAAACAAAAACAAAAACTCTAGCACTGTTAACAAAAGAGCTTTCTGAAAGCAACATTAAACCATCTGGAGCATTTCATTTCATTCTTAGGGCAAACAAATCAATAAAGAACTGGATGTGTTTATATTTCTGATTACCGCAGTTCAAGAAAGGTCTTAATGGACTAGTTCCTTAAGATATGTAAGCTTCTCCCGAAATACTAAGGAAGTTCTAGAGGCCATATTTAATTCAACATTACTTCAAGCGGAGGCTGAGACAACAGCTGACTGTTTCTTCCTCACTAGTCTCCTCCAAGGGCCCCCATCTTGTTACATTCCCCTTCTAACTCTACTTTGCTGACCACTGCTTTGATGTTTTCTACTAGTTTAACCAGGTCTTTTCTTCATTTTTTACCAATCTCCCCACTCCCAATTCATCCTAAGAGACATTTGTGTGTCTAAGTTGCTTAGCACAGGTCCTAGTCCATATACTCAGTATGTGTTAACTATTACTGTTTTGTTACCAGAGTAATCTTCCTAAAGCATAATTCTAACTTGTCTTGCCATTTCTCTGATCAAAAGCTCTCAATGGTTCCCACTAATGACAAGAGGCTGTGTTATACGAGGCAGCAAAAGGAAGTAAAATGAGTACCATCTTTTTGGTCAGTTATTAGTTAAGATCCTGACTGTTCCTCCAACCATTTAAATGGAGGTTAAATGAAACTTTTTGGAGCTCATTTTCATCATCTGTAAAATGGGTATAATGATACCTACTTCTCAGGGTTTTTACAAGGATTACAGATTAAATAAGATGACATATACAAAGTACCCAGCACACACAGCAGGTATTTAACAAATTCTGATTTTCCTTCCCTTACAAACTGAATTCCTAAACAATTCCATAATCTAGTCCAAAAGTACCTCTTCATACTTCCTTCCCATTACATACTCTTGATTCAGCCTAACTACACTTTTCACTGTGCTTGGAGCCAGCCTTGCGATTTCTTGCCTCGAAGCCTTTGCTTTCTGCTTACTCTGATGGTTTTTCTTTTCTCTTTAACTCCACATATCTAACCCAGCCTATCCTCCAAGGCCCAGGCCAAATACTGCCTTCACCTCCAAAGCATTTTCTCATGTCACCCCCATGCACCTAGAACACACTGCTTGAACCTCTTTAATTGCACTTACCACACCTGGCCTTATTCAAGACTTATAATTACGTATCTTACAGCCTCTGCTTGAAAGCACTGGGAAACAGAAATAGGTAACATCTTCTACTAAGTACCATCAGTGCTGACTGAAACCTACAAATCATATCAGAGAACAAGAAAAGCAGCCTCCAACATCCAGAAGCTGGCCTGGTACTATCAGCTAAGTCTTGGTGTTGCTATGAGCTTGCCGGGCACTCACAGTTAGGTCTTGGTGTTCTCCTCTTAATCATAAGCAATTTCAGAACATCAACATCAGACAAAGCCATTCTGTGACCACGATGGATCAAGACAAAAAAGTAAGACCACTCTGTAATCCACCTAAACACAGACAAAACATGAATACTGTCTAAGCCAAAAAATATCAAATAGCCTCCATTCCTGGATAACAAGTGACTGCTGCTTCATCAATTAACAGCTTTAGCCTTTCTCTAGTCTGCTCTCCCTTTAGATAAACTCTATTAAGATACCCAGCCATAGAATCTGCCCCACTTCCTGACAGCACCCAATCCAGAGTAAAGCCCCACATCCTTAAACCTTCCTCATCATCACCTAACACACACCCAAATCCTATAATAAGATTTTTCTGGGGCTGGCCCAGTGGTACAGCGGTTAAGTTCGCACGTTCTGCTTTGGCAGTCTGGGGTTCCCCAGTTCAGATCCCGGGTGCGTACACAGCACCGCTTGGCAAGCCACACTGTGGTAGGTGTCCCACATATAAAGTAGAGGAAGATGGGCATGGATGTTAGCTCAGGGCCAGGCTTCCTCAGAAAAAGAGGAGGATTGGCAGCAGTTAGCTCAGGGCTAATCTTCCTCAAAAAAAAAAATTTTTCTAACACACTCTTACTGAGATGCCACCTGCTGCCCCACGGTGTGTATTCTCCCTTGCTACAAGAAGTAATAAATCCAACTTATTCAACTACAGGTGTATTCCTGGTGCTCTGTGGCTAGAGGACAAATCAAGAACTTATTGAATAAAAGTCTAGTGTTTGCTCTATGGTTGGGTATCCTACAGGGCATGCCCTGGGTCCTGCATGCTGTACACTTTGTTGAACTGATCTCGATGATTTATACTATGCCTATAGGCCTTACTGGAATCTCAAGACCCAGCCCAGTCACTCTCAGGGCTAAAAACAGTTTTTTACTTCATTATCCTGAGTGTTTTCAATTTCACAGTTTTGAGAAGAGAAAACAGCAGTCAGGTTGACTAATCAAGGTGCTCCACACCCACCACTCTGCTCCACACCCACTCACCTATAAGTTTCTGAACTTGAAAAAGTATCTAATTTACATGCATTCACAGTCTCTCAAATTGTCTCCTCTCATCTTTGCACACTCTTCCAGAGTAGATACCTGATATTTCACTGGGAGAAAAGAAAAGGTAAGAGAACAAAATAATACATTTGTCCTCAGATACTTACATACCAACACACAAAGAGCTAATTTAAGATAACAAAGAAGTAGGTACGTATGTATATGTGTGTTATATATGTACACATATACGTGTGTGTGTTTATTTTCACACCTCCGGCCTCAGTGGGTAGGCCTCACTTGAGGAGAACATGGTGACAAAAGTCTCAGCTATTCCAGAAGAACAGGGCTACCTGGGAGGGGCTGGTGAGAAACCCTATTTATGGGCATTCACAGTGAGATGTTCACTGGAAAACATGGACAGGTAGGGTCAGCAGGAGAGATGCCAGATGTCATTATAGGAGCACACAGGGCCGGCCAAGTGGAGGTGGTGTGCAGGACTCTCCTGAAGTGAGCTCTAGCATAGAAGCAGCATACTGTCATCTTGGAGGGCTTCAACTGCTCTGGCACCTGTTCAACGTCTCAGTCAGCTAACACTGGAACAACTGACAAATTCCTGACCTGGTGTGCTGACACGTTCACATTCCACAGGTACCTAATGTGAGTAGGGGAACTGCTACTCTGGCTGAAGAAGAAACTGGTCGGTGAAATGAAAGGAGAATCATAGGAGAGAGAGACCATCCCAACTTAGTATTTGTGGCAACAAAGCAGAGGTTGTACGGCACAGGCTCTCAGAAGGCAGAATTAAGAAGTTCTGAAAACAGAGAGACACAGTTCCATGGCATGAGACCCTCTCTAAAAGGAGAGCTCTTAATATGCATTTCTGCTTGGGCATTTCAAAAATTCTCAAGCAGGTAGGAAAGGCAGAGGCAAAAAAGGAGATGCACAGGTAGCTCTTCTAAAAGAGCAGACAAAAGATGAACAGAAAGACACAGAAGCAATCAGCATGAATGAACAGCAAGACTTGGAAGAACCACACAAGGAAGCCAAGGTCTAAAATAATTAAGATTTAGAAAATCATAGTGTGCTTGCTAGCAAAAGCAAAAGGAGTATCTTTAGAGCAAAAAGGCTCTAAATGTAATGCCTGATGATAAAATGTAATGCTGAGAAAGCAGAACTCCTCAACTGCTGTTTTTCTTCCATATTCTGTATCAAAGGGAATAAATTTTGGGCTAAATGGAAGAGAACTAACAATTCTGAGAAAGTAAATAAAAGTCCCAGATGGGTGAGGAGGGTAAGTTCATGTCTATTCACTAAATAACTTCTACCAAGAGGAATGGAAAAACTTGCAAATAAGACCACTGAATAAAAGCAAAATTTAAGAAATTATGTTGATAAGAAAAGAAATCTTGAAAGAATGGAGATAGATAACTATTGCTCCAGTCTGCCAGAAGTAGAAGGTGGATGGTGGACTTTTCAACTATAGAGAAGTGAACACGTTGTAGCTCTTAGGTTCTAAAAAGGATTCTTCCATTTTTTTGATGGAGTGGATGTGGGAAGGAAGAAAGTTTTTTTTTTTCTGATTATAAAAGAAATGCATACCTATGGAAAATTGAGAAAGTACAGAAAAGTGTAAAGAATAACCACCACCCATAATTCCATGATCCAGAAATAACCATTGTTAAAATTTTGGCCTATTTCTTTCCAGGGAATATATATAGTGAATATATCTTTACTTTTCACTTACATAATTTTCCCATATCATTTAAAACTCTTCATGAATTTACTATATTCATAATAGTCTATCACATGGATGCAGAATAATTTATGTAACCATAAATAATAATAATAATAAGGTAATGGCTTAACAAATGCTAATAGAAGAAACCATGATACCTATGAGCCAGCATTCATTAGTTCACTCAATTCACCCATTCTTTCCTTCATTAATAAATACTTATTGTCTACTCTATGTATGCCTGGTCTAAAGCTAGAGATACAGCAGTGAACAAAACAAAAATACCTTCCCTCATGGAGCCCCCTTTCCAAGTGGGAAAAGAGATAAGATAATGACAAATACTAAGGAGAAAAATTAAAGCAGGCAAAGGGGATAGGATATGTTTGGGGGAAGTAAAGATTTTAGCTGGAGTGTCCAGAGAAGATTCAGGAAACGTCATTTGAGCGAAGACATAAAGAAGAAGAAAGAAAGGTACATGGATATCCAAGAAAGAGCACTGCAGGCAGAGGAAACAGCAAATGCAAAGGCCCTGAGGTGGGAGCACGTGTGGCATGTTCAAGGAACAGCAAGGAGGCCAGTGTGGTCAAAGCAAAGGGAGAAAGAGGGAAAAATGGAAGGAAATGGGGAAGAGGATTAAGCAGGGCCTATTAAGTCATGTACAGCCTTTGTCTTTTCACCTGAGGGAGCCAGGAATCCACTGGAGGGCTTTGTGGAGGGGAGAGACTTAAGCTTTAACAGAATTAGTATGACTGCTGCATTGAGAATAGACTGAAAGGGGGAAGGGGGGAAGCAGGCAGACCACTGCCTAAGATGGACAGAATTAGATGGAGTAAAGTAATCAAATGACCACCTGGTTGAATAACTCTACACAAAAGGTTTCAGTGAATAGGTACGACCCTAAGAGCAGTTTCAAATAACTAATACATTATAAAAAAAATAATTTGAATGATCTATCAAGAAGACATGCTGATCACAGCCAAGGGTGAAATTGTGAGAAAAAAAAATTATGAGGCAGTGGGAGAAATTTGAACGACAACTGGATATTTAATGACATTAAGGAATTATTGTGGTTTTAGGTGTGATAATGGTATTGTGGCTATGTTTTAAGAAGAATCTTTATTTTTTTAGAGATGTATACTAAAGTACTTAAGGATGAGATGATCCAGTGTCTGGCATTTGCTTCAAAATAGTCGAGGGTATGGGGAGGAAAGCAGGTGGGGATATCCATGACAAAGATGATGGCTGTCGAAGCAGAGTGATGTGGATTCACTTTACCACTCTCTCTACTTTCGCTTATGTTTGAAAATGTCTTTAACAAGAAAGTTTTTTAAAAATCAAGAGAGAGATGGTAAACAAATACACTGAATGGAACAATGAATGCTCTGAAAAAATTTCAAGAGGCTAGAAGTTTGAACCAAATTAAAACAGATAAAACGCAACAGGGAAGACTATAAAGTCCTATATTTGACCAAAACATCAAGTTAATAGTACAAAATGAACAAAACCTAGACGAGTAGCTCCTATTAAAAAAGAAAAAAAAAAAGGAAGCTTAGGATTCTAACATACAGCAAGGTCAGCAAGTAAAAGGCCAAAAACCTAAACCAATCCCCAGGATGCATTAAGAGAAGTAAAGAATTTTAAAAAGGAGGGTGGGGGGAGGCAATAGGTTGCTCTTCCATAAGCTAAACAGCTACACTTGCTGTTGTTTGCCTTCTAAGAGGCTGTGTTGAGACACTTGCAACTATGTCGTACGAGGAACGGATGAGGGAGCTAGAGATGTCAACGTAGGAAAAAAGACTGAAGAAGGGGACATGATTCTAGTCTTCAAATTCTTGAATTTACCACCTTTCCCTTTAATCTACTTTTTCCCATTCCTATTTTGGTCAAGGGTTATCACCTATCAATCTATTCACCTAAACCAATAACCTGAGAGTAATTCAAGATGCCTCCTTCTCCCTCACCTTCCACTTCTATTTAAAAATGTCTCTTAAAATTGTTTTCTTCCCTCCTACCTAATGTTGACAGCCTCCCCTGCTCCATTTAGTCCTTCTTCCTCAGGACCTCTAATTGAGAATCACTCTCAATTCCAGAGTGGTTAAGCAGTATATTCTTTCCACCCACAGCACTGCAAAAATTCAAGCCATTAAGATGGGTGGATACGTTAGCCGGAACTACTAAGAAAGGGAGGGAAGAAATAAGAGTAAGGTGGCAGTGAAGGAAGGTTTAAAACAAGACACACTCTCACTTTCTCTGGACAATGGAATGTGAGGAGGCGATGTGTGGAACTGTTACAACCATTGTTGCTACCCCAAAAGAGCAGGCAGAAGACAGAGGCAACTTGAGAAGAAACCCAGTAGTGAAAAGTACACAGGAAATCAGAACTGGAGCCCTGACGAGACTGAGTCTCTGCATCAAACCACACTGGAAGCCAGTTCTAACACAGGGTCTTTTAATTTAGACAACACAATAAATTCCCTTTTTGTCTTAAGACAGCTCAAGCTGAATATTCTGTCACTTGTCATGAGCATCCTAACTGATAAGCCCAACAACACTGGTTTAAAGATGCTCAGGATGTCTCAACTGGACTACTGCAACAATCTTCTCCCTGATGAAATCCTCACAGTGCAGCCTCTACACTGCTGCCAGGGTGTCCTTTCTAAAACCAGACTGGATGTTTCTCTTCTACTCACAAACTCACGACGGCCTCCTCTGCCTTTAGAATAATATCCAAACTCCTCAGGTATGGCAGGGAAAAATCTTCACATTTTGGCTCCTGCCAACTTCTCTGGTCTCATCTCTTACAACTCTAAGGCTATTTCAAGGCTCTAGGTTGGTTTTTTCTTTTTCCTCTGTGTTCCCTCTGCCTAGAATGCCCTCTTCAATCTGGCTGATAAACACAGATTAAGAGTTACCTCTTCAATTTGGCCAAGGAATGCAAAGTTGGTTTAATGTCAAAAAATCAATTATGTAATACATCACATCAATAGACTGAAGGACAAAACCCACACGATCATCTCAACAGACACAGAAGAAGCATTTGACAAAATTCAACATCCTTTCATAATAAAAACAACTCGACAAACTAGGAATAGAAGAGAACTTCCTCAGTCTGATAAAGGGCATCTACAAAAAATCCACAGGTAATATCACACTTAACGGTATGAAGGCTTTCTTCCTAAGATCAGGAACAGGACAAGGATGTTCATTCTCACTACTTCTATTCAACATTGTACTGGAGATTCTAGCCTAGGCAGTTAGGCAAGAAAAAGAAATAAAAGACACGCAGATTGGAAAGAAAGAAGTAAAACTATATCTATTTGTAGACAACATGATCATGTACTAGAGCTAATAATTCACCAAGGTTGCAGGATACAATATCAATACACAAAAATTAATAGTATTTCTATACACTAGTAATGAACAATCTGAAAATAAAATTAAAATAATTTAATTTACAAGAGTATCAAAAAAAAATAAGATACTTAAGAATATATTTAACAAAATAAGACTTGTACCCTGAAAACTACAAACTTCTTTGAAAGAAATTAAAGACAAACAAAAAGAAATACTGTTTTCATAGACTGATAAGACTAAAACTGTTAGGATGGTAATACTCCCGAAATTGATCTACAGATTCAACATCATCTTTCAACATCTCAGCTGGCTTTTTTTTGCAGACTTTGACAAGCTGATCCTAAAATTTATACAGAAATGCTGGGTCGTAGGACTTAGAAATCAATCTGGAAAAAGAACAAAGTTGGAAGACCTACACTTCACAATCTCAAAAGTTACAACGAACCTAGGGTAATCAAGACAGTGTGGAACTGGCATAAAGATAGGTATATGTGACACCTCTCTCCCCATCTCTCTCTCAGTGTCTATCTATATCTATATGGATGGGACAGAATTGAGAGGCCAGAAATAAACTTTCACATTTATAGGCAAGTGAATTTCAGCAAGGGTGTCAAAACAATCTAATGTAAAAAGGACAGTCTTTCTAACAAATGGTGCCAGAAAACTGTATATTCACATGAAGTTGGACTTCTACCTCACACCATATACAAAAATTAACTCAAAATGGATCAAAGACTTAAATTTAAGAGGAAATACTATAAAGCTTGAAAACACAGGTGTAAATCTTCATGACCTTGGATTTGGCAATGACTTTTTAAGATATGACACCAAAAGCAAAAGCAACAAAAGAAAAAATAGATAAATTGGACTTCATCGATATTAAAAACTTTTCTTCTTAAAAGGACACCATCAAGAAAGTGAAGACAACCCAATGAATGAGAGAAAATATTTGCAAATCACATATCTGATAATGGACTTGTATCTAAAATATGTAAAGAACTCTTATGACTCAATAATAAAGACAAGTAACCCAATTTAAAAATGGGCAAAGGATCTGGATAGACATTTCTTCAAAGAAGATATACAAACAGCCAACAAACACATGAAAAGATGCTCAATGTCACAGTCACCAAAGAAATGCAAATAAAACCACAGTAAGACACCACTTCACACCCACTGGGATGGCTATGACTAAAAAGACAGAAAATAACAAGTGTTGGCAAGATGTATAGAAACTAAAATCCTCATACATTGCTAGTGGGAATGCGAAATGGTGCAGCTGCTCTGGAAAACAGTCTAGTGGTTCCTCAAATGGTTAGACAGAGCAATCATATGACCCAGAAAGTCTATTCTTAGTTCCAGCCATACTAAAATGCTCACATTTCCCAAATGGATACGCCCAAGAGAAATGAAAATATACATCCACACAAACATTTGTACACAAATGTTAATAGTAGCATTATTCCTAATAACAAAAAAATAGAAACAACCCAAATATCCATCAACTGATGAATATATAAATAAGGTAGACCTTTACAGTGGAATATTATTCAGCCATAAAAAGTAATGAAGTAGTGATACTTGCTACAACATGGATGAACCTTGAAAATATTATGCTAAGTGAAAGAAGCCAGTCACAAAAAAATCACATATTGTATGAGTCCATTTATGTGAAATGTCCAGACAGGCAAATCCATAGAAACAGAATGTACATTGCTGGTTGTCTAGGGCTTAAGGGAGGGGGTTGAAGGGTGATGGTTAAAGAGTGTGGGGTTTGGGGCGGCAGGGGGATGACGAAATGTTCTAAAATTGACTGTGGTGTTGGCTGTACAATTCTGTAAATATACTAAAAACGAATGAATGTACACTTTCAATGGGTGAACGGTACAGTATGTGAATTATATCTCAAGAAAGCTGTTACACACACACACAGACTCTCCTCCTCTATGACACCTTTCTTGAGCCCCCAATAAAACTGACCATTTGACTGTGTGTCTCCACCTCTCCACCTGCAAAGACCTGAGTACCTGCAACTGATGCTTTTGTGCACTTGTCTGATACCTGTTTTCCTCTACCAAACTGTGGGTTCTTCAAGGCAGAAATTTGGCCAATTTTTTCTTGGAACCACAGTATCTGTGCACTGTGTGTATACTATATTAAAGAGTACATCATAAATATTTGCTAAAAGACTACCTTAATGGCTGTCATATGGAAAAGGGACTGTGTTCCCCAATGGGCAGAAATGGAAGACACAATGACACAAATTTTAAGAATTTTCAAATAATCGGGGCAGTCCCTTTCTTCAAAGCAGGGGTTTTCTGGGTTCTGTGAATTCTCTGAATTGATACTCAAATTCTGAATGTATGTATAAACAGTATGTGCGTTTCTCTAGGGAGAAAATGCATACTTTCATCAGATTCTCAAAGGGATATGTAACCTAAAAATGGTTAGGAGTCACTGTTTTTAAAATGTCAACGTAGGGATTTTAGTTGGCAAATTTCAGTTACTGGAATATTTCTTTCAAGGTAAGTTCTTGCCTAGATTATACTACTTTGGTAACTAATGTAAAAAAAGAATTCACAGTATCAGTAGCTTCAGAACGCTAAATTATTCCTTTAAAAGTATCATTGACTGCCTATTACACGCCGGGTGCTGAAGAAATAGTGGTAAACAAGACAGACAAAGTTCCTGCCCTCATGGAGCTTAGGTTGTAGAAGGTGGAGACAAAAAATAAATGAGTAAACAAATAAGAAAATTTTGTATCATACAGCAATGCCTGCAATAGAGAAAACAAAACAACATGATGGAATAAGGAATGATGGAAGTGGAAAGAGTTATTTTTGCTAGGGTCATCAGTGAAAGTTTCTCTGAGGGGGCTACATTTGAGCTGAAACTTGAATGATGAGAAGGAAGCAGAGGGAAGAGGACCTCAGGAATAATGAGAACAGAGAGCGCAAAGATTGTAAGATGAGAACATTAAACACCGGCCGGCACTTGAGTTCTCAAGGGAAAGAACCAAGTCTAATCTCCACTCTATACTCCACAACCTTCAGAGGAGCGTCTGCCACTCATTCATTAGAACTTATTCAAGACAATTCAGCATAATGGGAATTCAATTCAGTGAAATACTGCTCTAGAAGAATCTTACTGCTGTAGATTATCATGAGTTTACCCTTCTTCAAGGCAGACAGTATCATTAGACAAAGTGAGTAAAACCTTTGGGGTTTTGCAATAAGAAAGAAAGAAAAAAATAAGAACAAACATGTAAAGATTTTTTAGAAGTCTCTTCCACGTAGGTAGTTTTACAAGCATAAGGATTATCAAGCAAATTCCACAAACAGAATTCTAGATTCAATCTGCCCTCCACTCCTAGAGCTTGGTGCTTTGCACCTGTAGTATTTATAATCTATGATGTGCAAGAGGGTGGAACTACAGGCAGTGTGCACAAACTAGAGGAAGGTTGATATCAGTGCAAAAGGAGCAGTCCATGAATCAACAGGTTGAACACTAGCGGAAATGTTTGGAGACTGTAAAAACATGTCTCAAGGATGTTACAGAGATAACTTAAAGGAGAAAGCTGCCAATAGAACTTCATGACCTGTAGAGAATTGTTCTAGTTCCTTCTCCCAGACTTTGGTATGCATGCCTTCACACTCAATCATTATGTGAAACCCCAGAATGCAACCAACAGGGTGGATTTTTAAACACCACATCATCATGCCAATAACAAAGGATTAACAGATAAATAACTGTTTAAGAGGTATGTAGTGATTTGTTCATCTCAGTAGTTGAAATCTGGATTATTAAAATCTACAAGTTATATTTTAAAAGGCACAAAAAGAGGCTGAAGCAGTGAGAGCCCAACACCAAATTGAAAGTACACAACGAATTAAGGTTAACACCACCAACTGGAACTGACTTTATTTCACACAAAGCACGACAGAAAGCACACGGAAACCCCACAGAGGGAATCCAAGTGGGAGCCCTCTTGACTCAAAGCACCTGACCAGATGGTGACAGGTTGAGTTAAGCAAGTGAGGGGACGGGGGAAGGGTGTGTGAGATGTCACCTAGAGGATGCTCAGGCATGTATGCATGCGTTAATGGCCCTTCCTGCGGCAGGAGGTCAGGAGGGACCCGGCGCCCGGTGGAGTTGGGCCGCTCCCCACTGATGCCAAGGGAACCGTGGTGCTTGGCGCCTCCCAAACGCCGGCCAGTCCGCGTTTCGTGGATGTCTAGGTGGGGACGGAGACCCGGGGCCGCCCCTCCCCGCTCAGCGCTCTCCGCGCCCGAGCCGGCGCCGGGGGCCGAGGGGGCGCAGGCCTGCGCTTACCTTCGGGCGCCGGCGGCGGCTCCTGCCGCTTTCCCCGGGACAGGAAGGCTTTGGGCAGCAGCAGCGACACAGCCAGGACGAGCCCCGAGGCCAGGGCCACCCTCTGCACCGTCGAGTACGCCATGGCCGCTCGCCCTCGCCACAGGTGCCGACGCCCACCGGAACCGGAACCGCAGCGCCGGCGGCCTCCTGCGACCGAACCGCGGGCTGCGCCGACGGCGACGCGCGAGGGACAAGTGCGCTGGGTGCGTGCGCCTCCGGCTCGGCGGTGCGGGGCGGACCGCGGCTCACGCGAGGTCACCCGGCGCTGTGAGTGGTACCCCGCCGCCCTCCTGTGTGTGCAAACTGGAAACCCCTCGGCCTCCCGCCCGCCCCACCACCACCTGTGCGTTCTACCGCCGACACAGCCCACCCGCTCCCCACCCGCCCCAGGCCGCATCATCCGTTTCCTCCGGACCGCAGTGAACTCAGTCTTCCAGCTTCTACCCATGCCCCTCGCAGCCAAAGGTAATAATGCTAAAACGCAGGTCTAATCATCTCTTTCCCCAGCTTAAACCCTTTCAAAAAGTCTTCTTTATGCTCAGAACAATGATCAGACTCCTTTCTATGACCTTAATGCCCTGCATGATCTGGTCTTACCAATGCTGCGTTTAAACTGGATCGTTTGCCATTGCCCCAGCATATTCCTTGCTTTCAGGGAACCTTCTCTTGTTCCCTCTGCCTAGAAAATTCCTAACGCCATCTCCACCTGTTAAAAACTTCTCTGCGGAACAGCTGAAAAAATACTACACTCATGAAACTTTTTCAGTCAGCCTCTCCTTCTTCTGTATCGCCACAGTTCTTCGTTACTGTCTTTATTCATTTACTTAATAAACATTCTTTTGGTTCTTACTACGTATCAAAGCCTGAAATGGCACTAAAAGGTCTGATGAATAAGGTGGGTTCCCTTGTGGGGCAGATAGGTATCTAAACAAGAAATGCAGGAAATATTCTGGACTCCGGAGTAATCAGCTGAACTGGGAGGAGGAGGAGTCAGGAAAAGCTCCTGAGAGTGGGTGAAATTTCAGTTTTTGAAGGGTGGGTAAGTTACTAGGCAGATACGTGGGAGGAGTTAGGGTATTCCGGGAAAAGGACGCAAAGAAAGAAAAGACGTGAAAGCTTGAAGCTTCCTGATGTGTTCCCAAAACTATTAGTAATTCATTTTAGCTGGACTATAGGGTTGGTGCCAGGACATGAAGTGATAAGACTGTTGGAGCAGGAGCCAGATTGTGACAAGCTCAGATATGACTTCCAGTTAAACATGGCAGATGGAACACACCCATTTATTTTTGCTTTCCCCAGACACCTCATAAAAAGAAAATAAAGAGATAAAGTGTATCAACTACAAGACTAAAGAGAATGGGAGAAAACATGACAGCAGACAAGAAGTGTCAAAATTTTGTAAGATGAAACATTATCCAATAGAAAGATAATGCCAGTCACGTGTGTAGTTAACTTTTCTAGTAGCCACATTTAAAAATTGAAAATAAACAGGTGAAATTAATTTAATATTATATTTTATTTAACCCCGTATACCCAAGATATTATCATTTCAACACGTGTAGCACTAGTCAGTCACACTTCAATGGCTTAATAGCCACATATGACTAGTGGCTACCATGTTAGACAGTGCAGGTATAGAGCATAAAAAGTGAAGTGCCTACAGAGGGAACACCTCTAAGATGCAAACTAATTTCCCCCCAGAACCTATAAAGTCTTAGGAATTGGAGGCACTGAATACCTTTAAAGCCAGAGATGTGGAATGGGGCTGAATGAAGAAGGATTGGTTGAAAGTCTGGTTAAGACTTAGCAGTTGATATCATCCAAATCTAATCCCTCAATTATTGCAGCCAGGTGGTTACCCCTACTGGCATCACTCAGGCATCATCATCCTTGATATCATCCACATCTCTTAAAAGTTTTTGAGTATGTACTATGTTCCAAGTATTTGCATAGCAATTGATTCTCCTAGCAACTTTATGAAGTAAGCAATATTGTTATATACCCATTTTACAGGTGAGAATACCAAGGAATAGAAAGCTTAAGTAACTTGCCAACAACTACATAGTATTAATTGGAAGCTATACTTTGACTCCAGGCATGCTTACTCCAAGACTTGCCCTCTTAACTATTACTTTTACTCTCTGGAACCAGAGAAGCTCTGGACTCATGGAAAACAAGTGCAGCTTCAGGAGGTGGTAAGTAATGGGACATAGCTTCTAAGAAGTGCAGAGGAATCTGGGATGATCCCCTAAATTCTGGCTTGGGTGACTGGTTAGACATTGATTCCATATAACAAGATTTTGAGAACAAAAGAATCAGGTTTGTGAGAAAGATGATGAGTTCAGATTTTGACTAGTTGAGTTTGAGATTCCTTGAAATATCCATGTAGAGCTATCCAGTTTGATATATGGATTTGAAGCTCAGAAAAGATGTTTGGGCTGGAAACAAATATGGAAGTGATTGGCCAATCAATAGTAAATGAAGTCTGGGAGAAGATGACATTAGCAAGAGCACTCATGTAAAGTGATAAGAGGCCACAGTGGAAGCCTAGGTTACACCATTATTTTGAAGTTCCCAAGTGTGAAGATGGAAGTGAGATGGAGAAGAAGATAAAGTCCCAGGAGTTAACATCTTAAATGAAGAAGGAGTTATTGGAGGGTTGGAAGGTGACAGGAACAGTGGGTATGATGAGCAGCCAAATGGCATGCTCTTCTAAGGAGCTGTAGTTTTTTTTGTTGGTTGGTTGGTTTTTAGAGTAGCTGTAGGAGCAGCAACAGGCACTCATAGGCACACTTCTAAGTGCTTGTTACATACATAAATAAATTGGTGATGATACAAAACTTCCTGAATAAATACCAGCTCTTATTAGTAACTGCTTGATCCAATTCTGTTTTACATTGTTCTACACTCAGAACAAACCTCTTGTCTCTCACCTGCAGTCCCACTGTCACGGAACTTGTAAATTGCTCCCTAGTAGCTCTCTCTTCTGTTCCTAGAGTTCATAGCCCCAGGCTCATTGCCTTCACAACAGTCCTAATTTACCTTCTTTCTGCTTTCATGACACACAGCTTCAGCACAGAAACAAACTGCTTCTAGGCTGCAAGACCCAGAGAGGAGAACCCACCTACCACTGGTGTGCAGTTGGAGGCAGAGAGAGGTTCTCTCAGCCTAAGCCCCAAGGAGTGGGGAAACCTCTGGTTGCCTCCTTCTCCTTGAAATGTATTTCCACTCTGCCTTGTAATGACTGACGGGGCTCCCTGATATGAGGCCCTTGAGGCCCTGCAGCTGGAGCCAGCTAACTCCAGCTGCTGCCGACCCAGCCTGGCTGGGGGCAGGGACCGTTCCTCGTGCGGGGCATCACAAAATCACTCAGTGTAAGTCGGCACATACATAGTCATTGATCATAGTTTGCCCTGTAGCCAGCTCTCTGATGGGCTGTTGACTTAGTTCTGTAACTTACATTAGTGATTGTCACACTTGATTTTTTCTGATGACAGATCTTGAGTCCGGAAAGCACAGTAAGCAGAAAGTTCGGGAAGTCAGAGAGAGGTAGGAAATGCAGTCAGAGTAAAATACATACTGAGCAGTATGGCGATGAGTGGCATGTGAAGAGGGATGATCTGGGTAGCTTGAACTTAGGATTGTGGCCAAGGTGAATGGGCGGGAGTCGTGACCCCATTAGTCCTGGAAGTGGCCTAGAGCAAGGTGGAAACACGAAGCTATAGTCCAGAGTATTTAGCTGGGACCATGTTCATTGTTGCAGCCAGGCAGGGTATGGGCCTGGAGGAGGTAGGGGCCTCCTCAGGGGGGCAGAGCTGTCAGTCACCTCTTGGAGTGGGACCTGGAATGTCTGCACTCTGGTGGCTGGTGGTATTGTGGAGCCCCTCGAAAAACTCAGGTCTTACCCCCTCCAAGTGACTGCTCAGTTTTTCCAATAAAATAACAGTAGAGAACTGAGATCAGAAGTCTAATGGCTATAGGCTAAAGAAGGAGCGAATGACGAGGAAGTAGAGAGGGCAAATGCAGCCCACAGTGTATGGAGCTTGCATGGAGAGAAAGAGGAAAGATATAGTGATAACTGGAGGGTGTCTGAGAGATGAAGGAGGCTCGTTCTTTTCTAAACAAAGGAGAGGCTTGAGCATGTTTGTATATTGAAGGGGAAGACATTAGAAAGGGGGGATGGAAAATGCAGGGGTAAGGGGGACCTGGGTTGCAGCAATGCCTGGATTCTGGAGCAGACATGAGGAACAGACACGAACTCAGCAGTAGGGATCAGCTTAGAGGAGAGGAAATGGGAGTGAGTTGAGGCACACATAAAAGGAGTGGTGTAGGGACAGCAAATTAAGGGGGTTCATTTCTCATTGCCTCCCTCTTCTTGGTAAAGGATATGGTGCGCCCATTATCTGAGAGTGAGCAGGGTGGGAGAGGCCTCGTTGAATGTGGTGAAGGTTTGGAAATAAGGAAAGAGGTGTTCAGTAACCACTCCAGCTTAGCAAAGGGGCTCCCTTTGAGGCTTAAAGGCAGCCAGGGATTACCTGTTCTCTCCCTGAAGACTAAGAACATCTTCCAAGCAGCACATTCAGGGCAGGACCTGGCATCCCCCAAGTGTACTCTGGGACTGGCAACCTCCAAGGGACCCACACTAGGAAGACCGAAGGTGGGCAGGGGAGGGAGGTAAGACCAGAGACGCCCCTAGAGATCAGTTAGCTAAGCAGTTTTGCAAAGGGAAAAGTGAAGTCTGTAAAGGAAAGGGGATTTGCCATGTATCACTCCGACAATTAGTGATTGTAGCAGGATTGAAACCCAGTTCTCCCAACCCCAGACCAGGCTTCTCTCCATACCTCACAGAGTCCCTGCAAGTCTGCCAGTTCCTTTGGGCAGTAATGAGGAAATCATCTTCAAAAGTTACAGCTAGACCCTTCGTTTGCTGAATGAGAAATCCGTTCCTTCCCTGTGTCCTCTTCCTACTTGACAGCCTGTGATGAACTGACCCACAATGTTTATCACAGTGGGTGGAAAGACACACAGGCTGCCAGCTCCTGTCCAGACAAGCCTAATGTTCCTGAGCCCAAGCTCTGGGCTCTGCTCTCCTCAGAAGCCTTCAGGGACTCCCTCTTGGCTGCCATATTAAGTCCCAGCTCATTGGCCTCTCCTTCAAGGACCTGCATAATTCATCCTCTTGCCCCAAGTCATGGCCTCCTTTCTGGACCGACATGAGCTCTGCTTACTCCTCTCTCAGAAGACTCCTTTACATGATTTCCTTCCTCCTCCCCTTCCACAGCCTATCTTCTCTGATATAGAAGGCCTAAACAAATTGAGCCTCTTACAGGAAGCCCTCCTGGACACTCCAGCCCATGCTGACTCTTCCTTTCACTGGATTCCTGAGGACATGGTTCCCCATGGGCTTGTTGGGCCTTTCCACCTTGGGGGGACCCCAAGAAGATAGGGCTGTGTCTTCTCCCCATGGCATGGCTGAGCACAGAAGTGGTTCACAGTAGGTGCTTATTAAAGTGTGAGTCTGGTTTCACAAACATACGCAGATTCTCCCACTGCTCCGAGCAATTAGACATCTTCCTAGGAATCAACAACCAGAGGTTGCTTAAAGGGTCACCCCAAAAGGAACAAACTTCTAGTTATAAAATAAGTCCTAAATAATAAGTTATAAAATAATAATAATAAGTTATAAGTAAATGTTCAGGATGGTGACTAGAGTTGATAATACTATATTGTATAATTGAAAGTTGCTTAAAGAGTAGATCTTAAAAGCTCTCATCACAAGCAAAAAATTTGTAACTATGTGTAGTGATGGATGTTAACTAGACTTATTATGGTGATCATTTCACAGTATATGCAGATATTGAATCATTACACTGAACACTCGAAATTAATATAATGTTGTATGTCAAATATATCTCAATAAAAAAAAAGGCATGGTTAAAAAAGAGTCATCCGGGAGAGTCTCATTTCAAAAAGTCACTGATTTTGCCCACCATAGGTCATTCTACCTTATCCGCCAAATTTGCCCTCTAGTGATTGTGATAGTTAATTTAATGTATCACCTTGGCTAGGCCAAGTGCCCAGATATGTAGTCATACATTATTCTGGGTGTTTCTGTGAGGATGTTTTTGGATGAGATTAATGTTTAAGTCAGTGCAATTTTAGTAAAGCAGATTGCCCTCCATAATGGTGGTGGGGTGGGGGGGAGGGGGGCAGGAGGGGCTCACCCAATCAGATGAAGGCCTGAATGGAACTAAAGACTGGTCTCCCCTAAGTAAGAGAGAATTACACAGCAGGAGATCTTCAGACTTGAACTCCAGGATTGGCTCTTCCTGGGTCTCTCTAGCCTGCCAGCCCACCCCGTAGATTTTGGACTTGACTAGCCTCTATATAATCACATGAGACAATTCCTTAAAATAAATCTCTCTCTCTTGCTCTCTCTCTGTCTTTCTCTTTCTTTCCTCACGCAGATACACACACACACACACACACACACACACACCCGCCCCCCCAGGTGGTTTTGTTTCTCTGGAGAACTCTGACTAATACAATGACTTCGGCTACTTCCAAAAATGTAATTTCCCCTGTGATTGAGGCTTTTCCATCTCAGAAGAGATTTCAAGGAAGTACCTTGGTCTCTGAAAACAATTTTAAAGAAGATCCCTTAGGAACCACAGCAGCCCCATTGTAGAGTCATGGACCCTTACTATAGGCATGAAATCAAGGTGGTTGGCAGGGAAATGAGACCCAAGTCCCCAGCACACTGAGGGGAAGGGAGCAAGGCCTGTAGCACTAAAGCCCAGAATGAAGAGGCTAAAGAGGGAAGGCAAGAGAGGGACAGGATGCACACAAGAGGGTATGTTGGACCTAGGCCTTGAAAGATAGGTAGCATTTCCATCAGGGATAAGGGGAATGTGATGAACACCTGTCATTGTAGATGTCCAAAATCTTTTGAATGCTCTTTCTTTGATGTTATCCACATTGAGACTCTCACGTTCTCAATGTAGGATCCAACAAACTACATTTCCCCTTACCACTAGGGTGCAGACACATAACTCTATTTCCCCAATCAGACATTCCCATACCTGACTTTGGTTTGGAAGTTATCTGTGAGAAGAAACAGCAACGCCTAGGCTGCCTATTTTGAAGGCATAGGTGGCAGCAGAGGTGGGATGTTCTGGCAGTTGGTGGTGGCCACAAGCAGCTTCGTGACAGGCAGTGCAGAGGCCCTGCAGGTCTGGGGTCGGTGGCAGCAGAGCTCCCTTACAAGGCCAGTTCTGTGGCTTGGTTCTGTGAGTTTTTCCAAGCTCTGGAGCCCCAGTTTACTCACCTGTGAAATGGAGGCTCTGCTGCTTCCCTCCCCTGAGCTAGCAAATGTGATGGAGCCTGGAAGGCAATTGTGTGTGAGCCTGAAACAGCAGCAGTAGCTGCAGCTCAAAGGCAGGTCAGAAGGAGGAAAATTGGAATCAGAAAAGGAAAGACAATTTCAGAGGAAAACCTATAGGGAGAAAGCCTCTAGAAGGCCCATATTCCTCACCCTGAAGCTTTATCCACCTGGGCCTGGGTGCGTAAAGGTCAGGGTATGAGGACCCAGGCTTCCTGGTGGTGAGTGGTCGAGATGAGAATGTCCTTACTGCCTTCCTACCAACTCTCCTCACTGGCCCCTGCCCCTGGCAGACACAGAGCAGAGAGAAGTCACAGTTGGATGCCTTGGGCCTTTCTGCCTTGAATGAGAAGAAATAGACTTTGGGTCCAATTAATTAAGCAAACGGATAGAAATTCCCCTCTTAAGTCACACTTTGCATATCCATAATCTCTGCACTACATTTTCTGTATACTTTACCCCTGGGTAAAAATTGGTGAGCATTTAAATGCTCCCTCACATAATCTTGCTAAAGCACACTCTTGCCTATAAATATTCATGCCACTGCCAAAACATTTGCAAGCTTTCCCCAAAGGTGAAATGTGTGTAATGTACTTTGTCTTCTGGGTATAAATATTATCCAATACATTTTGGTTAATATGAATACACTAATTATTCCTGTAACCCTTTTAAAAAGGGTCATCTTCATGATGTGAATTTTTTAAAAATGTAATTACAGTAATTGGATACTTAATCTAATTAAAATTTGCTTGATCTTTAATGGAAATTTTTCTAAAGAGACAGAATGACAATTGGCTTTTTGAGAACGACTGTTTTCTTTCTGTGGGGGGATCAAGTTGGCAAAAACTGGAAAAGCAGGCAATTTTGTGTCCATCAGTTCCTTTCTCCTTACCATCAGTACTTACGTAGTGAATAAAGGTTCTAGTTACTGAAGAAAGTGGAGGAAAGAACTAGGGGAACCTTTTCTATTCCAACAGATCAAGCTGCTCCCCTGGACCTGTGATTGCCCTGTGGTGCACATTTGACCTAAACCTGCTGGATCAGGGTCCCTCGGGGGCTTGCTGGCTGCAGGGCCACATTAGGATGTCATAGGCCTTAGGTGCCTTTGCCTCAGTGGGCCCCAGCTGGAGGAGAAGCCTCTGCATACTGCCTTCAGGGCCACGGTGCTGCAAAGAGTTGTAGTGGATGTTATAGGTACACCACCCATACCCATTGGTCCACCCTTGAGGTCACCTGCACACAGTTACTGTGCACAAGTTGGGGTCCTGTGTGTCTGCATAAGGTGGTTCTCTGACCTGGGGAGCAAGAGGGGCCTTCTGCAGAGCTGTCACACCCAGAGTGACTCTCAAACAACGAGAGAGAGAAGCTGGTAGGTAAATACTTCAGCCTCCTAGCTCTTCAGGCGGACGACCTGAGGGCTTCTCTGCACCTTCTTTCTGAGGCGTCCTAGTGGGGTTAAGCTCTACGTGCTCCAGCTATAACCCACTCATCAACACACCCGTTTTGGGGCTTCCTCTCCTTCCTTGTCTCGCTTCCCCACCTCTTCCATCGTTCTTGTTGAGGTCATCTTCCAAATAGAGCAGTGCACCCAAACTCTTGCCTTAGAGTCTGCTTTGGGGGAGCCCAAACTAAAACAGGGGCAAGGTTTGGGTTTCCAGGCAACTATTTTCTCCAGTATATGGAATGGGCCTGTCTGAAGGAGGAGAGAGTGAAGCCAGCAGAAACAAGCAGAAATGAGGTGGATGGAGAGGGAGCCTGGTGGTGCTGAATCCTGGTTCCATCCCCAAGACTCTCCTGGCTCCCGCTCCTCCTCTGATTCTGTGAGCTGCCCTGAACTCTTCCCAGCCATGTGAGCCAACATGTTCCCTCCCGTTGTTTTGCCTGTGTTAAGCTTGCTTGAGTTGGATTTCTCTCTCTTGCAGCTGAAAGTATCATGACTCTTGCAAAGGATAAGTGAGTTTGCATGCAAAGCATTTAGAATAGAGCTTGCCTCAGATTGAATGCTGCTACCATCACTACTACTATTATTATTAAGTGCATGTTGTTATTATTCAGTGTCTGACCTGCTTCCAGAAGGGCCCATGGACCAAAGACCTAGAGCCTAGAAAACAATCACAAAAGAAGTCAGATTAATTCTACCTAATTTCCTCCCTTTTGTCTTTTTTTTGTAACTTGATTGGGTTGGTGCCCACTTTCTTACTGGGAGATGTTTAGGCAATCAGTAACTATAGCTTTACTGTCTTCTTCTTGATTACTAACAATGAGCAATTAAATATTATTCTATTTTGCTTAAGGGTCAAGTTGGTTTTGCTGTAATTTTGTTACTGCTATAATTTTGTTACAAATCTAAATGGCATAGGCAAACTGATCGGCATGCATGCCCCAGTCAGCTTCAAGTCATGGCATGTTCTGACTGGCTGCAGGGCCGCATTAGGATTGTCATGGGCTTAGGTGTTTTTGCCTTGATGGGCCCCATCCTCCAGAAAACGTATTTAAAATATTTTATGACTGCGTTTATATGAAGACAACGTGTTAATGTTATATATTAAGACATTTTCTACCTAAAAATCCATTTTTCCTTCTGATTTTAAGGAAAATTAAAACATTTTAGTAATATGCCTCTTGCCTTATGTTTTCCTTAACACGAAATAGTTTTTAATTGTATCAAACATCATTGAAGTAAAATGTTGCCATTTTTAGAAAAGTTGCCAGTGGATATTTCTGCCTTGTAGGAATGGTGTAGGACTTGGTCTTGGCACAGGGAAAATGCTCCCATGAATCTTCTGGTAGGCAAAGGCAAGGCCCACGGGGTCATCTGGACTGAGTAGGGATTGAGATACTGAGGACTAAGGGGCTTTTTAGAATAAATTAAAGCAATGTTTTCCTTCAATGGGAGTTTGTTATGTTGTAAAATCTGGGACTACTTCTGGTGGCCCAGAGACAGGAATTTGACAGCCTAGTGACTGGGGAAGAGAGGGCAGGGTTTGAAGGCCTATGACTGTGGAGGAGATGAGCCTAACAGAGCAGCATCCAGGAAAGAGCTCCCTGGGACGGCAGATGCCTGGTGGGCTGTGGTTTTAGTAAGGTGATATCTAGGTTTTCTTTCTGCACTGAACTCCTCTTATGGTTTCTTCAAGGCTTTAGAAAAGTCTGTGACACTCAATGGGCTGTGTCATTAGTGCTAGAGAATAAAGGGGGGACTGGTTCCCGCTTGGAGCAAGGGACTCTCGTCTTATAAGACCAGGGCAGAGGTAGTAGCATTGAATCAGTAGAGAATGCTAATCCTAACAGCCAAGGCGACCAGAAACAGTGTGAGGGGGGTGCTGCCAGGTGGCCAGGTGAAAGCAGAGAAGCAGGCTGCAGCGTGTCTGGTCAAGAAGGCACTTGAGACCAAGGCTGTTTTTCCCAAACGCACTGGAAAACGGTGATCCTTGAAGGGAAAGGGGCAGAGAGAAGGGTTGGATCCTGCTATGATGTGGTTAGGGGTCCCCAAGCAACCAGAGTTTGTAAATATCTTTGCCTATCTGAGCACATCTCCTGTGACATCTCTTTGCCTCCAGCCCAGGCCACATTGGCCTCCTTGTTCTCACTCACACATGCCTGGGCAGCACCACCCTGAGCCCTTGCACTTGTGCCCTCTGCCTTGAATGGATGCTCTTGCCCCAGGCATCTGCATGACTCAACCCCTCACCTCCTTTCAAGTCTTTGCTCAAACATCGCCTTTGTCATGACCTTCCCTGGCCAACCTGTTTAAGGAAAACACTCCTTATCTTCCTGCTCTGCTTTATTTTCCTCCATGGCACCTATCTTAGCCAGTTCGGGCAGCTCTAACAAAGCACCATAGACTGTGTGGTTTATCAACAACAGAAATTTCTTTGTCACAGTTCTGGAGGCTGTAAGTCAGAGATCAGGGCGCCAGCAGATTTGGAGTCTGGTGAAAGCCTGCTTCCTGTTTCATGGAGGCCATCCTTTCCCTGTGTCCTCACATGACGGAAGAGGCAAGGAGCTCTGTGGGGTCTCATTTATAAGGATGCTAATCCCACTCATGAACCTCATCACCCTCATGACAATCACCTTGCAGAAATGCCACTTCCAAATACCATCCCATTGGGGATTAGGTTTCAACATACAAAGTTCCGGGGGACACAAACGTTCAGTCCGCAGCAACACTTATCTCCTCCAGCTTATTACTTTCCTTTCTCTCCTCTCCCCTCTAGAGGATAAGCTGCATTAGGACAGGGAGTTTGATCCATTTTGCTCACTTCTCTGTCCCCAGTGCCTAGAACAGTGCCTGGCACATGGTACACTTCAATAAATATTCTTTGGATGGATGAATGAAGATGACAACATCTAGATTCTATAGATAAAGTGCTTTTAAAAGGCTCCTAAACTGACTGGAAATAAGTTTACATGTATGTTATATAGCAGCTGAAAACCGCAATTGGGTAAATGAAGTGAGAACAGATTTGCGCTGAACGATTGATCATCCGCATTCTCCTGTTCAGCTTAGATGGTGTTTATTTTACTGTAGCCGGGTGGTGTTTAAATGGTGTTCTGTAGAAATTCAAGCGCTGCAAGGCTTCCTTCAAGGTTTGTTCTTAATTTTATTTTCAAGTACATTTTTAACTATTTTAAGAATAAAACATATGCAAATGCAATATATATTAAATTTGAATACATTGACTATTCTTGATGTATTAATGAGTACTCTCAGGTTAACTCATTTTTTAAAAAGTAGAGCCTAAGAATAAAGCTTCTTCTGCCACCTCTAGAAATATATCTTATAAATGTGTCCAGAAAATATTACAAATTTGAAGTTCTTTATTTGTGATGATAGTTTACTTAATAAGAATGCAAGCAGTTAGAGAACTTTAGTGATGCTCTATTGGGAAAAATACTAACAGTTTTCTATTGTTCTCTTTCAGGCTTCTGAAATAGGTTAATTGAAGATATTCCTGAGGTTGCAAGGTGAACTTAAAATTTTTTCCCTACGTTTCTCTGGGTATCAAAATGTTCTCCAGGCTCTGTGACCAAAGCAAAAGGCAGAAATGAATTGCATGCCAGAACTGCTAAGTAGCAGAAACTCTCCTCAATAGCCTTTGCTTTCAATATGTTTTTGAAATGGTAATTATTTTGTATTTGTGATACTTAGGGTGGTCTTGTTTTAATTTTTGGTTTTCCTTATGAAACTGACGCAGCTATGTGAATGAATAAACTAGTGTCACCAGAAGGCTAGAGTCTCGTGTCCTCATAAAGTCTTGGCAACCTGTAGATCCAAGCATTATTCTATGGCCCCTCCCCCACTTTCCAGGTTGATAACGGCTGTTCGTTCACATCAAGGTTTAGAATGTGGAAAGCTGAATGTTCACTGGGGATTTTTTTTTAAGTTGTTAAATTTACAAATGTAAAATTCACTTTTTTCTATGAGTTTTTACATGTGCGTAGATTTTTATAACTACCGCCTCACACAGGATACAGAACAATTCCAGCATCCCAGAGAATTCCCACATGCTTTGTCTTCCGATCCTCCCGCTACCCCCACCCCTGGCAACCACTGATCTGTTTTCTGTTTATATCTTTTTGCCTTTTCAAGAATGTCTTATGAAGGGAATCAAACAGTATGTAATCTTTTGAGACTGGGTTCTTTCACTTAGCAAAATGCATTTGAGATTCATCCAAGTTGTTGTGTGTATCAATAGTTCATTGCTTTTTATTGCTGAGTGGCATTCTGTTGTGTGGCTATAGCACAGTTTGTTTATCTATTCAGCTGCTGAAGGACATTTGGGTCATTTCCAGTTTTGGGTGATTATGAAATATTGCTATAAACATTTACATACAGGTTTTCGTGTGAACATGGGTTTTCATTTCTCCAGAATAAATACAAAGAAATGGGATTCTAGAGACAGGTAAATGTATGTTTCACTGTGTTTTCCAGAGGCCTGTATCATTTTGCATTTCTACTGGAGTGCGTGAGAGTTCGAGTTGCTCTACAGCCTCCTCAGCAGCTGATATTGTCAGATTTTGTGGGATTTTTTGGTTTTTATTTTTGTTGTTTTTTTTTATGAGGAAGATTGGCCCTAAGCTGACATCTGTTCCCAATCTTCCTCTTTTTACTTGAGGAAGATTGTCCTTGAGCTAACATCTATGCCAATCTTCCTCTATTTTGTATGTGGGATGCCACCACAGCATGGCTTGATGAGTGGTGTGTAGGTCGGCACCCAGGATCCAAACCTGTGAACCCTGGACCACAGAAGTGGAACGTGCAAACTTAACCACTACACCACTGGGCCAGCCCCAGATTTTGTTTTCTAATTTTAGCCATTCTAATGTGGTATACTGGTGTGTCATTGTGGTTTTAATTTGTGTTTATCTAATAACTAGTGATGTTGAGCACCTTTTTATGGGCTTATTTGTTGTCTGTGTACCTTTTTTGGTGAAGTGTCTATTTAAACCTTTTATCATTTAAACAATTGGGTTGTTTTCTTGTTGTTGAGTTTTGAGAGTTCTTTATATATACTGGATACATGTCATTCGTCTGGTATATGATTTGCAAGTATTTTCTCCCAATCTGTGGCTAATCTTTTTATCCTCTTAACAGTATCCTTCAAAGAACACAAGTTGCTAATTTTGATGAAGTCCAATTTATCAATATTTTATTTTATGGATTGTGCTTTTAGTGTCTTATCTAGGACAGATTTCCTTCTATGCTTTCTTCTATGAGTTTTATGGTTTTATGTTTTACCTTTAGGTCTATTAGCCATTTTGAGTTAATTTTTGTATACAGTCACTTTTAATTCTTGACATTGCAAAAGCATTGGTTGTTTTCATTGTTTGACTTTCTTTTTTAAAGATAATGATTTTGATTTTATAAAACTAATGTATGTTTATTATAAGAAACAATACAGGATACAAGGAAGAAAACTAATATTCATTCCCAAACTCTACTACCTGGAAACAAGCATTCTAACTCGATGAGCATCAGTTCAGGAATCTCTGTGCAGATAAACAGATCTAGGAAAAAAAGATAAATGTGTGAAACATAGATAAATTGGTAGTTTTTATTTTATTTGAGGACATTCTCATCTTAAGAAACACCACTTATATATATTGGATTTCTTTAGTCTTCCTTATCTATCAACTTCTTCATAATCATGCTTCTATTTTTGTTCTTGCTCCATTTATCCTGTGTGATTTCCTTAATTCTGATCATGAGGACTCTGGCTGTATTTTCACTCATTTTTTTCCCTGTTATTTGCTGCTTCTAATGTGAGGTCACTCTCTATAATATTCTCTCTCTTTTTTTTTTTTTGGCTTCCATTTATTCTCTTTTGCCAGCTTATTATCTATTTCATTTTGCTGTCCTACAAGCTCTTCTCTACATCTTGTGTCTCTTCTCTGTACTTTTCTTTAGAAAGAGAGATCATACGATCTATAATTTAATAAAGGCTGTGGAAGGTTATTTGTCTGAATTCTTCCTTTGTTTAATTCCTCTTGAAATGTACGTCCTTCATCTGCTTTTCTGTTTATGTTCCTTTCCTTAGGGTCCTCACTGCCTACCCTTTGCTAAGGTCCTGTCTGACTTCCAGATGCTTGGATCTCAGCTTACAAGGGAGTGGACTGTTTGTTGAATAGTGTGGAGAGAGGAGAGAGAAAAGTGAGCGAAGACAACTCACAGCTTTAATTCCAGCGAGTGGTGGCAAACCGCCTCTCGGCAACATTGTTTCTCCTGCTCTGGGTGCCTGTCTTCCATCAGTTTCCCGCTTTCAAGAGATCCACAAGGCTTACAGAACAGATCCTAAAGTCAGATTCTCTGTATTGTGATCTCATGATCCCCATTTAAGCTCCTCCTCCATACCACTTCACCTTGGGCTGGGAGTCCAAGTAGTAGACAGTGATAAGTGTATGTTGGCATCATTTCTCCATCCAGCTCATCTATCCTGTTCTTCTTCCATGTCAAACTAGTATCTCAGTAGACAGTCCTTCTACTGTGACCTGTCCATGTCCCAGGATCTCGTTGCTGTCATACCCTGGCTGTACGTTAGAATCATCTGGGAACTTTAAAAAATGCTGATGTCTGGACCCCATTTCCTGAAATTCTGAATTAATTGGCGTATGATGGGACTTGGGCATTAGTATTAACTAAAATATCTGCTAAAGGATTGGAATGTGTGGCCAAGGTTGCGTCCATTGGTGATTGAAGGTGTATTGGATTGGATGTTCAGAATATTGTTATCTGCTGTGACAACGCAGGAAAACAATATCCTGCTGGAAGTTTGAGATATGTCTGTCTTTGAGAGTCCCCCCTCATTTTGTCCCAGATTATTCATAGCCTTTGTCAGGTATGATTCATAGCTGATAGGTTGGGATTGTGGCTGTTTCTTTGTTTCACTAAAAATGGTATTTCTTACCTCTATTTTTTCATGTGTTTCTTATTTATGGTGTGTTTTGAACAAGAAAAGTAAAATGTAAAATTCCCTTATGATGCCAACTTTAGATTATTTTTTACTTTATAATAAGCAAATGTTTTAAATTTGAAGATAAATGTAGTTATGCTAATAAAATACTGCTACAATCTGCTTATATATTGGGTTTCCTTGTAGGTTTCATTTGAAAAGCAAAAGGGTTCTGCTGTGAAAAAAATGCAAAAAACACCCCCACTGGTCTTCAAAGGTGCAGTCTAGGAATATCTTAGCACCCATAAGAAGCTACCTAGCTTGCTGAAAGGCAGTCACCTCTGCCCTTTGAAGGTCTCGTGGGCTTCCCGATGATGAGATATAACTGGCCCAGGTCTAAGCTACTTTTCTAGGCCAGGAGTTGGCAGCCTTTTCTGAGTGATCTCAGTTCCTCCTGTGATCAGCAAGCTCGCCACAGTCACCAGGTGTTAGGACATCCCTGTCTGCAGGGAAGAGCCGACCACACAGTCTTCCAGGAGTGGACTGGAAAGAGGGGGGCTTAATCCAGGGGAAGCAACTTTCCCCCAAAGGAGATGGGTTTTCTCTTTCTATCTGCCCTCTCCTCTTTCTTGATTCCTTCCATCTTCTTCCCTTCTTGTTCTTCCTCATCTCATCATTCTTCTCTTCTGTTCCTCTCCTGCCGTGGAACTAAGAGGAGTGCCTAATTTGCCTGTCAAATGTATGGCAGATAGCTTTTCCCTTTTGTCTTCAATTTATGGCAGATTTTTGTCAAAGAGAAGATTTTGCCTTGTTTGCAGCCTAACTTGTTAGCCTTTTCCTTTAAGGTTTTGGGGTTCTGTTTTATGCTTAAGAAAGCTTTCTTCACTTTAAGAATTTGAAAAGCATCCATCAGTATCTTCTCTTGGCACTTTTATGATCCTGTTCTCCACATTTATATTAGATCCATCTGGAATTTACTTTGCCAAATGAGCGAGGCAGGAATCCTGCTGCTTCTCCTCTTCCTCCTCCGTCTGCCCCCTAAAAAAGACTGGCTAGTGAGTCAGCACCATTTATTGAATAACCAGTCTTTTAATCATTGATTCAAAATGCTACCCTTATAGTAAATTCACGTATATGTTTTGATTTCTCTCTGGACTCCCCATTCTGTGCCAATGATCAGTCTGTTGTGTCAGGAGTGTACTGTTTTATTTACCAAAGCTTTATCATATGTTCTGTTATCTGGCAAAGCTGATTCATTATCATTTCTCTTAGCCAGAATTTTACTGCCTATTCTTGCAAATATATTTTTCTAGATTAACTTTAGAATCACTTTCTGAGCTGGTTGATAGAATTGGTATCACGATTAATGTATAGATCAATTTATTGATGATTACTATCTTTATAAAATCGAATTTTCCCAGCCAAACACCAATTGTGTCTTCATTTATCCTAGTCTTTTAATTCTTTAGGAGACGTTTATAGGTTCTGAACACTTTCTCTTAAATGTACTTCTGTTTTTGTTCCTATTGTGAATGTGAATTTTGTTCCTATATTGTTTAACTAGTTATTTTTCGTATAGGAAAAATATGACTTTATATATTGATTTTCTAATTGTTGTTTACCATTTGCTGTTTCCATTGAATTGTTAGGATTTTTCATATAACTTAAAAATAATCATAATTTTACCTCTTCTTTCCACCTTTATGTCTTGTATTTATTTCTCTTGTCTATTTATATTGGTCAATAACTGCACAACAGTGTTACGCAATAGTAAGTTAGAGTCATTCTGATCTTATTCCTGATGTTGGTAGAAATGATTCTAATGTTTCAACCTTAAACGTGATGCTAACTTTTTGTCTGAGAGCATGTGTCTAGGTGTATTAATATGGTAAATTATACTTCCTAATTTTAAATCACCCTTGCATTTCTGGTATGAATTTCACTTGGCAATTATGTACTATCTAAAAGTATGCTGCTAAGTTCTATTTGTTAATATTTTATTTAAGATTTTTGCTTTGTTATTCAAAAGTGAGATTAATCTGTAGTAGTTTTTGTGCCTTGTCCAGTTTTGCTGTCAATATTTTACTAGCTTTGTAACAACTTGGAGGTGTCCTTTCCTTCTTAGGCACTGGAATAATCCAACTCCAGAATCATTTGTTCCTCAGAGGTCTGAAAGAATTCATTTGTGAAACTGTGTGTGTGCGTGTGTGTGTAAGCACACAGGAGAATCGTTTCTTTTTGACAGTTTCCTCAATATCTTCTATGATTATTAACACATCTTTGGTCCATTTTGGTAGTAACATTTTCCTAGAAATAATTTTGTACAGTTTCTAAAATATATTAGCATAAGCTGTGAAATTTTAAAATTATGATTATTTTAATTTTCTACGTATTTGTGGCTGTTTCCCTGTTTCGTGTATTTGTGCTTCTTTGCTTCTTTTCCAATCTGATTGACTAGTAATTTATCTTTTAGGTTAGCCTTTCCATCAATTGGGCAGTTAATTAATAAATTCTTCTTAATGAATTAATTTCTATTTTCTTTATTAATTTCTTCTTGCTCCTTTTCTTAGGATGATTTTGTTATTTTTTCCTAGTTTCTTTAGTTGCATGCTTTAAGTCACTTATTTTCGTTGTTTCTTGTCTACTGTTTAATGTGTGGCTGAGACAGTGCTCACTGGCTACATATGTGCTATTCCCTTTTATATCATAGCGTGCCTTGAAATTTAATTTCAGCCATGTGACTAGTTTTAGCCAATGGCCTGTGAGCAGAAGTGATGTATGTTTTGTCTAGACTGAGATAGTTAAGAGCTAGTGTGTTTTTCCGCTCCTCCTTCTTCCACCTTTAGCGCAGTCTTGTAGGCCACGTGTTCCAGATGGCCCAGCTACAAGGCAGAAGATCCTCCATCAGCCTGCAGCCCTAAGTGATGATGTGAAACAGGCATGTAGCATGAACAAGAAGTAACCTTTGTTGTGGTAAGCCTCTGCAATTTTGGAGTTTGCTTGTTGCGCTAGCTATTAGTTACTTATCTTGTCTAACAGTTATTTGAGACTATGACTCTTCCTCTGAGTATAGCTTTAGACATATCCAAAGATTTTGATATGCAATTAAAATAATGATTTTTTTTTCCCTGCTCAGAGATTTATGTACTAGTTTCCCTTCATTCCATCTCACAGCTGCAGGATACATCAGCTCAGCCCAGTTCTTTAAATCGCAGTCTGGCCAGAACTCCAGCCCTCCCACTCCACTTAAGTCGTCTATAAATGCAGACTGTGACTGCCCACCAGGCCCTTCCTTGGCCTGCTGCATTTTCTCCTGACTTGCTTCTGCTCAAATGCCATACCCCACCAGGTTACCAATGCTTGGCTCCATCTCTACTTCATAAATCTGCTTCTTCTCCTTTGGTCTTGGCATTTTCACTCTACCTCTTTGGTGGCTTGAGGCTTTCCTGTAGACTACCATGGATTCGGCTCACTCCCCTCAGATGGTGCCCCACCCAGCCCTGCCTGGCCAGCTCAGGAAGGAGGTAGGGGGAAAATGCCACCCTCAGGTTTCCCTGCAGACCCCCCACTCTCTTTCATTACTCCTCCTTCTCATGCTCCCTCTATTGTACATGCTGCATTGAGTGGGTGCTTGGGGGGGTCTAGGTGGTCTCAGCCCTCAGCTTGGCATAATGAGGGCTTTCTGCAGCCCCATTGGGAGGCCAAGGTGGGGTGTAGACATAGTGCTGCTGCCACCAACATTTTCACAGCTTGGAAACAATCTGTATTCTTGGGACTTTCCCTTAAGGGGGAGTGTGGGAATACATATGATTTGTAATGTCAACAATATACACTGACAGGATGTGAATGAATAAAAGATGAACAAATAAAAGCACAGGAGTAAATAAGCTTCCTAACTTGGCCTTGCTCTGAGCAGGGTGGGAAACTGTAGAACCATCACGGCAGGACAGGGCAGCGGTGGCTGCTGCCTCAGCATTCTTCCTCACCAGAGGGCTGGGCAACCTCCCTGCCCACTCCCTCCCCCAGAGCCCCTCTGTCTTCAAGCAGACGCTGCATTAGGAGCTGCCCTCTTCACAGTGGGGCAGTCTGGTGCACAGAAAAAGCACAGGACAGATACTAACTAGCATCGCAACCTTGAGCAGGTCAGCATCCCTCGCTCCTGCTTCCCTCCAGGCCTTGGTTTCCCCATCTATAAGTGAAAAGATTAGACTAGGTGTCCTGAGTCCTTTAGGAATGTGCTTTCATAGTCCCTCTTATCAGGAGGCTCAGTATGATGCACCTGATTTCTGGGCCTCAGTTTTCTCTTCCATAAAGTGGGGGCGGGGGGGGGTGGTTCTGAAGGGTGATCTCAGAGGGCTCTTCCCTCTCTGGCACTCTGCTGGGGGATCTGACTCCCCTGACTTCCTCCAGAGTTCACAAGCAGGGACACCCCCCCACCTCCTCACCCCCACCCCTCTCAGCTTCAGTGCAGCCAGCTCTGAAATGGGCCTGGTTCTCTGGGCTGGCAGCCCTTGGGCAGACTGGAGGCCACACATCCATATAGACTCCCCCGCAGACCTATGACAGTTTGGGCCTCATGGCCCCCTCCTCCTGCCTGACCTGGTCCAGCATGACAGAGGGGACAGGCATCATCTTCTGCCTGAGGGGCCACATGTCCCAAAGCCCCTGCTCTGTGCCTGCACCTCTGTGCTTGGGACTGAATCCATCCTCAGCAAGCGAGTACCTAAGGTGGGGAGGTGGTGGAGAGAAACCCAAGACAGAGAGGGATTGGTATCCTGCGGGGGTGTAAGAGAGGGCTTGGGAGGCCAGAGGAAGCAGGCAGGGAGTCAGAGAGGGAGGTTTGGGAACCTTCCAGCTGGGACTAGCAGGAGAGAGGGGCTTTCCTGGCAGCGGGACTTCTGGCATGGGCCCAAACTCAGGGCAACCTCTGGATCACTCCTCCATCCTCCCAGCAGATGGCAGTGTGCGTATGGGAACCAAAGCAACAGCTCCTGGGATCACCAGCACATGATTTTGCAGGCTGGAGAGCAGGAGAAGGACCACTGACCCTCTTGTCAAAGAGGGGAATGAGGAGATAAGGGGTCCTCTATCTTGCTGAAGAGTCACCAACCACCCTGGTGAGCTGCTAAGGGGAGGCTTGTCCAGGAGTGCTGGGCCCAATGGTGGCGGGTCTCTTCTCTCTCCCAGGGTCAGATCCACCCTGCCCTGCCTGGTGCTTAGGCTCCTGTGGTCCTCGGTGGGGTCCAGATGGACCATAGGCCCTCAGGACACCCCAACATCGGGGAACACCACTCCCCACCCCCACCTGACTCCTGTGCAGCCAGCTCTGTGTTTGGAGCTTGTCCCCACCTCTCAGATTAAAGCTGCTTCTGGGTAGCTCTCCCCTGTCTATCTGTTTCATCCTGTCTCCTGGGCCCTGCAGCATGAGTGAGTTGCATAGTTCCGGAGCCTGTTCTCAGTAGCCCCTACAGCTCAGCCTCACTGACCTGGCCGCTTCCCTAGGCACAACTTTTTATGTCCCCCATAGTGCCCTGAAGAACAGGGCCCAGAGAAGCAGACAGCAGCCTGCTTCCATCCCATTCCCAGAGCACTGGGGCTGGACTGTAAAGAAAGTTAATAGATGGGCAGTGGCGGGGTTTGCCTGACTTTGGCTCTGTGAGGCCTTTCATCTTGGGGGATAAGCTTCTGTTTTACTCAGGGGTCTTTTGTGTGCAAGGAGCAGAGCACCCCAAGAAAGGAAGGCAATCAGCAGGATATCTGAGTCTTCCCAAAGCCCAAGGACAGGGCCATACCCGAATGGTGCAGGGAGTCAAGAGCCTGGGCTGGAAGCTGCTCGCAGATCCCTCATGGCTGGAGGACCTCAGTGGCAGGTACTGACGTTCCTCACTGCAGTGCTGTCACTAACCTGACTGAGCATTCCCTGTGTGTCCGCTTCTCCTCTTCCACACACCCTCCATGTGTCCTCTGTGTTTGACCCAGATTTCCAAAAGCAGGAATCCGATTTGCCATCTCCTGTCACATACCAGATTCTTGTCCAGTTGGCTGCATTGGGGGATTGCGTAGTACAACACTTGCTGCCTAGACAGGGCGATTTCAGACACTGTGATGGCATGAAGGAGGCTGCTTATAGCTGGCAAGTGGTGCCCTGCACAGGGGTGCCTGGCTCAGGGGCGAGTGGGAGCTGTCATTCCATCCGCACTCCTTGGCAAGCCATGCAGCTTTGTGTGAGGCTGCATCAGCCCAGAGGAAGGGAGAAGGGGGTGCCTTAGGCAGAACAGAAGTGGCCCTGAGATACGTGAGATACTATGATTAGCACATAATCTTTTTATTACCTAGGACAGTGCATTTCTTCTCTCTTCTCCGCTCCACCCTATATCAGCTAGTTTTTGCTGCACAACAAACTAACCCTCCCTGCTGTGGACTGAATGTTTGTATCATCTCTAAATTTCTATGTTGGTGCCCGCTGTAACAGCATTTGGAGGTGGGGCCTTTGGGAGATAATTAGGTCATGAGGGTGGAGTTTTCATGAATGAGATTAGTGCCCTTTTAAGAAGAATCATGAGAGAGATGATCTTTCTCTTTCGGACATATGAGGATACAACAAGAGGGTAGCCATCTGCAAATCAGGAAGAAAGCTCTCATCAGGAACCAGATCAGCCACTACCTTGATCTTGGTCTTCCCAGCCTTCAGAGCTGTGAGAAATAAGCGTTTGTTGTTTGAGCCACCCAGTCTGTAGTATTTTGTTATAGCAGTTCAAGCTAAGACACTCCTCCAGATTAGTAGCTTAAAATAACAGCCACTTCTTTTTGCTCATGAGTCCATGGGCTGGCTGTGTGGTTCTGCTGATTTCAGCCTGGTTTCATTGGTCTAAGCTAAGCTTCTTCATGTCTCTGCCTTCAGCTGGAGGCTCAGCTTGGGGCTGGATGACCCAGGATAGCATCACTCACATGACTGACAGTTCTGTTTCTGGAAGTTGGCTGGCTGTGAAAGGGGCTATGGGGGTAACTGGACTACATGTCTCTCATCAATTAGTAAGCTAGCCTGGACTTGTTGACATGGCAGCTCAAAGTTCAAAGAAAGCAAGTGGAATCATGCAAGGCCTCTTGGTCCAGGCTCAGAATTTGCACAATGTCTCTTCTGCTATATTCTTTTGGCCAACAAGTCATAAAACCACTCCATATTCAAGGAGTAGGAAAAGGACTCTATTTATTTTATTGAGGTCATGTTGGTTTATAACATTATCTCAATTTAAGGTGTATATCATTGTATTTTGACTTCTGTATAGACTACCTCATGTTCACCTCCAAGTCTAGCTGCCATCCATCACCATACATATGTGTCTCTTTACCCCTTTCGCCCTCCCTCCACTTCCCTCCCCTCCAGTAACCACCAATCTGGTCTCCATATCTGTGTTTTTGTTTGTTTATCCTCTACATATGAGTGAAGTCATATGGTAAATGTCTTTTTCCATCTGACTTATTTCGCTTAGCATAATACCCTCAAGGTCCATCCAATCCATGTTGTCAAAAGTAGCAAATTTCATCTTAGGAAAAAGACTCTTGATGGGAGATGCTGCAAATCACATTTCAAATGGGCAAATAGGAGAAGAATAATTTATGCCGTTTTTGCAACCTATCACACACCACCAACTCTGACCATGAGGTTTCATTGCAGGCAGGAAAGAGGTGACCAGAGAGGGAACCTAAGCATAGTTCCAGGGAGCCCTTGAGGGCAGAAATACATGGTACTGCTCCTAAGCTTTGTATACAAATCTAATGTTCTTAGATGGAGACCTTTTCCTACATCTTTTTCACTTAGAGCCCCATCTTTTCTCTTAAAATTGATATAATATGAAATTCTCATAGTTGTCAATGCCTCTCTGAGACTTATGCCCCCTGGAACACACTCTTAGCCATCATTAGAGAGTGGATGAGAGGCTCCGATATCTGTGAGAGGCTCACTCAGCAACCTGACCTCTCAGTGTCTCCTTCCTCCATCTGTACATGACTTCATTCCTCGCCCTCACACCACTGTATCAACCCTTCTCTGTATGCCCTCTCTTGACCTTGTCCTTACCCAAACTGCTTTACCTGCAAAGCCTTATCCTCTAGTATTCTCCTGTGACTACAGTCTCATACTTTTTGTGTATTCACACTTCCTTGCCCCCGCTTCTACTGTTTTGGTCCTTATTGTGCCTGGCAGCTCCTGAAGTCCTCCTCTTCCTGGAAGTCTTTCAGTCTTCTCCTGGGTTTACTTCCTCTCAGTCCCTCCATCGATCCGTTGCTTTTACCACTCTCAACACACTCAACTCCATTGGCCTCTGTTTTCCCACTCCCCTTTTTAGTAAACTGCCTATCCTGGGTCAATCCAAGCATTTTTCTTTCCTTCTCTTCATGAGGGAGCTGAGTGCTACTGGGGACAGTCACCTAAACACAGGACCAGAATCCTACAAACTATGGTCTCCTTTCTGCCAGGCCCTCAACACTCCACATCCTTCCGTCTGTTGGTCCCCAGTACCTCTGTCTCTTGCTTTCCAAGAAGCTATTTCAGAATTTATTCCCTCTCCTCTAACCTCCCTCCACTTCACTCCTATCAGAAAATCCTAAAGAATAGAAACCTTCGTATAGCAATTCCTTTGATGTCCTTCTCTGTCAATAACAAATTGAAGCCTTTCCATGTCTATTGGCTCTGATCTAAACAGTTCTCAAACTTCAGCTTTTCCTTCCTCTCCTAGTTAGCCACTTTGAAGAAATGCCCACACCAATTATCTGTTTGGGTTTAGCCTGGAGGGGACACAGCCCTGTGACTGACATGGGAGTCTGGGTGTCATGTAGGGGTTCCTATCAAAGGCAAGACGGGGCAAGCTAAATCAGACCCCATTTTAGGAAAAATCAAAGTTCATGCGCTAGAAACACTCAAACAAACTTGAAGTCCAAAAGGATAGTGGCAGGATCAAAATTTGGGTTGTGGGACAAAAGTTCAGGGTCACATGAAATGATGTGAAAAGGAAAAGCAGATGAGGAAGGAACAAGCAAGAGTAGGTCCGGGTGATTTCTCTGAGCAGCCTTAGAACATCTGGCTAATCTTTTTGGCCTTTGGGTACCATATGCCAAAGGGATGGAAGTATAGATTGACTTAAATGTGTGGGAGATGTAGCACGAGACCAGGTTTTCCCTGGATTTTCCCAGAGGAAACAAGGATGTTCCTGCGAAGAAAGGAGGTGGTAGATGTGACCTTCTGCCTGCCTTCCTGGCCTGGCCTGCTCAATGACACACGCGCTGAGCTGTCCATGGTACCACCGCTCTGCCTTCCTTTTCTGGGTTGTGACAGCCCTACTGAGGGCAGGAGGGAGAGAAAGGGCAGAGTCTGGGGATTGTGACAGGATATCTTCCACATCCAGGATGTCCTGCAGGACAGTGTGGCACACAGTAGGATCTCATTTAGTATTTGTTGAGTGAATGATAAATGACTCAGGACACTCACACAGGTGTGGGCATGTCTGGAAGATGATTTGTCCATTTGTTGCTTTCTTCCATCCAGATGAAACTGTTTGCACCCTGTCTTCATGAAGGCTCCTGCTCTCTGTGTAGATCCCAAAGGCCAGATGAGTTCCAGCCTGTTAATACCATACCAGATCAATCCTGGCAGAGCAGAGTTCTCCTCCTCTCTCACCATCCCAACCCAGGAGGTAGTGTGCTTTTGTGGGAGGAGTTCTGGACTCAGAATTAAGCACTGGTGTTGTGGTCCCTTCATCATCACTGATGACTTGAGTGATCTTGGAAGGGTCACCTACTCTTGAGGCTTCAGTTTCCCATGGGAATATTTATCTCTGCCCTTACAGGGTCATTGCAAAATCAAACAAGCTAATGAATAGAAAGAGCTTTACAGATTATAAAACATGCTGCATGGGGGTAGAACTGTGATGGTAATGACACTGAGTGTGGCATACAAGATAAGATAAGATCTGATCTGATCTTATCCAAGCCAGGCAAAATATGCAAGCTCTTTGAGGGCAGAGCATTTGGGTGATTCTTCTCTGCAGTCCCCCAGGGCCCAGTAAGGGCAGTACATTGATGCTGAGTAAGTCATTGAATGGAACTGAATTTCTTTCTTCAGAAGACCCTTAGTAGTGATACAGATCTGGAGGTTTTAGACCCAGGGAAGGCGAGGCTCTCTGTCACCTGCTATTCTCCGGGGAGTAGCTATTCCTCCTTTTGCACCCATCCATACACACCTCTTAGCCTCAAGGAAATAGCCTGGAATCTTAAGCCTCCAACTTCACCAAGGGCCTCCTCTGTACTCCTGTCACCATGGACTGCTATTGTCATCACTGGGTGCAAGGTAGCTGGCTACCCAAAAGGAGGGCAATGCACAGTGTCAGCATCTGTTAATCAATCACTCTCTTTTGGAAATACTGCTCACTGTGAAACCAAAAGCAGCAATTAAGCTAACTACATCCATTTCTTTTTATTGCAAGCTATTCAGTTGGGTAGCTATAATTATTGTGCATCTATACGTCATTTTACAGTTTTTAATTTCTTAGTTATGTTTGATCAAAAATTGATAAATACGTAAATTACAGTCCAACTCACTGATTCATACCATGCCTGGGACTGTGGGGCATGCTCTGGAGCTGCTATACCAGTATCCACATGCCTTTCCTTCCCTCCACAGCTGGCCATTGAGGATGCCCAACCTCAGTCCCCTGGGCACTGTCACAGGGCAATGTTAAGGGGAGAGAAGAGGCTGAAGTTTAGGTGGCTGGGAAAGAGCAGATTTGGCTTGAGCCTGGAAAACAGACCTGGGGCTCAGAGAGAAAAGACCTCAAGGGCTCAGGGAGTGATGTATATGTCACGAGGACTCTCTGATGTTAGTGGACATTTTACAGTCTCTTTGCAGCTCATCTGGAGAGAGGAATCCAGATCCAGGGAGGCTCTGCCACTCCTTACCTAATCACAGTGGCTCATGGCATGATGGTTCTGCTCACCCTCCTTTTCCTTCCTCTGTTTCTCCAACATGACCCCCTATCCTCGTGCTCTGCCTTGACAGCCATGTAGTTCCTGGGTCTATCTCCTTTTCCCTCACTGCCCTGAAGCCTTGTCTGGCCTCGTATTTGACTCTGGAAATGAACCTGGTGTGGGGAGTCAGATTGGGAGAAGAGAATGTGAGGAGCCTCAAGCCAAGTGTTCGATGGCTCAGCAATATCCAGCCAGCCCATTCCTGTACACCATTCTGATGCTGGAGCCCCAGATACCCCTGTAATCAGCCCTCTATTCATCTGTTTATTTAATAAACATTAATAACATTAAATTTATTTGATAAACACAATATGTGCCAGGTTCAGTTTAACCATGTTTGCTGATTGAAACGTGAAATACTTATGGGAACATTTTGGTAGAAGGTCAGGGCTAGATGCCTATGGAGTCAGAGCACCTGGCCCCGCTTATTTGCTCTGTAATATGAGTAAATTATTGAATTTCTCTGTGCCTCATTTTCCTAATTTGTAACATGGAAAGAATAATAACAATGGTAAGGGTATGGTAAGGATTAAATGAGATAATATTAGGTTGGACCATGTGAAATAGCCACCATTTGGCTATTTTTGAACTACAAAAACACCAACTTCATGTGGTTCAACCTAACAAAGTGCTTGGCACAGGGCTTGGCACAGGACAACTGCTCAGTACCTGGTACTTTCACTTCTTATTTTCCAGGTGGTACCTGCCTAACAGTAAGTTATCTCACCTCTACTGTTTGTCTAGTGCTGAAATTTGGAGATGAGGCTCTTTGTAGCACCACCAGGAAGGTTTTGACTCAAGGTTTACGTACTCAGTGGATTAATTTTACTCGAGGCTGGGGGACAATCATGTTAGAGCAGGCAGTGATTAATAACAGTTAAAAACCAGCAAGGGAGTTACCTAATTGTGTCTAGGAGTTGGCATTTCTTTAGATCTTATTCAAAGTGGTCCACATCAGTTAAATGTAAAGTTAACTATTAATGCTAATTAATATTCTCTCAATTATTTTAACAGAGTTTTATTTCTAGAAAACCATAATGGAATGGGAATTATCTCTATTTTTAATCACAGATAATTTTTTATCTGTCCATTAATCACAAATATATTTTTTAAGTGCTAGGAAGAGGCAGAGGCAGAAGCATGTTGACTATGAGCTGAGAAGCGTGCTGTCCTCAGTCCTAGAGGGGAAAGGAGGGGAATGGGAGGTGGGATGAGAGTCTGTTTTCCAGAAAGCTTGAATCTGGGAGGAACACACAGCCTGGAGGCCAGGGTCCTAGACAAAGCCCTCCTTTTCTCTGTCTCTTCTTCTGTTGTATGACCTACTCAGGCAGGACTGTCACTGGAAACATCAAAGGCTCTCCCCTGCTGGAAACCAGCCCACTTAACCTTGTGTCCAGAGCTCTTCCCACAGCAGCACTGGTCTCTGCTCCGATGCCCAGAGGTGAAGAGCTAGCATCTCAGCTTTTCCATGAGCACCTTGTGGGCAAGGCAGGCTTCTCAGGGCTTCAGGGATTTTCTCAATGCCCGTACGGCTCTCCTTGCATTCCCTCCAGCCAGGGCCCAATTCCGAGTTTTTAAGGAAGTCGGGTGAGGCTCCAAGATCTGTAGTCTCCTGGGGCCTTCTGGCTTGGCAGAGCAAAAATGTACCAATACCTGCTGCAGCTGCAAGCCCCTTCCTGTGTTTCCTCGTCTCCCTTCTCCAGCATGTTTCCAGTCCTTAGAAAGAGTGTGATGCAGACCCTGAATTCCCTTTGGCTCTTAACAAAGAGGCTGTACTTTTATTTACAGAGGGAACAAGAAGAGAGGCAGGAGAAAGCACAACTCCCCTGTGGTTTGCCAGTCATTGCCTTGGAGCAGGAAAGTCCCACCCCACATGTTGCACATGAGGTAATGGAGGCTCAGAGAAGGGGAGGGGCTCACCCAAGGTCACACAGCGAGTCTCTTTTCCTTCCTCTAATAAGCTTTTCTTTCCACAATTTTATATTAAGTGCCAAACTGTAGGCCACCCCCAGAGAAGAGGAACAAGAGAACCGATCTCAAAGTCTGCATCTCGGCAGTAGAACCCTCTGTGTTACGAGGCCCTAGGGAAATGCAACCCCCCAAGTTTGAAGTGAGGAGGCCCCCTCTTAAAAAATCAGTTAAAATGCCCTCCTTTATGCACATGCCAACTTTGACTTCAAAAAGACTTTATTCCCAAGGATAAACAACCCCATGTTTGTGTAATATAATTAAGTGAAGGCATCTTTAAATGTCATACTAGCTTGTGCCCATTTCAAATTGTTATGCATCAACAGAACTTAACGAGATAGCCAAGGCTTCTCCTTGCTGTGAGACGGAGATAAGCCACAGCACTGTGGGCCCTTTAATAGATTGCCAAAATAAAGCATTTTCTATGCAAATTATTCATGCAGTGGGACAGCTAATCGCTTGCCAAGAGCCCGCCCACTGCCTCTCTGCAATTAGTCGTGAAGTTGAAGGAACTCCAAACTCCGCAGGCGCACTCAGGGCCTCCTGCTCCTATGGCTGCTGTTCAGGTGAGCAGAAACTTTGTTTCCTCTGGTGGCGGGGCCTGGACTCCCTGCGATGGAGACAGGTGAAGGCAGTGAGGAGTGGGCAGTAGGTAGATGGCTAAAGGTGAAGTGGGAGTGGGGGTGGGGCAGTTCCTGGAGTGTGGTCCACACTGACTCCATGGGTGCAGTGTGTAGTTGGGCAGCTGTTGCACCCTAAGATTCAGTTTTCTCATTAATAAAGTCAGGATGGACACTGGTCCAAGACACCCAATAGTCTGTTTCGAGTGTGTTTTGAGGACAAGAGGCAAAGGGAATTGGGAGCAAGCTCAGCCCTTCCCCTGCTCAAGGAAGAAGCCACTTTGGGCTCACAGGAAATCAGATACTCAAGATCAGAATAGAGATTTGGAGTCAGGACCCCTGCAGGGTCCCAGCCTGCCATCGCTCCCAGCCTGGTACCTGTCGTCATAGATATAGGAAGTCTCTGTAGCAGCCAGAGGAGAGTCCCAGATAATTCAACCAATGCCTTGAGCTCCCTCACTCTCACACCAACCAGCCAGCTCTCTCGAGGTCTCTCTCTGCTTCTCTCCCAAGTCTGTGTCTTGAGACTCTCAATGCCTCTGCCCATGTCAGTGTTCTGTCACTTTCTCTCTCTTTCTTTCTCTCTCTCTCTCCCACCAAAAGCTGGCTGTGGGAGCCTCTCCAAGGGAGGCCAGCATACAGTGGCCTCCTAAAACAACCAGAACAGATTTTATCTGGGAGAGGAAAATTAGGGTACCTTGCTCTTGTACTGGCTTGTGCAGGGCAACACACCCAACCTGGGGTCACATGTTCACTCCCAAAGGAGTGGGACCAAAAACTCTAGCCCACCTTTGGCCTCAATCCCAAGATCTGACAAGATGGGCCAAACTCAAATTGTCCAAAGGAGCAGACTTGCCCACAGCAGGATCAGGGAACCCCAGGAGGGCAAAAGTGATGTGTGTGAGCACACATGGGCGAAGGAAGGGACTGTTTGGGGTGTTCTGGGCAGCTTTAGAGGCTAATTGCTCACTTGGTAGGTTAGGGCCTGAGCTAACCTGTGGGTTCTCAAGTTAATGGTTTGCTTATTTAACAGAAGGTTATTTTTATCATTAGGGTTTGTTAACACATCAGAATGGCTGTTATTAGACCTGGCAGAGTGACGGATGTTGAATACTTGCCTTTGATATTCTTCCACAGCCTTTTCATGCACCAAGAGCCCCAGGGAGGACACTGATGAAAGGATCCCTTGTTTGGGACCCAGAGCATCCACCATGCTGCTTCCCATGCTGAGTGCTGGCAACTCACAGCCCCCACAGTTGGAGCATGTCACTGAGCCTCCTCAAGGCACCCTGGGAGCTCTAGAAATACCTGTTAACCCTCCCACAGAGGTCAAGGCCCTGAGGGCCCCTGTTCCTCAAGACAGAAATGACCTGGGAGAAGGAGCACATTGAGCCCTTGTAGCTCAGTCACATTAGAGACAAAGGAACTGCTCACATTAGCCAGTTGCTGCTTCCCTGGGCTTCCTTTTTCCTCTCTCCTGAGCCACTTGACCCCACCGTTGGCCTCAATGTGGCCCAGGAGGCATCACTCTGGTTCACTCAGTATCACATCTGGTCCCTGCCTCAGGCCCCAGGGCTGATCACTTCATCCTAACTTGTTATGGGGCTCAAGGCCCCACTGGGTCACCTGCCTCAGACACCATCTTCTTATGCTTAGAGCTACCCTTTGCTTAGACCAGCTTTGCCCCACCAGCAAAGTGGTGGCTGGAGCCCTGTTGCCTGCTGATGCTCAACCCTCCTTGTACCTGGCCCTGGCTATCAGAGGAGCATGGCCCCAAATTCCTATTGCCAAGCTCCATGATCTGTAGATTCCTCCCCTGCTGCGTGAGTTCAAGGGCATTGAGCCTGAGCTGGGTTATGCCTGGTGTTTGCCCCTACCTATGGTCTCCTGGTTCCTATGTGTGGCTAACTCCCACACAGCACTGAGAGAAGGTGGGGTGCATGTGATCAGGGTGAGGGACTCTCCTTACTTCCTCATCCTGGGCTCGCTCCAAGTCCAGGTCCCCCCACAGCCCTTCTGCCTCAGTGACTCAGGCTTACTCTCTCACATGGGAGACACCACAAAGCTGCCCTGAGTGCTTGCAAGTCTGGACATGTGGGTCTGGGCTTGGGGGAGGCAAAGAGAAGGCAGAACTATGAGACTCTGAGCCCTACATGCCAGGGCAGGCCTGGGGGGGTGCACTGACAGAGGATGGGCCAGCAGAGTGAAGAGAGGAGATGGGGCAGAGTGGGAATGCGGGACGCTGGAGAAACTTCCCCCACTCAGAAAGTAGCCAAGACCTGACTCTGTGTCGTGAGCCCTGGGAAGAGAAAAGATAAGTTCTCCATCCTTCTTCTTCTTCCGTGACTTTCTCTGCTTCCTTGTCTTCCCGTCCCCATCCATGGCCCTTCTTGCTAAGGAAATGTGCTGACTCTGCTTCACTATGGGTCTCACTGTATCTGGGGGCTAGCCCAGGACGCTTCCTTCCATGTGGAAAATCGTTTCTGTACAAAATGCATTCTGAATACCTAATGGTTCCCCAATGGGTTTCTGGAGCCCAAATCCTGTATAGCCAGAGCTTATCTACACTCTTGGACATGTGCAGCCTTGTTCCACACTGGACAGGACCCCCAGTGGGCCATGACCATGGCAGTCTGTTTCCCTGATTCTTTGCTGACAGGTCCTAATGTTCTCAGAGTGCCTTGAACCCACCAGAACTCAGGGCGCACACTTCAGTGAATGAAGGAAAGTGACTCTACCCTGCACAACCCAGGAATTTGTATATTTAATTCTCCCCCATCCCAAGTGATTCTAAGACACAGCTAGAGGTGGGAACGCTAATCTTGACAACTGCTTCTTGGACTTTAGCATGCATCAGAATCATCTAGAGAGCTTGATAAAACAGATTCTTGGACCCTATCCTCAGAGATTCAGATTCAGGAGATCTGAGGTGGGGCCCAGAAATCTGTGTTTCTAAAAAGCTCCCAGGTAATGGATGCTGCAAGTCCTGGACCACTTAGAGTAGCAAGGATCTGGTCTGTGCTCTCTGCAAAGCAAGGCAGGGGATGCTGGCTTGAGGGCTCAAGTTCCCACTTGAGAAGGGCTACAAAACTCAAGCCAAACTCAAGTGGGCCATGTTGCCACGTGTCGAGCCTCCAGCCTGGCCCAGATGACCAGGGCATCAAGAGTGTTAGCTGCTTCCATTGGCTCGTCCCTCATTGACAGCTCGTCATTGATGGCAGAAACTTGGCCAATGGCAATCAATCAGGGGGCCCGCGCTGCCTTAAATACCAGCAGAGCAAACAGCCCCAGACAATGCTGCACCATATATCAATTACCAAGAGGCTGTGTGCTCCTCTGGGCGGAGGGAGCCCGAGTGAGTGGCCAGGGCTGCTGCCCCAGCTGATAAGGGCCTGCATTGTTCGGGGACAGCTGGCGGCCCGATAAGGGCCTGCTCGCCTGAGATAATGGCAGTGGGCAGGCGCCTCACGGCAGTTTAGAATTTCTTGGGTCTCCAAGAAAGGTTCTATTAAGCCCACTGACCCCAATTGAATATTAATTAGCTAATTAACGGATTTATTGTTCCACGCCATTTCTGGAGAGGCCATTTTTTTCGAGCGCCATTATTTTTGTAAATGATTTTTCGCATTGTGCATAATTGAATCTTTGCAGCTGCCAGCATCTTCTGCATGATTTGGCAAAAAAAAGAAAGCAGAAGCACTTAGGGTTTTTTCCCCCCTCTCTCTCTCTGAACAAATGTTTTCAGCCACTCCTGCTAATGCTGGAGCGAGGGGGAGGGAGGGGGGCTGGCTCTGTTTCACAGGTTTGTTTTTTAAGCTGAACTGCAACGTCCGCACTCCTTTCCCTTCCTTTTGTGGGCAGCTGGGGGCTGAGGCACTCCGGGGCGGTCTGCACCAGGCCTTTGTCCAACTGTCTTCAAACTAGCCACACTTAGCTTTACTCAGCCCAAACTCCTTAAAGCGTTATGCGTTATAGTAGAGGGTAGGCCGAGGGAACAAGGCCTGAGCTTGTGGCACCCAGAGCTCCCAGTGGAGGGGGACCAGCTCTGACCAGCAGGGCAGCACCCTCTGTGAGTTTGGCCTTGGTTCCTGCCCTTATCTACCCCAGCCCCCAGCCTGGCCTCCCCTAGCTGGAGCCTACCCTGGGTCTGGTTGCTTTGGAGGAACAGAAACCCATTGCAGCACCTCTCTGCTGCACTTTAATAAGTCTTTGCTCAGAATTCCACACCAGGGCTGCCTGGCTCCCTGGAGCTGGCATCTGCCTGTAATAAGTTGACCCGGAGGGTCCCACAGGCAAATGGCTGATTGAATCAAACCCATTCTTCAGCACAGGGTCTGAAATAGGAGGGTTATGTGTGCTGGGGTGGGGCCGGCTTGGGCGGCTCAGCAATATTATCAGGCGGCATTGGGGAGCCCCCTTGGACCTCTCAGCCCCTTCAGCATTGTTAATGAAGCGAGGGGCAGGCAAAGGCTCCAGGAATATTAGTCAGGGCCCCCGGTGGGCGGGTCTAAGGAAGGTTTGTGCCCAGGACCTGCCCCTGGCCTCCAGGGGCTGCAGAACTTTATTGGGATTTTTTATTAAGCCACGTCTTCCTGCCCTCATCCCTGGCCCTATCCTGCTGCTTGTGCTCCGAAAGAGGAATTCTGAAGGCTTTTCTGAGCACAGAGATGAGTCAGGAAGGAGTTCTTGCATCCTTCTCTGCAGACACTGGCTGCAACCATGCCATCTGCCCATTTCCTGTCCTCTGGACTGGAATAAAGTCCCAGCGGACAGACTGACAGACTGTCATGGCCATCCCCACTGGGTACAAAAGTGTAAGAGACCCCAAAATTCTGGCTAAGAGCTGGAGGTGGCCCTTAGAGTTGGAGTGGGAGTGTGGGGGCTCCTTCAGCTTCTGTTTGAACACCTCCAGGAAGGGAAGCTCACGATCACTGAGGCAACTTTAATAATGAGAAGAGTTGTCCTTATATGGAGTCTGCAAGCTCCTCCCTAGACCCTCCCTCAAGTCTCCCTCTCCCCATGACAGGCATTCAGCTAATAAGAGTGATGATCATAGTAGTATCTAATATTAACTGAGGAACTACTATGTGCCACACACAGCACTAGGTGCCTGTCATGCATCACCTCATTTAGTCTTCCTAATATCCCTGTGAGGTAGGTGGGATTTTGAGGCACAGACATGTGATGCAACCTAGGCAAGGTCACTAATGAAGGTAACAGCACCAGACACCAAACCCCACTTTGCTAGACCCCCGAGCCCCCAGTTTTGACCACCCTACTCCATAGTCAGGAAAACTGTGGCCCTGAGGCTGCCCTCCTGCAGGGTCAGCAAGCTCAGTTGCTGCAGATGCTCACCATCCAACAAGGTCTCACTCCTCTCTGCCATCCTGGGCTTTATTCCTGAGTCCAAAGCCCAGAGGTGGCCTTGTCAGGACAGAGCAGAGTGAGCCCATTGCCTGCCACATTTGAGACACTATACTCTGATAATGCAGCCTGGTCAGCGATAAGATTCTTAGCAAGGGGTCACGCCCCTCCACAACACCTCCTACCCTCCAAGATCGGACTCATTGTTTTGAAAAGGAGCCAAAAAGATCATCTTCTCCAATCCTCTGAATTTTGGAAGAATTTGGCCTGATCCTCCCCAGAATCTGCCCAGGGACCCTTCTCTGATCCCAGTGAGTTGACAGCTGGAGCCTTCCTCAGGGAGTTAGGGGTGGAGAGAGAGGCCTCCAGCCAAGAGGCCAGTGAAGCTGCACAGACCTGATTCTAACCTTCCAGATCATTTGAGCCCTGTTCTAGGAATTGACCCAGTCAGGAAACTCCAGTGCCAGTAGAGCACCTCCTGCTGGCTTCCCTGGGGGCCGCAAGCCATATTGGGTCCTTTTGGGAAATTCCTTCCAGTTTTTTATTTTATAAAGAGGAGTCGGCTCAGAGAGGGGAAGAGACCTGCCCAAGGTCACCCAGCCACACTAAGGGGACAGGGCCATGCCCTGTTCTCCTCTGCCCCTATGAAAGGGCCACTGAATGTTTGGTCAGAGATCTGAGAAGGCAAAAGTCATACTGGGCTCCGAGAACTAAGGGACCCCCTCTTAGGAACCTGGTTCTCTGGAGGGGGCACCCACTGGCCACCTCAGTCAGGCTGCCTGGAGTCCTGCCCACATTCCCATGGCCAAGTTCTGGGAGTTGGTATTGCTTAAACCCCCTCCCCCTTCCCCTCTACTTCCTTAATATGATGTTTTCAAGGCTCTCAACAGGAATCGTTTCATCAGATGGAACAACTCAGGCTCCAGCGAGCAAACCCCTGTCCCCTGGGGATGCCACCTCTGACAGAGCTGCAGGCATCCTGGCAGAGTCTCACATCCCTGACTCAGGCTTGGTGGCCTTGGGCAAGTCACATCTCTCTGAACATTAGTTTTTTAACTTGACCATCAATTTCTTAGCTGTCAAGTGATAATAATAATAATGCTAGTCCTCATTCCATGGAGTTGTTGGGAAGACTGAGCAAGAAAGGGGTCTGCGCTTCCCCGTCAGGGGTACCCAGTGCAGTGCTGGGGTGAGTCAATGCCACAGGATAAACATGGGCTTCTTCAAGCAACAGTTTAAGTAGAAAGGAATTCAAAACCTATATTTTGAGAAGCATATATTATGGACTGGCAGGACAGTCCTGGGGGGAGGCCGTACTGATCAGAAGTGGTACTGGGGCTCTTGGGGTGCTGATAGCATTCTTTTTCTTTGTGTGGGTGCTGTTGACATAGGTGTGCTCATTTTGAAAAGTCATTGAGCTGAACATTTATGATTTCCACACTTTTATGTTATGTTTAAATTAAAAGCATACTTTAGAAAAGATGTATTATAAACTAGAATACAAAGATGCATGTGGACTTTTAAGACAAAACATGAGACTTAACCAAAGTCTTGTGTATGTGGCCGACCACATTCCTCCAACACTCCCTCTCCTCTGGTAATCAGGACGCTTCAGAAGAAAAGTGCGAGCCTGACACTTGGTATCAGTTGGTACATGGGGGGAGGGGGGCTCCCAATGGCTTAACTAATGATGGTAAAATTGGGGGATCCAGGCAGATGGGTTGAGGGAAATTCTGGGGTCTGGGGGAGCCCCCCAGATCACAGAGGTAAGCTCCTGTTTCTCCTGTAGGCAGGACCATCTGTGAGCATCCATGTACTCATGTCCTTTCTAAGAAAGGGGAGTGTGGGATAGGCAGCCTCAGCCCTGGGTGAGCCAAGGCCCTGTGGCAGCCTCTCCATTGAGCCCAACTGTCTTACACAGGGTGACTCAGATATACTGGAGGAAAAATATGTTAGCTACACAGAGCCTAGGAGGGAGGGAAGGAGAGAGGGAGAAGGAGAGGCAAAGTGGAGATGGAGCAAGAGTCACAGGGGACAGAGCATTGAGGCGAAGGGCTTTTCAGTGGGCAAAGCTAGATATCAAAGAGACCAGCATAGAGCATCCAAAACCCTTCATGTGCCCAAGGCAGGGAGGGGAGGTTCCTACAGCCCCAGCCAGGCCACACCTTGGAGCCAGGGCAGGCTGCACGGCACACACTGCCTTCATGGCTGGCTTTCAGGAGCCCATCCTAGCTGATAGCTCAGCCTGAGAGAATAGTGGCTTCCAGCTTTTGCCTGCCTGCCAGTTGACCCCTTGGGGCACTGCCCTTGGGCCTCAGCTTGGCTCTGGCCCATGCACAGTGGAACTCTCAGTTACTACCTGCTTGTACGTGGCTCCTCTCCTCGAGCAACAGGGTCAGGGAGGGGGTGAAGATGCAGCAGCGGATGAGATTGAATTCATTGATGCATATGGAGAAACTAGGTACCCCTCACCTGCAGTGCAAGGCCCTCCTTTCCAGCCCTCAGGTGAGGCAAGTGCATGGTCTGTTGATATTCTCTTGAGAAGAAAATCAGGAAATTGGCCCTCGGACTCTTAGGCCTGGGGATCTGTCCATGGTCTGAAATCCTTTCTGGGCGGTGATACTCAGAGGCAGGCCAAGAGCCCCATATGAGGGTGAAGGAGAAGGTCCTGCCCCTTCTCTGAATGCCACCCTGCCTGTCTTCCCCAGGTCTAACACATGCTCAACCCCAGTGGATGGAGGTGCAACCAGTTCTTCCGTGGAGGGGTTCAGCTAAGCACCCCAGATGAATATAGAAAGTTGGAAGACCATTTCGTGAGATTTTATGCAGCCAACAATTTTCTTTGTACCACACCAAAGGGGTGCAAGACTTCACCTTTGGAGTCCTTTGGAGGATGTATTAGTAAAATGCTTTGAGCTTCAAATAACAGAAACTCCTGACTCAAAGGGACTTGAAGAATAAAGACATCAGAAGTAGCGTAGGCCCCCATGTGTACTACCAGATAGCTTTATGAAGCCATCAAGGACACAGGTGTTCCCATTCCTCAGTTCTTTCTTCCTTGGTGTCACCTTCATTCTAAGGCTGATTTCCTTTGTAGTCATAAGATGCTTCCAGTGGCAAACAGGGCTACCTGTTTCCTTATTCATAAGCAAAAAGAAAGAAAACCTCTCCTCCAGTCATGGAATATAAGTTCTTAGTCTGATCATGACAACTTGGATACCTACACACACTGGACCAATAATAGGTGCCAGGTACCCCTGATTTAGACTGATTGCCTGTGGAATGGAGGTTGGGAGCCAACCATTCACCACAGAGAGTGTCTCAGGGACAAGCTCCCTTGTTTCCATGAGAGAGAGGAAGATGGTCAGACTTAGGCTTTAGGTCAGTCTCTCAACCAGACATGCATTGCTTCCTCCTGGATTTGCCTAAGAGAAACTCACCACTGCAACAAAGCTGATTCTTACCAGAGAAATGCATATTCCTCTGGTAACCCAATTTTTCATTTCCGTCCAATAACTATGACCTGGAGTTACTGTGCTAAGGAAGTATTTGACTCATTTCTGATCCTGCTTTCACAGGATCCTCTTCACAGAAAATGCCCCCACCTGAGTCACTTGGGATATTGGCACCACTCTCAATTCGTTTCTCTTTGAGCCCCAAATGTCTTTCCTGGTAATGGGGCTGAAGAGGTGGCCACAGTCCATCTCAACTCATAAGAAGTTGTTTGCCCAATGTGAACACCTTTCCTTCAGGCATTTTATTCTCCATTCTTGAAGATGCGCTGGGAGCTGAGCGTGAGTATAATTCCTTGGGAGGAGATCTGGGAGGCTAGGTTTTCTGCAAAGGGGTAAAGCAGACCTTGGAAGCTATGCCAGGGTGGAGCATTTCACCTCTGCATCGCCAGGAGGGTTCTAGTATATGTTTTCTGAATGGATATAAAAATAAAAAGGCCTAGCAGGGGCTCATGAAGAGCAAGTCATGCAAAACTCATTTCTCACCTGGGCAATTGAAACTGCAGGTGTCCCCACCCCTGGCACCTGCTCCCTCCGATTCGCCTTTTCTATCACTTTGAAAGAGTGATCTTTCAAAGAGTGCAGATCTGATAGATCTGATCATGTCCTTGTTCCACTTGCAAAGCTCTGACATTTCCCTGTCGCCTCGAGCATAAAGGCCATCTCCTAGCCCAGCTTGAGAACCCCTTCCAGCAGCCTTGTCACTCTCCTCCGGGGCTTCTGCCTTCCTGTTGCAGACACACGGAGCTCTGGGCCACCTTGCATGCCAGCCCAGCTCTCTCCCATTTCTGGGCCTTCACCCACTGCCCACTATGCCCATCCTCCTTTGTTCGAGGGTTCAAGCTCCTTTCTTCGGAAACTTTCCCATCTCCCAGGCTGAGTTAGTCACCTCTCTCCCTTCTTTCTGAAGCTCTGCCATGATTCCAACCACATTCAGTTGTGACTTTTTCCCCGGCCGGCTCCTGACTCCTCTCCTTCCTGTGAGAGTTCTCGAGGGCAGGGACTTTGCTTCATTTCTTTTGGGTCTGCTTTGTCTTACACTGCATCAGATGCTCAACATACAGTGGATAGAGAGAAAGGGGGATGGAAGGAGGGAGGGAGGGATGAATTACACCAACCTTAATTTTTTCTACCTAGGTCTCTAGACAGCTATCAGGGATGCATTGCAGTATCTAGACTTTTGATAAATTCTGTGATGACCTCATCCATGCTTGTGATGGAAAACTATGTTTGTCTTGGTGCTACTCAGCTGTTTGAAGAACCTCCCGCAAAGAGCACCAATAATGGTAGCCTAGTGACCAGCCACAGGCCATGTCATGCTCAATTTTTAGCCAAGAAAGTGGTCATCTCTACTTGCAATTAGTGTTACTACCCCTCGGCAGAGGTGGCATTTAAAAATGTCACCACATTTTGCTGAACTCTGCCACCTGCTGAACCCTTCTGGTCTATCAGGCCTTGGAATCCTCCCAAGTAAAGGGCACCCGCTGACCCCAATCTGTGCCTTGTTCCCCAAGACAGGGACGATTTAGTATCTCCATAAAGTGCACCCCTTTACTTCTAGCCTCCTTCCTTACTTCTAGCAGCGACCCCCACCCCCAAGCACACCTGGCCACCTGCTCCTCCTAGAGCTCCATGAGCACTGTCCCACGCCGAGGCCCTTGCCCTTGCTTTTGCCTCAGCCTGAAGTGTCCTTTCTCTACATCTGCTCCCAGATCAATCCTAGACCCAGCTTGAATAAGCCTGGGTCCCAACCTGACCCACCAAAAGCCTTCTTCCTCAGTACTCTTGCTCCACTGCAGGCTATCACTCCACTCTTATTAGCGCAGAGCTTTGACAAATGATGCCCAGTGAGGTTCTCTGTGTGACTGCAGGAAAGAACATATTGAAAGTGTCCATGGGACTCATGACTTAAAAAACAAAGGACTGGTGTGCCATGCCCTGCTCAGGAACCTATGACAGCTCTCCATTGCCTCACACATAAATGCGTAAACTCTTCTGCTCAGCTTCCAATTTCCTGTGCCCCACTTCAACTCTAAACACATGCCACTTCCCAGTGGCCCCTCTTCTGTTTCAACCAGTCAAGATTCCAGACCCCCCTGTACCTGTAAGGCCTTCTCTCATATCTCTAGCTATTCTTTCTGCCAGAAGCAGTTCAGTATCTACCTCTTCTCAGGTATTTTGTGCCACATGGACCATCCCCTCTTCAGAGTTCTCACAACATGGTACTCGTTCATTCATTCTCACCATGTATTGCTTATATTAGCGGTGTATATCTGAGGTACCACAGAGGAGGTACCGTGTCGCAAGATGCAGAAGAGCTGACTTTTATTCTCTCCTCCATACCACCTGGCTACATTACAACATATTTTATTTCCTCACCTGTAAAGTGGGAATATTAACCTGTGCACTCCCAGGGAGGTTATGAAACACAGTACAGCAGTGGAGGTGACAGGGCTTTAATCAGCAGAAGCATTTCTGTTATGGTAGTTGTCAATGACAACGTTGGGTGGGTATGTTCCCAGAGAGTACATATCTGTGACCTCAGGAATATAAACTGCCCGTGGAGAACAAGGGGACTTTGTTATGCTCCCTCTAAAGTCTCTTCAGGTCCAAGGGCATTATTTTACTGCAAAAAAGGGTTACTGATGAGCAGTGGGGGGTAGGTGGAAATATGAGCCTTCCCTAGGGAATAAAGGCAACCAGAAGTGTAGTGGGGATCTGGTCACCATCCAAATGGGGTCAGGAGCCTGGAACTTACATCTATTGTGGGACTCTGGAATCTGTGCCCTTTCCTCTGTATGGAGTTTTTTTAGTCTTTGCCTGTTTCTCTGCAAAGATTAGAAGGTAAAAGTGGAAGGTGTACAGGACCAGTAGAGTGTAGGAAGGGGAGACAGGAACATGGTTCATTCTTCATGCCTAATTCTTCAAAGCACTGCTGGTGGCAATGTTCACCAGTGACAAAGCTGGTGGTGGAAGGTAGAGTCTGACCCTACTTGTCCTCACGAGGGCCCAGGGCTTGCACTGCAGAGGCCTTGGGGTCCACAAGAGGACAGATCATGCCACTTTTTTCTTATATTCCTACTTCAACAGGGCTAAACATTGGTGTGGATCTATTGGTTATGGTTATCTATTCATTAGCCCATTGGTTATGAGCTAAACTTTGGTGTGCATCTACTGCTAGTGGGTCTGAGACAAGGGCATGCGGTGATAGCCTACCACCATATGTCCTTTGGGAGGGGACTCAGGGGACCCCAGAATGTGGGAGGCGGAGGGATGTCTAGGATTATGTAGCACAGCACCCAATAAGTACAGAGGAGCAGAGCCAGATGGAGTCAAGAGCCTAGGTTAGAGGCTCTAAGTTAAAGAAAAAAATGTTAGGGCGTCTCCCTATGTAATTTAAAATAAATATAGCAACTAAATTGCAAAATAAAATTATGCTTTTGAAATGAAACAAACTTACATATATACTGAAATTGAGATCACTCTTTTTTATATAGTCTGATTTTTTAGTTTGGGTTTTCTACCTTGCAGGTCCCAGACAGAGGGCAGAGGGGAAGAGGACAAGGTCACAATGAAGGGCAGTGTTGGCATCATTTCCCAGAGTCAGAGAGGCCTGAGCAGGGACCTCCTTTCATATAATTGAGCTGCTCATGGAGGTAGTGAGCTCCTGTTTTCCAGGTGAAGGCCACATCATAATACTTGGAGGTAGCTTCCTCCACCCCTTCCACTCTGTGCTTCTGATTGTGGGCTCAGGCTCAGAAATTCCAGGACCACGGAGAGCTCCAGCGAGTTCTGCAGGCCTGACCTGGTTCCCCCTGCCACGGGCCTGTTCAAACCTTGGACTTGGCCGGAGGAGTTTTGCAGTATTGAGGCCCAAGAGGGCCTGGTGGCCACCATCCAGGACTCATTTTGCCTTTGCCCTTCCTCTTCAACGCCTTCTTTCTGTCCAATCCTGCCAGCCTGGGCCCGTCCTGCCCAATCTCAGCCTTCCTGAATTCACTGGGACATCTTCCTGGAAGGAGAAGAGGCTTTGATGCTTCCAATGCCTCCCTTCCCAGCAGCCTGGAAAGGCTTCTGTGAGGAGCCTCTGCCTGAGGCAGGGCTGGGTAGGAGGACAAGAGCAGAGTCCCTCCTCAGATGGGAAGAGTGTAGTAATTAGCCTTAATGGGGAGGGAAGGGTAGCCCATTTCATTGCAGGGAAATGGGATTTTTAAATCATTTTAAGGGCTGCGTCAGCTCTAAAATGGCCTGTAGTGGAGCCTCAGAAGGGCTGGTAATTAGCTCTCTTGTCTCTAATGAAAGCAGAGGGGCGGGAGGAGGGGTCACTTAATGAACACAGGGATTAACTCCCAAACAGCCCCTAAATAAGAAGGAAGGTGCAGGGGAGCAGGTGAAAGACAGGCCTGGGCCAGTCAGACCCCAGGCTGAGAGGCAGCCAGCACATGGGAACTTGGAGAAGGAGGTCCAGGGTTGCCTGAGTTCCACAGAACCAGTGCCCACCCCAACCCAACTTGTGCAAAGCCCCCTCACTCTTTCACTGTGAGAGGCTAGGGCTGGATGGTGGCCTGGTGGCCTCAGGCTAGCAGTGAGGAGCTCCACTGTGGGCTGGATTCTGGAAATCCATAGCCCTGCATGAAAGCCCAGGATGAGATGTCACACGTGCCAAACAAAACAACCCCTTCCTCCAGGTGGCACCCGATGGGGTGTGTTGTTAGTGGCACAGAGGAGCCCCCACACCTCAGCCCTGTGATGCACAGCCAGGAGAAATCCACCTGCCTTGGATCCCCTTTGGATCGCTGGAGGCAGGAACGTCCATTAGGAGCCCTGAGGCTGAGCCTCAACCCAAAGCTCCTCTACCCTCGGAACAGACCAGCTGGGCTGAAGGCAGTGAGGTCTGGAGAATAGGAGAAGGAGGGCTGGTAGTGCCCTCAATGTCCTGTGGCCCTCTGGGCATCGCCAATTCTTGCTTTTACAGCACATCCTCTCTTTCCCTGGAAAACTGGTCATGCAGAGTCTGCAGAGAAACCTACTTTCCTGGTGCATCCTCTGTGGAGGAAAGTAACTCCAAGGGTCCAGAACAATCAGGCTAGAATCCCTGGAAGCCATGGGTCCAGCCAACGTGTCTCAAGTTAGTGGCCTTATCAGGCAGGGAGACTGATGATGGTAGCCAAGAACCCGAGCCCAATTTCTTGGTATTTTAAAGAATAATATTTCTTATTAATCTGGAAAACAAAGGGAGAGAATCACTGAGCAGGCGTCAGGACTGAGTGGCGCTTCCTCTCCTCCACGTACTGTATCCATGCAGGATCCTTGGCAGGAATGCAGGTCCCAGGATGCAGGAGACAGAGCCCTGGGCCAGGCTGAGGCCAGGATGTCAGGCACCCGACCCAGGCTGGCTCAGTGTACCCTGGCCATCACTTCCTCTCTGGGCCTCAATTTCCCCAAAGTGGGCCCATTGGATAAGATGGAATGTAAGGGTGGGCAAGAAAACCTCATTCAGAGCCTGCCCAATTGCTTAGTAGTGAAGTCTGGAGCACTCTGCTTTGGTGGCCCGGGTTCATGGATTCAGATCCCAGGCACAGACCTATACCACTCATCAAGCCAAGCTGTGGTGGTGACCCACATACAAAATAGAGGAAGACTGGCACAGATATTAGCTCATGGCTAATCTTCCTCAAGCAAACATAAAAAAAGAAAAGAGGAAGATTGGCAACAGGTATTAGCTCAGGGCCAGTCTTCCTCACCAAAAAAAAAAAAAAAAGGCCATTCCTTCCTGCTTTATTGAAAATAGGCCTCCTTCCAGACACTCTACACTATCTTTAGCTTGTTATTGATCTTTTATTTGGTTATTGTCTTTCTCCCCCACTAAACTGTAAACTCCACACAGAGGACCCTGTCTGCCTTCTCCACTGGCATCTCCATTCCTCAGCACCCAGCACAATGCCTGGCTCATAGCAGGCACTTGATCCATGTCCGTTGACTGACTGACAGCTGGCTTCCTGACTGAATGAATGATGATGCACTGGGGCCTGCCTCATTGAGAACCCTCTAGCCCAGGGATTGGATGAGCTGCCTGGGGTTGGCCCCTGCTCTACCCTACGCTGCCTCTGACTACGTCATCTGGAATTGCTCATCTCACCCAGCACAGGCCAGGCCCAGTGACAGGCTCAGTTAGGATGTGCAATGAGGGACAGAAGTGTCCAAGGGCCCTCCTCGCCCAAGGACAAGTTCTCAGTTGGGGGATGGATTATAGAGAGAAACACGGGTGAGGTAGGGGGTCTAGGGACTTCATCATGGTAAGATCTACCTGTGCATTCCCAGATCCTTCCACTGCATGTGGCTGCCTCTAGGTGTTAGTTTCACATGGGAATTATCTGCACAGAATGTGGAGTCAGACCAGGCCTGAGTTCAGATTCAGATTCTGTTACTTACTAGAATGGCTCTTTGAGCCTCAGTTTCTTCAACTGTAAAATGGGGATGATGATAATAACAGTCCCCAAAGCAGTGGGATGATAAAAATAGCATCTCTCTAAGAGAGTTAAATGGGTTAGGCATGTTTTTATTTATGAAAGCCCACTGGTCCCAGGGTGCAGTGCCCTCTCCAGAGAGCACACACCGACGCCCAGGAACTGCCTCTGGGGTGAGGCAAGAGGCTGCTGTGGGGAGCCAAGGCCTCCTGTGGGAGGGGTCCAGAGGCTGCCCTAGAATTGAACGGAGACCTCAGAACCAGTGGACCCAGCACTGGTTGTATAAAGTGAATATTTCAGCAGCAGCTACAGTCCTGGTGTTGACCACGAGCCAGCCACAGCTGTGAGTATGTGCTGTCCCTGTGACGACTCATCTAATGCCCAGGGCAGCCCCGAGGAGCAGGTACTGTCAACACCGCCCTTGTAAAGATGAGGAAACCCCCCCATCTGTAAGATGAGGGCTAAGTAAGATGCCCAAGGCTGTGCAGCTGCCAAGTGGAGGAGCTGTGATCTGAACCCACGTTATCAGACTCCTGGGCCACATGCCAACACCATGCCACACTGCCCTTTGCCACTGCGGCCCCCTCACCCCGTGCCTTCCCTGCAGTTAGAAGATTCTTCTCAGACCCTTTGCCCATTCTCTCTCTCTTCTCTCTTGCCCTCTGTCTCGTCTCTTTCCATCTCTCTCCCTCTCTGCCTCTTTCTCCTCCCTTTCCTCCCTCTCTCCTCCCTTCCTTCCCTCTCATACCCTCTCTCATCTCTCCCTCTCTGTCTCCCTGTTCGTCTCTCTATCTCTGTGTGCTGTCTCTGACCCCTGATCTGTGCTGGCAGATTAGGGGCAGGGGGAAGCAGGAGAAGGGAGCCTGGGTCATTCTGAGGATCCCTCGGCTCTCAGATATGGGAGGAACTCCCATATTCCCCACGAGCAGAAGGGAGACCCATTAGAACAAGAAATGTGGCCTGGGAGCTGCCTCAGTCCCTTAGCACCTTCAGACTCTGGAAGGCAATACTGAACTTGCCAGAACTGTAGGAAAGCCCAGCCCCCAAGACACAGGGCTCCCCATTCTGCTCACAGAACAGACGCAGGAGATAAGAGTCTGTAAATCCAGCCCCAGGAAGGAGCCCCTGGTCCAGCTCCTCTCTGGAATCTGGGTGTGCCCCGAGAAATGCAGGGGATCGAGGGAGTACAGACTCAAACCTGGGTGCCCCAGGCAGCAGCTGGTGTTTTGGGGAACCCAGCAGCAGAGAGGGTTTCTGTCAGCTCTCGTAAAGGAGAAGGATGGTGCCCCAGAATAAAAACCATTTTGGAGAGTCCGAAATATTTAATCTGAGTCTTTTTTTTCCCATTGGAAATAGATTTTAAAAGCTAATTTCTCTCTCAGCAGCAGAGTTCCCTCCTCCCTGAGGCCTGGCCCAGGGCCTGGTCCAGCCTCTTCCTCTTCCTGCTATACAGCAGTTTCACAATTTCCTAGTAAAGCACCTCTGGCCATTGGCCTCTGCCCCGCAGCCCTGATGGATGCTCTGAGCAGCAGCTGCATTCCCCTTCCTGGGTGCACTCTGAGCCCCTCGAGAGGGCATGAGGGTCTAACCCAGGAATGAGGAGCCCTAGCAAGGGAGGTCCCTGCTCCATGAAGGGCATGCAGGTGGTGAAAGGGAGAAACCGCAGGGTGGAAGAAGTTTGATGTGAAACTTCTTATGTGAGCACTGGACCCAGGCCAGGTAATGTGTGTGTGTGTTTCATCTGATTATTTTATCATGATAAACCAGGCTTGACCAAGAATTTTTCTGGACTAACTCATCTTCATATCGGCCTATCTTTATTCATTCATTTTCAGGCAATTATAGCTTTAGAGGTAATATGTAGCTAAATATCAACTTAGACTGACAGCATTCTTACACTGGAATTTTCACCAAGAGTGATACAAAGTTGCAGCTAAAAAGCATCTTTCCAGAACCCACCCTCACTTGGTGGCAGCATCCCCAGATGAGTGGTGCTGGGGATCACTAAGCACCAGATTTAGTTCATCTGGCTGTGACAATCTCTGACAGCTTTAAGGGAGAAACAGTTGTTTCTACTTAGAGATGAGATTTCCCAGGCAGGAATTTTGCATGGATTCTGCCTGGGGCTCCTCTAGGTCTCATGATATGGGCCACAGTTTCTGGGACCAGGCCCAGGAGAAGAGAAGACCCATGTGGGATTTCATGATGGGCCCTGCAGGAGGGTCAAGATTGGAATCAAATTTCTTTCCAAGCACAGACTACATGCTCCAGCTTCAGGCCCAGAAGTCAGGGCCTAAGCAGGTGCCATATTCCACGAGTCCCAAGCCCCTTGTTAGGGAGTCTCTGACACGAGGCCACCAAAGAAGGCAGGGAGAGGAGATGGGGTCCCATGGGCAGAAGGGACTTGTGCACAGCTACAGCACAACACTCCCCACACCCCCACCATCCGCTGCCCCAAGCTGAGGCTCGAGCTGCCGCAGCCTCTAATGGCTCATGTTCAGCACTCCTTGACTCCCCTGTATCCCCATCTTCTATGTTGCTGCAGCCCAAGGAGAACCAGGCCAGGACCATTCATGCCCTATGCTTAGCCAAGTTTGTCCTACATAGTAGTGGAGTGGGGCAGGGGGTTTCCAGGCTTCTCCTGGGTCCCCCCAGGGTTTGAATCCTCTCCAGGTGCATAATTCCTGCACCCAAGAGCCATTCCAGCCCTCCCTCTATTCCTGCTATAGAGAAAGCTGGTCTCTTTTCTCCTCCCCGCTCCCTCCTATGGGTTCCACACTCGCTGAGGTGAGGCCTGTGTGGCCTCTTCTTGGGGGCAGCTGTGGACTGCTATGGGACTTTCTGGGTGAAGGGTCTCCTACTCAGGTCTTCATGGTGTCCAGGATGGTGACCCTAGCTCATGTAAGCATGGCACTTCACAGTGTAGATCTTGGCCCCATGGCTGCCCCAGGAAAGAGATCATCCTCATTTCCTGGGTGAGGATGGTGAGACAGCAGTAAGTGGGGCCACCATGCTGGACTTGGCAGGTTCCATGCCATGTTGAGCTGAGGAAGCCCCCTGGCAAGGTCTGGGGTGGGAAAAGTGGTGCTGGGGTCCTCTTAGAAGGCCAGCTCTGCTCTTGGGAGCTTTCAAACCCTGGCTGCCTGACTTTGAGTCTATCTCATTGTGAGTGAATTAATTGTTGTGCAACCTAGAGTGGTAAGACAAGTTAATTACATAATTACTGCAAAATGACACGTTATTTCATGGCTGCAATATGGTAACTCTGTTGGAAACAATTGTAATTGCCCAGAAACTGCATTCGAGTGGCTCTGTTATCTCTCGATAACCATGTAATTAACTTGTGTTACAACTTTATCTGCAGCAAACTCTGAAGTTAGGAGTTGGGGCCTTTGGGGTGGACACAGCCATCCTCGACCTAAGGGCCCAGGGAGGGTCTGGCACTGGGGGCTCTGCTACAATCCAGGAAAATAATTTGGCATGTTGAGTGAGGAAAATTCCTCATTATGGACTCCAGCCCTCAAACTCATGCTCAATCTCATGTGGTCACATACAGACAGCTCCCCAGTTTCGTCAGACCCATGCAAAAATACCCACTGGAGCTGATGCACTGTCTCTTTGCCCTTCTTCTCTCACATACACGGGTGCAGCTCCTTCACCGAAGTTGGGTGCCCCAAAGTTGAGAACTCCTACCCCAAGATCTTTGGCCCCAGAAATCCCTCCCCACAGACGGGAGCACTGAGCACAAAACCACAACCGGAAGACGTGGCCTCCTCCAAGTGCCCATAAGAGCCCAGCCATCCTCGCACTTCCCTCAAAGTGAAGGAGCAGGCCTGGGGGTGGGGTGACGGGAGGTCCCAGCCCAGCGCAGCCTCGCCCCCCACCGCCCCCCTCCCGACCCCAGCAGCCAGTTCCCTGCCCAGGGGCAGGCAGGGCTTGAAGCAGTGTGCTGGCTCCCTCAGCCCTGGGCTCTGGGCTGTGGCCAGGGTAAAAAGAATCTCCAGGGAAGGAGGAGCGAGTGGGCTGCTGGGAGCCTGTCCATATAGCCTTCTTTTTAATACCGTTCAGTGATACCTTTTCAGTTCCAGGCTCTGTGCTTGGTGCTGTGGTTGCTGCCAAGACCAAGACAGCATCCCTCGCTGCCCTGGGGGAGCCAAGCTGAGCCAGTGGAGGGAAAATGCCCTGGTGTCTGCCTGTCGCCTGCTGGTCTGGCTGTCTTCTGGCCTGAGTGCCTGCCAGCTTGCCTGTCTGTCTGTCCCTACCTATCTCTGCCTACGCACCATCTACTGTGTGTCTATCTCTCCTGACTGCCAGCACATGCATCTGTCTGCCTGAGTGTCCATCGGTTTGTCTGCCTCTGACTCTCTGTCACAAGTCATCCTGTGTCTGCTGGATGGAACTGGCCTGTCCAGGTCTCCCCGAAGTGTTCGTCCTCACCATAACGTGCTCCATGTATTTCCCTGGCTTTCTACCTCCTCCTCAAGGGCACCAACTGTATCCGATCCATGATTCATCCTCATGCCTGGTGCTTCCAGCATGGTGCTGAGACAGAGTGGATTAAGGTTTGCTGACTGAATGAAGGAAAGCCTCTAGCCTGTGTGGCTGAGTTATAGGGCAGCAGGATTGTTTTCGCTCACCCAGCAGAGTAGAAAGCCGGGCCCCCGGTCAGGCCCTGGCTGCAGGGAGGAGACAGCACACGCTGCCACCCTGAAAGGGAAGAGGGGTTTAAGGATGGTACTCCCATGGGAGGGGGCTTGGGATTTGGGGTCCTACCATGGAGCTGGGTCCCTGTCTGGGCAGTCTGGGGGTCTCAGTGGGGGGATGTAACACAGGAACCCAGCGAAGAGAGGGTTTTATCTTGTGTTTCTTCTTCTTGGGGTCTGGGGCAGGGGGAGGACACCCTGTTCCCACCTCTAGCTGGAGGGCAATGAGGGTTGTCCCCTTCCCTCCAGCTTCTTCCCCCCTAGAGCCCACCTGGAGCTCCCCTGCCTGGCAATAGCACAGCTGGAGCCCCAGGCCCTGCTCCATGCCTGCCCCCCCAGGGGCCAAGGGGAGGGCCCCGTCCCAGTCCCAAGCTGAGAGGACGGGCCCCAGGTCTGTGTCAGTCATGTGACCAATGCAGAGAAACCTCCCCAGAAACATTCATAAGTTTAATCCACGCCAGTAATAAAATCGCATTACATTTTTCATAAAATAAATGTTCCCATTTATATACAGAAGACAGACTGTACAGGCCCAGCCTGGCCCCAGGAGGGTCACACACAGACGGGCGGTGGTGGAGGAGGGGCCGTCCTTCCCAATGAGGACAGAGGAGTTCTAATCGCAGGAGAGCGGCTGGCCGGCCAGGCGGTGGGCAGGCGGGCAGACGGACAGACGGGCCTGGAGGTCAGGCGCTGGGCATTACTGAACCTGGGATTCAAAGGTGCCATTGAGCTGCCCCTCCTCATAGTCCATCTGACACAAGATCATGTTGTTCTTCAGGAAGAATTTGTCTCCCACACAAAATCTGGAAAATCCAAGCAGGAGAGAGAAGCCATGGAGGGGTCCCAGACAGGGGGCTCCAGACAGGACCCAGCCCGGCCCAGGAGATGGACATGTGAGAAGTGAGGTTCTGGGGAGTTTTCTCCTTGAACTTTCCAGAGGGGATCCCCAAAAGTCCCACAGCAAACCTGGTCAGTCAACCTGAGTCAGCCCAGCCCTTGGCCAGGCCCTGCCATCTGGGGTGTAGGAAAGACAGATGGACAGACAAACCTGGGCCACAGGCCTTCCACAGTCTGGTCTCTCATGGAGGTGGGGACAGGGGTGGGGTTGGTGGGAAGGTGTAGGAATAACTTCCCCCTCCCAGAGAGGAAGAAAAAGAGAGGAGGACAAAGAAACAGGAAAAGACTAAGAAAGGAGAGAGATGGAGAGAAGTAGAGACGGGGAAGGAGGAAGGGATAAAATGATTTTTCATCCCTCTGTTCCCCTCCCCAACTTGAGAGGATAGCTCAGTGAAGGGCACTCTTCCCCTAAACAGAATCTGTGGGTTTCCTGGAGCATCCTTCTAGGAGGAGGTGGCCCTGTCCCACCACCTTCCTCCTACCCAAAGAAGGCCCTGTGTTGGGCACCCCCAGTCCTCCTCAAGTATTGGAGGATTCAGCCCTTCTCCCAAGATGTCCCCAGGGTGGCTGAGGCCTTTAGTGGGACCCCAGGGTCACAGGCCCAGTCCCAGCAGATCCCAGTCCAGCCACCAGGTGGCGCTGCAACTTCACCAAGCCCTCTTAACAGGGTCTAGCCAGAGCCCCAGCCAGACCAGAATTCCCTGCAGGTCCCTCTGGACCTGACCCTCTGGGAACACTAGCATGAGATCCTTCCTGACCTGAGGGCTTCTGAGAAAAGGGCCTGCCTTCTGGTGCTAGGCCCCCAGCCAGGGCTGAAGGGCTCTGGCTCCTTAGGTCCCTGGGACTTCCCACAGAGCTGGGGTACTATGTAGGGGCCAGTAGACCAGAAAGGAGGCAGGGTTGGAACCAGAACCACAGGTGTGAGTGGCCGTTTCCTGAAGGGATTTCAACTTCAAGTCTAGAACCCCTTCTCACTAGAGCATGCATGCAGGCACATGCACACAGCACATGCACAAGCATACAGGGCACGCATACAGGGCCCTTGTACATGCACACGCATACTCACCCATCATGCACACAGAGCACACACATACTCAGCTTGTACATGGACATTCAAAAACACACACATGTACATGACACTCACACTGTGCATACACAGTGAGCTCATACATGCCCCCCATCCATTATCTTCACACAGAACTGTGCCTACAAACATGCACACACAGTACTGAGTGCACACATTTGGCTCTGGGGCTCAGGCATACATAAAACACACATATGCACATGCATGCTCATGACAACTTGCACACACAGAACCCAGATTTGCATGCATGCCTCCACAGCACTCCTGGTCTGTCCCAGAGGGCATCATGGGGTCTGGCGAGCAGGTGAGCGGGTCGGGTCTGCTGTGGGTGCAGCACTCACCTCTGGTTGCAGAGCTGGCAGGCAAAGCAATCAAGGTGATAAACATTGTCCCGGGCCCGCATCACCATCTCGAAGGCTGGGATCAGCTTGCTGCAGGCGGCACAGTTTCCTGTGGTGCCGAAGAGCCTGTGGAGGGAAGGGTGCAGAGGGCTCAGGGGCCGGCCAGGGAGCTGGGGAGGCAGGGGAGTTGTCTCCACCCAGGCCCCCAGCTATCTCCCACCTCTGTGGGCTTAGCAGGTGGGCTTGGGCAAGGCAGTAGGAGCGCAGATAGCAGCACTGAGATTCTGCCAAGAGACTAGGCTTCAAAGAAATTGGCACATCCACCCAGGGAGGTGAGTGTAGGGGCTCAGGGGTCAGTCAACACTGCCCACCCCCAAGCTTGACTGACAGGACCCCCTCCCAGGTTCCCATTGTGGTTTCTCAAGTACCTGGGGCCACCAGGAGAACACTGGGCTGGGCCTTGAGCAAGGACTCAAGATTCACGCAAGCTTGACTTTAGAGGCAATCTGCTGACCATGGGCTGTGTGTCCTCAGGCAAGTCACCAAGTCTCTCGCTTTTCTTTTTAGGAAGATTGGCCCTGAGCTAACATCTGTTGCCAATCTTCCTTTTTTTTTTTTTTTTTTTGACTCCCCAAAGCCCCAGTATATAGTTGTATATCCTAGTTGTAGGTCATTCTGGTTCTTCTATGTGGGACGCCACCACAGCATGGCTTGATGAGTGGTGTGTAGGTCCACGCCAAAGATCTGAACCGGGAAACCCCAGGCCGCCGAAGCAGAGCATGCAAACTTAACCACTCGGCCAGGAGCCGGCTCCTCGAGTCTCTCTGAGCCTCATTTATTTCAACTGTAAAACGAGGATTGAAATACATCCTTCACAGGCTTGTTTTGAAAGTTTTTGTAAAGTCTCAGTCACAACTCATTCAGTAAACACTTCTCTGGTGTTCACCATGTGCCAGGCACTGTTCTAAGGGCTTGACAAAGATCAACTCATTTAATCCTGACAACAACCCTATGGGGGTCTTTTTCTGCCACCAACTCACCATGTGATTTGCCTAAGTCCCTTTTCCCTTTTCCTGGACCTCAGTTTATCCTTCTTTAAAATGGGAGTGCTGGTCTACATGATCCTGTTCAAAGGTGCTTCTAAAACAGGACTGATGCCAAAAGGAAGTTCCAAGGACATCAGGCACAAGGCCTCTTTGAGGTGGGCACTCCTCTTCTTAGCTGCTAGTTGCAAAGCTCTAGAGATGGGGAGCTCACTGCCCCCCATGCAGACCAGTCCTTGCCTGGATGTTCCACTGGTCAGAACCAGCAGGCTTCTCCTGGTTGCTTTCCTGCACAGCAGCCCCAAGTGAGGCAAGGGGGCCGAGAGGCAGCAGGAGGCCCCTCTAATCCCTGATTTGTCCAGCTCAAGCTCAGGCGCCTGCAGACGGGCTTGGCTCCATTATTCATCAGCCCGAGCTGCCCGGTGGCTCAGATTAAGGCAGACAAAGGCTGGGCCACAGCACCTGCCTGCTAAAAGGGGCCTTACTGCCCCCCGTCCATGAGCAGTGGCTGCAGAGGGGCAGACCCTGGACAGCCATTCACTGGGGCTGAGCAGCTCAAGGAAGCCCCCTCCCACCCGGCCCACTGGCCTACCTGGCCCCAAAGTCATTCCCTGGTCTCTGCCAGAGCCTAGAAGGATACCTCCAGGCTCCAGTAACTGGAAGGGCCCAGAATGTTTGTGGGTGTTTCCACTCTGCTGACAAGCCCATCCCGCATCACGGTCCTCCCTCTCCAGGTCCTGTGGACTCATTGGATGGTCTGCCACCTCCCCTCCACCCGGTAGGATCAGCCCCCAGTGATGTCCTAAACCTCCAGACTTGAAGGTCCCTTCCAAGCTGTCGAGGGGCAGTCCCCAGGGCATCCTTCCTTAACCTCTCCTCTGGGCCCAGCCAGGAGCAATGAGTTACAGATCCTGGTTTACTGCACCACTTTAAAAAACTGCAAAAGGCAGCAGTTAAAAGAGAAAATGCAGGCAGGTAAATCTTAGGCTCTTGGGAGAAGTAGGGGAGCCTCCGCTGATAACCCCACCCCCCTAACATGCCAAGTCCTGAGCAGAGGAAGTGCCACGAGGCCCTTGGCCCGACCTATTAATTAATGCGATGGGCCTTCCTTCCCCGTAAGGCCCTGCCGCCACCCAGCAGCCTGCCTGGGAGCCAAATGCAGGCGCTGGGTCTCAGCCAAGGCCCCCACTTTGCGGCCTCCTTCCAGCCTTGCTGATGTCATAGATGGCCTGAGGGAGGGTTAAGTGGGGGAGGCAGCCCCAGGGAACAGGATCCAGGTTGTGGGGAAGGGTAGGTCAGCGCTCTGAGGAATGCGAGGCAGGGAAGCATTAGTCCTTTCACTATTCACAGAGCAGTAAACTGAGGCTTGGAGAAGGTTAGAAGCCAGAAGGCTCAGAGCTAGTTCAAACCCAGGTCTGTAAGCTGCAACATCAGCGGTCCTTCTCCTGGGGTCTGGCCACCTGCCACACTCCCCAGGCATTGAAGTGTCTAATCCCAGGCCCCCCCTGGAAAAGGGGAGCGGGAAAGGAGACTGCATCAGGCAGGAGGGGCCCAGGAAAGTCGGAGCCTCCCCACCTGCTCCTGGAAGCCCCTCTGAGGCATCCCATCCCAGATTCCAGGGACGGGCTGGGTCAGAAGCACCTGGCAAAGGCAGGGGCAGCCAGGCTCGTGTCCTCAGGCAGCTTATCTCAAGTGCTCAGTGGCCACACACATCTGCCCAGGACCTGTGCTAGACACTGAGTCCAAGGGGTTAAAGGCAGGGCTCTGTCTTGGGGACTCTTCGGGTCTCTGGGGGAGCAGGCAGGGGACAGCAGACACACAGGCTGTGCCCACTGTCTGGACCAGGGGCAGAGCGCACGGGCCTTGGTGGCTGGGCTGCCAAGCAGGAGCCAGGCTAGGGCGGCCGCGCACCTCAGGTAGTCGCGCCTGCACAGGATGAGGTTGGCCTTGGTGTAGAGGGTGGAGCCCACCTCGCCCAGGCGGCAGTCGCAGCAGGCGCACTTGAGGCAGTCCTCATGCCAGTACTTGTCCAGGGCCTTCAGCAGGTAGCGGTCCTTGATCTTGCGGTTGCAGCCCGCGCAGCCCTTCTGCTTCCCTTTGGGCTGGACGGAGAGCATCGGCACACCTGCGGGGGGACAGATGACAGACAGATGGACACAGAGTCAGCCCTGTGGTTCTGAGCCGCAGCAGGGCACATCCCCCTGGGAATGGAGCCCACTGCTTCTCACTGCTGGCCCCTCAGGGTTGGGGCTCCCAGGAGCCCTCACATCCTCCCCAGTGACCTCCTCCCCTGGCCCTGGTCCTGTCCTTTGGGCTGCATGGCACAGACTGTTCCCCCACCCTGTGAAGTTCCCTCCAGAAGCCGCAGGCAGCACTGGGGAGCCCTGTGTCAGCTCTGCTGCAGGGCACACACACAGCCCCAAGGACCAGCCTCCCTGAAGCCCTCTCAGGCAGCCACCATCCCATTGGCTCTTTCAGCAGCCCTAAAAACAGAATCTCATAATGGCCTTGGGGTCCACTAGAACTCCCAGATCTTTTTGCCACCTCAAGACTTCCTCACATTGCTTGTGTTTGACCATTTTAATCTAAAAAGTCAGCCTGCAGCCTCTTGGTCTATTCATGCAGAACTGTGGAGGTGTCAAGAGGAAAGTGAGATGCCCCTGTGACATTCCCAGGAGGGAGCAGGGGCTCTGGAGCTCCTGGCAGGTCCATGTGGGGAGGCAGCTGGATTCTCCTCAGGAATGCTTCTATCTAGATTCAAACTTCCTATCTGCCGTGGCCTGAGGGAAGGGAGGATCTGAGCCTCTGGATCCTTGCTCATCCCACCAGGATAAGAATCTGAGCCACTGGGCCTCTCTCAGGGCCCATATAAGCTTCCCAACATACAAAAAAGTGCTGAGTACGAAAGGCAGGAATCTCAACAAGGCATTCACTGAAGGGAGGGGAAGACCTCCCAGCAGGAGGTCATGCACACCATGCACACTCCATGCACACAGGCACCGTGTGCAAGCACATGCATGCATGTGCACAGAGGCACGGGCTCCTGGCCCCTGGCCCTGGGGCCACAGGGAGTGACCACAGAGAATGACAGTTGAGGAGGAGGTGGAGACAGGTTGGGGAGCCTGGACATCCACGTGGAGCCCTGAGGCTTGAGTGTGGCAAAGACTAGGTTTGGAGGGAAGTGAGGGAGGCTCAGAAGCCCTGACCTGGACAAGGGGTTGCCCGTGAGAGCTGCCTGAGAGCCCCCCATGGAGGCGGTGGGGTTGGGGGTGCCTCCCCTGACCAAGGCTCAGGAGAACAGAGGGGTGGACTCTGGAGGGAACAGCCCACCCCTGCCTGCCCCCCCCCACTCCCCGCCCCGGCTTTCCCACAAGCCCCTGAAGTCTGCCCTCCTCCTGGCCCCATTCTCTCCAAGGGTGGTCTGTACCCTCCAGGGCTCTGGGTTCAGCTCCTGTCCCTCCCTCCCCTCGCTGGCCCCAGCCCAGAGTCTGAGCTGCTTCCTTTCCCTTCGCTCTTCCAGATGTGACCGTTCCTCAGGCTTCAGGGGAGAGAACCAGCCTCCAAGGGGCCTCAGTCTCAGAATCCACAGACGTCGGGTCAGAAGGGCCCTCAGAGTTCCTCCAGGCAAGTGTTCTCATTCTACAAATGGGGAAACTGAGGCCCACACTGTTCAAGGAGCTAGTAGAAACCACAGATCAAGTTGGCCCCGGGGGTCCTTCCCCTGCTCCTGCACTCTTTCTCAGCTTCGCTGCCTCCTCAGACTTCCCTTGGGGAGGGGGTGGCCCCTGGGCCAGGGCGGCCCTCCGGAGCCCAGGAACAGCGGGTTAGGTGAGGGCAGGGAGGAGGCAGCCCAGGCTGTGATGGGCTCTCTCCCTCCCCACTCCAGCCCTGCAGGGCCGTCTGTTAGCTGGGAAGTTTGCTGCCTAATTTCCTTAATGCAGTTCTAAAGGTTAATTGGTCTGAGAGAGTGATGGGGCTCAGGATGACTATGTCCTCAGGCTTGCCTGTGTCTCCTCTGGCAGGGTCCAGCCTGGTCCCAGAGCTCTGAGAAACCCGGGGAAGCCAGCTGGAGAGCAGGCACCCCTGAGAGCAAAGGGGAGCCCTTGCCTGTGTCTCCTCTGGCAGGGTCCAGCCCGGTCCTAGAGCTCTGAGAAACCCAGGGAAGCCAGCTGGAGAGCAGGCACCCCTGAGAGCAAAGGGGAGCCTGTGAGTCTCCTTCCAAAAGGCCTGGCCTACAGGGGCAAATGGGGGAGAGGTTAAGAGAGCTGGATGTGGGGAGGTCTGGGGGTCCCAGGCTGGGATTACTGTCCCTGGGGCCTGCGGAAGGAGCACCCAGCCAGCATAGCTCTGCATATACATACCAACTTGGAAAATCTCAGGCCAGGCCTCTAGCACAGCCCTGCAAAGGCTGACTTTCCCCTTGCTCACCTGGGCTGGCAGCAGGCCTGGCTCCCTTCCCAGCAGTCCCGGGCCCTCCAGGGGCTCTACACTTGTGCCATCACTGGCAGGGGGGGTGAGTGGCTGGACCATCCACATGCAGGGGATACACCTGGCCCACAGGTATACCCCCAAATGAAGGAGGATCCCAGCACTAGGAGTGTCTGTCCTGGTCCATCTTCCATCTGGCTTGGCTCCGGGACAGGCTGGCCTTTCAAGCTCAGGCCCCAGCATGCCTGGCCCCTGAGGCTGCAGGGTTATGAACTATAGCACCAGCCAGCAATTCCGTCCCCAGTGGGACCTGCAACCTAGACGACCCAGGGAGGCCATGCGGAGCGAAACTATAGGCTGCCCCAGGTCCCCTGCCCCCTGCCCGTGCCCAGGCTGGTCCTGGCACACAGCAGGTGCTCTGTAAGGCCTGGTTGCTCTGCTCTAGGGTGCTGCACTCTGCCTCCTGGAGAACTCTTAAGAAGCTACGTGGCTTCTGCCAGTGTCTCGTGTCCACTGAGACAGGGAACGCCAGGGTCAGCGTGGCTGAGGAGGTCCCAGAGCTTTGGGGACATTGAGCTTTCTCTGTCTGGCCAGGCTGAGGTCCTGGGAGAAGTCTGACTCAGCCCTCCCTTCTTTAGGGAACACACACTGTGTTTGCTCTCACTGGGCTAGTCCCGGAGACTGGACAACACTCCTGGAAAGGTGCGGGGGTTGAAGGGGGCATCTGTGGTCTCCTGCTCCCCAGATGGAGCGACGTTCCCCAGAGGGTCCGGGCTTCCCCTCCCTGGCCTCCTCCCCAGCCCCACCCACTGCCAGCCGGCCCTGCAGACACCTCTCCCCACCCTCCTCCCCTGCCTGGCTGTGGGAGCTGAGCCTCGGGGCCATGCACTTTCCATTAAGGAGATAGCATCCCTTTGCTGAAGTCCATTTGGGATCCATTTTAGTGTTATCTAAAAATCAAATCTACATGGTAATCCTTTTAATGTACTTCTGACTTTAGAAAAAACCAGCTTTGCGCTCCTTCAGGAAAGGTTTTAAAGCATTACCCAATAATTACTACTCACCCATGAAAACACTGATATTCGACAACGGCTGGTGTTTGCCCCTGCGCACACGCATGTGCCAGCTCCGCTCGGACGCACACACGGGACGGGCAAAATAAACCAGCTCATCAGCCCGTGTGTTCCCCTCAAATCTTATGGTGTGGGGGTTGACATTTGAGGGGAGATAGGCCAAGCCCCTACCCCGCCTCTATGCCGGGCAGCCAACGGTGGAAGGAGGCAGCCTCGCCGTCTGACTCATCGGCTGCCAGACTCTTACTCGCAGCTCTTTAATCTGAGGAAAAGCCAGACAGTCCGGGCAACAAGAGGGACTGCCAGAGGTCATTCGGCCCTTCCTGCACCCTCCCTCCAGCCAAGAGAGAGGCCCTCCTCTTCACATGAACCCCCCAGAGTGGTCTGCAGGGCCAGACCCAAGTTCTCAGCAACTCCTGCCCACCTGTCCCAGGCCAGGTTGCCCTCAGACCCAGCACTCAGACTTCTCCAAGGTGCCACGCCTACTGGCCCCTGGGGCCCAGCAATCCGATGCCTCCAGTTTGCACAGCGGCTGAGCCTGGCGGTGCAGAACTCCCGCCGCCTCCCAGGGGACTCCTGCGAGGCCAGTCCTCCACCCCAGAATGCCTGCCCCACCCAGCCCAGGTCACTCCAGGCTATGCCCTGTGGTTCCCCTGCTGGCAGCCACACCACTGGCAAGTCCACCTGGCATTTGAGGCCCCCTCTCACATGCCAGCATGTCCTCCTCGGCACTCCTGGATCTGGTCCCTGCAGAATCCTGGAATAATGTCCCTTTCCATCCTGCAAATTGATCCTGTTTGCTTCTCTAGTAGGGCCTTCACTCCACCACTGCTCCAGGGAGAAATGCCTTGTCCTGCCCATCCCCACTGTCCCCAAAGGTCACAGTCACAGTGGGGTTGAAGCTAAGAGCACAGACCTTGAACTCAGAGAGCCAGCTTTCCAGTCTGGGAACTGTCCCAAGTAGCTGGAGGGCCTGGAGCAAATCCCTTCACCTTTCTGACTTGCATCTGTGAAATGGGGGCCCCGATAGTCTCTTCCCATACAGACCGCGTGAGGGTAGACTAAGTCATGCCTGTGAAGCCACAGCAGAGTCTAGCAGCCAGAGGGGGCCTGCAAATAGGAACTGGTAGCAGTGTTAAGATGCCCCCCAGCATGTCTTCCTGGCTCTGACACTTGTTCTCTTTCTTCTTTAACTTTTTTTTTTTGAGGAAGATTAGCCCTGAGCTAACTGCTGCCAATCCTCCTCTTTTTCCTGAGGAAGACTGGCCCTGAGCTAACATCCAGGCCCATCTTCCTCTACTTTATATGTGGGATGCCTACCACAGCATGGCGTGCCCAGCGGTGCCATGTCTGCACCCGGGATCCAAACCAGCAAACTCCTGGCTGCCAAAGCGGAACGTGCGAACTTAACCACTGCGCCACTGGGCCAGCCCCGCTTTAACTTTTTATGTTGACATAATTTCAAAGTTTCAGTAAAGTTGCAAGAATAGAAAGAATTCCTGTATACCCTTCACCCAGATTCCTTAAACATGAACATTTTTCCATGTTTGCTTTATCCTTTTCTATCTACCTACCTACCTATAATGTTTTTCCTGACTCATTTTAGAATTAGTTTTAGACAAGAAGCCCCTATACCCCTTAATACTTTGGTGTGTATTTCCTAAAAGCAAGGATATTCTCTCACACGACCACGGTACAATTACCAAAACCAGGAAATTATCATTGATAATAACACCATTATTTAATATACAGACTTCATTTGGATCTCACCACTTCCCTCAATAATATCTTTTATAGCAAAATAAAATTCTGGATCATGCATTGCATTCAGTTGTCAAGTTTAGTCTACTTAAATCTGGAAGAATTCCTAAGCCTTTCTTTGTGTTTTAAGACACTGAGATTTTTGAAGAGCACAGGCCAGTTATTTTGTGGAATGCCTTCAATTTGGGTTTGTCTGACCCTTTGACTATATGACTTTAACTCCTTGGTGCCTCAGTTTTCTTTGTTGTAAATAAATATGAAGACAGTGCTCACCTCATAGAGTCACGGCGAGGAGTAAAGGAGTTAATACGTGTGAAGTGCTCAAGGCTAACTGGACTTGTCGTCCAAAGTTAGCTCTGATCAGTGTCACCCCATTCAGCACATGGGAAAGGACCTCCTTAGTCACAGCTCCACCTCAGGTCCCTAAAATAGTGATGGACGCATTTTGAGGAGAATAAACTAATTTGAACGAGTCACCGGGGTTAAAGTTGCACAGGTACTGGATAGCGTCCAGCATTACCCCAAGCACACTCTAGTGGTCACTGCAAACATGTACAGAAGGAAGTCAGCCCCACCTGTCTGACCGGCAGCTTCAGTGACCAGTCAAGTGGGAAGGGGGTGCTGCGGCGGCTCAGAGGGTGACAGCTCAGGGCAGCTCCCTCTGGCTGCTTTGGGGAAAGCCCTGGGGCACAGGCAGGTGCAGCCTTGGTATTTCTCATAGTCTCCATGTGCCTCGGCACTGATTCCAAACCCGTGCCCACACGGCACAACACAGCTGCCAGGTGCAGCTCTGCAGCTTCCCTTCCTCACCGCAGGCCCCCTCTCCTCCTCAGGGGCAGGAGGCAGCCTGGGCAGGGCTTTCCCAGGGGCTCAGGGAACTTTGCAGAGATGCTGCCGACAGAACACAGCAGAGCTCAGCTTCCAAGTGCTTAGCTCAGAGTCGCCTGAGGAGGTAGGTACCATCGTTATTCCTATTTGAACAGTGGGAAAGCTGAGGCGCAAGGAAGGTTATGACTTGTCAAGGGTCACACAGTTAGTGTGTGGCAGAACTGGCATTTGAACCCTGGCACTCTGTCTCAGGGCCCAAGCACTGGACTCATCTGCTGTGCTGCCAGGCTATGTGCTGCCATCTCTGAGGTGCTAGCAGACCCAGGCGGGAGACGTTACAGAGACTAGGAGACACAGGGGAGGTACACAGATACATACACAAATACCCACAGCAGCACAGAGACAGTAACACGTATGCGTGTAATCACATATGTCTGCACCAGGTCCACGAGAGGCGGGACTGTGTCTGTTTATTCCCCCCCACAACAGTTTTATTCCGTACCCAGCACTGTGCTAGCACACAGTAGCTGCTCAGTAAGAAGCATGACAGTGCACGGCCATGCATCCAAGCACACACATGCATGGATGTGCTCATGTAAATACACACACATATGCATGAGCAGTCACGTGCACGTTTACTGTCTTTAAAAAATCACATTTCCAAAAAAATGGATCATAGCTCAAAACCGAGCTCTGATTTGAATGAAACCCACGAGTCAGAGGCCTGGTGCTCTGTTCTCAATACGACTTCCCCAAGGAAATGGAAGAACGTGAGTGCCCCAGGTTTCACCCACAGGAATCCACGTGGAGCGGCGGAAATTATCCAGACATTATCAGCCCCACAACTGTCACACTCACTTCAGCTGCTGGGGGTGGGGTCTGTGGCCTCCAGGGATCTGGGTCCCTGCCACCTACAAGGTGCTGGTACCCCCTGGGCTCATACCCGGGCCTGGAACTGCAGAGGAGGATCCCAAACAGAGCCAGCCAGTGGCCCCTCCCAGGCATCAATCCCGTTTAATAAGGAAATTTGAAAGTGTAATCTAATTCCGCAGGATCTCTTTAAATCTCGTTTTCTCAGAAGTAACTTCATTTCGCACGGACACCTCCAGCCCTGTGAGAAGGCCTCCATTTCACACCAGTTTTATCTCCACAATTTCTCGTCTCAGTGCACTCCTGTCCCAGGGCCTCGCCACGCAGCAGGTGAGGCCCGAACTAATAGCATTTCCTACTCATTTGGAATCAAAAGCCAACGAGAACAACTGTTGAAACGCGTGGCTACAGCCACCCAGAGCACACTCATTACTGCCCCTCTGCGCACCCATTCGCAGGCGCCATGTTTGCTGGGTTAGATGAGGGAGAGAAGTGGGGGCTCCTCTAGCCTCTTAACTCCCCACTCAGGCAGAGAAAGGAAGGCTGGGGGGCTGGGCTCGGCTTGCAGGGTGGTGGTCAGCTCAGTGGAGGGACGGGCACTGCCCCTCCAGGGAGTCTGAGAGAAGAGGCAGGCAGTGTAGACATGAAGATTGTGGGCCCTGCAGACAGACGGCCTCAGATTGAATTCTGGCTCCATCACTTCCCAGCTCTGCCTCAATTTACTCACCTGCTAAATGAGAACAGCCTATTTTAAAGGATTATGCTGAAGATTAAATTAGATAGTGCACATGAAGTGTTTACACCAATATTTGACACAGTAGCTTAACAAAATCAGCTAAGAAAATTTCTGGATCTCTTAGGACCCAACAATTCTACTCCTAGGTATACACCCAAAAGAAATGAGAGCTTACGTCCACCAAAGGAGATGTACAAGAATGTTCATAGCAGTTTTCTTCGTAATAGCCCCAAACCAAAAACAACACAAATGTCCATTAACAGTAAAATGGATAATAACTTAGAGTAGATTTATACAATGGAATAGTACACAGCAGTGAAAAAGAATAAGTCACAGATACAGCATGGATGAATCAGACAGCATAATGTTGAATTAAAGAAGCCAGACACCAAAAAGTTACATCCTGTATAATTCTATTTCTATGTAATTCCTGAACAGGCAAAACCCATCTGTGGGGAGAGATGTCAGAATAACGGTGTGATTGTCACCTGGCAGGAGGCATGAGGAAGGCTGCTGAGGGACCAGAAATGTCCTCCATCTTGATCTGGGTGGTGTTTAAATGGATATGAACATATGTAAAAATTCGGTGAACTGAATATTTGAGACTTGTGCATTTTACTGTCTATGTGTTACATCTCAATTAAAAAAAGAACTAAGATGGAAACTCTTCAGTCGGACTTTATACGCCTCTTCATAAACCCACCATTCACTGAGCACTCACTACAGCTGTTATCTCAGTGAAGCCTCATTTTCACTCTGAAGTAGTAAAGGATTGCCCCTATTCAACAGATGGGGAAACAGGCCCAGGGAGGCTCGGGCCTTTACCCAAGGTCACACAGCCAGAAGGTTGCAGGGTAGGGGTTGGAGTCCCAGGCCTGACAGACTCCAGAGTTCAACTTCTCATCCAGCCCACACCCATGGCCCCCCTGCACAGCCCGGGTGAGGAAGCCTTGCTGGGGCAGCCTTGGGTTCTCCCGTGCCGCTGGAAGCCAGCCGACGCGGGGCAGGGACAGGGGGAGTGCTTAGGGTGGGCCGGGCTAAGACCAGGCGGGATGCTGCCCAGGCAGGGCATTGACTCCCACCATGCTCTGCAGGGTCACAGGCCATTTCTACTCACCTAGTCGTCCTTTAGAAGCTGCTGCGGGTTCTTGAAAGCGCTTCTGGTGGGGCCAAAAAGCAGATATGGACCGGAAACAAAAGACAAAGAGGGCACAAGGACTGGGAAGGGAGCAGGAGGGCTGTGTGGAGGCAGAGTCAAGACGTTTGCATTGCAGCCTTCAGGGGGACAAAGCCTTGAGAAGGCACAGGTCTAGGGCAGGGGTGGGAAAGCTGAGCTGCGAGGGGAGAGCTGGGGGCTCCAGACCATAGCGACAATAGCAAGGGAAGCCTCAATCAACAGCCAAGGGCTTGAGTGTGAATGAGGGGATGGTGGGGGCTGGGGAGGGTCCTGGAGAAGGGCCCAGCTCAGAGTAAGAAAAGTAAAGGAGGTCCAGCATGCTTGCCTTCTCTAGAGTGCCAAGTTCCTCCTGGTCCCCACGGTCCGCCACATTAGGGAAGGCCACAGGAAAGCACAGCCCAGTCACATCCCCAACCTCAGCCCCTGTAGTCACGTTCGACCACTTGGTAGTACCCCTTACTGCTCTGCACTCAGGAATGCTCACCCTCATCGGGACCTAAGCTCAGGGAAATCACACAACCTTCCAAAGGGCATCTTGAGGGTGGCCAAGTGGGGTTTCAGACCCAGGCTGCCGGCCAGGAGGCGCACCCCACCCCTTCCTGCTCTATCCAGAGGCGGCATCACCCCACCTTTTCCTAAGCAGTGGGGAAAGTGGACTCCTGCTCGGGCCCTGCCAAAAGAGGCCAGCTCTGAAACACGCCTTACAGGGATGCTGCAGGGCAGAGCGGCCAATGGTCCCCAGAGTCCCTGGAGGAGCCATCTCCTCTGCGGGAGCATGAAGCAGCAGGCATTTTCACAGCGTTTTTTGGGGGAAGCGAGCCTCCTCAGGCATGCTGTGTCCTGGAGCCTGAACCCGTAGGGACCTTCTGTGTTCGGAGATGAAGGGGCTGAGGAGTGGCCACACACATCTCAAGAGTCTTCACTGAGGGAAGCTGAACCCCACACAGCCCGGGGTCAGGCAACAGCTCTCGGGGACCCAGTCAAGAACGTGCAGAGGGGCCTGGACGATGCACCCGGAGGCAGCGGAGCAGGGGCAGAGGAATCTGCGCTCGCAGCCGCACGCATTTTCTGCAGTTCTCCAGTGAGGGGAACTAAGAAACCTAGGAAGATGCATGTGCTCCCTGTAGCCCGTCACAGGGAAGGATGCTTAAGTGAACTGCGTAGTTGCCTGCAGTGAGTTCTCTTCCATTTCTCCGGTTGTCTCTATAAGGTCCCAGAGATATCTAGAAAGCAGTATCTCCAAAATAAGACCCTAGATCTCCACCCCAAAACCTGTACCTTGACCGCAGGCTTCTCTTCACCGTACTAACACCACCATCCACCCAGATGCTCAGGCCAGAAACCCAGAGTCATCCTCATCCCCTCTCCTCTGCCGATTCCTGGTCCCCATCCAACCTGCTTCATTCTATTTCCAGAGCCACCACCATTTTTCACTGCACCATCAGCACTGCCCCCACCAGCCTTATGTTTCTAGCATCTACAATTCAGCTTCACACAGCAGCTGGAGAAATCGTTCAAAACCAAGGAGGTCAGGTCACTGCTCAGGTTGAAACTCTTCCTTAACTTCCAGTGGGCTGGGAATCACATCCACACTCTTCATTAAGCCCATGATAGCTTCACATGGTCTGTCCCCTGTCTCCCCTTCCCTTACAGTGCTCCAGCCACACTCCAGATCTCCCTCCTGCCTCAGGGCCTTTGCACATGCTATTTCCCCCTTCCCAGAACACCCTTCCCTGCCTCTTCATGTGGCTGGCTCTTTCTCATCTTTGGGCTTCAGCTTAAATGTCATCTCAGAGAGGCCTTCCTTGACATCCTTATTTTCTTATTTAAATGACTCCTCATTCATTTCCTTCTGAGTTTTTATCACAATTTGTAATTGTTTTACTTTTCTGTGATTTTACTTAAGAAAAATGATTGGTTTCTCTCCTAAGAGTACAAACCCCATGAAGGCCTGTTTTGGGGGCTCTGTCTGTCTTGTTCATCATTGTGTCCCCAGCATTGAGTCCCACAGCAGTCACTTTTCACCATCAGTTCAGTTAGTGAATGAAGAGACTGAGCAGAATCTATCCAGATGTCACTGGCAAGAGTCTACTGGCCAGAGTGGGCCGAAGCACACAGGCAGGCCAGAGATGGGAGCCTTCCTCAGGCTTGTTGCTGCCCCATGCCACACCTGTAGCATCTGTAGGCACCTATGGGCACCTGTAGCCACGTGGCCCTAACAAACAAAGCAGATCCAGCTGTGGCAGTGCCCAGGCCCTGCCTGCCACAATCCGGATTTTTGAGAGGCTCACCCCAGGGCTCCAGCTAAGAAAAGACAGCTCTTGTGCAAATATAAACCCTCTACCCCTTAGATAAAGGGGCAGCAACCCAGTCCTTCAGCTTCTACAGATCCAGCAGAAATGATGCCCCCTCCAAACCTCCCCTTGCACATAACTACTCCATCTCAGCCCTCGGCGGGCGGAGGTGGGGCCCCAGAGCTCAGGCATCTGCAGAGCCTCAGCAGCTCTGTCTTGCCCTTCGTGCCTGTGGCCTGGGCACCCCTCCTCCCCTGGCACAGACCTAGCCTCCCCAACTACCCACCAACAGCCCTCTTGGCTTACAGACATGACCACTCTTCCCTCCTGGCCTAGTCTGAGCTTCTGGGGGCCAGTGGGAGGAAAAAGCCCCTTTTTGCTGCAAAAAACCCCAGGCCTGAGCCTTTCTCCATCTTTAGCCTCCCCCAAGCTCCATCCCATCCTGGGCTGCTGGAGCCAGCCCCCAGGGCCCTTGACAGGATCCTGCTTGGAGCTGCACAGCTGTGGGGACCAGTGTGGAAGCATCTGGAAGCCGCACTCCCCAGACAGCAACTCAGCTGCTCCCTGGGCACCTGCAAAGCCCGCCTCACCCATCTAATGAAACAGGGTTCCCAAGAGGCCTGCAATCTCCGCAGAGGAGGAGGACGGCACGGCCTCTCAGACGAGTCTCAATTTCACAGCATCAGGGATGCGAGCACCAGCGCGCTGAACCAGAAAACGAGAGTCTGGCAGGAGCTGCAGACACACCGTGAGCGCCAGGGGATCGGAGATTAGGGCCCTTCAAAATCAATTTTGAATTCAAACTTTTAAATGTGTTCTCCAGACCTGAGGAGGAGACCCTCCAGGCAGGCTTGGCCTAGCCAGCCACTGGGTCCTCCTTCCTTCTCGAAGTAGCCAGAGCCCATCTGCTAGCCACTTGGCTGGATGAGGGAAGGGAGGGTGAGGGGGCTAGGAGGCAGGCTCCTGACCCCTCCCCCAGGAGCCTCAGGAATGGAGCCCCTTGGTGCCTGCTGGAAGTGCTGCCCTGGGGCCTCCTGGTGAGGCCTTGGGGGCTGCCCCATCCTCCTTGCAGACCTGGATGAGAGAAGCTGAAGGCAAGTCCCACGTAGGCCACGTCCCCTTTCACCCCCAACCTGGCTGAGGAGGTTCATGGGGCACCAGTAGATGAAGCCATTTAGAATACGAGCTTCAGAGTCAGACAGGAGGGATGTGTATCCTAGACCAGCCACGGGATCCCAGGGAGAGGATTTTGGTTCGGAAGTGAATTTCCCTTCCGGAAACCTGGTAGGAGAAAGCTTGCTGCAAGGGTCTCGGAGCTCAGACTCTGTGCAGTGAGAGTGTCCCGAAGCTCCCCAAAGCAAAGAGAGAGAAACTGTCATCTGGGGTGGGAGTCAGCAGGGCAGCCTGGCTGCTGGGAAAGACACTGTGGCCACAGGCTGTATTATCCGAGGCCTGGTGTCTACAGCCAGGGAGCTGACAATCACACCGTCTGTCACCCATCAACCACGTGTGGAGTACCGAGTACCATTCTGGGCCCAGCACTATGAGGTGGACAGGGAGACACAGGGCAGCGGGCCCATCAGGAAGCTGAGCAGAGCAGACTGCTCCAGGCAATGCTTGGAGGAGGCCCCAGGGCCCAAATAGGAGAGCCTTGGAAAGCCTGGCTAGCGGAGGATGCTCCTGGCAGCCCAGCCACTGCCCCCGTGCTCCTGCCTGGGTCCCTGCTCAGCCACATTTTTTTCCTCCATGCCTACTATCAGCCCATGCTGATGCCTTCCCCATCTCTGGGTGGAGAAGCTGGTCCATGCCAAGCCTCTTTCACCCCAATGACCTCACAGTTCCTGCCCCCCAGTGCTCCAAACCCCAGGCTACACTCCCGAGACACAAACATGAGTGACTGTGAACCACTTCCCCTGAGAGGCAAGAGAAGGGGGAGCCAAAACCTTGGCCCACAGAGACCTCAGAGGGAACCCCTTCTGGAATGAAGAGCACTGGGAACGGGCTGGGGTCACTCGACCACATATGGGAGAGAGGCTCCCCACCCCACCCCCAACCCCTAGCTTGGGAGTGGGCTGCCGGCTCTACAAGGAAATTACAACATGGGCCCGGGTAATGCTCCTTTTAGTTACAGCATAAACTGCGGCAATAAAGCGTACCTGGGGAATGTTTAGAGAAAGCACTAATGATTTCTTCCCCAGTGGTTAATAAATTCACTTCCAGATCAATTTGTTCGCGATAGAGCCCGGCGAGCGGAACCCGCGCGGCGGGCACAGCCGACTGTGTCTTTTTCAGTATAAATGATTTATTACGATGATTAGCGGCACATAAACAATTTAAAATACAACGCTAATTAGTTTGGGGAAGAAAGGAGGGGAAAAGCCACCCTGCCTCTCTCCCCATTATGTTCTACTTCCCTAAGTGTGTACTTTTTAATTAAATCCAAATGTCGCAATAAATTTAAAGTGTTTTATTACCACTCGGGCTAACGAAGGCAGTCATGCAGCCCCCTCTCAGGCAGCTGTGGGCCGAGCTGGGGTGAGGATTGGGGCACCAGCAGGGTCTGCCCGCAAACTCTCCTGGGGACGGGAGATCTTCAGGAGACCCCTAGAAACCTCTCCTGGTTTCTGGCGCCCCAGGTGGGAAGATGCTGAGACGGCTGGGGGGTGGCCACCTTCTCTCACCTTCCTGATCAACCCAAGTGATAGCTCCTTCTTAACTGCAGCCCTGACGAGCCCGGAAGCCAGCCACTTCTCCTCAGTGGCCTCACAATATCCTGCACCCTCTTCAAGCCCTCCTCGAACGCTCCATAACCTCGTACCTAACACCTCTGCACTCTTGGCACCAAGCTTGGCACTTCCTATACAACATTACCAAGTTCTCGGTCCAGTGCTATGAGTAGTAATTATTGCTTCCATTTTATGGATGGGGACATCGAGGCTTAGAGAGATGGAACAACTTATCCAAAGTCACACAGCTAAAAAGTGGACTTTAGCAAAGTCTTTATTCCTATAGCACTGTTCTGCCTCAGAGCCCACATCTGGCCACATCTGGGCCCTGATTTCCCTGCACCTGGGATGGGGCATAGAACATGGTGGCTGCTCAGGCAGGGCTCTCCGGAGTATAGAGCTCCCCCTCGCCCAGAAACACATTTGAGGCAGGAGTTCAGGCCAACGAGCTGGACTCTGATGAGTCTGAGTTCAAGTTCAGGCTCTGCCACTGACCCACAAGGTAAACTCAGTCAAGTCCTTCAGCCTCCTGAGCTTCAACTTCCCCAGCAGCAAAACTGAAGTGACGACACCCGACTCCGCAGCAGGGCTAAGGAACCAGAGCAGCTGCAATGAGCAGAATGCTTTGCAGTCCTTGACACGCTGTCTAAGTAGGAATTACTAACAGAAGCACTTAAGATGAGCAGGGATCCGTAAGAACCCCATTTCACAGATCAGAACACTGAAGCCAGCAGGAGGAAGGACTTCCCCAAGGTTCCTCAGACCCTCAGGAGCCCACCCAGGACCAGGCTGCAGGCAAACCCCCCTTCTGGAAGCTCAGCCATCCAAGGATGGTTTCTCTCCCAAACACTCTTGCACTGTTTATTTGAAATTAAAAACAAATATCCCAAAACACAGAGTTACCATATGACCCAACAATTCCATTTTTAAATACATACTCAAGAAAATAAAAACATAGGTCCACACAAAATCCTGTCTACGAATGTTCATAGCAGCATTATTCGTAGTAGCTAAAAAGTTGAAACAATCCAAATGCCCATCAACAGATGGATGGATAATTAAAATGTGGTATATCCATACAATGGAATATTATCTGGCCATAAAAAGGAAGTAAGTACTGATACATGCTACAACATGGAAGAACCTTGAAAACATCATGCTAGGAAAGAAGGCAGCCACAAAGACCACATCTTGTATGATTCCATTTATATGAAATGTCCAGAACAGGCAAATCCATAGAGAGAGAAAGTAGATTAGTGGTTGCCGGGAAGGGGGGTGAATAGGGAGTGACTTCTAACAGGTATGGAGTTTCTTTTTAGGGTGATGGAAATGTTCTTGAATTAGATAATGGTGATGGTTGCACAACTGTAAATATACTAAAAACCACTGAATTGTACATTTTAAAAAAGTAAATTTTGTTGCATGCAAATAATATCTCAATAAAGTTGTTATAAAGCAAATCAAAACAAACACTTCTTTGAGAACAGAAGACATCAGTTCATGAAAATTAAGTCCTAGGGTCAGGGGAGGGGGCCTGGGAGGTCCAGCAGCCAGCCCCCACGGGGAGGCACGGCCCTGGTCACCCCATCTCCTGTCAGCTGCTCCATAGAGAGGAAAGGGCTCCAGAGCACCCCCTTGTCTCCCTCCCCAGTCCCCCCATCCAGAAACCTGACCGCACCCACTTTCCCATCCCTGTTCTCCAGGAAACTCAGACCCTACTGGATCTGTCACTCTTCTCTGACTCATCTGCTTCCACCACTGCAGTCATGCTTTGTCTTCCCACATCTCTCCTTGCTGAAATTTCTGCATCCTCCGAGGCCTGTGCCCTACCTGCAATGCCCTACCTGCAAACTGGGCATGCCCATGGGGGAGGGTCCCTCTTTCAGACCTTGAGCTTGTCCTACGTTGGGTACCACAAGTCATGGTATGTGCATAAAGAATAGGACCCAAGTGAGGCCCTCCAGGCCCCCATCCGAGGTTCAGTAAGGAGTGCTGCCCTCTCTCAGGGCCTGTGAGCCCTGCTGGGGACAGGGGTGTGCAAGCTCAGATCCAGGCCACAGAGGCCAGGACAGAAGGCAACAAGGCTGCCTTTGAGGCACATGAAAACTGCTGGAGTGAGACAGTGCAGTACCCAGGCTGGGGACAGCTCCCTTTGTCTAATTTGGCTAATCTGAGAGGGTGACTCAAGAATATGAGGCATCCTGGCCAACAGGGGCTGTCAGGCCCACACTGTGGCAGGTGCACCCAACTGCTCCCGAGTCTTGGGGGATGACCATGGTTAGGCTGAGGGTCGCTGTGGCACCTTGGCCTCATCTCAGCAGACAGACCAGACTCCAAGTCTTTCACATGTGGGAAGAGCCCCATGGAGGGGACAGGACAGCTCTGGCCCCTTGAGGGGGATATCTTGGCCATGGGCAAATGGACAAATGCCCATTTTCTCGGCACATGGCTGGTTCCATGAGTCTTCGTGGCTTCATCATGGGATGCTGTCTCAGGAAGCTGCCTCTTAGGGAAACTATCCCTGAACTTCTCCAAACTTCCCTTCCAAAGTCCTACGGGGTCTGGGGCTGAGAGGACCTCCAGGGCTAAGGGATGCCGGGGGAGGGCTGGCAGGTACCCATCACTTTATGCAGCCACTGCGTTCTCACCAACAATTCCTCAGGTGGGCACAGCGCTGCCCAGCTGGCAAAACACATGAAAACATTTCCCCCTACTTGAGTTTGCAGGGGACAGGGAGGATGCTCTGGGCCCTAATCTATGTGGGAGGAAACAGGCTCAGAGAAGCTAAGTGGCTTGCCCAAGGTCACACAGCAGTGGGTGGTAGAAAAAGACTTGCCTGAGATCTCATTGTCAGAGGATGGCAGAGCAGGACTGGAATCCAAAGGCCACACTTCTTACCCCCCTCCCAAGTCCAAAGAAAAGCACCTCTGCAGTAACTTGTCACACCCTCATACAGCTGCTGATTCTTTTAAAGAATTTTAAAGATTTCAGATCTGCATGTGTCTGGGCTGGTGCTGTTGGGGTTTCTCTCCTCTTAGGGGAGGGGATCCAAGGCCTTCACCCTGGAAGGGAGGGCAGAGCTCCTGGGAGTGTGGGCCATGGGGAGAAGAGTGTGTAGCCCTGAGACAGGACGGAGGGGGCCAGGTGGGTCTCTAGGTCCCAGGCAGCCCGGCAGGGGTGGCGCCATCACAGACGCCCCTGAGGGACAGCTCACAGTAGAGGCAAGGCCTTCAGTCCTTTGGACCACACAGAGGCGCTCTGTGGCCTCAGCTCAAGTTCTGCTCTTCTCTGGGCTGATCTTAGTTATACATAATTAGAGGGTGGACTGTATTAGACACAGATAAGGGTAGGGAGACCCTTACTCTGGGAAAGGGTTAGCCTCTTTCCTAGAATCAGGAGCTCTCATGGAAGCCAGCCCAAGAAAGAAAACAGGCTGGGAACTGGGAAGGCCAAGAAACTCTTTATAGACAGATCATGTGAGGCCAGAGGAGTGAGGAACTGGCCTATAGGTGGCTGGGCAGGCCTAGACTTGCGGCTTCTCTGCCCTGGTGTGCTCCTGCCTGCTGCAGGGCCTCGTGCTTCGGCTGTCTCCTTTGGAGCCTAGAAAGCCAGGATCTTGGTCCAGTCATGGGGCGGCAACAGAAGAGGAAGGGTAGTGTTGGGGAAGCCTCAGGCCAAGGCTAGGCTGGGCCAGCAGAGGCCTCCGAGACAAAGGTGGGTAAGATCAAGCTTCCCGCCAGGGACTCTGGTCTGCCTGCCCGGGGCTCAACTCCAGGAGTTCAGGCCCTGCTACTGGTAGCTGAGAGGCTCCAGCCAGGATCTTGAACACCGGGAGACTCAGATGAGCCCCTACATTCCCAAGGCCACAGCTCCAGCCATGCCCTCTACCATTTCTCTCCTGGACTTCAACTGCCTCCTTTCTGACCATCCAGACCTCCCCCCACCCCAACCCCTGCACCCCCTACCCCAAGATCCAGACTACAAGCTCAGAAGGAAACCCAAGGAAGGAAGGAGGGAAGGAGCAGAGGGCAGTGGAGGGGTGGGGAGGGTCACCCCTAAAGTTCAAAAGGAAGAACCCCTCCCTCCCACCTCATGCGCTGTTTATTCTGCCCCTAGTTTTATCTCCAAACAATTTAGTCTTCCCAGAGTAGCTGTGGTGTCACGATATACTTGCTCTTTGTCCCAGTTCCTGGCATACAGCTCCTAAAATCCTAGGAATTTCCTGAGTGATAGGGTTGGCTCCTGGTATTCATAAGGGGCCCCTTTTGAGCACACCTGAGTTTATGCTAATGAGGTGACTTAGGGTGGGGCCCCTAGATGGTCTCTGGATGGGGTCACCAGAAAGACCGAGTGATGAGAGGGCAGGAGCTTTCAGCCCTACCCTCCCACCGGCCTCTGGAAAGGCAGGGAGGTGTTTGGAGATGAAGCTCTATAAAAAGTCTTGAATGACACTTGACGAGCTCTGGGTTGGTGAACACATCCACTAGCCAGGAGGGTGACACACTCCAGTTCCACAGGGACAGAAGCTCCTGTGCTCAGGACCCTTCTGGACCTCGTTCTACGTACCTCTTCAACTGGCCGTTCACCTGTATCCTGTATAATAAACTGGTAAATGTGTAAATGTTTCCCCTGGGCTTTGTGAGCCAATCCACACATTGTCTAACCTGAGGAGGGGATGGTCGGAACCCTCATTTATAGCAGGTCACTCAGAAGTACAAGTGACAAGCTGGACGTGCAATTGGCCTCTGAAGTGGGGGCGATCTTGTGGAACTGAGCCTTTAACCACTGGCATGTGATGCTACCTCTGGGCAGACAGTGTCAGAATGGAGTTAAATTTGTAGGACACCCAGTCGGTGACCTCTGAGAATTGGAGAATTGTTTAATGGTGCTGGAAAACACTCCAGAGTAGCCCAAATGATCTTAATAAAATGTCAATCTGTCCTCTCTCCGGGACAAAGGGATCTTTATGACTCTCTCTGTGCCCCTCCCGACCTCCTTCACCTGTTGACTGGCTCATTCATTCACTAGTCACTTAACAAACTTACTCAGCATCTCCTACTAGGCGCTAGGCCCTAACACCTATATTTTGACAAGAATTATAACAACACTGATGACTTTTCATCAAGAAAGTAGTTCTTAATGAGCTTCAGTAAATTAATTTCACTCCTTGATCAATTCTCCATTCACTAGTGTCAAACCATTTCTTCCTCCTTCCCCATTTTCTTTTATTGGAATTATTTTCATTGGGATCAATTATTTTTAAATTTTTAAGTGACTATTTGGTTGGTGATCAGTTTTTGGCTCATATCAAATGTTACAAACTAGAGCTTTGGCCACTGTTGAGATTTCTTTTGTGGTAATTATTTCTACCAGAAAATATTTCCTCAGCCAACTTTAGCAGATCTAAATTTTATCAGGAAGATTTGAGTCCTCTGTCAATTTTTAGTCAATAACATATTTTACCAGGTGCAGTCTTAGCTGTTGCCAAGTTTGCTTTGTGTTCATTATTTCAAACAATTTTCATTTTTTCCTGGATCTTTTTTTTTTTTTTTACATTTTCAATAATACTAATGAGATGTTATTCTCACATATAAGGCATATTTTAGCACTGATCCGATAAAGCATTCTCAGGATCAAAGGGTGGTGTGAAAACATCACTGGGGCAAAAAGGCAGGTCAACACATCACACTCTGCACTTGAGCTGAGTACCAGGTCAGATCCTGGCGCCTGAGGGAGCCCTGCCCACTGCCCTCTGCTCCACCAGAGCCCAAGCCCCTGCCAAGACACCTTGCAGATGGCAAACAGGTTCTGGCTGGGATGAGAGCAGTTGCCCGCAAGAGAGCCTCTGATTGACAGGCAAAGAGATGGGTGCAACTCTGATGTTGCATCTGAGGTTGGATGCAGCCTCTGCTTGGCCCCAGATGTGTCTACTCAGAAAGTAGCTCAGAGACACCCAGCTGAGAGAGGAAGCAGATGCTTCTTGGAGCCTTAGTTTCTTCCTCCCCGCCTGCCCATACAAGGAGGTAATTGACCAAGGTCCTCTCTGAGGTCCTCTCTGAGGTAATTGACCAAGGTCTGAGGCTGTGACTTCCACTCACTGGCCTCCAGGCTTTGGGCCTGCTCCAGGGGTCCCTGCTGCCTTCTAGTTGAGACTGCCTGGGAACAGTTGGGGACAGGACCATCCACCTGGATTCAAATATAGCAAGGGCAAGTTGAGGGGGTGGGGGGGGGGGCGTTGTGTACAAATGCTCTCACCTGGGATCTCTACTTCATCAGGTGGTTTCTTTCTCCTGGCCTTGGCCTCACCACACCCATTCCCCACCAACAGTCTTGTCAAGCAGCCAGCGACCCTTGGAATGTAAATGGGGAAATGCAGACCCAGAGGGAGGCAGGGGCCTGCCCAGGGACAAGCTGTGAGCTGGTGGCAGATTCAGGCTGTGGATGCAGGAGGTCTGGCTCCAGCCCAGGGAGAGCCCCCTTCAGCCCTGCTCCCACACGAGGAGCTGCTGAAGCAGCCTCTGCCCAGGCCACCTCAGAGACACCGCCTCCACCTTGCCTGGCAACAGATGACCAGGGGTTGAGGGGTTGAGGCCCTCAGGGCTACAGCTGCGGGAGGCTGACTTAGGAAGGAACCACTTTCACTTCCTTCGAGGGTACGGTCACCACTGAGGGAGAAGAGAGGCCCTGCGGTGATGGACGGCTGCCTTGCAGGTTCCTAATGGCCTCTGCAAAATTACCATCTGTGAAAACAAGAATCCAGCCCTGGCCCTGGGCCCTGTGTATGTGTGTGTTTACCATCAGTGCCATCGCCTCTCATCACCAGGGCCAGGGAGGGCCAGGGAGTGTCTTTGCCACCAGCTCCCCAGGCTCAAGGTAGGCAGAGGCCTGGTTCTCATCTGAACTCTGCCACATACCAACTTGCTGGGCTATCCCAGCCAAGTGTCTTTCTCTCTCTGGGCACAACCTACTCCTCTGCAAAATGGGGCTAGTGTTTGACCTCCTAGCCTCCCAAGGGTACTGTGAAGATGAAATGAAAGGCTTTGAGACATCTGTGGCCTTCCCTGGCGTGAAGTGACCCAGAAATCAGAGGCACTGGGCCTCCCAGGGATGGAGCTGTTGATTCATTCTCTCTGGGGGCAGCTAAACTGCTGGACCCCAGGGGCCTGAGATGCTGTGCCAGAGGCTAACCTCCCTCCGTAGGCCCAATGATCCTCTCTCTCCTGGTATTCATGTCCTGTGTAATCTTCTCACTACCTTGAGTGTGAGCTGGACTAGTAACTTGCTCCCAAGGAAGAAAATACAGCAAAAATGATAGAATGTCACATCTGTGATTAGATGTGTCACATCTTATAAAAGGCTGTGACTTCCTGCTTGCTAGCAAACACTTTTGCAAGAGGCCATGTAGGAGAGGCTCGCATGGCACAGAACCAAGGGCAGCCTCCGATCAACAGTCAGCGAGGATTGGAGGCCCTCGGTCTAACAGCCCATGAGGAACTGAATCCTGCCAGCAACCAAGTGAGTGAGCTTGAAAGCTCATTCCCGCAGATGGATCTTGAGATGGGACCACAGCCCTGGATGACACCTTGATTATCGTCTGTGAGAGATGCTGAGCAGAGGACCCAGCTAAGCCGGACCCAGACTCCTGACCCGCGGAAACTGTGAGATTAAAAAATGGGTGTTGTTTTAAGCTGTTAAACTGTGAAATAATTTGTTATGCAGCTATAGATGACTAACACACGACTGCACTGGCACACACACAGGACAGGAGGGCCCTCTCCTCAGGCCAGAGAGAGGGGGCCCTGCAGACAGACCTCAGCCCCAACTCCATGTTGTTGTGAGCTTCCCTCTGGAGCCCAGTCCTGGCTATGGAGTGCTGTGAGGAGAGGAGCCCAAAGCACAGGGCCCACACTCCAGCCTGCCCTAGCCAGACCCCCTACTCTGTGCTGAGCAGATGGGGAAAGTGGGTGGAGCTGACTCACCTCCTCATGGAGCCCCAGCCCCTGGTCCTCCCCAAAGAGCAATCCTCCCAGGGCTCTGAACCCCAGGCACTTGGGGAGCAGAGTAAGCGTTCCAAAGCCACTCCCACCTTCTCCCCTGGTCCCCACCAAAGCCCTAGGAAGGGCAGGGAAAGCACATCAATCATCCATAAGACCATCAAGAGCTCGGCCTAGGGAAGGCTCAACAGACCTCAAAGGTGGTCGTGCGTTGACTAGTTAGAATTACTGTTGCAATTTACTACTCAGAATTACTAAGTGGCAGAGATGGGATTTGAACTAAGTCTGTCTGACTCAACGCCCTGCTAGCTCCACTTGTTTGACAAATAGGAAAATGAGAAACGGTGAGTTCAAGCATTCTGATGATGCCCAAAGGCAGCCCCCACATGATCCTTCCTGGACAATCCATCACCAGGGATTAGGAATTGGAGTTTTTAAAGATTCAGGGGAGGGTTGGCCCAGTGGCATAGTGGTCAAGTTTGCACACTCCACGTCAGCAGCCCAGGGTTTGTGGGTTCAGATCCCTGGTGCAGACCTACGCACTGCTCATCAAACCATGCTGTGGTGGTGTCCCACATACAAAACAGGAGAAGATTGGCACAGATGTTAGCTCAGTGATAATCTTCCTCAAGCAAAAAGAGGAAGATTGGCAACAGATATTAGCTTAGGGACAATCCTTCTCACCAAAAAAAAAAAAAAAAAGATTCAGGGGAAAGAAAAGACAGGATGGAGTGGGTGCTGGCTATGGGTCATAGGAAGCTCCCACTTATCTGGGAAGAATGGGCCTCCCCCATTCCCCCATCAAGTCATCACACCAACTGGCAAAGTTGAATTATTAAAACTCCCTTCTGGGGTACCACACAGATTTTTCTCCACTGAGACTCAGAGCTGAGGGGCAGCCGCTCCCACCACACAATATTAAAATGTCAGGAGTTTAAGGCCTGCGTTGGTTAAGTCATAAGTTATCAGCACCCAGTGAGGGCCGACAGAATGCCTCCCTTAAATTATTAAGCAGAAAGCGTCAGACTGTAATATTTTGCTAAACCAAAGTACAGACAGAGACAAAGATGTCATTTCAATATTTGAAACCAGCAAGTTTAATTTAAAATAAGAGGAAACCAATAAGCTCAGAACATAGCAGCGTATGAGAGGAAAATTATACTGTGAGAGGAAAAAAAAGTGGAAGGACTTAAGAAATTTATAAAAGTAATCTCCAAGTGGAAATTAGAAATCAAGGCCTAGAAACAGAATAACACAAAAGAAATATTACTGTCCACTTTCTAAATCAATATAACACTGCTCCACGCTGGAATTACCATGGTAACTCAAGTAAAAAGAATCAAGCAATTCTTATTATTTCAAAATAAAATCACAGCCTGAAGCCTGGGTTTTATTACAACCACTGATAGATCGCTGGCTTGTATTTATCTGAAATATTGCTTTTCAATCAGCTGGTTTATGAATGTACCCAGGCCTCTCACCAGCCCACTTACCATCCCGTTTTGAGGAGAGGGGCTAACCAATGAATTGATTCCCGCCTGGCTGCATCTGCATACATGCCCCGGGTTTAGTCAGCCCTGGTAACCACGGAGCTTCACACCCCTTCCAACTGTCCAGTGGCTTGCAGGACAGAGAGGAAAAGTGGGAGAAGGCAGTGGGGGCTGACCTCTTGTGGCCCGCCTCTCTTGCCCGTGGAGGAATGGGCCAGGGCTCCAAGGGCAGGTCCCACAAAATGCCCCAAGAGCAAGACTCCCTCATCATCCCCCCAAATCACCCTCGCTGGCTCCACGCCCTCTCCTGAGAACTCTCCGAGTGTCTTCTCCCTCATCCCCAAGTCTGCCAGCTGGAACAGGTAGCCTGCAGAGCGCAGACAAGGAGAGCACGCTCTGCCGTCAGACGGCCTGGGTTCACCGCCCAGCTCTGGACTTGGGAGCTATGGAACCCGCGGCCAACTACACAGCCTCCTTGTACAGCAGTTTTCTTGTCTGTAAAATGAGGATAATACGAGTAGCTTTTTCCTGAGGTGGTTAAGGTATTAAATGAGATCATACACGGAAGATGCTTTGGTCAATTGAGTACAGAAATGGCCCCACTTCTCTACCCCTCCCAGTATCCATGCCCTTTGCAATGTGACTTTTCACCTCCTCCCTTCAAGGGTAGAACCTGTTTCCCCACCCCTTGAACTTGGGCTGGGCTTGATTTATTTTGGCCGATAGAATGTGGCAGAGGTGACAATATTCCAGAGCCAAACCTAGGCCTCAAGCAGCCTTTAGTGTGCTCCCACTCTCTCCCCTGCATCTGTGTCCTCTATGAGAACAAGCTGGAAGAGCCTGCTGGATGGTGAGGGACATGCAGTCTTGTCACCCCCAGCATCCAGTCCATCAGCCATCTGCCAGGCATGAGGCCAGCCGAGACCCAAAGAACTGCTGAGCCCAGCCCAGCCTAAACCACTGACCCACAGATTCGAGAGCTAAATAGACGCTTATTGTGTTAAGCCTCTGAGTTGTGGAGTAGTTGGTTATGCAGCAGTAACTAGCTGATACATATGCATAGCACAACGCCTCACTTTTAAGTACGGGTTCAGAAAAACAATAGTTATTGTGTTTTTAAGAACCCTATAGACCAAGGGGCTGAAGCCACAGAGACCATACTGTAACTGTATGGAGAGCACCACCACTTCACACAGGCAGGAGGCTTCCTGGCTTATCAAGTGTATACATGGACCTTACCTGCCAGTAGGTGTTGTTCCCACTGTAGAGATGTGAAAATTAAGGCCCAGTAAGTTGTCTGAAGTCACCTAGCAGTCAGATCTGGCTAGAACCCAGGTCTCCTGAATCATGCTGGCAGGCTGCACCTGAAGACAGTAGGCCACTCAAGAAAGTCCAATTGGGAAGGGGCAGAAGGTAGGAGCTAGTGACCTGATCTGCCCCTGTGACCTGGACCAGCCTGCTCACTTCTCTCCCATAACCTTCTTTTATTGTGCCCCTAGTTGTGTCAGCCACTGTGGGCTCCCAGCTTAGACAGAACACAAAATAAGCACACTCCAACCAATGAGAGACAAGCTTGTTGCTAGGTGGGGTGGATGTGACTCTGAGCACAGCCTGGAATGGTTTGTAAGAAGCTTTGGTCACTTGTAGGCTCCTGCAAGACCAACTAAAGGGGAGAGGATGTGCCAGACAAGGGGACAACACGAGCAAGGGTAGGGAGGCCAATGCCAGGTCTGCATGGAACACAAACCAGAGCGGACATATTAGACCCACATAGCCTAGCGTGGCTGCAGGTCTCAGGCAGAATGCCAGGGTACCAGAGGCTGGGTCATCTGGCTGTAATGAGCACCAGGACAAAGACGGTAGGTGGGATGGGAGAGTTCCAGATGAATGCAACCCAGTGGTGTGCTGATAAATACGTAACAACTGGCTCTCTGGGGAGAAGTCCCTATTTGTAGTGTTTGCCAATTTCCATGGTGTTACTACTCCCATCATGGCTGATTTCAAGCTACCAATGTGATGTTGCCGAACTCAGCATTGGCAAGAGATGTGGAAGTCAGTACAAGTTGACGCCCCTGGTGTAGTCCTATCTCGAGTACAGACCTGCCAGGAAAACTCACTCTAGCAGCACCATGAAGAGTTAAGCTTGAGGGTGGGAGGATGTCCTGCAGATCTCAGGGTCCTTCAAATCCATGCAGGGTGGGCAGGCAGCATGGGCTACATGCCATATGCACCTCAAGGGCTTCTCCAGTCCGTGAAGGCCCAGGCTAGGTTAGGACCCATCAGCACCAGCCAGGAGGATCAACACCTGAGGACAGAACCACATCCCCTGGGTTGTGAGTAGGCTGGCCACGGCCATGCCTGGGAGTCCCAGGCACATGGCGCTGGTCCGGCTGATGTTTTTCCTCATCAGAGTTTTCTACTACCCATCCTTATCACGCCTTGGGGACAGGGGAGAGGGCATGAAAGTGAGACACAGAATGCAGAAAGATGCTGAAGCTCTGGGCTCTAACTCCCTACAACAGTTGTCTCAGTTGCCGCCATACAAATGGAAGGCCTTGCAAAAGAGTGATCTTGGAGCCTTCTTCCCTTGATGCTACCCGCCAGCAGGTTAGCCTGCCTCCTGGACAGCGGTGATCGATGGCCATGATGGATAAACTGGAAGGGGCAGGGGGAGGGCCTAGTGGCCAGCAGTGAACAAGGCACTGAACTGGGCACAGGACTATTTCAGATCATACTGTAGCTGTGCAGAGAGCACTGTCGCTTCACACAGGCATGAGGCTTCCTGGTTTATCAAGTGTGTACATGGACATGATCTCATTTAGTCCCCATAACAATCCAGCCAGTTAGATGTGGTTATTGTCACTGTAGAGATGAGAAAGTACAGGGATAAAGCAACCTCAACGTTGGGTGGGCAGGGAATACAAAACCACAGTGGACATATTGGACCGGCAGAGCTTAGCAGGATGGTAGATGTGGCAGTCAGTCCAACAGTACCTAACACACTGGGGCACCCATGCCCTTTCCTCTACTTTCTTCCCTAACTCCTTTCAAACTTCCTAATGCCCCTGACCAGGGGGTTCCTGGGAGGCCCGTGGAGATGGATCTGAACAACAGCCTTGGCCTCCTGGCTACATGTGGGCAGCTCTGCCCTGTGTGGGACACAGTTCTAGAGGGGGCCTGCATCTGCTGAGGACCCCAACATGGCTTGGGCCACACCCCCAACAACCTCCCCAGCTCTGTCTTCTGCTCAAAGAAGGCCCAATCCATCCAACCACCACCATTTCCCAACTCCAGCAACCTTGCGCCGGCAGCCCAGCTGCGCCAAACCTGAACCTCATGTCTCCTTCACCCATGACCATGAGGGTTGGCCGCCCATGTTCGCTAAAAATCATCCATCTGTTCCAAGGGAGAGAGACCAAAATAGACCTCCTCTTGGTCCTGCTCACCAATGAGGTCTGCTCAGAGGCTCCTTAAATGGAAGTGGGTGGGGCAGCCACCTCCTCTGACTCTGGGACATAGGGTGGGATGGAGAATCAATTCTCAGGAGGGATGAGAGGCAGGCCTCAGCTCTAGGAAAATGCATATTTCCATGTGCTAAAAGCATCTTTGTGGGACATGTTCAGAGAGAGAAAGAGAAGGCAAGAGAGAAAGTCAGCTCCCGCAGCCACAGAGGCCAAGTGAGGGGCCACGACAGCGCCAAACCCCGGCACACAAAGGGTGAAGCTTTTAGGCGAGCAGCAGCCAGTGATCTCAGCTTCCCCGAGTCCTAATGCTCCTGAAAGGCTCTCTCCTACTCCCTGTAATTGGGCATCAGTAGTTAATGCAGTATTGACTGCATTACACGCTCCCGTGCCTCCCCTCGCTAATGCCAATTGCATCACCTTGTACAGTCACCGGCTTGCTTAGCCAATAGCCGTTAAAAGCAATCCAAATCATGAATCATATGGGAAACTTTTAGCAAGACACCGCTATCCAAGGAGACAATTTACAGTTGAGTTAATCTGGGTACATTAGCGAGACATGGATTCCGGACGACAGACCAATTTATGTTGTTTCCCTGTCCCCCTTAGTGCTCTGTGTGGGCAAATGTATGGAAGAGCAGGGAACAGAGAAAGCACCTGCTTCTTTACCCAAGGCTCCGGGAGGGGTTGGGGGAGACCCATCTTTACAGACTCTCTGCCTGGCTAAATTTGGGCAGAAAGCACAAGTGGCTATATGTGCAGCTCGGGATTTGGGATGCCTCATTCCCAGCAGTGAGGAGGTGGCTGCTGCAGGGGTTGGCATGGTAGGTGCAGATGCAGAGCCTCCTCTTCTAGGCACCGGGTGAGTAGCAGGCTGGGTCCCCACCCGGTCAGCCTCACAAGGCCTTTACCAGTCCTTAGCAGACAGCAGTGCCTGCTGGGCTCTGCCTTCCTGCCAACAGGCCGGGGTCTCTGTTGTGGACCAGCATCAGGGCCCACTCCCTGCCTCCATCTCCAGGGCCGAGAAGGTCCTGGCCACACTCTGGCAGGAGAGGCCCCCCCAGGACTCCCTGTGGTCCAGAGCATGGTGGGATATCTCAGGAGGTCCTGCTGGCGGCTGGGCAAGGGCTGGTCAGTACCCAAGTACAGCCAAGAGCCTGCCCTCTTGGATCAACCAAGTCAGCTGTGGAGGCCGTGCTCAAAGGGGTCATTAACAATTGAAGACCTGCTGTCTGGTCCTCCTCAGTCCAGCTCCACTCTCCTTAGGCATTTTTACTTATTAAAAATGCTCCAGGAATCATGTCTGGCGTTTAGTTCTACAACCTGCCTGCTGCTTCCTGTGTCACCCCAGCCTTCCTGCTGGGCCTTTGCAGAGGCAGCTTATGCTCAGACATGCCCTTTTCCAGCATGCATCTGGGGACACCCAGGCACCTCCAAGGGAGTGCCCTCAGCATCCTCTCCTGCTCGGTCCGTCACAACCCAAGGTTCTCACTGTTCTTGGGGCTGCTGGACCCTCTGCTGTCTGCCCCTGCTTGGGGGCTCTTCTCCAACAGCCTGAGGGCTAATTTGACTCTCAGGGCTCAGGGCAGGAGCTCCCTTTGCTCCCTGGGGACTACACACCTCCCCGGAAAGGCCACAGCCTAGTGCCAGCCCAAGTGGACGTGCCAGCGGAAGAAGGGCCGTTCCTCAGGGAAAGTGGGAGCTGGGCTCCCTTTGCTGACAGGCAGGCCCGACGGCATTTAGAAAGCCCGGACCCTGAGTTCCAGTAAAGTGGAGAAGGCTAGGCCAAGAGCAAGCGTCCAAATGAAAGCAATTAATCTTAAAACCCGAAGTTTAACTGTTTGCAAAACAGATCTTTCCTCTCTGTGGTGGCCCTTCACTGCTCGACCTAATGGATTACTTTATTAATAATGCACTGTGCTTAAAAGCAAAAAAAAAAAAAAAAATTTTCTGACGATTCAATACTTCAGAAAGTCTCTTAAACCCGTTGCTACGGCAAAGCGATTGATATTTTATTATCTTTCAGAAGAGCAACATGAAAGCCCTGCAGCCCAGCAGAGCAAGAGCTTTGGTCCTTGGCGGCCAGCAGACCCGACTTCCACCAGAAGAGCGCCGGCCTCTTCCAATAAGATGCTGTCAGGTGCAGAAAAGGCGTTGGGGGTGGTTAATAGGAGCCCAGGTCCCTGCTGCAGCCAGACAAAGGGTGCAGTGCCATAGCCCTGAGGGACACACTCCTTGGGGGCCCTGGGGGTCAATGCTGCCACCCAGCTCAGATCACCACCTGCAGGAGGGCATAAGTGCTAGGAACAAACTAGGCAGCTGGTTTGGAGGGACAGGTGAGCGGGTCCAGAGCCTTTCTACCTCCTCCAGCTGAAGGTGCCACCTTCAAGGTTTCCTGGAACCAGGATAGGCCAGACTCTAATGGGGAGTGGAGAGTGGATTTACGAACAGAAAGGTTGTTTTTGGAGGACAGCTCTAGGCTGGATAGGACAAGAGTCCAATGGGCTCCTTAGGGCCCCAGCCAGCTACATTCCTTGTGCTGTCACAAGTCCCAGAGCTCAGCGACATCAGCGGTAGTAGGCACCATATTGTTTAGACTGGACAGGGTGGGGGACTGATGGGCACCCTGAGCTCTCCTCTGCAGGTCTGCTGGAGATGAGGGGAAACACACATGCCCAGGGCAGTTGAGCTACACTGGAGGCTAGAGGCAGGAGACTGGCTCAAATGACCTCCAGAGATCCATTCCCATTCAGGGTGCACGTGAAAGAAGCCGAGGCACTCTGGGGTGCCTGCACGGAGCACTAGCCCCAAGACCCTAGGTGGTAGTTATGGGTCATCTTGTCAGCATGACACCAGTCTCCCTGCCTGAGGCCTCCCACGTACAGCGCCTGGGTCTTCTGGATTCTGGCTTGAGCACGGCAAGCCAAGCATACCAAATAACCTCAGCTACAGACATACCCTGATTTCCACGTGCTCCCCATAGTGAGAGCATGCCAGACACCAAGCAAGGGCCCTCTGCACTGGTTTCTCCAAGCCCCTCATTTTACCGAGAGGGAAAATAAAGTCTAGAGATGGCCGTGACTGGTCCGAGATAACACAGGGAGTTAGTGATGCAAGAAGTGGAATCAAGGACTCCTCCCTCCTTGTCTGGCTGGACCCCAGATCTCTTCCCCGTTTCATTCCATATACACCTGCACCAGCCCAGTCCTCCGACGGCCCATACAGGGCTTCAGGGGAGGGGTCCATGAAGAGAAAAGAATGTACTGAGGACGGGTCTCACAGCCCAGCCAGACCCTGGCAAATGGATTCTTTTGCCCAGAAGCATTCAGTGCCCTTTCCTCTCTTACTACACACATGCCGAGAAATGGCCTTCAAGGGCTGCCCGCCACAGGGCTCCCCTACATGCCACCCCCAGGCCACACACTTTAAGTGCCCCTGCCTGCTGGAAGTCTCAGACGGTGGTGGGGAGGTCAGGGGCATCAGCACGTGGAAGCAGCAAAGTGAACATCCGGTGTGACCTTGAGCAAGTCACTTAACTTCAAATTTTCACCAAGTGACAATGTCAAGAACACCACCGACCTGGTGGGCAGAGGGCACAGGCCCAGCAGAAACACACTAGTAGCATGTCAAAGGATGGCCACCACAGTCATGCTAAGAGGATTCCCACTGAGTCACAGAAAACCCACCTTCTCGGTTCCTTATCAGTGGGTCGCAAGTGGCAGTACAGGTGCCAAAAATTACAAACACATGTCTCTACAACTCTAACAAGCCAGGCAATGCTTACCTACAAGTCAGGAGGGCCTGGGACAGCCAGGGAATGGCCACTGTCTTAACCCTGGGGGCTGCTCTCTGGTCACCTGGCACCGGCTTGGTTTTACCCTTAAAGGTCCGCACACCCTCCTGCACATACCAGGGCACTTAGGGCAGGGCACTCCCAGGCAGGAAGCCTTGGGGGCATGTGAGACCACTTGCTAGTGGCCCCCAGCAAGCATGGGCCCCTCTGTTCTGACCTCTGAGGCCACTGAGACTCTTGACCACGGCAGGTTCATGCCACTGTCGCGGGCCGCTCGGCACGAGTGCCACTGGCTGGTAGAGAGCCACTTTCTTCCTCTGGGCCAAACTCCCGCCTCCGTGCTCAGGAGACAGGGAGACAGCGGGCCAGCACAGGAGGCGTCTCTCTCTCTCACCGAGTCATGAGTCACGCTTGCAGACAGCTGCCTCCCCGAGGTCCAGCCGGCCTTCCCCTCGCCTGCCGGGCACCCCGGGCGAGTGCTGTCTTCCCGCGCGCCCGCTCGCCGCAAGCTCTGGAGTCCGATTCTCCCGAAGCCACTGATTTGCTCGGCGTTCAGCGCCTCTCTGGTTACGTGGCCGGCGCGAGTGATGGCTGCGGTGAGAGGAGCAGCCGCAAAGACGAAACGCTCTACGCTAACCGCCGCTGCGCCGAGATCGGAGGGGGCCAGAGACTCCACGCAGGCCGGCAGAGCATCACACGGCTGGCGCACGGTTCGCCGGCCCGCGGTCCGGTCCCAGGGGCTCACTCACCTCTCCAACCCCACTTCGCCCTCCCTCGCCCCGGCCCCAGCCCCCTGCGTGCCGCCCGCCTGGCAAGCCCAGCACAGCCCGGCGTGTGTGCGCCTGAGTCCCGGCGTGTGTGTTCCCGCGCGCCGCGGCGGGGGGCGAGGGGGTGCGGGGCGTCGGGACCCCCGCCCACCACCTACCGTCCTCCTTGTCCAGCACCATCATCTCGGGCGCTCCGTGTCCAGCCGCAGCTTGACTCGGCCGGGAGAAGGGCGCCGACTCCGGGCGCGCTTCGGCGGGGCGGCCGGTCCTCTGGCAGCGAGCGGGCTCTAATTACCCGCTTGTCCGGCTCTTAACCTAGATTGCACTCAGCTAGAATTACATTCAGGAGTGAAGCACTTCGCAGATACAAAAGCAGTCTCACCTACTTTTGTGCCTCAGGATTGCAAGGAACTACGAACTGCAATTTAGAGAGAGAGAGAGAGGGAGATAGCAGGGGGAAGAGAGGATCAGAGCCGTTTCTTTGATTCTCACCTTCTAAATGGCTCAATTTGCCCAGTATAATCTGTCTTAATGTAATTGCATTTGATAGCTCATAACCCTGGCTCTGGCAACGACACAGCTTTCAGCCTCATAAAGTGTTTTCCCCTCGGATTTAATCTGAATCTCAATCTAAAATTATATTCAAAGAGATGGGGGAATCTCGGCGGCCGTCTCCCGCTGCCTTTCTCCCTCAATGTATGAGGTTTGCACTCCTGCTACTGAATAAATGCACACATTTCCCGAGGCCCCCCTCCCTCCCGGGTTAATGGGGAGTGGAAACTCGCGGCTGCTCGGCTCTGCAGCGCCACCTGGAGGCCTCTCGGCCCCAGCTCGGAGTGTGGCTCCGCTCAGGACCCAGGGTTCTCTCATCCTGGTTATTTGACTGGTGGACTACCCGTGCCTGTCACTTCCAGCCCTTCTGCCTTGATTTCTGGCCCCCTCCCACTTGGGCGATCTTTCTCTGACTTTGTACCCTCCCTTCCTACCTGCTCTTCCTCGGGGTTTCTGGTTGCTTCCTGGATTGTTTGGCAAAGTTAACCCTCTGCAGGGCACCACCTCTCCCACCGTGAGTCTTATACCACCACCCTGACCCCTGCAGTCTCCCAAGAGCATCCCGATTCCATAAGAAGTGGGATCCTGTCTCAGCTTCTCTCTAAGCAAGCACAGCATGGCCTCGAAGACTTTTTTCATTCCGCAACTATTTACTGAGCACGTATTATGCAACAAGCACTATTCTAAGGCACTGGGGATTCAGCAGTGAACCAAACAAAGATTCCTGCTATTACAGAGTTGATAATTCTTGCTCTGTGAATCTGGAGGCAGGAAGGCAGACAGTGTCCATCTCCTCTCCTCTTGAACCCTGCTTCTCTCCAGAGCCCTAGGGCTGGAGCCTCGTCTGCCTAGTCCAGGAAGCCCACTCAAATACCAAGAGCTTTTTTTCTTGACAGTACAGAGTTCCAGGATGTGATGGAAATCTTAATGGCTTTTCTCTGGTCCAAGGAGGGCTCCAGACAGACGTGTCAGAGGCTCAACACTGGCAATCACTTCTGAGGACTAGACCCAAGCAGGGAGAAGGAAGCTGAAGCTGAGGTCAAAGGACCACCAGTTGGGATTTCATCCCAACTATGCCTATTACCAACAGTGGACCTTAGAAGTCAATTTCTCTCTCTGGACCTCAGTTTCCCTGTTTGTGAGGTGGGAGACCTTGTTGTGGGGATCAGATGAGATAACGCATGTGAATGTAGATAATGGGGGGGGTTATTGGGTACAAAGGAGACCTGGAGCCCAGGCCAGGCCCCTTAAGCCCTGGAGACCCCAGTGCAGGGTACTTGAAGAGAGTGGGGCATGGGGGAGGGTGCTGCAGCCCATCTTCCTCTGTCCCAGGCAGGGAAGTCAGCCTTTGAGAAAACAGAAGAGAGGCTGCCTCTAATGAGATGCCTCATCTGCAGCTCAGAGGGTTTCGCTTTCCCCTTCATCTTGAATACTTAATCCTAATAGTCCTTGAGTATATTTGATGTTAAAGATATCATTTTGGTCAGAATCATCAGCCCTCAGGACTGTGAGCTTGATCTCTCCCCTGCCACTGCAGCCAGAGCCATACCCTAAGGGTCCTGGGAGCCTTTGGCACTGCTGCCACTGGCACATTTAGTGCCAGCCCCTCCCCCCAGCCTGAGCTGGGGCCAGACAGTGTAGCAAGCAGCGGGCCTGACAGGCTGGCAAGGGGTAGCTTCTTGCTGCAGACACCTTGGTGCTACCTGGAGGCATTCACTCCTCAAGGGCTGCACCTTTGCTCCTGACCTGCAGGCTGCTCCTCCTCACCTCCAGGTCTGGCCCTGACCCACAAATCAGGACTGACTAGCTGGGACCACTTTCCTACTCTCTTATCTATGTGTGGTACTTGGGACTCTTTGTCCCAACACCAGCTCTCCACAGCCTCCTAGGTACCCAATTAGCAGCCATACCACTGGCATCCCTTTGGGGAATCAGGGGCCCCAACCCAGGGACTACAGTGGGCCTGGGGTGCTGAGGAAGGGGCTGCAGAAGTGACGCAGGTATGTCAGCAGAGGACTGGCGCTGTGTGTGAAGGGCTGCTTGAGTCCACAGGCGGCTCTCTCTGCACCCCCAGTTGTGAGCTTTGAGCTCCTATGTTGGTCTGGAGAAGGGCCTCCATGGAGGCCTTCTGGCTTACGGAGCCACCCAGCAAACCTTGGAGGGTTTGGGTGACTTGAGCTCCCAGCCAGGAAGGGGCCTGCTGGGTTGACAGAGCCAGACATGAGCCTCTCATCAGCGGCCTCCCTCTCAGCTCCTGGGTAATCGCTGGGCAGGCAGGTAAGTCCCGGGCCCATGCTCACTCCCACCCAAGCTGCCTCTAGGCCCAGGGGCAGGCCCACAACACCAGGGTGGAATCCTCAGATGTCCTGGGGCTGGGGGAGGTAGTTTGCACCCAACACATTCCACAAGTGATGAGCCTGTACTATCACTTTGACACTGCCAAGAGTGCTCCCAAATGCCCTTGAAACGCCTCTGGGGACGGCAGACGGAGGCCAGTTGATGAGCCCCTAAGGTTACGGTGAGATAGAGGGTGCTCCTGGCTGCTTTACAAAGTTTTGGGCAGGTCCTAGCAGCTTGTTGCTGCACCTGGCAGGAAAGTCCTGAGGAAGGGTTCTTGCATTGGGGTTGGGGGGGCAGACTCGGTGCCCGAGGGCCTGGGTAGACCAGATATTCCAGAACTCTTGAGAGGAGGCCATCAGATGTGCCTCAGCCCGAGGGCCCTGCTCCCAACACAATGCAGCTGTCTCCAAAACGGGGTTACAAGCTGGCCTCACTGGTGACACTCAGAGAGGTGTTCAGAGTGACAAGGGCTCCTTTCCTGTGGCCACCACAGTTGACAGGACAGAGTGAACCTACAGACTTTGCAGTCCAATCAGGGTACCTGCTGGCCAAGTTCAGATGCCCTGCCCGGCCCCTTTCTCACACAAACACAGCCCACACACAGGAATTTGCAACCAGCTAGAGTGGAGAAGGCACAGTCGGCAAACTTTTCCTCTTTGCGTTCTGGGAGCCCTGAACAGACCTCCAGGAAGCTGCAGTGACCATTTGTTAGGCCTTGCGGAGGCCTAGGCCATATCTGCACCCCAGAAAACAAGTTTCCCCCATCCTTTTGATGAAGGCCAACCCACCCCGCACAACAGCCTGAGAAGGTTGTGGGTGTAGGCTGACCAACTGTCCTGGTCTGCTCTGTGACTGAGGGATTTCCCAGGATGCAGGATTTTCGGTGCTAAAACCAGGTGGTCCTGTGCAAACCAGGACAGTTGATCACCATAGTGGGAGGTGGTGGGGTGGGACAAGGAGCTAGGGGCCAGAGAGAGAAAGAAGAGGCAGCCAGACCCTTCCCTGCAGACCAGCAGCTGCCTCCCAGCTCCAAATTTCCCAGCCTCCTGCCTCAGGGCTCATCTCCCAGGCACCAGGGATCTGCACTAGGCCCTGGGGACGGCCCATGGGCCAGCAGGGCTGTGAGTTCTCCTGAGAGACTGGCAGTTAGAATGGGAAGGGTGTGAGTTGGCCCCAGGGGTGGGTCCACATTTTGTGAGAGCCAAGCTGACTTATGCAATTGGGGGGGGGGTCTCTTTAAGAAAGGGAACATAAGATTACTAACTAATACAAAATTAACACTGAAGGACTCTGAAGCTTAAACTTCATTAGCTTCAAGGTAAATCCGCCCCTGATATTTTAGATATATGGCCCATCCACCCACCCCAGCCAGTGGGGCACCTCCCGACAGGCTGGGCTGGGCTGGGGGAACTGATGGCGAGCGCCCTCCCCAGCCCTGCCAGGAGTGAAGCAGTGTCACCCATCTAGCAGCTATGAACTTCCAGATCTGAGGGCCCCCAGGACCATGCTTGTTTGTCTGCACCCTCACCCCCAGGTTCTCTGGGCATCCCCTGGAGGAGTCGTTCCGCAGTCGGGTGCAGAAAGGGGGACGCGCAGACACCGAGGAGATGGAGAGCAGGGGGCACCGCGGGGAAGCCGGGGCGCGGGTCGGAGCAGCGCTCCCTACGCCTGCGAGGCGGCGAGCGCCTGTGAGAAAGTTCCCGGCAGGAGCGTGCGGGGCTGGCGGGCTCGGGGTGGCCGGTGTGACTTTCTAATCCCGCCAAGGAACCTCGGGGGCTGAGCCTGGCACCCCGACACCCACGCCCGCGCGGACACCCAGCCCCCGCGCTTCTGGGAAGGCGGCCGGGCCGGCGCGGGGGGCGCTGCCGCCGCGAGCGGGGTGGCCTCGGCAGGGCCCGCGCCGCCGCCGCCGCCGCCCCTGCCGTGCGCCCCCCGCTCCCCGCGGCCCCGGCACCTACCGTCCTCCTGGTCCAGCACCATGGTCCCCCGGCGGCTCCAGCCCGGCCCGGGCCGAGGACGCGGAGGGGCGCGCGGCTCCGACTCCGCCGCCGCCCGCCTGCGCTGCTCCGGCCGGCCCCGCGTGGGCTGCGCGCCCCGAGAGCGGCGGCGCGGACCGTGGCGGACGGCCGGACGGGCGCCGGAGCTCAGGCCCGCGGGCAGGGAGCGCGGGAGGGAGGGCGGGAGCGCCCGGGGCCGGAATCGCCGAGCCGCGCGAGCCGCCGCTGCCCGGGCCGGGCCGGAGCCGGAGCCGCCGCCGCCGCCGCGCGCCGTGCTCTCCGCGCTGGCCGTGCTCGCCGCCGCCGCCGAGTGCAGCCTGCGTTTCCCAGGGCCCCTCAGATTCCCCTGTTAATTAAATCAATTCATTATGCTCAGATCTGATTAGCAGCCCTTCCCCCCTTTGAATCAATTATTCAATACACAAACATAATTGCTTGGGCCAGAGGTGCCCGCCATTAGCTTATTTAACTCCAAGGACACTAATTACCCGCAGGGCACGGGAACTTTTCTCATTAATTCTGACAAAACACAAAAGCACAGCCAGAGTGTGCGTGTGAGGGACTCGGGTGTGTGTGTGTGCGCGCGCGCCCGCGCGTGTGTGTGTGTGTGTGTCCGCATGCCAGGGTGAGGGCTGCGTGGGTCGCTGAGCCACTGTGAGAGCTTAAGACGAGGCTGGGGGCGGCCGAATGTGTGCGACTGCGGGTGGGAGTGTGGGGGCGTCTCGTTTTGAGTCTGTGACCCCGCCGCTCTGAGTGTGGGACTGAGGGACTAAATGAGTGCATCTGGCTGGGTGTGGCCCTGGGTCTAGGGACTGTGGGCCAGGGTTTGAAACCCAGCACAGGAATGTGTGAGGTTGTGCGAGAGCGTCTGTGGGTGACTCTGAGCGTGATTCCCTGGCTACTGCAGCAGGCGCTCCCATCCCCTTTCTTTTTCCATAATTGCCCCGCCATTGTCCCCTACACGCTCAAACCCAGGGGGAAAGTGCAGACCACAGAAGAGAAACCAGAGAGGAACAGGAGGCGGTGGGTGACACTGGAGCCAGGCTGGGGCACAGTAACCCCCTCCTCCCATCACCTGTTTGTGCACTGGCTGGGCTCTGCTCCCCCCCCCACCCCCACCCCGAGTTATAGACTCTAGTTCCCATTGCCCCTTCCTTGGCCCAACCCAGCACTGCACCCCCACCCCCTCCGCTTTTATTCCAAAGCCCTCCGTGGTCCCTGCCCCGCATCTCGCTTCCACGAGCGCCTGACACCGAGGCACACCCCCTCCCAGCCCCACCCACCCTACCCTAGTTCTTCCCTCCTGTCTGCAAGGCTGAACGCAGGGTGTGCCTATGGTTGACCAACTTCTCCACATTTTACCTCCCAGGAAATCTCTATTGAGAGAGCCCAGTGAGAGAGCCCGCCGAGGCAGGGACACAGAGGGTAATTGATTCCCCCAAATTAGGTTTCTGCTTTCTAAAGACCGGTATTGTTCCTGTTCTCAATGTGCACAGAGGTATTGAAGATTTCCTTTTTGTTTCCTTGGGCGATGAATGAGCTTAATCCATTTGGCTTTATAAATCAGGAAACTAATATTCGCTCCTTCCATAGCAGCTTTTTAAAAAATTTAATTGGTGGAGGAGGCGCAGTTTGTCACCCTTATACTGTCCCCAAGCCCCCAGTTATCAAAACACATTCTGATTAAGGGGTGGAGAGAAGGCTGGGGGACTGCGGGGGTTGGGGGAGGCTCCTCCTGATTCCTCCTGCCCTCCTCCATCCTTGCATGCGGACCCACACAGTATCTAGAAAAGTTTGTGAAATGACTGAATGAATTATATTCAATTCAGTGAAGAAAAGGGGGCTATTCAGAGTTGCTCTTCAGAATGCTCTCCTAAATCTGCTGCTCTCAATTCCCCACTAGCACGGAGCATAGCCGTGCCACGCCTGGGGTTTGGCAAACCCTCCTCACCATCCTGCACAAGCCACTAGAGTCATCTTCCTGGTGATAAGATCTGACCCTGCCACTCTCTTGCTCAAAAATCTTCCACGGCTCCCCGTTGTCCGTAAGACAAAGCCTAACTACTTATCCTTTCACTTCAGGCCCTTCGAGAGATCCAGGGAAGCCTCTGCAACCACCACTAAGCCTCACTTCAACTCCACTGATATCTAGTGATCTCCAACAACAATCTTACACTCCGGCCCCTCTGGACTGCTTTACTGTGATTGAGTGCAACCTGAAGGGTCCTGCTCCAATGACTCTTCTCGTGGCATCCCTCTGCTTAGAAAGCCCTTGCTCCTCTCAAAGTACTCTAAGGAAATAGCTCCCCTATGTTCCTGTAAGTGGGGGTCTCTGTGTGAAGGCTGGGTGGCAGTGAGGGTTATTCCATTGAGGCCTGAGGGATAAGATCAGCCCATGAGGGCATGATTTCAGCTTTCCTCTGGAGCAGAAGGACGGATACGGTATCAAGAGTATACACTGGGTCACTGGAGAAAATGGGAGCTGCAGAGGCAGGGGCGGGATTTAGATTCAAGAAGCAAGGCTCAGAAGGAGACCCTTGGGCCCCATCTTTTTTCCCTAGGATCTCAGATGGCATGGGACCAGAACCCAGGTGCATGCTTCCTCTGGGGGCCCAATATTTGGATCTCCATGCTGTTTAGTTCTCTGGGTAGCTAGGCATGGCCATTGCCTAGATTGGTGGCTAGATTGGTTCCCTGCACTAAGGCATCCGGCTAAGGGAGCAAGAGGAGCTGAGATTCTGCCCTCTCTCTGCTCTCCAAGACTTATGCCTGCCATGGGCTGTGCCCATCCAGAGAGGGCATCTTTTGCTCGTACAATGGCACCATGTAGCTGTCTCTGCCTGGCTGGAGTTCACACTCAGAGAGGTCAGCCTGATGGGTGAGCACCTAGCCTCCCCGGCCCCCACCTGCGCTTGCACCAAGGGCCTGTGTGAGCTATTAAAAGACCAATCTCCTGGTTTTCAAAGAGAAAGGGAAAATTCAGAGAGCTTAACCAGGAGTGTCAGGGATACTGAAACAGATGCCCAGCCCCATCTCTGATTTTTTATGGGCCCTAAGTGCTGGTGAAAGATGCTGAACTCAGTCTGAGATTCAGACGTGGACAGACCTGCCATAAGGACTGAGGTCCCCATCAAGGGCCATGCTGGAGACACAGTGAGGTTCCTGAGAGGAAAGCCTCACGGGGAACTGACTGAGCAGCCAGGCCTGGAGTTTGGAGGAGCCGTAGTTACAGGTACGGCACAGAGCTGGGCCTGACCTGCTCCTGACTAGCGCTCAGAGAAGAAGAGGGCATGGTGCACATGAGGAACTGGGTCACTAAGGGCCCTACGGCTTTGCTATAGGAGCCCCTCTGAAAGAGCTGCTCACTAGAAGCAAAAGGTATGTCCCTGCCAGCTGAAAAGGACGAGAGCAGCTAGAATCGGCAGCGTGGTGGCGTTGGCAGCAACACATGCATGGAATGGATGACAAGATGGCAAGAGCACTGGGCAGCAGCTCTAATTATATGGGAGGAATCTACACCCCTAGCCTATCAACACCGCTTCCCAGCCCTGGGATGGGCAGAGGGAAAATGACTTATCCAGAACTCAAAATCTAGTGGTGTTCAGGGGATACTTGGGTCACACGTGTAAACACTCCTAGAAGGTCTCACAACTTTTTGGAGAGGGAGATCCTGAAGAAGAGAATCAGAGCATCAGAATTTGGGGCTAATTATTGTAAATGTGTGCGATCTGGTACTCGGCATTTGTGTGGCCTTTGTGTTCCAACCTGTCTTAGCTACACTATGAACAAGAAGGGAAAGGCTCTGTGAGCAAGAACAAGCTGGAACAATAATAGGGGAACAGCCCTCCCCCCCTCCCCGCCCTGCCAGCTTTGCCTGGTGGCAGTGGAGCTCAGCAGAAGACACAAAGGGCACCACATCATCAGGCAGACCAAGGCTTTGCTCCCATCGTCCCTCCCCACCTGGACGGCCTCCTGAAGCCACACTTGCTCTACTGTCCTCCATTTCTCTTCTCCCCAACCATCTGGGCCCCCTGTCCCCTTCCAGTCTCAGCAGATGACGTCACCTCCTACCTTAGAACTGAGAAGAGAGGAAGGGTCAGACAGGAGAGACCTCCTTCTCCTGCCTCCATGTCTATGCTCCCACCTTCATCTTCAGCATCTGCAACGTGCACCTCGCCTCTGGAGCCCTGGAGAACGTGGCCTTCCTCCCACCCAGGCCTTGGCCTCAGCGTTTGCTCTGGCCCACCTGCTACCACCTGCACCACCAAGGTACTTCATTGGCTCTTCTCGTCTCCTTCCATCTCCCCATTCTGCTGGACCTTTCACCACAGCAGGCAAACAAACCCTAGGGGCTCACCCAAAACAAGCAAACAAATGGATGCCCTGGACCACATGTACCCTGAGAGACTTCGCTGTCTTTTCCCCTTTCTTGTCACATGTCCTCACCTGCCAATCTCTCCTCACCTGCTCCTAGCTGGCATCAGCCTCCATGTGGCTTGCCAAGGTCACCAGTGACTTTTATGTCACTAAAGGACTATTTTCAGGCCTCACCTTACCTGACCTCTCAGTTCTTCATGCATTTAATTCTTTCCTTCTTGAATATGTTTCTTTCATAGGCTAACACATGCTCTGGGTTTTCCTTCTACCCCCACGGACATTCCTTTTAGTCTTTATTTATTTATTTATTTATTTATTTATTTATTTATTTTTAAGATTGGCACCTGAGCTGACAACTGTTGCCAATCTTTTTTTTTTTCTTTCTGCTTTTTCTCCCCAAATCCCCCCAGTACATAGTTGTATATCTTATTTGCCGGTCCTTCTAGTTGTGGCATGTGGGACGTTGCCTCAACATGGCCTGACGAGTGGTGCCATGTCCGCACCCAGCATCTGAACTGGCGAAACCCTGGGCCGCTGAAAGTGGAGCAAACTTAACCACTCAGCCCCGGGGCCAGCCCCCGTTTTAGTCTTTATTTATGGCCAGCTTCTCATCTTTCGTCTAACCTTTAGCAGTCAGTGTTTCTCAGGACTAAGTCCTAGGTCTTCTTGGAACCCCTGCCCCTGGCGCGCCATCCACACTCTCAGTGTGTGTGACCTTCACTCAGGATCTCTCCCTTGACTTCTACTCCAGTATTTCCAAATGCCCTCTTGACATCTCTGCCTGGATGTCTCAAAGGTACTTAAATTTTAAAATCCAAATCGAACTCTTGATTTTCTTCCCAAATCTCTCTTCATCTTGTTTCAGTAAACCAGCCACTCTGTTCTTAATACCAGAAATCTGGAAGTAAAGCAGAATTTCAGCTGAGCCAGTGAAATTTAAAAAAAAAAAAAAAAAAAAAGGAGGAGGGTTGGGGCTGGCCTTGGTGTATGTAGTGGTTAAGTTCATACACTCTGCTTCAGTGGCCCAGGGTCCATGGGTTTGGATCCCGGGTGTGGACCTACACATTGCTCATCAAGCCATGCTGTGGTGGGGCCCCACATACAAAATAGAGGAAGATTGGCACAGATGTTAGCTCAGGAACAATCTTCCTCAAGCAAAAAAAAGAAAATTGGCAACAGATGTTAGCTCAGAGCCAATCTTCCTCACCAAAAAAAAAAGGAAGAAGGAAAAGAAACAGCAAATATAATAAGACAGAATAAGTAAAGCTAAAGATATCAGTATATTACACTAAACGTTAAGAGACTGAATTTCCCTGTCAAAAACAGATTGTCTGCATAAGTTAAAAAATAAAATACAGCCAAATGCTGTTTACAAAAACTATTTTCAAAACAAAGTGACAAAGAAGACTGAAAATAAAGCAATAGGCAAAGACATACAGAGAGGGAATGGAAACAGCATTATTAACGTTTAAAACAAGGCCAAATTAAGAAATACTCTCTTAAATTACTATTGGATCAAAATAAGATCAAAACTGGAATTGCAAGTCATCTAGTAATGAAAAAAGAGAACCCAGTATACCATACAGAGCTTATAGGACACAGCTGTACTTAGAGGAAAAACCATAGCCTTAAATGCTTTTTTTCTTTTTCTGTATATTTATTACAGGTATAACAGAAGTACTCATAAATATTGCATCTTAAATGCTTTTAATATTAAAGAAAAGGCTGAAAGCAAATTAACTAGGTATTTAATCTAAGAAGTTAGAAAGAGGACAAAATAGCCAAAAGAAAATAGAAGGAAATTAATAAGGTTAAAATAAAAAATTAATTAAATAGAAAATAAATAATACAGAAAATAATAAAAAGAGAAAATTAAAATCCAAACCTGATTCTTTGAAAAGATCAATAAAATAGATAAACTCTTCCAGGCAAACCTGGTTAAGAAAAAAAGAAAGCAAAAATATACAATATTGAGTATAAGAAAAGAGATATATTACAGGTATAGAAAACATTAAAGAATCTTGACAATAATGTGTATAAGTCTATGAAAATAAATGTGAAAACCTGGAAGAAATTGATAATTTCCAAGTAAGGTAGAAAATAGCCAAAATTGAGCATAGAAGTTGAAATCTGAATAGGCCAACAAACAGCAGATATTTAAAATGAAATTAAAATTCTTCCATTGAAATATCTTAAGACACCATATGATACAGCAATTCCACTTCTGGGCATATGTCCAAAAGAACTGAAAGCAAGGTCTCAAAGAGATATTTGTACACCCCTGTTCACAGCAGCATCATTCACAATAGCCAAAAGGTGGAAGCAACTCAAGTGCCCATCAATGGATGGATGGATAAGCAAAATGTGGTATACACATACAATGGAATATTATTCAGCCTTAAAAAGAAGGAACTTCCAACACATGCTACAACATGGATGAACCTTGAGGACATTATGCTAAATGAAATAAGCCAGTTACCCAAAAAAGGACAAATATCATCTAATTCCAGTTATATGAGGTACCTAGAATAGTCAAATTCATAGAAACAGAAAGTAGAATGGCGGTTGCCAGGGAGTAGGGGGAGGAAAAAGTGGAAAATTTTTGTTTAATAGGTCAAAGTTGCAGTTTTGCAAGCTGAAAAGAGTTCCGGAGATTGGTTGCACAACAATGTGAATATACTTAATGCTACTAAACTGTAGTTTTAAAAATGATTGAGATGGTAAGTTTTATGTTTTGTGCATTTTACCATGATTGAAAACAAAATAAAAATATTACAAGGTACAGATTACGTTGAAAATGAGTTTTATATAACCTTTAAGAACAGATGATTTTTAATCTTATTTAAACTATTCCAGACAAGAGAAGAAGATGGAAAGCTTCCTGGTTTGTTTTATGAGCTAGGATTTTGCTGATTCCCAAACCTTATAAAGATTGAATTTAAAAAGAAAGAAAAAAAAATCATAGACCAGTTTTAAGGAGTGAAATATCTGAAATAAGATATTAGCTAATTGGTTATGGGGAAAATATCAAAAGAATAATACACCATACAGAGAAGGGTTTATTTTAACACCACAAACATGATTCAACATCAAGAAATCCACCAACGTAAGACACTACATCAACAAATAAAGGGGATGAAATATAATATAGTAATCTATGCCAAAAATCTTTCGATAAAATTCAACAAATATTGCTAATAAAATAAAACATAAATAGAAGAAAAATACTTCAATTTGATAAAGACTGTTTACCAAAACCCAATAGCCATATATAAATAATGACATTCAGAAGCTATTTCCAGAGACTGGGAACAAGACAGGATGCTCATTATCATCACTATTATTCAACATTTTTTGGAGATTTTAACTAATTCAATAAGACAAGAAAATGAACTAATCAAAATAAAATAGCTGGTTTTTTAAAAAGGAAAAAATATGTTGTTTACAAATGATGTGATTACATATTAAGAAAGTCCAATGAAATGTAGTTTGAAAGCTGCTAGAATTAATTAGATAATTGGGAAGGTAGCTAAATACAAGGTAAATAGACAGAAATCTACAGTTTTTTCTAAATGCAATGATATATTAGAAATGGAAATGAAGAAACAGATCATTTGCAATAGTGAGAAAACTATAAAATACTCAGGAATAACTTTAAATCAACAACCATCAGCAAGGTAAAGGACTTCTTTGAAGAAAGTGATGGAATCATATTGAAGGACACAGAACGAGCTCTGAACATGAAGAAAGACAGCTAGGTTTCAAAGAAAAGACTTACTGTCATAAGAAGTGAATCCTTTCAACATTAATACATAGATTTTTGCAATTTCTACTAGAATCCCAAATAAAAAAGATTTTTAGAACTGTGAAAAGATTTAATTTGAAATACGTTTGAAAAATAAATATCTGAGGCTAGTTAAGAAAGCATGAAAAGAAAGATTACTTGAAAAAAACTTGTATTATTAGATAATAAAACATTCTATGAAGCCACTATGATCTGAACAGTATGGGGTAAGCCAGAGAGAGATGAATAGATCAGTGGAACAGAGAACCTAGAAACAGATCCAAATATTGAAAGGAATTTAATATATGATAAAAATTGTATTTCAATTCATAAAAAAATTAACAAATGGAACTAATATCTGAATGGACATTTCTCCAAGGAAGATATACAAATAGCGATAAACACCTGAAAAGATGCCCAACATCACGGGAAGTATATATCAAACCACAATAAGATACTACTTCACATCCACTAGGAAGCTAGAATCAAAATGTCAGATGATAGCAAATGTTGGGGAAGATGTGGAGAAATCAGAACCCTTATACTCTGCTGGCAGGAATGTAAATGGTGCAGCCACTTGGAAAACAGTCTACTAGTTTCTCAAAAAGTTAAACATCGAATCACCACATGACCCATCAATTCCACTCCTAGGTCTACAGCCAAGAGAAATGAAAACACATGTCCACACAAAAACTTGTACACGAATGTTAGACGCGTTCTTCATAATAGCTAAAAGGTGGGGGAAAACCAAATGTCCGTCAACTGACAAATGGATATTACTCAGCCATAAAAAGGAATGAAGTAGTGACACATCCCACAGAATGGATGAATCTTGAAACGTCATGCTAAGTGAAAGAAAGCAGTCACAAAAGTCCTTTTGTCAAGAATAGACACATCTATAGAGACAGAAAGCAGAGGAGTGCTTGCCAGGGGCTGGGGGTAATAGCGAGGTGACAGCTAAAGGGTACAGGGTTTCTTTTGGAGGTGAGGAAAATGTTTTAAAATTGACTGTGGTGATTCACCTCTCTGTGAATATACTAAAATTTATTGAATTGTATACTTTAAACAAGTGAACTGTATGGTATGTGAATTATATCTCAATAAAGTTGTTTTAAAAAATGTTGCTGCCATAATTGGTTATCCATCTTGAAGAAACAAATGGAAGGTAGGAAGATCCCTACCTCCCCAAATATAAAGATTATGTTCCAAATGGGTTAGAGATTTTAATATAAAAATGAAACAATGAAAATATTAGAAATTTTATGAGAAAAATTGAATAGATTTGAGTAATAATAATATGAGCACACTTGGTGGGAATTAACTGCAAGAGTCACGAGGAAAAGATAGATCTCCTAAATCTGATTTTTAAAACTTCAATAGCAACAGATACCATGAACAAAGGAAAAAGAAAGATGCCTTACTAGAAAAATACTTGCAAAATATATAATAGTAAAAGGGAAAATATGCCATATATACAAAGAGTTTCTCTAAATTTTAAGAAAAAAGACAAATGCCCAAGAGAAAAATGGAAAAAGCATATGAACAGGCCATTCCAAGAGGAGGAAATCTAAATGTCCAATAAAATGCTCACCCTCATTATTAGCTGGGAAAATGCAAATTAAAGCACAATAAGCTTCATTACTTTAATTCATCAGATTGGCAAAAATATTTTAAAAGAGTAAAATGCTCAGATCTGCTAAAAATTTGAGAAAATAGGTACTCTCAGTTGTTGCTGAGCAAGTAACCTGACGCTATCTATTAAAGTTAAAAATGCACGTGCCTTTTGGCCCAGAAATCTTCCTTCTGGGAGTGTATTCTATGGGGGAAAATCACCTGAATATAAGGATAACTCTATGATTTTGGCATCCTTTGTGTTGGCAGAAAACTGGAAACTATTTGAACATCAATGTCAATCAATAACTGAATAAATTGTTGCATAACCGAGCTGTAGAATATCATGCAGCGGTTAAAAAAGTGAGTTCGAGCTACAGCCACTGACTTGCCAAGGATGTCTGTGAGATGCTGTTAAATGAGAAAAGTAGGTTACAGAGCAGCAAGTCATATCATTCCGTTTAAAAGAAAACCTCTTGCTGTTTGGATGAACATGAAGAAAAGATGTGCAAGGCTGCCCCATTGGGGCTGTCAGAGTGGTGCCCTAGTAGGTGAGAATGGAAGGTGGGGGTTAAGGGCAAGTATTATCTTTCTTCATTGTACACTTTTAGAATCTTTTCATTACTTATAATGAATAAGTAATTTGTAATTTTAAAAAATTTAGCAATAAATCAGAAAGTCATTTTTGATACTCCCTCCAGTCACATAGTCACTGCTACTGCTCTAGTCCCACTGGTCTTTTGCACACTGCTGCAAGACCTTCCTACTGGTCTCCTTGCATCCACCCAGAACCCCACTAATCCAGCCTCCATACTCTGGACACAGCCAGGAGATATTTTTAAAATGCAAATCAGATTTTGTCAACCTCCCCTCAAACCTGTAAGGGCTCCCCGTTGCCCTCCCGAGAAAGCCCCCACCCTCTGCCTGTCCCTTGGCTCTGCACGAGCTGGCCCTCTGAAGCACCTCCCATCCCTGACACCCCTCCTTGCTCCCACACTGCTGCGTAGTATTGCCCTTGTCATTGTCTGAACCACTGCCTGCCTCAGGGCCTGCAGATGCGCTGTTTCTTCTGCATGGCGTGCTCTTCTCTCCTCTTCATTTGGACCACCTCTTGCTCTTCCCTTAGGTCTGGGACTCAATGTCACTTCCTTCATCGGGGTGGCCTCTCCCCTCAAGACTAGGTTAGACCTCCCTGTTACAGCCTGGCACAGCCCACTGTGCTTTTCCTCCATAGCTCTTATCACAACAATCTAGTTAATTACATAGTTATTTGTATAATTATTTGTGTGACAGGGATAAAAGAAAAACTATGAAGCTGTAAGTGTTTGCATCTTCTCCTTCAGCTGCCTGCTTTGAGAGAGAAAAGGGCCAGACAAGAAGGCCTTGGGGTCTAACTCAACTCAGATTCTGAACTTGCCCTTGCCCCCCTCACGCCCACCACCCTACCCCAAGTTGGGAGAATCTGCCTGGCTCAAATACTTCCCTCCATTCTCTTATTTATTTAGCCAACTAGCTTGTTCTGAGAACTGGTTAGGACAAAGCCCTCTGAGGTGCTGGTGAGCTTGCAGGCTTCCCCGGCCGGCTAGAGTGAGGCATGGCTGGAGTATGGCACCCTGCTCACCTCTAAATAGCTTCACTTCTGCACCTCCCACCCTTTGGAGACCCTCACCAAGGGGGTTCCCCAAGCACCACTGTCCCCTCTGAGGCTACAAACACCGAGCAACCAAACCCCAGCCCGAAATGCAGTTTCGGAATCTCAATCTGAATCCACATTCCGCATGGATTACGGTCATCTGTTCCCTCTCCTGCCCTCCTAATCACCTGTCACTGAGCCTTGGAACGATCCTGGGCTAGGCCTCAGAGGTGGGGTGTTCCCATGTGCTCCTCAGGCTGGTGCTCGTTCCAGAGCTTTGTGGACTCTTACCGACTGGCCTGTGGGGGCTGAGCACCGTGACTCACTCCCAGGGAACAGACTGTTTCCCAACAAGCTCACCAGAGTGAACACACCCACATGCAGGTGGTCCCCTTGGAGCTACAACCGCATGTCCCAACAGCACACACATCTCAGAAGCCGTCCTCCCGGATGCTGCAGGCAGGTGCCAAGGTGTGTGGCGCTGGTTGGGGAGGCCTCTTGGTCTGCTTCCTCCACTCTCTGGGAGGGTCCTCCTGTCCCACACCTCCCCATGTTGCAAGAGGCCTAATGGGTTCCTCCTCGCCCAATGCCCAACCTGTCTGAGCCACCCTGCCAGCTCCCAAATGATACAAGTTTGGAGGAAAAAAGACCACCTGGAAGCACATAACCCTGCATGGCTGCCTCTACGGGGACCAGCTTGGGCTTCTCCAAGCCAGGCTTCGAGCCCCTGGGCTCAGGCCACCCCTTGTGGTGAGTCACAGAAATATTTGAGTCCCGTTAGGGCTGGAGGTCACAATGGGCCACCACTCAGGGCCTGTATTAGATGTGCCCAAGCCTGGCAGACTGAACCACCCACAGCCTGGGGACAGGCTGCTAGTTCAAACCCTCAGAGCCTGCAGCGCTGCCCTAGGGCTGCTCAGACTTGGTGGTGACTGCTCAGGCCTGGATCCTGATTCTGGTTCTGACTCCACTTGTGCAGATCTCAGGCAACATCCTCTTCCTGAGGGTGGTGTCCCCAGTCTCTGTTCTTCCCTCCCTCCAGGGCACACGGCTGCCCAACTGGAGACTCTTTCCCAGCTTCCCTTGCAAATAGGTATGAACAAGTTAGTACTCTCATCTGTAGGCAGGAATGATAGAAGCTACTTTTGCCTCTCTTGCTTACAAGCAAGTTGCTTGTCCAGAGGTTCCTGTCTTCCCCCCTCTCCACAGGCTGGAATATTGATATTCAAGTGCCCAGATTTGACTACGCAGATGAGAACAACATCCTAAACGGATGCAAGCAAAGAAGATGGAGGGAAGCTGGGTCCCTGAGTGACCTTGTGGAGTAGCCCTACCAACCTGGGCTTTTTATCTCCGGTTTTGTGAGAGAGTCATAAAGTTCCATCTTATTCAAGCCATTGTAGTTCGGGGTCTCTTTGTTATAGCAGCTTAGCCTTTTCCCTAATGAATACACAGCACCTCATTCCCCATCAATAAAATAGCCTCTATGGTTTCTTCACGTTCCAAGTTTCCAATTCCAGGCTCTGCTTTGCCAGGCCCCTGATTTCTAAAAAGCTGCTCAGATGGGAACCTCTGTCCCTTGGCCTGGACCCAAGGCTGAGCTTTGCTACACCCCCTGCTTCCTCCTTCTTCAAGAAGTTCCCTGATGCTCACATAAGGGCCTGACCCTGAGAGAGATGGAGGAAAGGATATGCAGAAGCACCCAAGGCCCTTTCTTCTTGGCTGAGAGCACAGCAGGAGCAGGAGCCAAGGCAAAGGATTAGGGCAGGCTGCTGCTTCTAAGGCCGCCGAATGTCTCAGGCCCTCCCTGGTGTGAGCTCGGTCAGGTATTAATCATGACCCTACCCTTGGCCATTTCAGCCCAACTGCTCCAACTGTAGGGCCTCTTACAGGACCTACCCCTCACTCACCCTTTCTGCTCATTGTAGGCCAGACTCTGAACTTGAAGATGTGGTCCAGGTCTGTGGATACAAAAAGGTCAAGAGGATGCTTTTCCTGAACTCCATTCCATAGGACCCCAGATGGGTCCCTGGTGGCATCCTCTTACTTCATGCCTAGCTGGGGGCCCCAGCATGTCGGCTTAGCAACTCTT